>NC_084666.1:5309807-5976307 GCF_028389875.1 Rhea pennata
CTGAGTAAGAAGTGCAGCAAAAAAGGCAGGAGACCTGCATGGGTGAGCAAGGGGCTCCTGGCCAAATTCACACAGACTGTGGAAGAGGGGACAGGCTGCTTGTGAGGATTATAGGAATGCAGTCAGAGGATGTAGAGATGCTGCGAGGAAGGCTAAGGCCCAGCTGGAATTGAGTCTGGCAAGAGATGTCAAGGACAACAGGAAGGGCTTCTTCAAATACATCAGCAGCAAGAGGAGGACTAGGGAAAATGTGGGCCAGCTCCTGAATGGGATGGGGGCCCTATTGACCAGGGATACAGAGAAGGCAGAGTTACTGAATGCCTTCTGTGCTTCAGTCTGCACTGCTAAGGGCAGCCTCCCTGAATCCCATAGCCTGGACGTGAGGGAGAAAGTCCAGAGAAGGGAAGACTTTGCTTTGGTTGAGGAGGATAGGATTAGAGACCTTCTGGGCAGGCTAGACAGCCACAAATCCATGAGCCCAGATGGGATGCACCCACGGGTACTGAGGGAGTTGGCGGATGTTGTTGCCAAGCCACTCTCCATCATCTTTGAAAGGTCTTGAAGAATTGGAGAGGTGCCTGAGGACTGGAAGAAAGTCAGTGTCACTCCAGTCTTCAAGAAGGGCAAGAAGGAGGACCCAGGCAACTATAGGCTGGTCAGCCTCACCTCCATCCCTGGAAAAGGGATGGAACAGCTCCTTCTGGATGTCATCTCCAGATATATGGAGGAAAATAAGGTGATCAGGAGTAGCCAGCATGGATTCACCAAGGGGAAATCCTGCTTGACCAATCTGATAGCCTTCTATGATGGAATGACTGCCTGGGTAGATGAGGGCAGAGCAGTGGACATTGTGTACCTCGACTTCAGCAAGGCTTTTGACACCGTCTCCCGTAACATCCTCCTAGGCAGGCTCAGGAAGTGTGGGTTAGAGGAGTGGACAGGGAGGTGGACTGAGAACAGGCTGAAAGGCAGAGCTCAGAGGGTTGTCATCAGTGGCGTGGAGTCTAGTTGGAGGCCTGTGGCTAGTGGCGTCCCCCAGGGCTCAGGACTGGGTCTCATCCTGTTCAACTTCTTCCTCAATGACCTGGATGAGGGGACAGAGTGCCTCCTCAGCAAGTTTGCTGATGATACCAAGCTGGGAGGAGTGGCTGACACACCAGAGGGCTGTGCTGCCATTCAGAGAGACCTGGACAGGCTGGAGAGCTGGGTGGAGAGGAATCTCCTGAGGTTCAACAAGGGCAAGTGCAGAGTCCTGCACCTAGCAAAACTAACCCTAGGCACCAGGACAAGCTGGGGGCTGACCTGCTGGAGAGCAGCTCTGTGGAGAAGGACCTGGGAGTGCTGGTGGATGACAGGCTGACCATGTGCCCTTGTGGCCAGGAAGGCCAATGGTCTCCTGGGCTGCATTAGAAAGAGTGTTGCCAGCATGTGGAGGGAGGTGATCCTGCCCCTCCAGTCGGCCCTGGGGAGGCCTCATCTCGAGTACTGTGTCCAGTTCTGGGCTCCCCACTGTAAGAGAGACATGGAGTTTCTGGAGAGAGTCCAGTGTAGGGCTACAAGGATGATCAGAGGGCTGGAGCATCTGCCTCATGAGGAGCAGCTGCGAGAGCTGGGCCTCTTCAGCCTGGGACAGAGAAGACTGAGGGGGGATCTGATCAATGTGTACAAGTACCTGAAGGGAGGGTGTCAGGGGGACAGGGACAAACTCTTTTCAGTTGTCTCATGTGACAGGACAAGAGGCAATGGGCAGAAATTGAAGAAGAGGTCTTTTTTCACAATTTTCAGCTGAAAAAACATCAAAGCTATTAAGAAATCGAAGCACAGGAAGTTCCACCTGAACGTGAGGGGGAATTTCTTCCCTGTGAGAGTGACGGAGCACTGGAGCAGGTTGCCCAGAGAGGTTGTGGAGTCCCCTTCTCTGGAGATGTTCAAGGCCCACCTGGATGCAACCCTGTCTAACAAGGTCTAGGTGACCCTGCTGAGGACTAGATGATCTCCAGAGGTCCCTTCCAACCTTACTGATTCTATGATTCCACGAAACAGACGTTCTAAATCTTGATCAGCTGCATTTAAGTCTTTAGGCCTAGGCATTTCCTTTGCTATACCTTCTCTTAGTCAATGCCAAGAAGCGAGACCTCCTATCATTTCTCCTCATTGTTAGATGCTGAAGGTAACAGTGGACAAGACAACCAGATCCTGCCATGCGGCTTCCCCCATGGTGCTGCTCCAGGCAGCACAAGGAAGGATGTGGCCTTTAGGATCGCTGGGGCTGTCTGTTCTCCCTCATCTCTTCTTAAAATGCTGGGTTTGATAAGGCATGTGAAAAGTCTACACAGTGTGTTCAATTTTATTGCAAAACTACAGCTGTATATGAGCTCAGCTATACAATTAGCGTGGCAGGATTCGAGCTGCATTGCCGGGCAGGGAGTTGTTATAGATAAAGTGAAAAGAAATCCTGAATTTGGGGGAAATAGCTGAGCTTCTGTTCTGTGGTTAAAAATGGGAAGGCTAATCTTTTTTTAGTCACTGTCTGGGTTTCACATGGCAGGAACCTAATCTGCAGTACTGTCTCATTTTACATATTAATACATTATTTACAGAAAGAAAAGTCTAAAGTTATTTTAACTGTATACAGAAAAAACTTCTCCACTGAATATCACCTGTCACTACTGAGATAGCAAAAAATATTCAGCTGAAAATGCTTAATAACTGATAGCTGCCTGGGGGCTGAATTTTTAAAATAAATAAATTAAATAAAGGCAATTTACATCATCTAAACAGGGTGTGACATCTCTGCATTCTAATTAAAATTTCCACTTTGAGCGCATGGAATGTAAATAAGATTTGGACATTCCTTAGGCAGTCAAAAAGGCTCCCTTTCAATTTATTAAATTTAACTAGTAAGTTAAAAAATAAGCTCTTATGCTATCTTGTCACTTTAGATTATTAGCGACAAACGTTATGTCCAAGTGCAGTGCAGCTTGATGACCTGCACTGAGCGGTTGGATGGCTGCTGGAAAGACTTGAACAAAACTCATGGACAGAACGACCACGAGGAATTGCTCTGACAGTAGAGTGAAGTTGGGAGGAGTGTTTATTTACTTGTCATTTAATTCTCTGTCACCACGCTTACTCGTTTGTTTTTATTATGCCCCAAAGGTCTTCTTTTTGCAGCCAGATTGGGATTTAAGCAAAGCGGGGAGACCGTTTAAGCTGCTTAGGAATATCTTTAGAAGTAACCTGTGAAGGCACTGAGCTCATTCTCTCTTTGGCTAGTCTACACCGAATCATTAATCTGCACGAATAATGCCCACGCTGGGCATTATTTGGGAATCCAACAGAGCCTGCAATCCTAAATCTAAACTTGCATGGCACACCTGAGGGATCCTGAGAGCTCTTGCAAGGTCATGTGAACCTCATCAAGCTGTAAACCATTTAACCGCCTGGCCCCTATTGCTAACAAGGTAAGTTCACATATTCCAGTGCTGATGACTTGGTTTTTTTCTTTTCTTTCTATGCTTATGCCATATAAGATGATGGTACAGCTGGCCTTTAAATGGTTTAAGGCATACAAAAAGTAAGTACTTCCCCTGGGGAGCAATGATTAATAATCAAGGAAGGATGATACAATAATGAGCAAGTATTTTTGGCTGCATAAGCTGACTTTCATTTAAAAAGTAACAGCTGACAAGTAAGGCTGACCCTTAGTTATAGACTTGGCCCTTGGAGATATTAGCTGGACCTTGCCCCTTTCCATGCTATGGAAAGTTGATGTTCTGCTAAGTCCTGATGATTACACATGGAACACAGTGTTCATAAAAAGGACTTCAGGGTTTCCCTGCTGTGTTTTTTCCTCTGGCAACTGGGCAGTTGTTCTGTGGATAAAATTCTCTGTTAAATACTTGCCAATATGAGATTTAGTGAAACACAAGCGAAAGCTGAAGATTGCTTTTGTGAGTGAATAACTGTCTTCCAATTTGTGGTGCCCAATTCCAGCAGAAAACTGAGAATTTCAGAAAACCACAGAGAAATCTGAGACTCTATTTTTGCTTGGAAATCTTATTTTTGTTTGGAAAGTCTTTGCAAAACATGCTCAAATTGTAAACTCTTACTCTGTCCTTTCTTTTAAGTTAACTTAAAAAGCTGAGAGAGATAGGACTGGAAGGACATAGTTATACCATCAAGTCATATATTCCTTTTCGCCAAGCTAGTCTATCTAGCTTCTTAGTCTCCCTGCTCCAAATTCAACTCCTTTGTCTGCAAGAACCCATTCATTTCTTTATTAGAAAATATTTCTATTTTCCAATTTCCATTTCTTTATGATCACTTAATACCCATTTGTTCATATTCTAACATTGTCCAAATTTATCAGAGGTGTGATATTATTAGTTCATGAGTGCTGACCACTTTGGAATTAAGTATTTTCCCATTATTGTTAATGTTGTTTTCTAAGGCATTTTACTGTTCTCACATGATGTTACAACACTTTATTAATGAACTGTGGAACTCTGTATGGAAATCATTTCACTTATCTGTTGATGTCTTTTATGTAAAGTTAGGTTCCCTTGTCAGTTAATGGAAGGACACAGGTACCCCGAAAGCGTAAATTCATCACACTTGCATGTAATGGTCCTAGGCAGTGGAAATATTTCTATTCTAACTATCTCTCTATTTGCAAAGCATCTGCAAACCGAGAAGTACTCACTGAAGACATTCATGAATAATTTCACATAATGAATTAATATCCACAGAGCACCAACAGGAGAGATGGTAAAACTCATCAAATAAAATTATTTGCTGGAAATTACTCACACAACTCCTGTATTTATACAAAACTTCAAAGCAGTTGCTGTACTGCGTACCATTCAAGGAGCTTTAAATGGCTGTTGGTTCCATTCCAGTTCAAATTTTCTTAAATCTGAGTGGTTCTTGGAAAATGCTATGCAAAATGAAGCTATATTAAATTACATTTCCATCCTTTCTTCTGCTTTATTCTCCTTTATTAACAAGATTATTCATGATGCCAGATGATTTAAGAGTTTTACGTGTTTATTTTGATATGCATAATGGTATAAAAAGCTAAACACTGAGGTTAAAGATAAAGACAGGAAACTCCATATGGAAAACAAATGATGGGAACAGGGAGACCGAGATTCATTGCATCTAAAATAAGGTGTTTAGCCAAAGTATTTTTCCCATGCACTTATCTTTTCATCACTGGAGAGAGAGACAGCTCTAGGGGCTGACCTGAGAGCTGAGCTTTCTGCTGTGCACTGCCTGTTATCTCTGCTCAGATGAGAGCATCAGATGACTTTATTGATTAAAGTGGGTACCTGGCTCTGGTGTGATGAATCCTATGGAGGTTTTGGAACAGTGCAAACCCCTCAGATGGGCTTCCTTAATCAGGGAAAGCTTTCCTTTCACTACAGTCTCACTGCACAGATGGAGGCTGGAGGAGATCAGGACATGAAACTCCTATCATTCCAGGTGCGATCTGGAATGAGATATCAAAACTCTTTTGATTTGGCTGCTAGTCAGTCTATGGGCCCAGAAATGTGGCCACAGCACCAGCCAATGCAGAAAACTGAGGCATGGAGGTCACATCAAAACAACTCTGCCAGCCTTTATATGTCTCAGTTATACAAATTAAAGATTTTTATAAAATCTTCCCATAACACAGGCTCTATGCAAAATTTGAGCATACGGCCTCAGTAGTAGCACTGAGAGGATTTTGCTAGTTATCCTCAACAGTTGTGAATTTTCCCCTCTCAGGGGCCTCAAAACTTCTCAGTACTGTTACCCTAACAGTGCTGTGCTGGGGCTGAGAAGCTTCCAGGAAAATGGTATAGACCATAATTGTATATCTTATGTCTAAACAAGCCTAAAAAAACCCATATTTTATGTCATAAAGAAGTTAAAGGAGGCAAACTTGGTGAAAAATTACTGTAATCCCATCAGTTTTGATGAAACTAAGCCAATATACATTTGTTAAATTATTTTGAAAGAGTTTGCCTCTTTCTTTTTTTCTTTTTTCCTTTTTTTTCTTTTAGAGTACTACTAAAATATATTGATGAGGCTAAAGCGGAAACCTGCAGAGACTGAAGAAAGTGGAAAGCTTTTCCCTTAGGCAGCCTGAATACAGCCTTTGATTCAGTGAAGCTAAGCTGAGAATGCGTGTCAAGAAAGGCACTTATACATCACCATTTTTGTCAAATTGTTCTTGCTATATTTTCACTCCTAATTTGTGCATTTGCAGTGTGAAGTCTGTATGCAGAACGACTACTCAGTATGTACTTCACAAAAAATTCAAGTAATAATGCTACTATCAAATAAAATCACCTGGAAAAGGTGATGTTTGACCAGGGCAGAAAGATCAAGGAAGAAAAGGGTATTTAGAAGTCACGTATACTACGAGTAGAAAAAATGTAGGAGGTGTGTAGTTCATCCTTCAGTGCAACCATGCACTTAATAGACTACAGCCGTCCTTCAGCAGTCACTCCTGCATCCGTGCAGCTGCAGGGGTGTTTGGCTGGGCAGGGAACTTTGTCCTTGAATAAGTGGATGGAAAATCTTTATGTGTGGGTGTGTTTGTGTATAACTACAGCCAGACACATACAAACACACTCATATGCACATGCAGATATCTCCAAAGTCCTTTTATTTTCTAATTAAATTTCATTGTTTTAGTAGGGACAAAAATCTTAACCAATGTAATGATTTTGTTGTGGCTATTACTAAAGTCAGTGGAATTATTAGAGTATGTTCCTTTTCGAAAGATGTGCTGATTGATTGATGCTATTTCCAAATCCCATTTAAAGTTGTTTGTCAGGTCCAGCATAGTAAGAGATATACTTTTTTTTTTTTTTTTTTTTTTGTAATTTCCACTGAAAGTTGTATCCATTTTCTAGTTTAGAGATAAAAATTTTTAGAGGGAAAATAAATAATTTTACAAAGTATGATTTAGGCAACAACATATATGCAACTAGTTATGAGTTGTGGAACCATAGAAAAGTGAACAAACAAATAAAACTCACATTTTTCTTAATGTAGCATATACATTCAAATGGTAAAGAAAAAAGTGATGATAATTTTACTTTCTTAATATGTTTAAATTGCAAATTAGACTTTTGCTTGCCCAATCAAAATTTTATATATGGTATCTTCCCTTCAATCTCTCTCTCTCAATTAGACATAGAGACTTTCAACTCTCCAGTATTTTGAAAACTGTAATCCTTGAGAAGGCACAGATTTATTAACAATCATCTCATTTGGTCCATCGTACATAATACAGTCATAATGTCACTTAGACCCCAGCTGGCCAGACTCCTTGTAATACTGAATTTTTAAGCAAAGACCTTTTACGTGAAGACTGTGTTTGCTGTTTGCCTACCTCCTGCTCCTGTCATGGAGGCTAAGAACATGCTACTCAGAGATGGTGAAAGGTGCTGCTGCTTTGGTTCACGTGAGCAGTAGGTACGTTCAGCACTACTGTTCCCATGTCTGGTCTCCGTTCTTAGAAGATGATGGAATTGCTCTTGAGTGATAAGAAAGTTAGAGAAATACTCAACTGTCCTTTATTTGAAATATAGTCCTTGGAATAAATAATAAAACCCAGAATAAAATAAAGCTTCAATATATGTAATTGAAGTCTGAAATAGGTAGCATCATGTGAATGATGAAGCCCACATCTGCAAGGGGAGTGCTTACTTAACTCTCTCCAGAATAGATCAGATCCAGTGAAAAAATTAATGCAAAAAAGAAAAAAAAAAAAAAAGAAAAGAAAAGAAAAAAAAAAAAGAAAAGAAATCTGGACTAAAAACCTGTTCAAAACTTTACTTAAAAAGATAGTTAAAATACAATCAACCATTTGGTTTCATGTCTTATATTCTGTGAATTCCAGAGTTACATGTTAATATGCAAAAAAGCACTGGACAAGATAACTGGCATCTACCTGCCCCATTTTTAGTCTTCTAAAAGTTGAATATGTAGGTTCAACTAGTCCTTTTAGGCTTCTTTTTCAGTACGAGGGGAGAGAGAGAGAGACAGAGTAAAAGAGAGAGGCTGTCCTTACCCTAGGAAAGAGAAGAGCAGACCAAGTGGGTTGTGACTTTCCCCTTCCTTGCCCACCAGCTGGAAATCCTAGCAGAGGAGGGTGAATTATCCCAAGGAACCGTAATCGAGCGAGGGTCGCTGCACGGCGGTTTCCCGAGGGGCCGCCCGGCCCAGCGCCGTGTCACCCGGACCCCTCTGCTTTCAGCCTCGCTGCAGCTCGCCTTGGCAGGCTTCTCACAAACAAGCATGGCTGCGAGTTGCTTTATGTTTTTCCAACAAACAACTCTTGGTTGACAGCTAGAAGAGATATTTAATACTGAAAACATGTTTCCTAATGAAATGCTGTATCAGCTTTAGTTTCCCTGCAGTCTCAGCTGTAATAGTGTTTTGGAAACCTCTGTGACTGATTTCCTTTTTCTTTTGCTGTAAACAATGTGCAATTCCTGTAATATCATTTTTTTTCTATTACTTTGATTCCCCTAAGGTTCCAAAACTATTTCCACATTTACTGTGTTAGTATCTTCAGCTTATTCTTGCTCTGCAGCCTTGAAAGTGTGTTTCAAAATTTCTTCCTGAGTTGTTGCTGTTTCACCATCTGACAGGAGTGAAGGTCCACATAGACAGGGTAAATAAAAGAGGTGATGATGATTATTATTATTCCTATTATTACTTTGGAGGTTTTTCAAACTTGCATGCTCTTTTCATGGTAGCTAATGCAGTAAACATGGGGAAAGGCCCAGAGACAGTGTAGAAGTGGTTCTCCATCTTTGCTTGCAATTTTGTTTCTTCTCCTTCTTTCCCTCCATCTCATAACATTGTTTCTTTGAAGTTTCACCCCCAGAACATGGGCATTTCCTCCCCCCCCCCTTTCCCAACCTCTTTATACTTCTACCCTGCAGTAGCACAGACTTCAAAGTAAAAAAGCTAGCAGAGCTGATTAGGTGGTAAGCTGCTCGAGCTTTTCCCCAGAGCATTAGCAGATACCCCTCACCACTTGTAGGACCTGGCTTGGCATCCTTCCCTAAGCCTCTCCAAATGGGATGGTGCCTACCTAAAATACTGCAAACCAAAGAAGTCTGGGGATATTTTTATTAACGCTCCCCACTTACCGGCAGCGTTAGGACACGTCACAGCTGTGTGATGCTGGGAGTTTGCATCTTTACCCACATACAGAATAATGTGTTTTCTGCAGGTAAAGACATCACATCTGTCAGTGACTGCAGAGTGTCCCCCGCCCAGTTCAGCTCTCTTGCCTCTCTCCTGGGTGGGTGGTAGGAGAGGCCTTTTAGGATCCCAGCTACTGTATTTAGCATCCAACATGTATTTCAGTCCTCAGATTTGATGCTTTTTATTGGGACAGTCCTCAGCTGCCTGTTATTCACTTAGATATCTGTCTCCTCTCTTCCATCAGGCATTAGACCTGAGCTATTTCTCCATTTAAATTACTATTTCAGGATACCACGGACTGCTTGATACACACAATTATGACGGAATAATACGTGAAAGCTTTCATTATTTTGGCATTTTTGTCATAACAAGCTTTTGTATTCTTCTTCCAACCACCTCTTTTCTTAGGAGACCAGTGCTTTTAAAGGCTTCATTGTTTTCAGTTTACTGACTGCAGTTTAATGCTTTCCTCTTCTAAAGCAGTAGCTGCATAACTCACTTTCACTTTATTGATACTGCCAATGATATTGTGCTGTAAGCAAATAATTTCCCATATTCTCCCTTTGGATTGTTGTCTGCTTATGCCTTAGTGTCAGTTTTGAACTAGATAAGTAATTCTTCTGCACAGAGACTGTTACATGGCCTTAAGCAGGACTGTTTTTATTATTTTGCATTGCTGCCTAAAAAAGAGGTTTCAGTATTCCTGCTAAACTCCTGTCCTTAAAGGCATTTTTGAGTAGCTTGCACTGTTCCACTACTCCTGTCCCTTCTGACTGGGTCACACATTTATGCAAAATATCTTGCTTTCAAATATTATTAATATATCTCCTGGCATTTTTTTCTGTTTTGTACAGTTGTAGATATTTATAACAAGTTTGTCATACTGGTGTTATGTGCTCCCCTTTGTGTGTTCTACATGGGTAGTGCTTATTCACTGCATCACTGAGTATTTGCAGAGCACATGTTTAGTTGCGGGACATATCTTAGTGTTCTTCTATTTGGCTATCATGACTACAACTTTCCTCTGCTTTCTGGATATTTGATATCCTTCAGCACATGAAAACTATATTATGAAGGAGTTTTTCCGGGTATTAAAGTAAGCTCTGCAAAATATTTCTTGTATTCTATCTGCCTTTGAGTTGAGTATGCTATTGTATCGATTAGCTTTCTTGACTTTTGAGCTGCAAGCCAAGATCTTTGGGCTGAGACCCACAAGCTCTTGGAGAGTGGAAGGAAGGGGAATGCCTAGACTAATTCCCAGGTGGAACACAATGAGACCTTTCCAGGATTCCCACCAGGCTGGTCTGATTGTGCAGCTGAATCCAAGGGTGATTTAGCTATATCAACCTCAATAGTTCCTGCAGTTTACTTCAACTGTGTACTTGTGTTATTCAATGACCCGTCATCTCATACCAGCCGTGTCTTGCAAAGATCGTCTCAGAGCTTGATCAAGTTATGCTTGAGCTCTCCTCAAGCCTCATATGGTTCAAAAGACGCAAGTTGCCCAGCAGTTAGCATCTCATCGGTAGACCCCAGATTTATCTCACCAAGTATTATTCTTTGTATGAAATTACCAGATTTTGGGAAACAACAGAGCTCTAACAAACTGTGTAGAGATTTCTTATTTGCTGTAGTGATCATGTCACAGGAGATGCCTTCTGTGTCTTTTCGTCTCTGACTTGTGACAGCTGCCTGAGCTTTCTCAAGTCTTGCGCAGGTCAGCTGCATTAACTCTTTCCACCTAGTACTGCTCTGTGAAATGCTTATACTTGTAAAGCACATATTTTTAATTGTCATATTTTATCATATTTCTAATATTTATATTTATCATATTTTAAATTCCCTTTCATGAAAGTCACTATCTCATAATTATTTCTGTTATCATATGTTTTCTTAATCAAGACTGTTCACAGGATAAGAGATTTACATACATTAAGCCTGTCATATTTCCATCAAGGTTTTACTAGGTATTTGCTGCAAATCTAACCTATGAATGTCCAGAATATCCAGTGTCTGCAGTTCAGCTTATTCTGTTTGCCTTTCCAAATGCCTAGAAATCCCCCAAAACTAGTCAAAATACATTTGTAGAGAGAAATATGTGCAGATTTTGCTGGATATTTGGTAGTCCTACAGGTGGTTGGCTAGACAGGTTTGCCATCAATAAGGGATGTCTTGATGTCAGACTTCCCAGTGAGGAACGAGCTCTGCAGCTTATTCTCAAACACTAACACTTCCATATGAGCTATTTTGCAATATGCTTTGATGAACATGAATGTTAATGGTAAATCTCACCTCCACGGCATCCCTGGCCATCCAGCCAAGGTCCTACACGCAATATTACAGAATAATCCTTAGCAGCATTAGCCAGCTTCTGAATTGCTGGTCACAACCTTTTTTTCTTCTAACAGAATCAGCTGCATTACAGCCTTGTTTCTCCTGCACTTTAACACAAGGATGCACACAGCATCTCATTCTTCTTATTCGGGGGAGGGAAGCAAACACTGATAATGCAGGACAGGTTTGGGGGAGAAGAAAGGAAAGGTCACTTTGAACTCATAGCAGCAACAAAATGTAGCTCAGAGTTCTGCAAAATTAGTTGTCGATGTTCTGCATGGTTTTGGGGAATACTATTACTTCAACAGGGAAAAAAATGATATAAAAATAATAATGGATGTTGTAAAGTGAAGCTCTTAATGGTTTGAAAATGGCAAAGCTAAAGTTTCTTGTACATTCCTAATTGCACCTCTCTTGCTTAGTTTTAGGAACCTTTATATTTTTTATATTATCACCTTCTGTTTCTCAAATTATACAGTATATAATACCAGAGTTGGGCTACCTTTATATCACCTCAAGGACAAATATGAACTTTATACAGATCACACACACACACACACAAAAAAAAAATTAATTGTGATTCCAAAGGCTAAAGAAAAGCTGTTTCACATGTTTAACAAGTAGATGTTATTTTTATATTTAACCGCTCTGTAGAGCGTATGCCATTTCTTCCAATTAGAGAAATAGAGCACAGCTCAGCAGTCTTAGGCGCATTTTCTTGTGCACGTTATTTGTAGCCCTGCTGATGCTGATGCCACCAGAGGAGCAGAAGGCAGAAAGGTGAAGGACTCGTAGGCATTTTGTGAGTGACTGCAGGGCAAAGAACTGATCTTTGGGCAGCAGGGAGTCGGAAAAGGTGCTCTGGGTGACAAAAGGTTCAAGGACTGCTGTCTGCCTAGGTTTGGCTTTCCTTTGCTTCTAACTAGAAAAATACATCCAAGTGCAGCTGAAGGACCTAATGGCTTTTTTTTTCCTCACCCTTTCCCCCTATATATAATTTTTTCTGCACACTGGCGTGCTACCTTCTCCTCCCTTCATGGGATTTAATGTCTTTGCAAACCTAAGGCATTTTAACCCATGGAATACTGAAAAATTTTCAAATGAAACTAAAGGTAGGTTTCATCTCATCATATGTCCCTGACAAACACTTTTGAGAGTGCTATTAGTTTTATCTGAAAGTCCATGTCTATACTTGGTGAGGTGAATAATGTCCTAAATTGACCTATTCTTGTTAATTACCTACATAAGTGGCCTATGCTAGCAGATGTCTATAATGTAAATGTCAGCCAGTCAGGCTGGGATCCTCCTCACCTGGTTAAGTCTATAGGTAAGTGATACCAACCTGACAAACTGAAGACAAATACAAGTATCTGCAATTATTTTTCCCACTGAACACACATTTTTAAAGAAAAAGAAAAAAGAAAAAGCAGCTCTCAACTTTCTTGAGAAACATCCATGCTTGACCCATAAAGCATCTACTGCTAAAAGGAACCTCTTTCCTTCTAGATGCTGAGTATTTGATACGATACAACATGTACAATTTTTTCTGCATTAATAATTTCTCAGAAAGAAGTAATTATTACAAATCAGAAAATTATTTCAATATATTCCATTTATAACAAATGAAACCATTAGATTATTGAATGTATCAGTTGTTTACATCTTTAAAAAATGTGGTTAGCTTAAAAATAAATTTTTGTAACCATTAGGAAATCAAAGAAATGCTAGGTGTGAAAAAACTTGTTTGTTCAAAGTGAAATAATAGAGTACTATTTAAATATCTTGCATGGATGTCTTCTACATGGTTACAGTGATTACTAAAAAGGTTACTTTCAATTATCAAAATCAAAATGTTAAATTTTAAAGATATTAAAAAAAATCAGGGCTTTTTCTCTCTCTCTTTCTCTCTTTCTCCCTCCCTCTGTCTGTCTGTCTCTCTCCTTTTTACTAAGTAAACAGTCTGGTGGGATGGACAGGAATTTACAAAGTACCAGAACGACACAACATCGTGAGAGAAAACGCTGTGCAACTTAAGAAATCTGTCATATGAAAGAAAAAGTTCTGAAGCTTTTTTTATTTCTTATTATATTTTTGTATAGATTTCAGACAGTTCTCTTCCATCAGTATGAAGGACTTGGAAATACTCAGAACTATGTTGATCCGCCTGATTGGTCCCAGATAGAAGTAGCCAGGAGGTGGAGCAGGAATTCTTGTGCTCAAGACCTGGCACCAGAAGCTATGTGAGATAAGCCGAAAACTGAGTGTAAGTTATACGTCCCAGCAGAACAGAAGGCAAGTTTGTTTTTGCAAAACTATAACAACACAGCCTCAGAGAGTAGCTGTCCCTGCGTTCCTTCCCTGGCTGGATCTTTGAGGAATGCTTCGGAGTCTCAGTGGGAGACTTTCTGGTGCTTCCTTGAGCGCTGCCTGTGCCGAGTGTCACCCTTGGGACACTCTCCCTCGAGTTATCCTTGGGAAGCTAAGTGTTCTAAGGCTCCACATTAAAAATGAACTTCCAGAGCAACCCTGGAGAAAACCTCATTCCCTCTTCTAATTCTAGGCAAATTCTAGATTCTAGGCAATCTTTTCCTTCTGCAGCTTTGTTCCATGCTAATCTGTATGAAAACACAAATGAAGCACCCCTACGCGAGGACAAACTCGCCTTTAATTTGATAAAAAATTTGTTGTGTATCACCCAGAATGACTTCTCACCTATCCTGATGCTTTCAATTCGAGAAGTCAATTGAACTTTAACTATAAACTCATGCTATAAACTCCAACAGGTTGCTAACTGAATGTCCTGAAAAGATTTAGCAGAGAGTCTTTGGAAACATTAATAAAACAGAGGTGGGCTTTGGAGGCAGGCTGAATGGACAGACTAAGCTCTTCCTTTAACAACTTGGAAAAAAATGATAGTTTTTAAATGCTTAAGCATTTAATTATTAAGTTTGATACTGCTGTACAGCTTCTCTATTATGTTATATTTTCTATTATGTCTTCTGATATGTCTTAGACTCCTTTCCTTTGCATTTAGATGGCATTGAAAATGATTATAATTTCATATTGGCATGTTAAAAGGAAGTCAAATTATATATGTTAACAAGAAATTGATTCTGATTTTCAATACACATATTTTGGGGCCTCAATTTGAAGGTGCCTGTTTATTCCTTCTGCCTTTTCCTTTTTTAAGGGGCATTAGAAAGGTGTGCTCTCAGTAGGTTGGATGCTGAAAGCCAGCATCATCTGGAGCCTAGCATCCCAGAAAAAAAAAAAAAAAACAGTCCTGCCTTCTTGAATACTTTCCACTACAGAAATATTATGATGTCATTTTTTTTCTTTTGTTTAAAAAAGAATTTAAATGTTTTTCAGTAAGTATATGTCCTCTTGAAAGATTTTGTCCTAAATCACTTTATCTAGATACTTACACAACTGTTAAACTGCTAGTAAATAATAGTCTAAATATAGCCTAAATAGTCCCAGAGTTGTTAGTAAAAATGAACGTATTCCAGATAGTATGCTGAACACAAAATTTCCAACACATTTTTCTTGCAAACTAAATTTTTAATATTTCATACATTTAACAGCTCTTTTTGACTTTGTTTTTTCAAATTCTTGTCAGATACATTAGCTCTGTTAAATTCTCCTTTGACATTAGACCCTGGAAGCCTTCAGCGGACAACAGCAGTGAGCTTTCTGGAACACATTTCAATTCAGAATTTTGGTCCAAATACTATTGAAATTTACATGTTGAAAAATGAGAGGAAAAAAATTACAATGAACTCTTTCCAGTTTTTGATCAGCTCAGAAAATGATTGACATTCTACAATGTGCAGAAATTTATACTGAAGATGTTTAGTAAAAGTAGAGATATAACATCTGTGAAGGCCATCTACCCTGTATAACAAAAATTCAATAGAAAAAGAAATGCTATTGAAAATCCAACTTCAGAATAGATTTGATAAATGCAGAACAAAAAGGTTGAATGAGAAAGACTTCAAAGCTATAACAAACAAGTATATGTAATGGAAAACAAATAAGATCAATAATATGAATTTTAGTGGTTGAGTTTTGGATCAAAAGAAAATCTTGTAAGTCAGTGAAAATGAAAATGGGACATAATAGCCCTTTGGAAATCACCTGAATGAGGACATGATATTCAATTGTGAAAGCCAAGAGCATGGTTTAGGTCTATGTCCTGTTGGGTGGGAAAGAAAGTATGAGAGTAACTCAACCTGAGACCTGAACGAGCGAAGTGGTGGAGACATTTTCTGGGCTGCCAGGGCGAGCAACCGAACTGATTAAGAATTATCAGAGGAAATGGAAAGAATTGGTTGGGAGAAAAATGTGATGAGTGTGAGTGCTCATTTTTATTAAATCAACCATAAATGGCAAGTAAGATGTACAAAAAGAGATACCTATGAGAACATGTCTGAGTCCACAGAGCTGAAAAACTGTGCGTATGTTTTGTATATGTGTACTGTGTATGTGCAATACAATTGCGATTCTTAACAGTAAGATTAGGATTTTTACCTTCATTCCACACAGGTTTAATTCTTTCTAAAGCTCATATCTCTAGTGCTAAATATCCATACGATCCTGCCAGGGTTTAAATAGACTCACTGCTCAACCGGTGAAAGTCTTGCTGCTAACAGACTGACTCCACTAGGAGCTAATTAGCAAATGAAAAGCTTGGACATCAACAGAGAATATGAAATTTGCATTTATCTGTGTGGATATACACTCAATAGGCCAGTTTATATTTATTGGAAAAAAGGGGTTAATAAACAGTTGAAATCTTCATTGCATTTCTGTTTCCTGCACTGTGAAGTAATATAAGAATCTTGTCTAAGCTTACGCTTCTAAAGTGAACAAATGAATGTAAATCCTACCAGTACTGATTTTGTAGAATATAAAATGGTGTTGCTGTGGAAAGATCCTTCAAAACCTTACTAAGAGAAAAATAAAGTACCATTAATTTTTTTTGCTTTATAAATATTAAAGATAAACCTAACCCCCTCTATTGGCTTTATATCATTAATCTCAAAGAGCCTAATAGTCCCAGCTCGATATAGAGTTAGATTTTCTTCTTGAACTCAGTGGAAAATTTTGCCATGAGTTGCACCGAAAAGTGTGTGTTTGTGGTGTGTTCTGGTTTTGAGGTGTTGACAGAAGCATGGGCAATTGGGTTCAGTTTCTGGAGCAGGATGAAAGGTCACAGTACATTCTAAATATTTCGTATGTTATGAAGCAGTTTTTAGGGCCTCTGGGAGTCTTGGCCACTTCAGCGTTAAGTTGTGCAGTTTCCCTTTAGTAACCACTCTTGGAATATGGTCTCTGATTAAGATCCCAAAGCTAAGAGCCAGAGAACGACCGCTCTTGTTGCTCAGCTTTTCTTTCTTCTAGAAGCTGGCAATCTCAAAATCAAAATGGAAAATGTTCTCTAATGAAAACTAGTAACCACGACATCTTCTAAGGTTGTCATAGGAATTGCATAGACCGTATGCCCTATGTGTATATATGTAACAATTTGGGAAGATAGAATTTATGCATATGCTTAGATGCCTTAGATGCTAATAAAAATAACTTGTTAAATCATGATTCAGAAGGCATGCAACACCAAATTAAATCAAATTCATTGGTATATGATGCCAAAATTTGTTGTTCTTAAGGATGATATGCATGAGATAAGCCTGGTACCCCATTTGTGTCACCTTACAGGGTTCAAACTAGCCCAGCTCTGCTTTGCTCTTCTCACTTTCTCATCCTTGTCCTTCTCCCGAGAACTGTAAGTTGGAGGAAAAACATGTTTCTCTTCTTGCTTCTCCTCATTTGTGATAATCCTATTCTCTACAAAAATTGTGAGTGCTGGTGCAGTTAGGCAGCATTTGGGAGAACCTGGAGAGGTCTGGGTGAGGGGTGGGATTAGGCTGACGCGGGACAGTCTATATCCTAATGCATGTGGGAAAGGTGGAAGCAGCACTCTATCTCTGCTGCTTTCACCAGTGGTGATGGCCTGCCAAAAAGAGTCTCTAATCTCAGAAATTTCATAATTGCTGGGAAGCAAAGCTTGGGGGGAAAAAAGAGAACCTAATCAGAGCTCCTGGAAAACTCCTTAGTTCTTTGCAAAAATGCTTAACAATATTGTGCTCTTTTCCCGACAGCTACACAGAGAAGAAGTGCAATGGGACTCCGTCACGTGAGCAGTGAGACTAGATGCACTGACCTTACGACATGTAGTTGTTCAGTTGCAAGCACAGCAAATACAGCTCTTTGGATAGACATAAATTTTGGGACACAATTGCCTCAGAACCAGCACTGACATCTTCCCAAGATTCAAGATTTGTTCATATACTGACAAAACTTACTGAAAGAAGATTATGAAAATCAGATATAAAAGAATGACATGAGAAACAGGACAAGAAACTTAAAGTCCAGACCGTTACCTAATGGCTCAGGAGCCGAGGCTTTAAGAAACTAACTAAATATCTTGAAATTTGTGATAAAATTGCTAATTGATAACAGTAAAGTGACAGAAAAGCAATGTCAAATGGTGTTCAAAATTTCTTTTGCTGCTAGTTTCTATACTTCAGATAAGAACAAAATGTTTTCTATAAAGCATTAGATATTATCAAAATTTAACTATTATTTACGTATGAATTCTTCTGAATTGATAGGTTTAGGTTTAGCTTGCCTATGAATCTCTCAAACCTCCTCCAGCTTCTAATCAGCCTCAGGCATAACACTGGCTAACACTGGCACAGAAAGGGAGATTAACAAGCAAGTATTTCTTCTTATTTTTGAATTTCACAGCATTTCTATGCTTCATAGCCTCCAGCCGTACTGCCTGGGGCTATGATCTCATCAAACCTCAAGAAACGCCAGTCTGGGCTAGCTTTGTAGCCTCGTAGAAGAAGGAAACCTCTGAGCACGTCAGCAGTTCGTTATGCAGCAGCCTACCCTCTGTATCACTGCTGACCCTGGTGGTATGGAGCAAGGCTTCTTGGATGACGGGCAAAATTATATTTCTAATCACTTACGGTTATCAAAGGACTCATGGTATGTTTTGCAAAAGTAAGATGATTAGCTTCATTGTCCTGGCTAGCTTCCAGCTTGAAAAGCTTCGTTCACTGCATGCAAACGTGTCAGGTAGTTTCTAGCACAGCTCCTTTCTCTCTAAAATGTCGTGCAGTGTGGCACTTGGAGCTGTTGTACAGCTGCCATATTCTTCCTCAGGGATGACTGGATCTTAGTACGAAAGAATAAAGTAGGTATAGTATTGTTTTAAAACTTCAGGGATTATTTTTTTTAAAAGCAGATGTTAAGCTGTTCATATTCTTATATGAAGAAGGAGGAGGGCAGTGAGGGGGAGGGAAAGATTTCTGATTATGGTAGGAAAAAGAGTGGAAAATACATCAAGTAATGAATAAGATCAACTAATGAATTATTCTATACGATAATGTTTATTGCAGTGACTGGGGACAACTGATTCCCCAAAATGATTATTTTGAAATTGGATTAATTTTTTGAGTGTTCAGAAGTAATCCGTAAACACTACCTGCATCTCACTTATACTGTTCTTAACATTTCTTACTTAAATTTTGAGAAAGAAAGCCTGTGAATGATGCACAGCCGTATGTCAGGGAGAAAGGCACTGTTAGAAAATAGGATTTTTTTTAGAAAGGGGTGGATAGAATAGGCTACTTTGCTTCTGTAATCTGAGTGACCCTATCAGTGTGAAAGATGGTTTGCAACCATCTCCAAATATGTCATTTCAACTCTCTGGACTGCAGTTAGCCCTGAAATGATCCTTCCAGCCTCGGGTTGTCTGGATGGATGCAAGCCATCCTCCAAAGCCTTACAGCTGCTGTAAAAATGGTTTAGGCAGAATTATGGATGCATCATGTGAATATTCCCATGGGCAGAACCGAGGGACTTGGAAGAGGTGAGACAGATTATGCTGAGTAACTGGTTGGTTGTTAAGGGTAGTAACCTCCTTACACGGATCATCTACAACCATATAATCATAGTCTCTTAGGAGTCTAGAATGCAAGAGCTGTACACAGGTGGTTAAAAAATGAGTTTGTGAACTACTGAGTTATTTTCACTTTACAGATGTTATTTAAAATTAAGAAAAATATTATTTCACTGAGATACATTTATGCCAATTTTTACTGTCTGGATTTTTAAAATTTTCTGTCTTTCTGCTGCAAGCTATTTCCGCTGTGTAAGTATCAGTTATCTTTGACTTTGCACCTCACAGAAGGGCTTGAAGAAATTCACTTACTCTGTGTGTTCAGTCCCACCACAGGTGTCCTGTGCAAACAAATGATCATGGTGGGAGTGTGACTGATGTTATAACAGGCTCTGAATGTTCCATTTTTACATTAAAATACCTCACCGTTTGAACCAGATGAGAATTTTTGGAATAGAATTTACAATATGGGATATTCAGAAGGACAGCACATTTTTCCTATTAAAAAAAAAAAAAAAAAAAAAAAAAAAAAAAACAGCTAAATGAATGTCTAATATGAAGTGCAAGAGAAAGAAAACCAGCAGGGATGTAGCTGTTTGCAAAGGACAATTTTACTGCTGAAGAACAGTCAGGATTCCTTCTGATTTATGTCTTAGGAGACCACTACTCTGGTCAATAACCAGTAGAGTTTCTCATGCAAATACACTGGAGAAAAGTCCATCCTCCTCCATGTTTTTTTCCCCTGTTTCTCTGTTATAATTTAAATCTAGATGTTTCAAATGTCCTTCCTTCAAATAGGACCAATGGTAAAGGTCTTCCTCTTTTTTGGGACCTATTTTTACTCAATTTGATGTGCAAGGGTTCTCCAAAGTCTTATATTTTTTGCATAAATCAGGACCCCACATGGAAACTCTGATGCCTTAATATCCATATTACAAACCCTTACCTAACTGCAGAATCCTTGCAAAATCACTGGGGCAAAATAAATTACCCTGAATGATTTAAGAATTTCCAGAAGTCTCAACAAAGTAACTTAGTGCCTAGGCTTTCCTGGCTGCATCATTTGCAATTAATGAAAAAATAGATACCAGATCACTGGCAATGATGTGGGTTTATTCAATCAATGAATGTTCATTGAATAAACGGGTGCAACATGGGAGGTTTTTGTTAGTAGAATAATAGGGTTAAAATAATTAAAGCTTTTTTTCTGAGTAGATTGTTCCACAAATGGTTTATTTATTTTCTCTTTTTTCCCCCCTACAAAGCATCTACTGTATGCATTCCACAATGTCAGTGCCTGAAGAATGCCTGTTTGGATTCCCCATGTACAATCACAGTCTCCTTGGAGACAAAAGATTTATTTATTTATTTAGATTTCTTTCACAAGGACTCTGCTTCTAAGAGAAGTGCCAGAGGTACAAAACAGTGATGCCACTAAAAGCAAGCGAGCTGGTTCTGGTTGACTAAAAAAAGTACAGTGCTCCTTTCACCTCAGCTGAGTGTCAATATATTATATGGGATTTTACTGCAGTTTTACCTAAAGATAACCATTTCCAATTGCAGTGTGTGTATATACATATATAGATACGTATGTATAATATATAGGTACTATAGTATCTGTATCTACACATGCATACAGAACACTAATATATAAGATCACATGCATTAGTGATGTTATATTTCTAAGTAGATAAAGAATGTAAGTAGATGTGAAATCATACGTGGATGTTTTTTTTCTAACTGACCAAGCTATCTGAAAACCAAGTACTTCTGCCAATTCATTATTGCCAAGAATGATACGACATCAAAGACTTTCTGGTCTGGTGTCAGAAGATGTATGCAGAAGTGACACCAGCAACCTCTCCCCCA
This sequence comes from Rhea pennata, assembly GCF_028389875.1. Classification (NCBI taxonomy): domain Eukaryota; kingdom Metazoa; phylum Chordata; class Aves; order Rheiformes; family Rheidae; genus Rhea; species Rhea pennata. Next base: position 5,331,202 of record NC_084666.1, read on the forward strand.
AATTCCTAACGCAGAGCAAGGGGAATGTCTTGACTTGCTAGGATACAACACGGTTTGTAGGACTACAGACGATAACGTTGCTGCCTACGACGTTAGTTGTCATTCCAGACAAACAGAGCAGTTAAGGAGCTGTGGTTGATGAGAAGAAAAAAAGAATATGAGGATGAAATTAATACCCAGAGTACTTGAGAGGAAAGTTAGATGAAATAGGATAAACTGATTAGCAAGTCATCACCATAACTTTCATATCAGTGATATATTCCAACATACAGCTGCTTATTCCTTAGCTGTCTGGTACTTCTCTGTCTCTTCTGTCACATTCTCTTTTAACATATAGATGAAAATAACTTGCACTAGTAGTTCTTTATCTTATTACCGAAATAAGTAAAACTGATAGAAAAGGAACTTTGTAGTAACTTTAATACACTTTCAACACAAGGATCACATTTTTTTAGTGACAGATGATAAACTGCATGCCTGTTTTGTATGAGCAATTAGCTCGGGCAGATAAAGGTGTATTGAATATGCCAGTTCTGATAGAACAGTTTATTTTTTTCCCCCCCTCTGTGCAATCATCATGATTGCAAAGGCAATTGTAAGAACAACTGCGATTTAAGGCAGGGTCTATTTGCTATTCTAGACTAGTACTCGTCCTGAAACCACAGAGCCCCGTTCTGGCTGGTCCCTTGCACCTCCCATGATTAACATGGTTAGAAGGAAAACTTTCACAGTGTTTTCCTGAACAGAAATATATATCTGATGTTTACGCAATTGTAATGTGCAATGCCGAATTCCCTCCCCCCACCTCCCAAGTTATAGGTTAAATATATTGGGTATGTATTATTAAAATGCATATTCATGAATCAAAACTACACAGAAGATATTTAAAAAAATAAGATGAGTGTATATGGGGAGGAGTGGGAACGGTTAGATATTCTAATCTTCCAAACAGTGACTTTGTACTGTTTCTTTTGAAATGGAAATCTAATGATACCAAGAGGTTTCTCACTGACAGTAAAACTCTGCATTTTGTTGTGTATTTTGCTTCACAGAAGGTATCTAGCAGAAGCAGTTCTGTAATCACTACACTGCTGCAGCTATTCTTCACAAATCCTACTTGCAAATAGGAAAAGGTCTTCCTTTTCTGACGTCTATCTTTGGCCTCTCTGCTGCAGAGCTTGTTTCCTAGAACTAGTTTTCAGCTGAGCCAAAAAATTTCCATAAAGATGAACTGGTTTCTGTCTGATACACTGCAGGCAGGGACAGAACATGTTGTTCTGACCCAGGCTGAGCAGAGACTTCAAATTGAATCTCCTCTAAAACACGGAGTTCTCATCCACGCATTCCCCACCTCATGCATAGACATTCCCTTCCAAACCAAAGCGCTCCGAGTTCCACAGAAAAAATAACCATTCCTTACACGTGAAAACATTAGGAATGCTTGTTGTTTTGCTCGAGGGTGACTCAAAAAGCAAACTTAGGAATCTTGAAAGCGCTTGTGAAAAAGCATCTCCATCCCTTGGTAAATACAGCCTTTACATCTTGGTAAATAAAGCATCTCCATCCCTTGGCATCCCTAACTGCTGCCACGTGTGGTGGTGCTTAATACGTGGGCTGTCAGGGCAGATTCGCCCCCAGAACCTGCAGCCATCTAAACTGTCAGTCAGCTTGAAGCCAGCTAAGCTTTTGATGCCATATCTAAGGTTAGGTGAGGTGGATCACATCCTCATCCATTAGAATCAGGTTATATTTTACACATAGGGCTCTGAAAAAGCAAATACAAAACTCAGGTTTTATACTCTTTTATACCCACTGATCTGCTACACGTTTGTGTGTAATTTTTTCAAAGGTAGGTACCGTTGTTTCACTTTCCCTCATTTTCTTGTTTGTTTAGTTAGTCCTACAAATAGATTGGTGGAAAAACCTGTCTTAAGTATGATTAGGACTTGATCTTCAAAGTCACAGCTTTTAAAGTACAAAGGAGTAATAAATCATTTAAGTGGGACTTATCTAACTTTATCCATTTAAAAGTTTTGCAACCAGATAAGGTAATCATATAGGACTGTAATCCATGGAGAGAGAGGTGGGCCCGTAAGGAGGCAATTCATGCCATCTATTGTATATACAGTAAAAGCTAGATGAAATGAATCCAGCCTTAAAGGAGAATTTATCATGTTACCAGCTTTTTGGTTCTGGTGCATAATCATGTTCACTGCTATCACTCGTTTGAATTACTGCGGCCTTGTTTTCATCTCCTGTTCCTCCAAAAGTTAGAAGATACCTTCAATACCTAAGGAATGTGAGAGATTAAAAATAATTATAAAATTATGTGACCTTGAAGTCTTTAGTTTAGAACACAAGAGAAAATAAAATGCCTCTTGCCTACTGAGCAAGAATTTCTTGTCATTTAACTAACAGAAGCTGAGAAGACACATTTCAGATAGACCATATACTTTGGGTATGATGAAAGTAGAGGAAAAACAATTAGGATTGCTGTGACTAATATAAATATGTCAGTAAGAGAAGGCAATCTTCTACTGTCTGGCATAACTGTGCAAAGCTCCCACGCCAATAAAATGCAGGATTCATTGTGGTGCCATAAGGAATTCACCTCCTTTGTCATGTCAGAGACTCCCAAGTGGACACAGCAAAAAGTTCATCTAAGTACACTTTTACTATAACTGTTTACTGCCTCGCAGAGAAAAAAGCTATCATATTCAGAGTGCAAAGATGTCTCAGTAGGCTGACAAGCAGAATAAGATCTTTTCTCAAAGGAACTGAATGAACAGAAACTTCAACTATCTGGTTCACATGCAAAAGTCATTTTTTCCTCCTTGCATTCCTGCATAATAAAAAATAATAGAAAAGTATTGAGAATGAAGGAGGATCTTTATATTTCTGAAAATAGTAACAAGGAAGAGGGCAAAGGCAATGCTAGTGAAAGGAGTGAGCCAGTCTGGCAAAACTTAAGCCATACAAAAAAAAATTTATAAGAGGAAAACAAAATATTTCTCTTGCAGAAAAGATGGACTTGTTGCACAGAGGTGCAAGTGTAGCTGTCTCTGAGAGACACAGTATGGCAGATATGTGCAACACTTCTTTTCTCGTTTCTGCCTGAAGAATAGTGGAGTAATGAGAGTCTATTTAAATCTATGAGGAGATGCTTCAGTACTAGGCAAAACCCAGACATACCTACTGCTAGTATCTTCATCCTTTGCTAGGCAGCATATTTTTTCTTGGAGTGCCTAATGTTTTATTTAGAAAAGTAGTTTTCTTGCAGCCATGGTAGCTCAAGGCTATAAATTATCCAGAGAGACAATGCTTTTTTTTGGCAAGCTTTTGGAATTCAGGAATTTTTCAGGTCTCCTGAAGAAGGTATGCTATGTATGCTTTCATGGTGGCTGTCTGTTCTTCCTCTCTCCTACCCCAAACCAGCATCAGATAGCTAAACAGAAGTCCTGATTCTCCTTACATATCTTTTCTCTCACTTTAGAAAAAGTTATTATGCTTCTTTAATCATGAATTTGGACATTGAAGGAAAAATACTTACAGAAAGAAAATCAAATGAGGGCTATTTAGACCCAGCTGGTGAGCAAAAGTTTGCTCCTTGGAGAGAAATGACATAGTCTACATTTATACTGGTGAAGTTAGGCATGCCTGGGAAGGTTCCCTGGCACTGGGACATGACCATTTATGCTAGTAAAGCATTAGAACATTTCCTGGCATAGTTTCAACCCATTCCAACAAGCCTCTTCCCTGAACAACTTCTGGACGTGGCTTGGCAGCTGGAGCAGTCCAGGAGCCCTTCCAATAGGCAGTTTGCACACAGACAGCCTGTTCTGGAGGCTGAAACACTTCGTTAGAAAAGATAAGCGATGTCCTGTACCAGTTGGCCTCATTGCTTAAAGCTATTGCTGGGTACGTTTAATTTGCTCATGTACATGTAGCCTCAGTGAAATCTGTTCCCATACGTGAGCACAGGAACAGGTCAAAATCTTGGAAGGAAGAAAGACTCAAGATAATGTTTCATTTGAGGTGGTGTTTGTATATTATCACCATGGAGGTGGGAATGTAAATACATCGTATGCATTTGGCTTTGGAGAAGGCTGGTGCGGCGGATATGACAGTCTACAAAGGCAGATAGACAAAATAGACAAAAAGATTAGATTACATTCAGTAGTCCTGACAAAAGTCAAACAACTTTCCGAAAACAAATAGCCAATTCCGTATATCAAGACTACATGAGAATCATTATTGTAGCTGATTTATATTTTAAAAACAACCTTTTAGATCAAACTAATACCAATGACTTCAGAGACTGTATCAGACAAGGGGAACTCTAGAAAACAGCTGCACCAGTCCCTGTGATTTGAAAGGCTCTCCTTATATCATATAAAATTGACCATATAAAATCCCCTACTACTGTTCAATATTGAACCAGAGTGGTTTTAATAAAGTGAAAATGAAATAATAGAAAATTAGATTGTTGAGGAGAAAACTTCTGAAGAAAAATTAAACTGCTGATAGATAAATCTTTAAAAAATGCATCATACAGATGAGCTAACATATTCAAAGATATTGAAGTATTCCGAGGCAGTTATTAGAGGATTAAACGATTTTCTTAAAAATAAAATAAAATAAAATAAAACAATTACCTGCTGGAGAGTATACTTGCTATGGCATCAGTCTTAATGCTATAGAAGAGTCCAGCTGATATTAGGGAGGAAAAATGGGGCAAAGAATTTAATTAAAAAAGAAAACATTTCAAATAAGATGTTATAAAGCAGTTCTTTTGAAAGTCCAAAATCAGGCAAAATTCTTGCAGAAGAGGACCAGTTCCAGTCAAAAATAAAAGGCAAGGTAATAGTAGAAAGTATACCCAGTTTCACTACCACCATCAATAACTTAACATTGTATCATATCTATCAGCTGTTTCAACTGTTTCCTCAGTCTTCCTCTCAATATTATGTAGTTCAATCATTGAGTTTAACTGAAAATCTTTCCCAGCGTGCTAGCAACCAGCTAAAAGACAGAGTAAACTTTTCACTCTCTCCTATACGTTCTCTTGAGATTTATTACTCTTTAGCCTAGTGTGGAATATAACAGGCAGGAAGGCAAACACAATTGAGAAATAACGTCTAGATCCTTTAAAAAGGAAAAAGAAAGAAGGAAAAAAAAGATCAAAACAGTCACTCGGTGGTTTCCGCATAAAACTGTGCTGTGATGACTAGAAACTGTCAAACTTCACTAGACTTGAAGACCGAATTTCAAAGAAAGCACAGAGCGTTGCCTTCTTCGGCGTGCCAGCGCTAGCGGAGCTACAGTATTGCACTAAAAGGCAAAGAAGCGTGTTGACAAAGCTGGCAGGTAGTTCGCTCCAGGAGCCCGGAAAAGTTCGGAAACGGTGCTGGAAGGAATATGTCAACTCCCGTTATAAATTCATGTGGTTATTGGAGAGGGAGTCTGAAGCACTCGTGCACCGAGAGACTACTCTTTCCCACCTGAATGGAAACTGGTTTTATAAAAAGAGATTCAAGGCATGCAATCGTATCCTGGATGCGGGTCTGGACTTTGACCACCTCAGTGTGTGTGTTTGCATTAACCTGTTTCACAGACATCTCCAGGAAACCTTTCCAGAGCTCCCTCCTGCCCCAAATGTAGTGCTTTCTTCTTGCTGTTTTTTTGCTGTTGAACGATCCACACCTATTTCTGGATACACCTTAGGGAATGCTGTAAGTTTTGGTGCAATGAGTATCTTGTAGGCACTTGCAGCAGCTAAATCAGAGATCATTGAGGGTTTAAATGTCAGGTAAGGATGAAAACAATGCACAATCCACAGTAATTTATTGGCAAGAAACTTAGGGATATTTTTCTGCAACAAAAGATTCCTGAAAAGCAATGGGTGAAGCTATAGGCACTCTCAGTGCTTGTTTCTCTATAAACGCTGTTCAGACAACTGAGGATTAGACGGACCAGCTCTTGTCTACCACCCAGGTAAATTCTGCTCGTTCCTGGCAGAATGGCCTATGAAAATATGGGAAAAAAAAAAAAAAAAGTAGACAAAGCAACAACTTCTTTGACAAACTTACCTGTGCAGCTGGCAATGCTGTTAGCCAAAAGTATTTATTTTACAATGAAATACCAAACACTTTGGCCAGCTTCTCGTATCAGGACATAACTGGCCATCACCTCATTTACTCACAATTACTCCTGAGCACAGCAGCCATAATTTATCCTTTGTGAACCGCCACATGAACTCATTAGTAATGAAAGAGAAAAGGGAGTGTTTTAAGTCATGATATATCCTAAAATACTACCATTCTTTTAGCCCATGTGGAAAAAATGAAGTATCAGATGAATCCTGTTATTACTTTGTATTCTTAATGTTAATTATATTTTGGTCACATAGAACTCTTGCTGTTGCTCTTGGGGTAACATGACTAAAGACCACAAAAATACTGAATTATTATTTATAAATAATTTAAGAAGGAGGAATATTAAGAAAAAAAAAGCGGAAAAAAAAGAAAAGGAATATGCCAAAAAAACCCCAGTGTTTGTTTCAGCTAAAGGCTTTTATGCTCTCTCCAGGGGAAGCTTTCAGAAGGGATTATTCCTTTGATACATTGTCTTTTATTAGGAGCACTTTTTTCAAAATCAAATACACAGTAGAACATTTAATTTTTTCAAAGCAGTAATTAATGCTGCATCATGCGTCCTTGACAACTGAATGTATTTTACAGATGGGCAGTGAAGCCCCATTAGATGAACTGAAATATTAGGACACACGGCTACTGCTTCGTATAGCATCAGCTTTCTACATCGCTTATGAAAGGACAAAATAACTTCACCTAGTCAATAAAGCTGGATTATAGTTAACTGGGATACTAGAAACAAAATTCTACAATTTTCCATGAAAATGTGTTCAAGCTTCCAATAGCAATATACACAAATGAATAATTCAACATAGCACTCATGATGGATCGTGGTGTAAGCTCTTCCCCAGACTGCAACTTCCATCAGGTACTGTAGAAGTTATGTAAAAAGGAAGAAGTCCATGGATGAAATAACTGCCTTCGAAACACAGTAATGTTGGTTAGCCTTTCCATGGTAACTTTCTGTATGTAAGCACAATCGCACATCTATTTTTTTTTAAGTTATTTCCATTTTTTTGTTTTGTTTTTTATTTTGTTTTGTTTTTTTATTTTATTTTTTATTTGGGAGGAAATAAAGGCAAAGAAAGCCAACTCTGAGGTCTGAGGGCTGGTCACTGGAGCGACCTGATGGTGGATGTTTACATGCGGGCATTTATGTGTGCGTGTGTAAGTTGTGTGCATATTAGGAATACATGCTCAGACTTGCTTCTGAGCAAGTATATATTGGCCCACTGATATGGGCCAAAGTCTCAGTTAAATGTCAGAGCTGCTGCATTTTAAAACACTTTAACCATTTTGCATTGTCTTTTGTCACATCATGATAAAGGTCTCAAAACAAGAATTCCAAGAGGCATCATATTAAAACTTATGTATAATTCATATAAAAAATATTTTAAAAGGATATAGCCTAACAGGCCAAGAACTTGCTTAAAAATGTAGTTTATAATACCCTCCAACAATCTGTGCATCTGCCTCACCGTAACAAAGCGCTCCAGAATATTATCATCTTTTATATTCAATATTAACCCCTGGATAGCCAGAGAGGTCTGACGTCTGGCTCCATGCCCTGTGGTTGCCTGTTATTGCCCTGTGTTGCACCTCTGCAACTTCTGATGAATAAGCTATCATACTTTGGTGCTGTTCTTTGGCAACTGCCTATGGTAAGTTTTTATAAAATCTCATGCACTCAAAGCCACCAGAACTGAAACCTGTAAGAATTCTTACACTCAGCGATTTCTGTCCTACATTTTGCACGGACTGGCTGGCGAAGATGTCAAGAAAAGAACTTCAGTATGTTGTTCATCAGCTTTTTAAGGACACGTATTCCAGTGTACTTCAGTGTAAGGGTGTAGAAACGATTCTGTCGTTCCACAGCTGTACTGGAAGTTTGGTGTTGTGATATCTATCCTAAGAAAAGGTGATCCAGTAAAGTATGTAAGAGACTAATAGTGTATGAACATTCACAGCTACTGCAGATCCAGCACCACAGTTGACAACTTACACTTGCTTAGTACTATGTATCTTATGTATGTGTACATATGTATGCGTATTAAGATCAGATTGGCTTTTCTCTCAAGCTGTTCAACAGTTACGATGATATTAGAGAATGAATTTAGTTCATATCTGTTAAACCACCCTCTCCCCTCCTCGAGCATTACTTTTTGTCTGACCAAATTGCCTATCAGCTTCAGCAGTTCAACAAGGTCAGCCGACAAGATGATTTTTATCAGCAGGGCTGAGACTTCACAGCAAGGTGGTGTTAAATTCATAGACTCTAACAGATCCTCTCACAGATTATCTGTCACCCAATCAACAGTGATTTTAAACAACAGTGACAGGATGCAGCCTAACCATAGTTCTGTACTTTTATCTCAGACAACTTTACATTCCCATTTCCATCATACAGTTTTTGTATCAATAAAATTGTTTTCCAAGGATTTGGAGATGGTTTCAGCAGATCCTACGAGCTTACTTGCTGCACTGAACCAAAGACCTAGTGAGAATGCACCAAACCGGTTTACTAACTTAGACATCTCCCCAAAGAATAGCCTTAAGCTGAAGACCTGGTCAATAGTGAAGCAACCAGCTATAAAGCCACATTTTGGCTTTTGCCAGAGCGTATGTTGTTGATCTGAGTTACTATCAAAGAATTAAAGATTTTCCTTGAAAAGGATGTTAGGATGGTGACTTTATTTTCTGTATTTGTTCTTGAACGTGACCATCGTTCCTTTCAATCAGCAGCTTATATATTAGTGTGCCATACACCTAGATAGAAGATCCCATCTGACTAAAGAACAGTTCTGTCTTCAGTATCTCGGAAATAAACCTCTAACAATTTTCCATAAATTCATTAACACTTTCTAAACCCCTGATAGAAAATATTAGAAAATATTGTGATTGGCAAAGAAATCAGGAAGCTGTACGACAGTCTCACATAGAGAACGCTGCGCATGTCTCCCTTTCTTGGTATTTTCCTTTAACTAAAGGTCATTCAGACAGGAGGAATATGGCTGTAGTAAGAAAACAGAAAATACCCAAATAAGTACTGATGGTATTTGAATGGCTCAGAATGTAGCATGGGTCAGAATTCACCTGTGAGGATGGGAATGGCAGTAAAATCTGCTTGGAGAACAGAAATTGAGGCACAGAGAGAGTGAAATACTCAAAAGGACTTAAAATGGCACAACACCAGCACTGCAACAGCTAATGTTTAGACACTTGAAACTGAATCCAGACCCTGGAGCAGAGGGCTGGGCTGCAGGGCCTGAGGGGAACGAACCTCCCCAGAATAGCTGTTGTCTTCAGGTACGAAGAAGGTCTAGCTGAGAGGCTGTACACTGTTGTTAGCAACGCAGTTATTTCACCCCCGAGTTCCCTTCGAACTCCGGAGAACACCGTCTGGTAACTTGTGAGCGTTCGTTATGCCTGTTTGTATCATAACCACTTCCACACAGTGGCTTTCACAGCTACTCAGTAGTTTTTTTTTTAAAAAAAAAAAAAAAAAAAAAAAAAAAAAGAGAGAGAGAGAGAAAAGTCTTTTAAATTTTGTTTTAGGTGTTCAGGATGAGAGTCTCTTAAGCCTCCTGCTGAAACTGCTAGACTTCACAGAATAAGTAAATATACATTGGGAAAGAGATCCTAGTGATCAGGGTATTCATGTGGCAGGAGAGGCATGAGTTCCTGACATATTCTAATGAATATTTACATAATTTTATATGAAGTATTCACTAGACCAGAAACAGCAAGTGGCCTAATCACTTAGCTATAGAATCATAATTTTCTCGCCTTTCAGCTCAATTAATTTTCAATCGTACCTCACGAAGAGGAACGGCCTAAGAGGAGGTGCTCTCCTCAAAGACTGACCTGGCATTTCGAGCGTTTACTTAAAGTAAGAATTTGAAGTCGCTCAAACAGTGAAGAGATTTGATTCTGTTTCTCTCAGTTTCTCAGTATGCTGGTTAAATCACTGCTGTCATTACCTTTTCGTTTTCTTTTATTTATTTTTTTCCTGGTCATTAAAAGGCTGTACTTCAGCAATAATTTTAGTGAGAAGGTTCAGTGTTTTAATCACAAATGAAAGAAGCCATCAAAATCTGAGATAACTGCAGGTTATTCCTCACATCACCTATACTTTGGCCTCTGGCTAGACGTGATGTTTTCCTGGCTTAGCTATCATAGAGTGACATGCTCAAGTGGCTGCTGACTCTGGACAGGACCGCTGTGGCTTTCATGGGCAAAACATAGGTTTTGGTTCATTTGTTTCCCAGAGAAGTCAAGTCTGGGCAGATGTAAGCATCTTGAGTTTAAAAGGATAGTATTACTCTAGAAGGAACACGGCAAACATCTCTCTTTTTTGATCTTTTTTCATTTTAACAACTCGGCTTCTCATTATGAGGCTACTTCTAGCATCAGGCAGCAAAGGCAATACGAACTTCTCAAACGAAAGTGACTTTGGGGAGGAAATGTTATCAAATGCGTTTCCTTCAGAAATTTTCAACATTTTCGCCTTAATCTGCAAAATGAAACATTTCAACTAAATTCACAGAAAAGAAGTGGTGTGCCTGTGGGGAGGAAGAGATAGACAGATTTAGCTTTTCAGCCTGGTGTGGGCTCGGGCAAAGTGTCCAAAACTTTATTGCCATCGCTAGTTCAGTAGTTCAGTTCTGAACATAAACTGGTGACTTCGCTGTGATTTGAGATCCTGGAATGACCTATACTAACAGCATAAACTGTCTGACTAGAGGGAGCCTGTTTATGTGACTGTTAAAATATTTGTACTCATGTATTTTTCAACTATACCAGTAAATTTTGTTCACCTAGGTAAACTATCATCTAGACACTTGTATCTGCTTCATTACACTGACGTCTAGGCAGCTTCCCCCAAGGAAGGGTCAAGAATATGAACTTACAATTTTTTTTGCCTTTTGCCATGATTTTGCATTAAACCTTGTATTTAATCATGGGTAAACTAATGTCATAATACTCAATATGCCAAGTGTTTATTCCTTCTTACTTGTGAAACAGGATGTCATCTGCCAAAGCAAAAACGTAACATCGCATATCCCATAATACAGAAACAGGACAAACAGAAAATTAATTCACCACTACTAACACCATTTATAGCTATTTTACCACAGTAAAATGAACAGTCCAGTATAAGTGGTTATTTCTGATGAGAGAAGGAGCTCTAACAACAGCAAACATATAGAGGTGAGATTTGGTGGGCTTTTTATCTTTTACTGTAACAAAAATTAGAAACTTGGCTTCTCTCATAGCTTCTGATAGAAACCTTCTGCTCTCATAGCTTCAGCAAGTGGTTAGTTATCTTCAATAATGCTAATCACAAGACAAAGGGGAGGGAGAAAAAAGAAAAAAACAACAGGATTTGGCATCTGAGACTTTCCAAAAAGAGAAATTCAGTGGCAATAATTCAATTTACTCCTGAATTCCTTTTTTCCTGGGGCACAGAGTTCCTGTGAGACACTGGCGAAAGCATCTGGAGCCTGACTCAAAAAACTTAAACACAAACAGCGAGATTCAGGGTGGACTTTGGCTAGAAGTTCAAATTTGCAGTCCCAAAAACTACTGCTCACTCTGAGGTTGAATGCCATTACATTTTACATTTTAAGCTTAACTTGGAGAATTAGTTCTGAAAGCAAAGAGTGATCTAGCACTTCATGTCTAAGCCTATCCAGGATCTTCAAAGGAGGCTTTCTTCTGCCTGAGGAGCTCCGTGCTGCAAGTGTTCGTAGCCTGTGTACAAAATGTGCCTTGAGGTTCCCATATGCTCCAGGAAATGAGGCAGTGGTTGCTTTTTCAAGACAGACTCACTCACTGAGATAACGGGAATGCTTTCACCCAGCAAATTAATGGCTAGCAAGACTTTGGAAGATCAGTATTCAATTCTCTCCTCTGCTTAATGGGATTTAACTCCCTACCTCTTGTGTTTTTGGCAAGTCTGTTCGCCAGCAGACTCTAGGCAGCTTCAAAGTGGGGCAGGATGCCTCTACAGTGCCAGCTGAAAGCTGTTCCAGTGTGCAGGGGAAGAATTCAGAATTCATTGGGCTGGAAAGAGAACATAAAGGCAAGTATTGTCTACCAGAAAGGCTAGGGGCATCCTCTGGGAGGACAGAGAGGCCTTGGGTCTGATTCCAAAGATGTGTTTTTCCCAACTGTGATTTCATGTAAAATGCATTAACTCCTAGTTGCAGGGGTTGGAACCTAAGTCTATTTCTGCGCACAATCACAAATGAGTTATAAACACTAGACTGCTCCATAAAGGGGGAATTCTAACGTCCCTTGCGGCAGGTAAGGCGATCCTGCTTCTTAAAAGTTATATTGGGCTCAATGAAGTCTTCAAGTATTGAAATAAATCTGTCAGCAAAAATTATCTCCTCTGCCTCTGTCCCCGCCCTCTTTAACCAAGTCTTGCAACAAAATTATCTGTGTTTATTGCCTCCAGACTTTCTTATTCCAAACCACTCTAGCAGGATCAGAACCTGCAGAAGGTTTGCAGAGAAGACACAGCTGGTATCTCAGATGCCTAATTCCTAAATGGACTGAGCCAAAGACAGAGGACTCTGCAAGTTCTCTGTAGCCAGCACTGTTCTCCTATTCACAATCAAATTTATGCAAACATCCTGGCACTAATCTACAAACGCCGGGATTTACTCAGGAGAGGCAGGGAGGTTTAAAGGGTTCTTAGCCTGCTCTCCCATCTCATCCTGTTCTGCTTCACTGCAGTAGTTGGAGCAACAGAGTTAGATCAGAACTACATTAACCCCCCTTGGCATAGGCTTATTTTCTGACTAAAAGAAAAAAATACTTTGTCAAAGAGGACAGAAGACTTTCACTCTGCTCACAAGCATACTTTGAGGTTATGACTGCTGTCAGTTGAGAGGGATCGATGGCCTGGTACAAGGTAGGAGACATACTGTGCTTGTGTTTCCTGAGAGATAATCAATAGTGCCAGATAGAAATCCTAAGACACGTACAGAAACTGAACTACGTCTCCTTGGAGATGAATGGCTCACTAGATCTCTGATCAGTCAGAAAAAGTTCTAGCAAATAGACTGTTAATAAGTTTAAATTATTAATTTTTGAGGCACACAAGGGATCAGACTGAAGCACTGTTGTCTTCTTTTGGTATTTTTTGTTAATTGTCTAAGAATAAAAAATGTTCCGCTAAATGATATATGGGTCTTATTTTAATCATTATATAGGCTGTAGGTTATACACCAACTTGGAATATTTATTTTGTAAGTTGTAATTCATCTGCAAGCTATTGTTCTTTTGCTACATTTTCAAGAAGGAAATTCCAAGATTTTTGACAAATAAATATGTTTGTAAAGTTAAGTCAGATTATAATGTTTCTTTTTGGCCAAAGGAATGAACATACATTTAGCTTTCTTTATCTCCATAAATTAGTAAACAGGCTGCAGACTTGAATATTAGGAGAAGCAAGGCCTGATCACCAATCTCGAGATGAGATAATTGAGAATGAAGAATAAATCTATCTCCCTCACTTCCTGACCAAATTAAGTGGAGATGGCAATGAGCAACATTACAGAAAAATCCCCCCAAAGCACTTATGCACTGGGAATACAGCTTGGGAACTTATTTTCAAGTTAGAAGTCAAGGAAAAATCTCTGATCAAGCACCTTACAAGCTATAGGCATCTGGACTTCCATAGGTGAGATTATTTAGTTGCACAAAGGCCTACAACTTTGTTTATCTGAAGTGTTAATCACTTTGATTGAGCTAAGTGTCTTATGCCTGCATCATTTCAAAATCCCTTTCTGGGGTTCACTGTGTAAAAATCCCTGGAGCCAATTTATTATGCCATTCAAAGCACTTAATATCAATGAATTCTTCATAAAATGCAATGATCCCATTTGGAGATCTTCAGGGCATTTTTTTAACAGAATACATAAAGGTAGTTAGGTCTGAAACTTATGCTGAGGACTCCCTCAAACAATCAAAATGTCCTTATTGCTTGGATATAAATGCACAATTCCATGATCAACCTGGATGTTAATGATTGCTGTACAGGTAGGAGGAGCTGAGACCAGAAGGCTGTTTATGATCCTCAACATCTCCCAAAGCAGTTCCTAAGGCAGTGAAATTTAGAACTGGCATTCAGTGGCAACCTCTATGTCACTCATGTCTTCTAGCAGATACTATTTAGCTGCCTATCAAGATTAGGAAAACAAACAAACAAACAAAAAACAAAACTCTACTTCCCATGATCTCCCTGATTTTTACTGCTATAATGACAATTTTGTGAGGGATTTCACAGACTCCAGTTTCCTCAGCAGATGATAAACTTGCTTTCTGTGAACGTAACAGCTATTTACAGTGCAACTTTATAACGAAACAAGTTAAATGGACACCTCTTTTCACCTGGCTTCATCTAAAACCATCCGTCTTGTCTTGAGTGCAGTTTTCTGCACCATTGCCAAACTAATATCAGTTTTGCACTGCATATTTTGGTCATTTCCCTGGAGCAGAGCTTTTGAGCAGTGTGCATTATCATCTGTATTTTTTTTTGCTAGAGACAACATAAGAACCAGCATGCATTTCTGTAAGACATATTGAAGACTTACCTGCTGTTCTATCAAGCAGTTTATTGTTGCCAGAGTGCCTTGCAAACACATAAGCAGACATAATCCCTGCTGAGAGAAATTTATAGTGTAACTCAGTCAAGTGATAAGAAATCATGTATAGGAACTCATGTTGTATACAACAGGCAAAAATAGCTTTCTTTTCTTTCTCTCTCTCTCCCTCTTTTTTTTTTTTTTAATGGCACACTACAATTTAGCCCATCCTCATTCTCTTGCTAACATTTTTTTCTTGAAGAAGATCAAATCAGATGATTTGAGTCATGTTTTTCCCCATGAAATAAAATCCACCTCCTCTAGCCTTCCATATTGCAGATTTCACAACAGCTTCAGAGAAAAGGGCTGTGAAAAAAAGGCTTTTACCTGCTTTTCATGCAGTTTTCCTTGTGTCAGCCTTTCATTCTACAAACTCTGCAGCATCATATCCTGAATATCTCATATCATCTGGTCCCTTCTTTTGGTAATTTGCACTATGTAGTCCTCAGATCTACGAGGAGAAGAATAAAATGTAAGAGAGAGTTTCCCAGCAGTCTCCTGAAGGCTGGGAGAGGAATGCAAGCCTGTAAGTCTGATTAGACAGGTGTGCTGATTCTTATCTGGGATTGACCAGCTCTGCTCTCAATGTATGTTTTAGCTTTGAGGAGAATTAAGTGATCCAGGTCAGGAACACAGTCTGATGCACTAACTTTACAGGAAAAATGCATGCTGCCTTTTCCACTCTTTCAGACATCAAATTCTCTTGAGAGACAGGCAGCAATATCTACCAAAATTATACAAGTGATGCGCTGGTTTGCTGACACTGAAGTTGACTGAGCTACACAGGATAGAAATTATGGAACTATTGGGCTTATGTAGCTGAGGACAGAATCAGTCTCTTTTGTCCCATGTGGACCTCATCTATGCTTACTACCTTCAACTACTTGTAAAGGTTTGAATTTAGACATCTGAAAAAGCACGCCTTTGGAGGGCATAGCACATGTGGGAGTTCAGACTTGATGGGGGAAGCCCTCAGCTGGTACCAATTCGTCCTTTGGCCTTTGAAACAAACCTTGCAATGTTGCCCTGCTGAGGTTCACATGAGGCTGAGCAATGCTTGAAGATAGGGACTGCAGGGCCTGCAGAATGTTCTCCAGGAACCCCATATTACTTAAGCCCAGGAGTTTCGTTTGTATTTCAGGCTTGCTTTTTATGTCAGGTGGTGGAGCGTGGTACTGAGCTGCCTCAGATAGAGCAGGATGAACTTTCTCCAAAAGTGGAGGCTCTAAAAGTAGAAACTGAAGGCAAAACTAATTAGCTCAGGCCTAGTGAAGTTCTATACTACTTTACAGACTCGAGCTATTACCTCCAGACAGGGACAGATCAGCTCTCTTGGATGCCTCTAACCTGGAAAGGTTACAGCGCAGGTGCACCCTGTTGACGAGCAGGAATTGACCCCTTTCATACTAGGTCTCTGACAAAGAAATTGGAGACCTCAGGGCAACACACAAGAGATGCCAGTGGGATCATGGCACTGGGGTCTGCTCCAGTGGGAAATTCTTTAAAAAAATCCTTCTAGATGTCCATACGTACTTTTCTTTGTGAGAAACTCGAGGAAATATTGGTGGAGCTCCCATCTTCTATCTTTGTTCTTTGAGACATTTTGATGTGTGTAGCAGAAGGCTTATTCTTTTAAGGAGAGAAAAACAGGTTTTTTTCTCACAGCAGTTTTTCTCATGTGTAATTATAGTTATTTCAATGGAGTAGTTCCTGGCTATTTTTGAGTAGACAAAAGGGAGAAACAGCCTTGCCATATGGCAAGAACACTGAGAATTTACAGGAACTGGATTGTATTCTTGTCTGATCCAACAGACTGCTGAGTACCCTTGTACAAATCTTATTTTGTTTCCATTTTACAATAAGGGATATCACCCTTATTTGTAATGTACTGAGAGATGTGCTGATGAAAACAGCTCTTTAAGAGCTAAGCTGCATCACTAAGCTACTACAAGTAGACCCACACGCAAGAGCAAATCTTAGTCTCTTGAATTTAAAGGGTTATAGTCAATCAGTTTGTTTTCTGGCTCATTGTGCTGTGTACATTGTGTAGTTTGCTCTGACAAAAATAGAACCACACTGAGATTGTTTCCTGTAAAAATGCTTCCCCGTTCAAACTGCATCCGTGATATTTATAAAGATATGGAGGTAACATTCCAGCTGTCTGTCTCTGGATGGATGGATTTCCGTATAGGAATAATTAATTACTGTAGTATTAGAAATCCAGCCTTTTGCACTGATCATTATTGTATGTATCTGACTGCCTCCTCCAAATGCATAACTGAAGCACCAAAATACCTGAAACAGGCTTTTCTCATGATTCTCACAGAGGAAACAGAAAAAGAACTCAAAGTGGAAACCAGCTTTCTGGAGGTTAACAGATCAGCTTCTCCCTCAAGAAGTTCATGAAAATTATGTCATTTATATTTTGGGCTAATATACCCAAAGCAGAGCTCCGTATAAGAATAATTAGGGGCACTGACTGGGTCCTAGAAGTGTCCAGTAGCTATTTTAACAAGTGCTTGCACAGTGACAAAATGTGCGCTCACAATACCGGTGGCCTCAGCTTTCATCTTTATTTTGCTAAGCCAGCTGAGTTTGTAACATCCTTTAATACTGCCAGCCGGTTGCCCTGACACCCAAACTGTAAAGCATGTCCTACACAGGTGACTGAGCGTAATGGAACATTTTTCTCTAGAACGAGAAACTGCGAAGGCAGGGTGGCTTCTTTTCATTATTAGACATGTCATTCAAAGCCCTTCATAAACGTCAAATTTGCTGCCATTAAAACTTCAGTAGCTCTGTTCCTGCCAGCCAGCTATATTCTTCCCTCATCCCCCTGCTTTTCTCCCTCTCTGGCAGTTTCTTCTGGCAAAGTGTTGGAAATGAAATGATTATATTCAAGGGCGGGATTAACAGCCGTGTGCACAAAGAGAAGAAACAAAATCTTCTCCCTAAATAAATAGCAAGATATGAAACCACCTGCACATTCAAATCCCAGGGAAGTGCAGCAGCAGCAAAAGAAGGCTCATCTAATAAGAACAATATTGATTCTTGGTTATTATTTCCATTATTATTAGATTAAAATTTGGGAAGAGGTCCTCTCTTGCATTTCCCTGAAGTACTAAAAACAATGATCGCATTACACTGGAACTTAAGCTTTAAAGAATTTGAAATTCAGCTAGAGCTGCTCCAGTGAGAGTATAAAAATCCATTTACTTCACATCCCCTTAAATCCTCTTAGTGCCTTAACAGATTAGAGTGTAAGGGGGAAAGCAACAATTTTTATTTTAATTGAGCTGGATGTTAGCTTTCTCAGCAAGGTTTGATGAAGAGGTGAGTTATCAGGATGAAGTGCTGAGAGATTTCGTTCAGTTGTAGCCACTCCTCTTAATGGGTTGACAAGTGCAGGGGAGGACACTTTAGTCTTATGAACGCTACATTTTGCCATTCTCTGAAATGTAGCTTGAGGAGATATATCAGTGTTGGTATCATCATATTAACTGCCTTGGTTGGGAAGAATTTATATATGCATTAACATATTAACATATATAAACAATTTATATATGCTTCGTCTTTACGCACCCTTGTCCCATTAGCATGAGGGGGGAAAGAAAAAAAAAAGGAAGAAATGTTAGAAAAGCATAGATGGCATCCGTGGAAATGCTCACAAAACAAGCTGTGCCTATCTTTCATCTCCCTTGATGGGTCAAACCTATAAACCTCTGGGAGTCTGTGCTTCCTGATGGATTGGTCAAGCACTGAAATTTCACACTTTTAGCATGAAAGGTTCACAGAGCGCAAGGTTCATTGCTCAGCTTTCAGCAATAATAAAATATGTTTTAACTCACACTGTTCGTCTGTACCTGCTCAAGATATTATTATACCGAGAAAAATTATTTTCTGTAATTGTGAGACTGCTACTTCTTTCCTCTATGATTGTTTCTGGAAAAAGGCATTTTCATCTCTCTATAATACATATATATTTCAACAGAAATTCATACTACTCCCTACTTCAATTTCAATAGATGATGATCTATAGATGATTGTTGCTGCTTAACAGTATTTTCTATCATTTTTCTTGGGATCTATAAACCAAGGTTCATACATACTTGCTTTCCTGGATTACTGTATGTGGATTTCACATCATCTATCTACGAAAGGTGGGTGTCTAGATAAAACAATTTATCACAATCTGCTCTATACTTTGTGGACAGAGACAGATGTTATAAACTGGATAGGATGATTTACATAGAAAACATGACTTTTGAATAATTCAAACCAGATGGGAATTTATTCCCTTTTCTAAAGCTTAGTAAAGCCATTTTATGGCCTTGGAATCCCATTTGGAAGACCTGAAAAATGATAGTTATTCTATTTTGCTGAATAATCTGATATCCATGAACAACAGAGAATGATGTTCCCGACTATTGCAGTTAGACTCAGTATTTGTTACCTGCATCATTTTGTCAAGAAATACACCAGCACTTCATCTTACCTAGAAGTATCAGAAGGAGCTATTTAAACCAATATTGCTATTTAGGACTTTTGAGAATGAAAGATTCAAGTGCATCTGTGTAGTGATAAAGACATTCAAATTCCACCTTTTTGCTCCTATTGCAAGGGAAGCACAGGTACATTATGGAGGAAGGGTGCATCCTAATTTAAAGAAGCTAATAAAAAGAAAGGAGAGTAAGCCCTCCTAACAGTTCGGGGAAGTCACAGAGAAGTGTCAGTCCCCAGAAACCAATTAATTGAAAATTGGGTGACCTTTAGCTTCCCTGCAGACTTCTAAGAGGGTTTGGCTTATTGCCATGATTATGAATCACTCCATTCCTATCAGTATAATTACTGCTACCACCAGGAAAATCACCTCAAACCTTTTACTGATCTATTGCCTGAAACAATGAACCTCCAGCCGCCCACCAGCTACATCCTGAGAAGCATATCGCTAGCCTCCAGCTTTGATCTAAATTGGCTCTGAAGCTTGACATCTGACCACAGCCTTCACACCATCACCTAGCAAACTAGTAGCAATAGCATTTCAAACCCAAGTAAATAAATTATTTTTAACCAGACGAAAACGCAGCATTGCCATGACTCAGGGAAAGGAAGGCTCAGCAGTGCTGAAGGGAGATGTTGGCTAGGACATCTTTTGCCGGACTTGCCCTCCAATTCGAGTTTCCACCTAGCAAGACTGAAGGACTAGAAAATTCACCCTCACGAGGTACCCACCATTTGCCAACCACCGCTGCCTCCTGGCAGAAATGCACGCTGTAGCTAGCCCACAGCTGGACAAGATGGTTTGATTCTGGGAAAGGTTTCTACTTCCAGGAATGGGAAAAAGTCTGGCTACACCAGTAGCTTTGAAAGAATGTGAGATAGGCTCACTGGCCTCCAAAATGATTATTTGGTGGCATGTAAATGTCTACCTTGGAATATCCACCTAAATCAAAAGCTCCCTTGGCTGTGAGTATCCTTGTTAGACAATTAGCTGGGTATGGTTCAACAGCAGTATTTGAATCTCATAGTTAAGCTCTAAAATAGAAATATTATCTTATTTATTAGAGGCTTGGAAATAAATATTAATCCCAAACAGTGAATAATTACCCCAGGCTCTGGTAAACAGATCATCAGCAGCAAAAACTGACCATTTAACTTAATTAAAATGTTTTTTTTTTTTGTTTTGGTTTTCTTTTTTACTTGCACAAAAGAAAAACCCAAACAAAAACCAGAACAAACAAAGCTTGTTCTTTTTGAGTGTTTAGAGCCTCTTGAACTCAAAAACAAACAAACTCAAAGCTCTCAGGACTGAGGCAAGTGCAATTTATTCTGCTTCTTCAACCACAAAGGGATCTTTTTCTGCCCTGTGGCTCGAAAACCTTCTGGTCGTGAGTCCCGGCGTATCTTCTTCTTCAGCCTTGACATTTTCTGTTTTTGCCGGAGGCCCTCAAGCAGGGTGAAGTCATTTAGGATTTGCACTAGAGAAGCAGGTAAAGGGTAGACTTCCATTTGTTTTGCTTTAAACTGACAGCAACTCCAGACACTTTGAAGCAGACAGCCCTCTTGCCCAAAAGTCGCTTCTGATACAGCAAAACACTGATTTTACCTGCTTGTTATTTTTTTTTTTTTTTGTTATTATTTTCCTCCAGCAATGTCATTTACTTTATGTTGGACCTCAAATTCACACTAGTTTACTTCTTTGAAGAAAAACCCTATCAAGTAGCTTGTGTGTTGTTTTGGGTTTTTTTTTGGAAAAATACCAATCTCTCAAAGGTGTTCACTTATTTGTATATGCACACACACTCACGTACACCCACAAGCATGCATATCCACATTTACTCTAAAATAAGGAACTGGAAGTGTAAATTGCTTGTCTTAACATAATTTAATAATAGACCACCCAATTACTGAAGGCAAGCATTGTCTGGAAACTGCATGTAGAATAAAGCATTTGTCTAAAATAAAATCTCTATGTATTCTTTTTTTTTGCATTTCTACATTTTGCTCAGAAGAAACTAAAGAAAAAGAGCAGGAGCAGTAATCCATTTCAATATAGTGCAAGATGTACATAACATCACTAAAATTATAAGCGGCCTTGACTCTCAATTCTGTTATTTCACTGTAAACCAGGACTAATTTCACTGAAGTGTAAAATTTTTCTCACTCTGTCAAGGCCCAGGTATATAACCAATATATGACCAAGATCCAAAATGAGTATTTTACACACACAGCATCTAGTTTACTATGGAAAATCTGAATAACTCATTTTGAAAATACCACTACTAAGAGAGCCCCACAAGCAAGTGGGCTGTGTGACAGTGGAGGGGGAATTCACGTGCTCCCTGACGGACTCCCTGGCTGATGTGGCCCATGTGAGTGCAAAACTGTGTACACGAGACTAGAACTTCTTGGGTTTACTTACGGAGAGATGTTCAGAAGTTGGTGGATGCTCACTAACATTTTGTAGGTGTCTAGTATTGTGGCTTATCTGCTGTATTGCTGATATTGAATCCAAATGTATAATTCAGTGACTGGCAGCTAATTATGTGTTGTTATTAAATTAAAAAACTACTTTGATCTTGGTTTGATTGAAATCACACTAGTGAGCAGTTTTCTTAGCAATATTGAGACACAAGAAAAAAATAATAGGAGGAATAATTCCATCTAAATTTTAATATTTAAATAGGATGCTAAATAAAGAAATTGGTCATCCTGGGCTCTGTCCCAATAGTAAATGGGATGATAAGCTTCTACATGGAGATTTGCATCTCATAATGGCTATGAAACCCATATATCTGTGGAAGGAGCCTACAGCAACCAACCCATTAGGCAAGTACCTAAAATCAGGTGGATAAATCAGTCCTAGACTGCATCAGTGCCTAAACTTCAGGGCCAAAGGGGGCTGGCCTTTTTCCAGGGTGGAGGACGGTGTTATCCTCTAATTGGGATTCACTGCACTTAATCTTTTATTGAAAAAAGCACATTTATTCTTTCTTTAAAGTTAAGAAAGGTTTTGATATCTATTTGAAGGCAGGTGCAGGCAGTCTTCATCTACTGATGAAGTAGTCAGAGTTTTTGATCAGAAGCTGAGAAAACTGGGATCCCAAATGTGCTTAAGAGATTGGAACATATTCTTTTATGCTACTTACTTGATGAACAAACGCTGGAGTCCTTCATGGCTGGTAGATGCTTTGGTGACACTAACATATTCAACAGTGCTTGGGAATGTTCCCGGGCATCGGGATCTGACTGTAGGTGTCATTAAATTCTTAGTCTCTGGCACAGTTTTGGCCCATAGATAGTTTGGAGACATGCAGTTTTGGAGGGGTGGGAAGATTTATTAGCATTCCTTGTTATGACAGAATGATCCCAGGTATATTTAATTTACTACCACAACCCAGCCATAACCTGTCTGTCTGCTCAATTTGAGCTACCCCATTTGGAAGGATAGATCAATTGTTTATTGGGTTAGAAGAAATTTGGTCATTACTTTGTATTGTGGAATACTATTAACCTCAAGAAGCTACAGTTGCACTCAATAGGTCAGTATTTTATAGCATGTGTTTGGCGTCTGAGGCTCTACTGGTGCGTATTTCTTTCCATCAGACCGCCTTCTTGAACAAGTTTACGCTTTCTGAAAAAGGAGAGACCCAGGAAATTTAGTAGGCTGTAAAGAGATAAGGAACTGATGTGATCACTGCTGCCAAAGGCACCCAGTAGACACATCTCCTGCTGAGACATAGAGCAACGCAAAGCTAGCGCTGTGACACTGCAAAGAAAGACAGCTGTCAAGCAGGGACTGACTCGTACTGACAATTCCACCTTGATAAAGGCAGTCTATGAGTGGTGACAAAGATTTGTATTTTGTTTGCTTAAGACAGCTCTCACAATATGCTTTATAGACACTTGAGGCACTTTACAGACATATAGGCGGCATCTTCCCTGCCTTGGAGGTTTCCCAAGAGACGGAAATGTTAAGGGGTCGGGAGAAGATACCTCATCAGCCAGATACAAATCAGTGAGATAACCTGCAAGCAGCAGGGCAGCAGCAGGGTTTCTGAGGGGAGAATTAAACCCAAGGATGCACAGTCCCCCCGCACCCCTCCCCCCCCCAAAAATAAACAAAAAACCAAAAAACTCATCAGCAAATTTAGCAATCTGGAAACTCTGCTGACGTTTTACTGCTCCCACCCTCCTCCCACCCTGTTGGGACCACAGATGACAAGACTTGAAGGAGCACAGTAACTAAACAATCTTTTTTTCTTCTGGCAAATCAGCAGGAGACAGAAAAGGAAATTTGCCGACTGCTTGCAATTCTCCATGGCTAAATCCAGGGCTTCAGTTTCTGCCATTCTTATGCTGCCTCCCACCGTGAACATAAATTCATTTGAAAACAAACAAAACAGAGGAGGGGAAAATAGGCTCTTAATGCAAATTGCCTAGTACTGAGCAAATAAAAAGGCTAATAATAAGTGATAGCAATACAGACTCATGCCTTTATTAAGAGAAATGAGAGAGTCTTATTGGGCATCATTCATAGTTACAGATTAAAAATATAGGCATTTATTTCTCTTTTGCATGACTGTGGATTATTTATCTTCCCTCTTTTATGCTCATTTTCAGATCCGCAAACTCAACTTCTTTGCGTATTATATACTAAGCACACTACCTACTGCTTCAGAGCTTTTTAAAATATCTTGTCTCCATCTCTCCTTCTTCCCTCTGCCTAAGTTGCTTTCCACAGGCCCCACACCTTAGGTCAGGATTTAACGATTTAGGGAAGACTTGTACTTCCAGTTTTAGCAAATGCAAATCCCACTGAGGTTTCTAGAGGAATCACATTTGTGACACAGAATCTGCTGTTTGATCCTAATGTGTACCTGAAAGGTTTCCATGCTGGCAAACCTTTGCCCTGTTAATTCTGAGACACAAAATGTTCCTGTCTTGCAAATGCAAAAATGAGATAGATCTTAAGTTCAGAGCGATGGCCAAATTGCAGCAACATAATGAGTTACCATCCATCACATGAGCTGTGCCAAACTACTGTGTGTATGTACATCCTTAGGCCACTGCAAATGTGAGATAGTATATATTATTTCTGTTCTGAGGACTCGAGAGTACCTTCAGAGTGGGTCACCATGGCTCAGCTGAGGCACGGCAGCTCACTGAATAGCCATAATTAGCAGTGACTACAGTGACTACTAGCCCAGGTCCAGAAGGCTGAGAAACTACAACGACATACTTTGAAGAACTTTGGGATTCATGTAGGATTATTTGGCAGCTGCACATGGAAATTTGTAGAAAAAGATTCTGTGTTAGACTTTGGGACAAATAGCAGCACACTGAATGCCTTTATTTCCTATTTTAGCTATAGTGTATCTGTATGGTAACTAGATGGTTGTCTACTGACATGAACAAGATGTATATTGAAAAGTATTGGTTGAAAAATAATAAATCGTTCCCTACTTTTTTGTGCAATGACATATAAGTTAATGGATGTGAGTTCATTTCACTCAGGTCAGACAGGTAGGAGGTATAACGGTAGAGGTAGGATGTAGTAAAATTTACACTTGAAGTCTCTGTTTCACCACAACAGCAATTTCTACAGAAAGGCTTGTTAACCGTTTCTCCTTGTTTGTCTGTGTATAGGTATATTAGAGTCTAATTGCCCAGATTATCGCTTGGACCTGCTCCAAGCACACAAGATTACTGAAGTAATCTCGGTTGTAAACTGTCTACAGTAGTGTTCTACAGAAAAATCCAAAGGGTTGTTTCAGAGAAAGATATTTCCTCCTTTATTCTTTCAAAAGTACCTCCATTCAAATACTTCAACTGAATGCAAGCAGGTCAGAACTACACGTGAAAGTGATCTCCCACTATTCTGGACCTAAACCTGTTAAAAATTAAAAGCTCAGAAGAGAATATCTGAATCCGATCAGGAAGGCCACCGGCAGCTGACATACCTTGTGAAGTCCTGAAGTTCTGGGGTTCAGAGAATTTCCATTTGAAATATATCTCATTTTATGTGTTAAATTCAGCTCCTGAACAGTCCAAACTATATCTTCAAGGAGAACATTTTGTAGAAGTCTAATATTCAGATGAACATCTCCTGGATCACTGCAACCAGGAACATAACGTAAATACAATACATATTTGCCATACTAGCCCAAGTGACAAAATATATTTTCAGCGTGGTTATTTGGGGATGCTCAATGGGTGAACAGTGTTTAGTAAGAGTCCTAAGACATTAGCTTGATGACCAGCAGAGGTATTCCCCTGACTATGCTCGTGTTCAGTTCCTTTCACTGTAACCTCCCACATTACCAAAGCCCCTTATCCTTACTGTATCTCACGCAATTATTCTGTATGTAAATCCTGGTTTCTAACAAATGCTGAGACCTTTGCAGCGCTGTCAAGATTAGACATTATAGAGATATCTGACTGAACAGAATTTGCCAGTTTTGAATCAGTGTGTGAAGGAGCTAAAAAGTACAAATGCCACAAGCAAATGCCAGTACCAGCGCCACAAACTCTGTTATAAAGTGTTTCAGGAAAGGAGCAGCATATATGAGCGCGGGACAGAAAGTCTAGGTTATACTATACATTAAGTGGGGCCTCAGTATGGGTTTGAACACAGGCAGATGGTCAATCAGTCTGTTTAAGTATTAGCGTACTCTTAGACGTGATTTTGACCCATGCTTACAAACAGTTTTTCAGAGACTGCTTGGCAGACAGCATAGGTCTGAAACAACTCCCAGGTGGAAGTTTGGTCACGCTGTCCTGAAGGGGATTGAGTTTATTTGTTTTGGTGAGGCAAAGAGGGTTCAGCCAAATGGGCATCCGCTCAGCCGCGGTTCTTGGTCTCAGAAGCAGAGAATGTGTCTAGCGTCCTGTCAAATAACAAAGACACAGCTAGAAACTCCGATCAAAACTGAAGAAACTTCTTAGGCTGGTAAAATATCTCAGCTTTAGTTATGCTTTAGTTTTTTTAACTCTTCTAGAACCCCTAGAATGGTTCTTTACAAGCTTTTCCTCAAGGCTGTGTGGTCTGAGAGGCAGAGAGGGCACCACTAGCCCCTTTTTATTCCTGACCTGTAGAAGAGGGCAGGGAAACAGGAGCTGCTGTGGGGCTTTACCCAAGTCTTCAGTACATTGGTTACTGCAGCTAATATGCACAGTCTGAAATCAGGTTAAAGGGAACGAAGGAAGCAGAGAAACTTTGAGCCTCATTACATTGCCTTCGTAATATAATATTTGAAAGGAGATCTATTCCTACATGTCGCTGCTAATATCGGCAACAGCAAGTGTGGATGCTTCAGTGGGGAAGAGCACACCTCCTCGAGAGCAACTGGCACGCTGTCCTCAGCCAAGGCGGCGATGACTCCACCAAGAGTGGATGACTACACAAAAAGAAACACTTATCAGAATTAAAATGGAGAAAATAAGTCAGAGGTAGCTTGAGCAGAGAGCTGCCTTTCAGTGATGCGGAGCTATTTCTGAAAGATCGTTCTGTCAGTATTTTCTCAAGGTCCTGTTGACTTTGCATTTCTTTTCATGGATATTCTTATTCCTACATGTAAAAATAGGACATAGTTGAGTCCCCATGCCTTTCACAAATGGAAGTTTAAATGTATGTTAGCAATTCACTGTATCAAAAATTGTTTTTTTATTTTGCAGTTCATCCTTTATAAATAAAATCCTCGTGTCATGTAGACTAATTTCTCAAAGTAAATAAAAAGTGCCTTGACCATAGTAACCTACTACTTGCAACAGTCACCTTTGAAACTCAAAGTTTGCTTTTTTTTCTTTAACGAAAACACTGATAATGTATTTGAAGATACCTCCAGACGAAATTAAACAGTGAAGAAATTATTAACAGTCCAATTCTCTTAATAACAAGAGAAAGAATCTATTGCTACATGACATTAATTTCCAACTGAACGGATTAAAAGATATCTTGTCAATTTTATGAGTTTTACTCTAAAACAAAACAGGCAGTTTTTAATGAGGCATCTCCTTCAGTAATAGCTAGACATTCAAAACATATTAAAGAAAACAATGATTCTGTAACAAAATTAAATTATTTTCCTTTAAAAAATTAAATTCCAATGAAATAAAGTGAAAGATATCTCTTTCCCATAGTCTGTTGAACCTTGAGTAGGCTGCCGGTCCATGATGTCATTGGAAACATCCTCTTGGCATATGATAATTGAATCGTGGACAAAACATATCACAGAAACATTAATTTCTAAAATCTAAATAGCTAAGGTAAAATTTTGATCCCACTGAAGTCAGTGGCAAACTCCCAAATTATGCCATTCTATGCAGGTTTGTCAAACTGAGGAGTAGGTGCCTCCTATAATGCAGATTTTGCAGAGCTCTCAGCAGCCTGCTCCTGTGCGTTATTAGCCATATCATTGAGAATTTTATCCCAATATTTAGGATTACTCCTTTCTTTTCACATGATACCATTAATGCTTACCCTATCAAGTACTGACAATGCTTTATTTCTTTTTCTTTGCAGCAGCCTTTACACATTCATACACAGATTCTCCTCAGTCTTGTAATCATCCTTTCTTCCAAAGATTTAACTACAACTCTTTCAATTGTTTGTATAGGTGACACTTTCTAGGCCTTTAGAATCATTTTTACCTCTCTTCTCTGGCCTCTCTCCAACAGTTGTGAACTATTTTAAAGTATGTTGTGCCCCACTGAGGAGAGTGTTTCAACTAAGGCCAACTTGTGGATTAGAAGTAATCCTTCTTCATATGAATCATAATTCATATGAATTACTTCATATGTTTTGCAAGATATTATTTTTCTGTTTTTTTTTTTTAATCTAAATTTCCTTGGTTCTTATCCCTTCATTTTCATTTTACAGGTGGAGGACCCAAATACAGGTAGATTAAGTGATGTATGCAATTTTACTTGTGAAATTTAGAGATCTAGGAATTGAATTATATCCCATAAACCCATTTTAAAGGGTTTGGCATAATATTGTTTCTCCTCAGCTATCTTTGTCAGGCTTCAACAGTCTTGTTCCTCTTTCTAGCTTTTTCGCCACTGTTGAATAAATCCCCCGCATGCACGCTTGCCTTGAATTCAGCTACAAATATCTCCTTTCTACCTGTATTAAAATTCTTGGAAGGATCCATTTCTCTCACTGGTTTCAATGACCTCACATAGAACGAATGTAAATTTTCTTATCTGTTCGCCTTCCTTTGCTTTTGCCTAACCTGTATGCTTTTTCTGAACATAAGCTTTCCTTTGGGATATTTGGATTATATTTGCTACCTACTAAATGCTATTGTGAAGAGTGTAAGATACTTTTCCCGTTCCATTGCCATGTTGTGCCAGTGTAAAGTCACTGGCTTTTGTGTAGTTATTTCTGATTTACATCAGTACAAAAAATGTTCAGGAAAGTTTATTGCTGATTATCAAAAAAAAGGGAGCATTTGATAAACAGTTTGCAGCACAAGGTAGGTATGAAACATGGAGTTGGCAGTTGTTATTAATGTAGTTTTTCTACCTCTAAAAGTAAACAAACAACTGGGCTAAATGTGTATTTTTTTTTCAACTTCAGACATGCTTTCAGAACATTAAGCAGGGATGAACTTTCACAGAAAATAAACGTCTCAGTAAACTGTGGGAAAAAGATACCATGGAAAGCATGAAAATTTTGCTAATAATGCAAGGTCATAATAAAAGTCCTTCAACTGATACTGCAGTATCAGCCCAGAGTGAGGGATACGGGACCTCTGGTGCCATACAGGGGTGTTACCCGTTACTCCTGATACATCCGCACATGAGCACACCCCTGTTGATTTATACAAACCAGGATCTGGCGGCATGCTTAACTGCAAGTCGGTGACCAGAACAGCTGGTTTTGAAGAGGAGAACGTCCTTCCTCCTTCCCCGAAGTCTGATCCTCCAACATGCAGAGAACTCCAATTCTAACTCCGTGTTTGGTTAAGATGTAGTTTATCTTCGAGTCTTTCGGTCTCATTTGATCTTCTCTAGATTACTCTTACTCTAAGCTGGCAATGTTGTTGTATCCAGACTACTTAGTTCCTTGCACGATGGTGGCTTAACTGAACAGCTGGTTCCAAGCTAGCCAGGATTTTGGAAGTATTTGTGTTTGCTGTAAATACTGACAAAATCAATGACGTATCAAATCACTGTATTTCTTAGGTTTTACAGGGAAAAAAAAAAGAAAAAAAGAATAACTATGTTAAACCAGAAAACAATTCTCTCATGTAGAACTTGCTCAGCATTCTTCTTCGGCAGACTGGCAAATGGAAGGTGAAAATAATTAATGAGAATGCAATAGCATCATGTAAGGAAGTAAAACAAAAAGGATTATTTTCTTTTTTCCCCAGCTCTGCAATGAATCTTCTTCTCTTACTCAAGCTGGCTTTTGATTTCTTAGTTCATGTGCTTGCAAAACCAACTAATGCTACAGGTAATGTATTTTTCAAGTTTAGGACTTCAGCTGGTAGCAGTAAAACATGTAAAAAAATCAGCAATACAGCCCAAATCTTTATGAATGTTACTGAGAACTAAAGAAGGAAGCTCTCCAGTGGTTTCGTTTCACCAGGGTTACAGGATGAAAACAAGTTCTCTCTTTTCCACTTAGTTGCCATCTACCTTTGGCCAAAACAACCATTTTCTCTCCAAAACATTTGGCAGTAAAAGGCAAGATTAGTATTTTATCTTGCTACTTTAATGAAATGCTGTTAATGAAATGACATATTGTGATGAATCTCAGTAGATCACTGCCAAGAGCACTTACAACTTTAGGAAATGAATCAGTATCATCACTGTAAATATAAAAATACATCTATACACACAGATATATTCACACACATTGCCTCTTTTGGAAACACTTATTACAATAAATAAAAGGTAAAGTGATCCATTGTAAATATTGGAAACCAGTCAAACAATAACTGAAAGCCATTTTTTCTGCAGGGGGAAAAAAATCACTGTACCTGGCATCTGCAACAGAAAGGAAAGATGCCGTCTTAAATAGATACAATGGACATAGCCAATGCTTTTCAACAGTAAGAATAGGGTAAGATCAATTAAGTAGAAATACGGATAATACTATATTTAAGTTATTGAATCAATCTTCATGAGTTTCCTGGCCACACAGCTGCAAACTGGTAGCAAGGCAGAGAAGCAAAGCTTTGGGTTGAATACCAGTGGTACGAGCAATAGAGCTGAGATCAGCAATGCAGGGTTTTGCCATGCCTTCATGACTATCAAGCTGAGAGGGAGGCGGCTGTTTCTTTTTCCAAAGTGCTATTAACTCCTGTCTTTTTGATGCAAGTTAAGGTGACTGCATATATTACTAAAATCCCTCAGAGGGAGCAAATGTGAATGCTGAAGGCAGGTAAATTTTCCGGTGGAAGATGCTAACCTTTTTTATAAAGGGATGTTGGACTTTGAGCTCCCTGAGTCTCTAGAGCTCTTGTGTGAACATGATGTCTAATGAGAACAACAGTATTTCTAATGCCAGTCCCAGCTGGGATAACCCCGTGAGCGGATTTTCTTCTCTCTGCATTGTGTCCAGATGCTGAAATTGAAATCACAGACATCTGAGCACCATACAAAGAGAGCAAGAGATCAGTTTATTTTTCTTAGAGGAATGGACACAGTCTGATTTCTGCCATTCTAGTTTGCAATGTATTAAGCACTAATTAGTTGCAACACTCTGATATTCCCAAGTGAATTGGGAATACTGAGGCCTTACAAGCACTATTCACTATGCTGAAGCTTTCGCAAACAGCTTCAATGTTCATGATACAGGCTCTCATGGAGTTAAGATCCTGCCTCTGTTGAAGAACTGAGGTCCTGAGTACACAACTGTCATCGAGTCCGAGTTGCCAAAGGCTTCTGTGAAATGTAAAATATTCACATTTCTGTGCTCAGAGCTGAACAAGTTGTGTCTCAGCATAGCAAACACCAACAAAAAATGTGGGACCAGCTGATCAGCTCACTGTGAAATGTAAGGACTTTCAGACCATCACGCCTACTGAGCTAAATTAGAAGGAAAGATAAGACTTTCTACTCTCATAAAGTAGGTTACTAGACTGTAGTGATTCCTGTGAAGCTCAGAAATAAGTAACAGAATTGTGTCTGTCTGGGACTGGCCTAGATTTTTAAGGTGATCTCCATTCTTTGGGACCTGAAAGAAGTGGTGGCTCCTGAGCCTGCCTGTTCCTGCCTGTATGATCTTAGCAGGAACAGCAGCATTGACTGAATTCCTGCAAGAACTCAGGCTCCCCCAAACTTTTTTTGGGCCTGTGTCCCCAAAAACGTTGGGAAATTTTTATTAATTTTTTTTTTCCTACTGTGAGGACATGACATATATTGTATCTATACATAATAATTACCGAACTGGTTTTAACATATATGACATATATATAACTCCGTATAACACATAAGGTTCCCTCTCACCCTTGGGGAGAGGTCAAAATAACAAACAAGTGACAGATGTTGATCATGTTACTTACTGCTATGCGTTATGGCAATAAAGAAAAGAAAAGAATAGGAGAGCAGAGCAGAGCAGACCTCAGCTGGTGACACTTTAGACATCCAGGATAGTATTTCAGCAACTTATCTAGATTTCCTTTGTACTTAATGGGGAGAAGATGGCACAGTTAGAATGTGAAACCCTGTTTTATCTACTTTAGGAGGAGGTTAAAATGTTAGAAGTAGTTCTTCCACTGTCTAGAAAAATAATCTAAATGGCTATTTCAGAGATAGATGTCTACATTCTGGGTGCCTAAAGCTAGGATATCAGTAGACATCACTCAATGTCACAGACTAGACTTTCTCTCCATGGACGTGTGAATTCCAGCTTGATTGAAAGAGCAACTGTATTTTTGTGTCTTACTGAGCCATTTCACTTGCTCCGCTCCTTGGGGCTAAGGAATGGGAGCCTGATACCGTTAGGAAAAACAAGGTCTCAAGAGGAACACTGTCTCCTGGGGTCCTTGAGAGTTCAGAAATAGATCCTGTTCCCTGCTGACTCTTCTCTAGCTTTGAACAAGATTAGAAATAAAGAATGAGCAACTCCTAAATAATTCTGGAATTGTTGTTCATGTAGCAATATCTATGATCCACCTATAATGGTATGTCCATGTGCCAATTTTAGTCTATATCTATACCTGTGTTTTTACCCAAACTATTTACCATTTTGCTTGAGAAAAATAATCACTAAATACCCACTCCTATTATTCCCTTTGACAGGTCATTTAATACAACTGTTAGGAAAAGATTTCTGCAAGAAAGTAAAATAAACTAAGAGATACTTTCCAGAATCCGCTGGGCAAGTAGAGAAAGAGAGTAATACAGATAAGACTTTTCTGTGGGAATTTAAAAGTCATAATCAGCTAATGTGATTTCAACCTGTTAGACTAAGTTTGGCATATCAGCAGTAGGCAGGTGTGGTAGATATTGATTATGGTATGGCTGGGGCACATGAGCTCACGTGAAGGTGAATGATTTGTGCCTGGCTACAGAGGAACAAGAGCCAGGAGACAAACCTGGGCAGAAGGAGAATGGGAATGGTGACACCATCTTTGGGATGCAGTAACATGACCAAAAATACTCTCTTGAAGACTAAGGAAATTAAGGCAAAAAGTTTTGCAAACAGGAATTTGTTGGTCTCCAGAAAATTCTGTCTCTACAGCCTCATTAGAAGTAAAATATGTTTATTCATATGTAAATTCAAATTTTTCTTGGTAAAATGATTTAATACATTTCATATGTTCTTGCTCGGGTTCAGAGAGGGAGATGTTATGTAAAAGGCACCATGGCTTTCACTTGAACTCTGTGGTAACTCAAGGGAAAATTTTTAAGTGTTGCCAGTGTTGTCACAGCCCAGATAATGAGCCTACAGGCAACCTAATTTTGCCTAAGAGAGTCTGCACACCATTTGACTAGTATCTCAAAATCCAGATCTAGTAAGAAATTGCTTTCAGCAGTTTGTCGTAGTTCCAGGAAAATAGCTTAGCAGAAAGTACCACGAAAATAATCTCTACCTGCAACTTGTAATTCGTATTTACTCAGAAACACAGAAACAAAACAGACAGGGAATAAACACAGAAACAAGATTATCTTAATGTACACATTTAATCAACTAATTCCTTCTAGAAAGAGTGCTTTAGATTTAAACAGTGGAGTGGAACAGTGAGAAAATCTCAGTACAGCATCTGTGCCTCGTAAACAGTGAATTTATCCGGGGGCTACAAGGAAAATGGAGGCATGAGTTTAGCTGATGTAAAATAACTGGTGAACTGAGCACACAGCTCTTCGTGGCTCCTCTACAGTGCTTGATTTGCGACAGCGATCTTTCATCCGAGCATGGATTTTATTCAGTCATGGCTGGTTACTTCTGTAATGGAGAAAATCCTCTGCTAAAAGCAAACTCTTATCTATTCTTGCTGCCTTTTATTTATTTAGATGAATATATAGACAGCTGTGTTCATTTACCTTCTATTTGTACAGTGTGGTCATCCTGCGTTCATACCACTTGCTATTTAGCAGTTTAATCTATTTAGCCTTTTTAAATATAACTGACTTCTAATCCAAAATATCAAACTTTTCAAATCAGACTTTTTTTCTTTCCTGCGTGGCTACCCGGTACGTGTGCTCGCCTTTCTTACATTCCCTATTGTTAGTTTTCACACCTGCTCTAGTATCTACAGCCCTCACAGTGACAGCAGGAAGACAGAAATGATTCTAAGCTTTTTTTAACCAAAACACATTACCATATTTTAAATTGCTTTCAATTTGAATTAATTAAACAGAACTTGGCTTACAGATTTCTACTAATGTCATCTAGATGATGAGTGAATTATCTTCTCTGAAATAATGTAATTGCTTTGTGAAACATTTTTTCAGTAAATAACAGATTATTTTTTACCTTGTATTATTCCTAGAAATCACACAGAGGAATGAACTGGGTTCTTTGGCATGCCAAAACTGCCTTGTGACTCTTGTGGGCATGAGTGAAACAGAAATGGAAGTGAGAAAACATAGATTTATGAATTACAGAACACGGATCTTCAGACTAACCTTTGCCTTTGGGAAATAACAATAATGAAATTATACTTTCAAGGAAACAGTACTCTTACCTTTATTCCAGAAGAGTTAACGAATAGAATCTATGATGAACTTATAAGATGTATTTGTGTCTTTCAAGAGATTGACAGAGAGTAGTTTATGTTGATAAAAATCAGTTGGCCTTGAATTAAAACAAGCTGGATGGAACATGAGGATGTTTCTGAGCTTTAGGACAGTGAGGTTCTAGGAGGATCTTCCAGTGTAAATTGTGTGTATTTGGGGGAGGAGAGAGATTTTTAGTTGTTTTCTTTCACATGAAAAGAAACAAGACAACATGCTCCAGAAGTGCCTCTGCTGTGGTCCAGCCAGTAGTGGGCATTGAGTTCATGGCACCAGATTAACGTTATTCCAAAGGAAATCCCTGAAATGCATGTCTGGATCCTCAGCATTACAGCTCACTCTACAGCTTTGATAGGAATTGGGCTGCATTGCTTGCTAGTGCAAATGTACACCGTACAGGCAGAGATACAACCAGGCAGCACTTACGGGGCCCGATCTTGATCGAGCCATGCAATTCCAGCGACGATACCTACGCAGAGAAACTGAATTGCTGGGAGATAAATGAGTCAGGGAATATAAACCCATATCTTAAAATGTGACTGGACTCATAAAAGGGATTGCTTAAGTTATCTTATGTCAGTCAGTTTTCCAAATGGATAGAGCTGGGTCTAAATGAAACTAAATCCTTCCCTTTTTGCACTTAACTACCAAGTTAACTACTTAACTACATGCTTTTCTGCCTAAATTAAACACCTTTTAATGCTGTGCGCAGTATCCCAGTGCAATTCTTTGTGGATGTTCCTCTCATCCTTTCATACTGAGATACCTGGACATTCAGGCAAGTCTTTCAAAAGTCTAGTATTTAGAAATCTAGTTTTGCCCTAAACAAGTCAGTCTGTAGTCGTAAAGTTATTAAGGTACAGACACGTGCCCTGCTGCAGTCCATTCCTAGGTTGTATAATTTATGCAGCTAAGTTAGTGTCTAGGTTTTACACACATGACTTGAGAAGAGTTAGGGCCTTCAGAAGGGTTTACAATGTCTATATGCAGAGCAGAAAGGTGCCAAAGATGCCCTATGGGAAACTGTCAGGAGGACAGTATGTTTTAAATCGTGTCTCCACCACTGATATGAATGTTGGTCTGCAATCAGGATTCCTGTGCAAAAATAGGAGACACAGACTTAAAATCTCATCTCTATTAAACATCTAACCCTTCTTCTTCTTTTCTTTTTTTTTTCTTTTTGAATTGAAACAATGCTTATGAATTGGCTGGAGGAGGTGGTGGTGAAAGGAGCGCTGTCCACTTTTTGCCTAATGATCAGACAACCTGCCTGGGAAGAGGTGGGCCAAGGCTCCAGGTGACAAAAAGAGTCAAAGCAACAGGAATTACATGCTAAAATAGTGACCTGATCCCCCAGGATGTAGACTACCTAGGCCTGGAAAGATACCCTGATTCAGGAGAGCAGAGACAGAGCAAATAAAATGTTTGTTGTGCTATCACACTGAGAAATCTAGTCTTCTGGAAGAAGGAGGTCTGGGTTTTGGGACGTTTACCAACACTGTTTATACACTAGTCCCACAATGTCTTAATATATGACCTATTGAATCTTGCAGAACCTGATATTTATTCTTCCTGCTACTGCCTCCTTTTCTTCCTCCTACTAAGGTGGCCTGCGTTACTAAGATGTCTATCAGACAAAAGTCTGCCTATCAGATATACTCCAATGAAAACAGTTCTGATGTGTATTTTTCAGCTGAATTTTGCTATCTACCTCTGGCAAGTGAGGTTTGAAGAGACTTTCCAGGCATTTGGAGGTGAGAGAAGAAAACAAAACAAAACAAAATAGAATAGAATAGAATAAAATAAAATAAATGGCAAATTCTACCAGACTTTAGGAAACATCTACTTAAAAAAAATTGTCCACATTTAACTGACAGTGTTTCCCATAAAAATCCTGTTTGCATCTTCTACCATTAATAATTGCCATGGTGTATTCCTGAAGTGAAAACAGCGCAAGCTTCATGGAAAAAAACAATTGCTCTTTGTAGACGAAGGTTAAACTACCAGTGCAGAATTGCGTCCTACACAATGGGAGAACTGAAAGGCTATGAAATACGCTTCCTGTCAACAAGACAGTCTTAAAGCTTCTTGGCTCTAAATGACTCCCTTGAATTGATAGTTTGGAAGCATGGCTTGTGCTTCAAAGGACTCAGTTCAGTTATAAACCAAGCAAATCCCTCTTATTTATGCAGAAAGTCTGGAGAATACAATTTTTCAAAACATTTCTGAATAAATGATGCCACACTTGTGGTACACTGAACTTTGATTTTTCACATGATAGTAAATACTCACCCCAGAGGGGCATCTTTGTTTGGTTTGTTTATATATTAGAGCAAGTGGAAGGAGGAAAATTAGGAGAAAAAAATCCTCAAAACAACAGACAAGCTGAAATGCTTTGAGCCTGAATAGAAAAGTTGAGGAACTGTAGTTGTCTAATTGTGATCATCTGCAATAAACAAGCCAATAGGTACTACATATCGATACTTTTACTGATACTTTTGGAGTGTCTTCTGATTTACCCGGATCATACAGTGCTGGTAGTTAGAAAACAGAAGAGAAGTAAACAAAAGAAAAAAATAATGAGGAAATTTTAAACTAAATGTATTTCTAATAATTTGAAATGAAACAATTTCTTCAAGACATAAGAATATTTTGAAATTAAGTTTTTAATTGAAACCAATCTTAAGTCATTCCTGAACAATTTTTTTTTTTCCTACCAGCCTTCTTTAATCAGGGGAAAATTCAGTCTACAGATCCAGTAACATATCCCAGTGCCAGGGGATTGAATGTTTCAATTTTAAGTCTTTGGTGTTAGATTTTACCAAAGACTAACTATAGTGCCTATACACTTGATCCAAAAAAACACAAAGATCCACTGGAATTGCTACTAATTTTGTCTGGGAAATTAGTGAATTTTCAGATCCTCATCTTCTGTCAACTTTTGCTACTTCTGGATTGCGTATAGGTGTGAAAAGAAAAGCTCTTTAACACAAACAAATATCTGAAGGATTACATGTTTGGTCTCCTTGAATACGAAAAAAGAAAATCACAATGGATTTATCCTTTTAAAGCAAAGTTGGAATTTTTTGCTGTGAATTCAGACTACAAACATCAGTGAGAAAATAATAAAGAATACGATACTGATAAGTAAAGTGACCTAGATGCACTGTGCATCTGCAGACAGACACGGACTTCAGAGCAAATACTGAATACTACCTGGAATACTATCTATTTTTGTGCTTAAATCCTGCTACCCAGTGCATCATTGCAAATAAGAGTGAACAGTGATAAGCTGAATGGACTGTTGGCTATTCTGTTCTTTATTCTATATGACTTCATAAAACTATTTAGTTAGCATCTCTTTTATTACCTAGATTAAGGTACGAATGCTCTGAAGTAGGTCGAAGCTTAATTGAGAACCCACTGAATTAGACATGTACATAGTAAATGACTGTGCTTGCCCTGAAGATTTTACTGTCTGAACAGAAAAGGTTGTCAGAGCATGTGGTATATATTTTACTCAGCTTATTTTCAGACCAGTGTGAGAACACTTTACTGATGCAAATGGCATGTAAGGTAAGCCGAGGGAAAAAAATGTATATTTGAGGGAGGGACAAAATTAATGTTTACTAAATTGATCCCCCACTAGTTTGGAGAAATAGCTATCATCACTTCACTCTTTTTTGAGTGTGGGGATGTCTCACCAAAACATGCCTTTGGGACTAATATGTTTTAGCAAGAACAGTGAGTCAAACAGTAGATTGTCTTTTTATTCTCCCTGTGTGTGCTGTGCTAAACATAATGACGCTCAAACTGCTAAGTCACATCGTATAATTCAAAGGAAATGAGAGTAATCAGGAAAGGGTGCAACCCCAGTCAAAATGGAAGCGGGGGCTTCACCTTAGTAGTCCCAGCATTAAAACAGAAGCCAAAGTCTGACCCTTCTGTAACAGTCTCCTCTCAATAAATCCCCGGATGACCAATGTAATGAAAGCTTTCCAAACCCTAAGCCCCGGTGAAACTGAGTGCAGGAAGCATCTTTCAAATACAACTGGTTCATAAAAAAGAATAATCAGACAGCTGAGAAAACATCCTGTAGCACAAGTTCATAGTGTTCTAGGACTTCATGCTATAAAAAGATCTGCATCGGTGAATCCCTACTTCCAGATAATTGGGGGGTTATAATACACATATGACACTAGGCTTTTTTCTTTGAAATATAAATTCTTGCTTGTTCTGCTCTGCACAAGTTTTGTTTTTCCTTTTGCATTTATGAGGGAGTATTTTGTTGGATTTAATTCTGGGTTTGAAAGCTTTCCAGTTCTTCAGTATTTAAGATGTATGCTTGTGTTACAAAAAAAAAAAAAAAAAAAAAAAAAAAAAAAAAAAAAAGAAAAGAAAAGAAAAGAAAGTGCTGATATCTTAACGTGTTCATTAATGCTTACATAGATGGGACTCTACATTAGGCCAAGTGTTGCGAGCAGATTGAGGAAGATGATCCTTCCCCTCTACTCTGCACTGATGAGTCCACGTGCTGGGTCCAGTTCCAGGCTCCACAGCACAAGAGACACATGGACCTACTGGAGTGAGTCCTGTAGAAGGTCACAGAGATGAAGGCATCGGAGTATCTTTCATACAAGGAGAATCCGACATCTGGGACTATTCAGCCTGGAGAAGGGAAGACTGAGGTAGGATCTTATCAACATGCACAAATATCTAATGGAAGGGTATAAGAAGGATGGGGCCAGACTTTTCTCAGTAGAGCTCGGTGACAGGATGAGAGGCGATGGGCCCAGACTGAAACACAAGAAATTGCAGCTGAACTTTAGAAGACACTTCTTCACTGTGAGAGTGGTTGAACAGTGGAAGTCTGTCTAGAGAGGTTATGGAGTCTCCATCTTTGGAGATATTCAAAACCTGACTGGACGTGATCCTGGGCAACATGCTCTAAGTGATCCTGCTTGAGCAGAGATAGGGTTGGACCAGAAGATCTCAACTATTCTGTGATTCTGTGATTCTGTGACCTTGATTTGATTCTAATATCAAATTATCAGATTATGTCTTTACTGACTGTAGTCCCTTCTGATCTATCTCAAGGAAAGGCTCAAAAATCAGACTCAGTGCGTTTAACAGTCAATCTATGACCTTGATTTACAGAACAAGAAAGGAACTTAAAACAAGTTCTGACAGAGAGCATGATGAAAGCAGTGCTGTCTTGCTGCCTTTACCTACTACAGTGAATCCTTTCTTCTAGACTGATTGAAAACATGTATTTGCAAGGATTATTCTGATTTTTTTTTCCATAAGTCCCAGCTGTGATCTCTTTGAGTAATGAAATACGAAAATTTTGGGCAGTGATTCAGAGAGGCAGCATTTGCCAAGAAATAAAAACAAGGAAAAATATATTGGAGGCAAGTTCCAAATGTTGGTGCTGCCCTTGATGTCCATGAGACAGCAAATGAGTTTCTTTACTTCTCTAGCTGTAGCTACACTATGTTCTGAGCAGGGGCATGAACTCAGACTCAAGTTCAGACTTTAGAAACATGCTCAGATCTGAAACTAATATCTTGCAACCAAGCAGCAACATGCCGTTGTGTTATTTTTTGTCAAAGGGGTACCATATCCTTCCTAGAAGGGCCCTAACTTGGGCTGTCCATAAGACAGTGTGGATCACAGTATCAATCCTACAGAGAATAAACATAAATGCAGGTAGCTGGGTCAGAGAATACGCTGAGCTTCTTGGCTTTTCCTCCTAAGACTGGTGCAGAGATTGTTTCTATTTCTCTTTTCACCTGTGTTTTATGGAATATGTCTTCTAAATTTACATATTCTCACAGTGCCTGGCAGATTAAGGACTTAGTTGTAACTGTAGGCCCAGTGCCTCTAAATGATAACTACCTAAGTTGTACGAGTGCAGCAGTTGCTTGAATTCCTCAAATATCTTTCCAGCTAGAGAGTGAAAGATAAATAATTTCAGAAGCACCTGGGTAGACATTATTTCTTACTGATTTATAGAACAGAGTTCACTGCAGAAAACATGAGACCTGTTCACCTACTTTTAGTCACTCTTCCCCTCTTCCTTCAAAACAACTGAAATTCTAATCATTATGGAGTACCCTTGATATCCCTAAAGATTTCCACAGGCCAGCTGGGCTTTGTACTGCCCTCTAAATATGATTTTCTCTTTCTTCAATAACAATAGAAAAGACAAATGAAATACCAGCCACATGTGAAAGAACAACTAAGCAAATGAACCAGTTTTAACTCAATGAGCTGCAAAGATAGTTTTGTGGTGAGCAGATGACAATGTGGTGATCAAACGAGTTTGGGGAAAGTTCTTCTTTGCCTTGATGCGTAACAAGAAGAGAATCATAATAGCAATTAGGGCTTCAGTTGTGGCTAGACAAGTGGCTTTAGTGACATCCAGTACTGGCATTATGATCTCCTTAGATGTCTGTATTCATCTGTGACTTTTTGCAAACATCTTTGTTTAGTCGTTCCTGGGGTAGAATGATCCATTTCTAGAAATACCAAGCTATCCCTTAGTGTTCTGCACCTGTCTGGCATCTCACCAAATCACGTGATAATCGATGCCTAAAATTATTGCCTAATCCTCACAGCACTCCACTAAGGCAGGCAAGAATTTTCATTCTAGCTGGCACAGAGGGTAACAAATAGAGAAGAAAAGTGATGCGCACAGGATCTCCAACCCCATCGGTGACAGAGTTACAACTCAAACTAATTTGTGTTTTTTCAAGCTAGAAAATCAATTCATAAGGCAGTAGCAACACAATGTCACAAGGGCATCTCATTCCACAGTGTCCACGGCCGCTGGTTTGGCAATAGTTCAGTATCGTCACCTATGATACAGTAAGGCTTGGCTAATTCTGTCTTTTGTTATAGAGTTTTTTAGTCCTTACAATGAAGAAATGTCTCTTTCTGCTTTGTACTAGCTGGATTAAGGAACACTGAGGATAGCAGGGTCATTAAGGTTAATTATATTTTATATGTTTTCACTCTAGGCAATTTAATTTAAGGTTATTTAGAAGAAAGAGGAAAGGACAACAATCAGTCATGCCTCATGGTTAGGATTATTCAGTTTTTTATTCTGTATATTGAAAGCTCAGCTGGTCTGCGAAAAATCACATTTCTTTTTGACCCAAAAAAGATCATAAAGAAAACTCTATTAGTTTAAACTGCTATTGTCCAATCACTGTCAAAAGAATAATGGAGGAGACAACCCAGAATAGCAGGATTTTCCACTATACTGCAATTTCTGATGCTGCTTTTGTCCAGATATATTCCATATGTATAAATCATTTAAATATGAAACCCAAAGGGATGCTGGACAGGAGAGGAGAAAAGGTATAAAGTGTGAGGGACATAAAAATCAAAAGCAATGCGGAAGGAGGTATATTTTATTAAAAACAGCTGCAGAAAAGTAATTTTCTTCAAATTTAAATAATTGAACAATGTCTTTCACCATAAAAGGAAGCAAATAGAGGATGCATACAGCTGCCTTCCTCTGTAGTAAAGAGTTAACTTTGTCACGGTTAATTTTGTGCTTTTCAGATTGGAGAGATGTAAAGTCAGAGTGGGGAAGGATAGACAATTTTTATGCCAAATTAAGGATGACTCAAAAACCTAGTGACCTTCAAATGGAATGTGAAAATCAAGGATAATTGAGTGGCATGTCTACTAATTATATAAAGAAATTAATAATTCAGAAATAGAGAACTAGCTCTGACCTGGTCTACAACTTGAGGGGCATACATCCAATTTTCAGAATCCATCATTTGCCTTATGACCTCTCCTTCAGGTTTACAAAAGTTCAGCCTAAGATATATGGGACAAATTAGAGTGCTGGAGAATACGGCAAAGATGAGCTTGTAACTGGTGTTCCTATAAGACAGAGAAATTCAGAGTTATGTCACAGCACCAGCGGACATGGTGCAGTTGGAGACAGGGAGATAACTGTGCAGGTTCAGCTGTGCATTTGGAGGTACCATGACTACAGAAGGATGGGGCAGGAGGACATCCTGGTAATTGCCCACTGTTTCTGTTTACTTGCTAACACTGGTCCAGATTTCTGTGTACAGATAAGTACAAAGAGGAGACAAAAGTCTGTTGTCAGGTGGGGATTCATCTCTGAGCAGATTTCTGTCTCTATTGTAGATGCAGACACTCAAGGCCATGCAATGAAATGGTCATTTCTGTGCACAATTATTTTGGTCTTACTGTAGGTGCAGAAATAGTTTGGATTAATTACTCCATAACAGTGCAAATTTATCTCTATCACTGTAAAAAAAAATACCACTTGAGCTGACCACTACTTTGAAGATATTTAGCTGCGGATGAGATTAATCTTGTTCCAGGTACAGAGACCGTCTAGGGACCTTGTTAACATGCACAGAGATTTGTCTAAGGAACTCAGGACTGCAGAAAACCATAACCTTACCCTGAATTTTCCATTTCAGACATATAGTATTTTGCTTGTCTTCTATGTATTAGTGTGGGGATTGAATAAAACGGTTTGGGAATGTCAAAGCAAGTTCACTCTTTTTATTTTAACTAACTTTATTGAATAATGTATTATGCCTGGTCCTGGCTTTCATGATCTAACTATCCTTGGGAAAAGTCAGACAAGATACTACACTCATGCTTAACACAAAGCATGAGCTTAAAACTTATTGTGCCAATGATATCATGTCTTGACAGCTAAAAGATTCCTTTTGAGTGGAGCATTTTTCCCTGAAAGAGAAACTTCCACATGTAGCAGTGAAGAGGTCTATCTAGCAAAGTGGCTGTGAGAGGTGGATATCTCAGCTGCCGTCACGGTCTTTGAAGATCTAGTTAGTACAGTCAGTGGATTTCAGAGAAGTGTTCTGGACAGTGCAACACCTTCTTTTGATCAGCTGAACTGTTGTTTAGGCTTTGCTGCCTGTGCTGACTAGATGGTCACAGGGTGTAATGAGAGTTTAGACACCAAGGCTACTTGCAGATGTTTAAATGGGGGCACCTACATTTAGATGTTTTAATCTGAAAGCTGAATTCCATCCATGATGTGTCTATGCCTTAATTTACCCATCTGGGAAAGTAATCAACAGGATTACTTTTCCTCACACACACAAGAAGAAGAGGTGGAATGGAATGGTTATGTTCTCAAGGAATGAGTGAAGTAACAGTAATATTTACAAACACACACAAAATCTAACTACATATTAATTAAAATTGCAACAATTTATACCAATTCAAAACTACCAACAGATCACATACAGGTGGCAAAAAGTCTGAAGCATAAAGTGCTTGGTTGTCTCAACAGAATTTTTCATGCATTTTAACATTGCAAATCCTGCTGGATTCATATGAAGCAACTTGTGTCCTCCAGGAAGGGATAGAAGTTGCAGAAAAGCACCTCAGTATGAAATACTATGCAAAACTCAATACCAAAATTTGATCCCTGTACCCAAAGTACAAGGAATGAATATGCACACTGCAGGGAAAAGTTACAAATCTCTTTCATCTAATGCTAGTAAACTTTTTTTTCTGTATAAAAGCAAAAGAACACACAACACCAAAGCTCTAATGAATATCTATGGAGTGTGTCTGTCTTTTGTTATCAGTTACTGTCACAGAGGACTATATATATTTTTTGCTCTCACCAAGGCCCAGAAGTCATATTTCAGATTTGAGTTTCTTTTATCTTTAAGCTTCCAAGTAGATATATTTGATTC
The DNA here is from genome assembly GCF_028389875.1 of Rhea pennata. Classification (NCBI taxonomy): domain Eukaryota; kingdom Metazoa; phylum Chordata; class Aves; order Rheiformes; family Rheidae; genus Rhea; species Rhea pennata. Next base: position 5,375,440 of record NC_084666.1, read on the forward strand.
ATAAATTCATTCAGAAAAGACTTTTGTTGGCTCATGCTTCAGTGGCAGTATGTGTTATTCGTTCAGCAGGAACAAATAGTTCTTGTAGACTGCGATTCAATAGCTCTCCATAAGGACTTTACAGAATAATATTGAAGATAGACTGAGGAATTGTTGGAATTGGGGTGGGATTAGTCTGCCTCTGCTCATATGCAGCATTTTGTTGCTCCAAATGCTACATGCATGCAGTAGATGTGAGACAGACAAAAGAACACTAAAGAAAAGAGAGCTGGCAGAAATAAATCTGGTGTAACGAGATTCACAACGGCTGTATGACTATGCCACGGGGGATGTATTGCTGTGTTATTGCTGCCCTCTATCCTCGCTCTGATTTTGAATGAGACTGATCAGCTTGTTATAAATGGTAGGTTAGATTCACTGATAAGCCTCCCTGCTTTGGGCCATCTCAACTACTTCTGAGGACATTTTAATTCAGGGATTAAAACTGGTTAATGGTTATTCTGGTGGGAGCAAGCACTAGCAGTAGGTTAAATAGCTGGATTTATTTGGGGCAGTAAGCACACACCATGCATAGTCAGGGCAGGTAAAGGCATTTACATGCCTTGTTCTACGTCTCAGTGGAGATAGCCCCAAATCTGCCTAAATCTCCGATAGAGCTTTGCCTAACGACTTACTAAAAAGTTCCAGGTTTAAATTTCCACAGTTTTCTCAACAACCTACTTCATTGATTAGCTTTTGTTAATATCAAAGATTTTATCTGAAATCTGCTATTTCACAAATAAAGCTTGTCACTTTTTTGTCTTACCCAGAGTGGATATGATGAATCATCCAGCCTCTTCCCCACTTAAATATCTTTATCAAGAACAGCAAAGGAAATGCAAGTCTTAGCTCCTCCTTGGCACTCACTCTCAAATTCCACCCCCCCCCCCTTTTTTTTCCCCTTCCCACATGCCTTCTCTTTTATTTCTTCCCTTTCCTTTGGAGAATGAGTACATCAGTCTTAAAAGCATTACTGTGAGACATACTTAATGAATACTCTAAAAATGGTTTCTACTATTTATCTTTTTTTCTATTATCTTTTTTCCCCTCTCAAAAGAAATATTGAGCATATTTTGGCACAAGAGTAATGCTGACGATTTGGAGAAATTTTCACTGAGGGAAACAAGAAGAATACATTCCCTTGCATTTCGTTAACTCAGTTCCCATCGTCTCCTCAGGAGAGTTTTAAAACATGGAAGGTTACTGGATTCAAAAATCCCCATTTCAAAAATGATATTGCGGAACCTGACATTTTGCCAGCATTTGGGAGATAACTCCAGCACGGGTATTAAAACAAAAAGAACCAATTATGTCTCTCCACAAACATATAGCACAGGCTTTTAAAGGCTTATGAATTTGGGGGGTTATACCTTCCCTGTGAATTTCTTCTACGTGGTCTTTCATATACTCCCAGAAAGAATTACACCACATACCGTGACATGATGACTGCAGTCCTCAGGGTGGGATAATTCCCCCTCTTTTCCAATGAAATATTGAACTTTCTCAAGGGAATATTGATATAGAAGGTCCAAGAGGTCCACCTGAGGTAGAAAATACTGAAATGGCTTTGCCTGAGCTATTTATCCAAACGAAGGAAGCTCTTGCTGCATTGGTTATACTTGCTGCTCATTCCAAATATTAATAGCAGAATTTATAGTAGTTGTTGCTACTAATAATAATAATTATGTGTCATTGCAAAAAAAATGATAATAATTAATATTCAAGTAGCTCAGAGGAATAGGGTTTTTTTTTTTGTTTGTTTGTTTGTCTTTGCGATGTGAGTAAAGAACAAAAAATGAGAACAGTCTTTGCTTTGAATAGAAACCGAGACTTAGGAAAACAGTTGAGAGATCTGTCCAAACTGACAATGCGTGTAGTTTGTTACGTAGCACATATCTTTAGGCAACTATCTCACCCATAATGGAAAAAACTGTTTGGTTTATATATTAGCAATGATGTAACTCTTATCAAGAAAAAAAAAATACTTTATTGCAATGAATTTCACTGAATGGGAACCACAGAGTCTCTCTGCCTCTAGGATATTTATAGATAGTTTGAGAAACTAGCTATTGATTATTTTATTGAAGATGAGTTACTGAAAGTTTGTGTTTTATTTCCTAATTTAATTTTTTACTATCACTGAGCAGAAAACATTTTTGTAAGTTATCTTTAAAGAAGGGCCTTACAGGTCTTTGAGAAATAACAGCTGAGGAAAGCAACCCCAAAAGGACTTTGCTGTGCAGGTAATAAAATATCTTCAGATATTAAAATTGTCACATTGATAATTAGCATGGTAAAGTGTTTTAATGAACTAGAGAAAAAATGAATAGCTGTGCTACAAAATACTGTTACAACATGATAGATATTGCCGATACTGTCAAGGATTTGTTTTATAATAGCAATTTGTGTGTCTTCTTTCATTAGCAGAAAATAAATAGTGATTTAAAATGGCAGATGCTCTCCAGTAGTATTTCGTATAAGGCATCAGCCGACTAAAAAGAATAAATTTATTTTTGAGCCAACTTCTTGAAGTAGACTGAAAAAAAAGGTAACTGGTGTAGTTAAAACCCTGGCGACAAGCTCTCAGAGGTCTTTTTCAAAGTGTGGTTCCTGCACAGACTTTCTGTGTGACACCTGTAAGTCTTTTCTTCCTGACATTTCTTTTCTCTCTGTGTTGATCTACTCTGTGAAAAGAATATTTTCTTCCTCCACAGCTTGTCCGTATGGTTTGTATATTTATTGAAGTTGGGATGCCTCTGATCATGTAAGTTTAATGAAAGGTAACAGGGTTAATAGCCATAATTATGTGCACACATTCAGCACACATTCAGCTGTGTAAAAGGAATATTTTTCCAGTTGTGAATATCATCATTCAAAAGCAAAGTTTGCACCATTTTGTTCTTCGTGGTGTCCATGTACGATACTTTGTCTTTAGCATATGCTCACTGGCTGTTTACTGCACGAGGATCGTCTTCAAATGATCTGAATCTTCAAATTATTCACGGGAATAATTTCCACAGCAAGGTGCACTTAATAACACTTAAAAAAGTCTTGTGTCCCTGGGCCTAGAGAGCAATGAGGTTTTGACAGATGAGCGCATTTCATCCGACCATGTGTAGATGTGGGTCTAAACGCAGGCGTCCTGCGTCCTTGGCTCCGTTTACAGTCAGCGGGGAGAAATAAATAAACTCTTAAGAGGGCAGATCATCTCTCCGAAGAAACAGATGTTTATAACAGCGTCCCCCAAATCTCTCTTCCTCTCTTTTCAAAAAGCAGAAAACCCTGAGTGCCTAGTTCAAATACAGACTCGAGTACAGTTCGTACAGGGTTGCATGTGTTTAGTTAGGTGCATGCTATCCCTAGGGGCAGCTGCAGGCCTGTGTCCCCCGATGACAACGCAAGAACCGCTCTGGGTCTGCGGGTCGTCCTCGGCCCTCCCAAGCCAAAGGGGCCACAGAAAAGCTTTGACTTCAACTGTCTTTGGATCAAGCCTTCTTTAGTCAGGTGGACTTGAATTGCCTCTGACCCTTGTATTATTAAGACAAGATGATACAGCCTTTAAAGTTAAAACCTATGAAAAACTGCATACAAGCATTGTGTAGCTAAAGAGCTGACTGGAAGCTAAAGGCATATTTTTTTCTAGAAGTGTATGAAAAATATACAACAGACTGCACATTATTCACAAAAAAAATTGAGGGAACTTTTTGACATAAATAGATTTTTGCAATAATATTTATAATAAATGTATTTTAGAGAGCTGAAATTTTACCGTGTGTACTGAAAAGGGATTTTTCTTCCTTTTGGCAAAAGTAAAAGAATCACTGAGGTTCCAAAAATTAATTGCAAGTCTGACCTAAACTGCAGAGCTAGAAACAGTCATAAACAACTGTATCTTAAGAGTAATTTAAATTAAGTTTGGACAAATCATAAAAGCATTTGAATTAAAAAAATGATTAAAATATTGTTGCTGGAAATATATTAAGCAAGACAAAAAGTAAAAAGAGCTACAGTAGCAGACTAGAGAACGTGCTCTGGAGGGAAAAATGGCAGGGATATCATCTAGGTCATAATATTAATCTAGATAATAGAGAATTCAGAAAGTTAAAAGAGGAACCTTGAATGTGATCTGTACTTAATTCAAAACCATTGAAGCAAGTGAAATGCATGGGTAATGTAGCAGTAATGATGTCTGGAATGTGCAAAGACACTAATTGCAGTATTCTTTGCTAATTAAAGAATCTATAATCATAGCACAAGGATGTTGAAAAGTGTCTCGTTACAGCACTAAGACAATGTCATGTAAATTACTTCTCCCATGCACGCAAAGGTAGGGTTTCATTTCCACACACATCAATCACGAGGGGCAGGCCCTTTCCAAATTAAACCAATAGACATATAAACTGATGATCAAGTGAATTTATACAGAGGAAGACGGCAAAAGACTTTGTCACTTTTCCTGTTCCTTGAAATTGCTGTGTTATTTGAGCTAAAAGAGCAACTCTGCTGGCCCAGACCCACAGACACCTGCCTGCAGTTTTTGTTCCCTTCCACGTACAACATACATTCCTATCTGAATAGCAGTAGAAAAAGGGTCAGGAACTAACACCAGGCCTTGTACATTTTCATTCATTTTCTCACTGTTTTTTCCATAAGACCCCTTTTTTTCACCTACTATTTGTCTGCGGCCCCTCTCTCCTGTAATTTTCAACTGATGTCTTCAATGTTGCTAGAATCAAATCAATATATTTTTGTTATTTGTTACTAATATCAGAAGAATCACCTAGAAAAGCTAACTTGGGGAAAATGTTCTTGTTCTGACTTTCACATGAGACTCTGGACCAGGACATTGACTCTAGGTGATTGATATGAGATCTGCTCAGATCGCTTATAATTAGCTGGTGGAAGCCAGGTGATGTAAAGGTCAGTTGTGGGACATAGCACGAGTGCCACTGTCTTCCTTTGTCTGAGTGACAAACAATTAGCTACATGCTAGGATTTAACTGGATTGATATCTAGTGTTCTAGCACTGACAGCTGCCCCCAGGATGAATATTTTTTTGATATATGCAATTACCTACCATCATGAGATTGTTGATGATTAATGTCAGCCGTTCAGGTCTGTCACGCAGAAAAGGAAATAAAGGCAGAGACTAGTGTTCAGTCCTGAAAAGATAACGATGACCCTGGAGCTTTGGATGTAGTTCTTCGACAAAAGCATAGTTTCCTGAACTATCTTGGCTGCTGCAAGTTTAAAGGAAGCTTGTTATTCAGGGTATGATCATTGGTACTAATATGATCTCCATTTGTATTAGTAACCTAAGTAGGAAACACCTATTTCCTTTTGAAGAAGTTGTTAAAGGAACTAAAGAGAAATAAATAAGAACTTAATTGGACACATGAGAGTCACTTATCAATTCAGCATTGAAAGAAGAGTAATGGTATCTAGCAAAAGAAATGTCACACATATCCCTAATTTGCATAAAATGGATTATGGCAATCGTGGATTAACTAATGGTGTGCAACCACAGTGTGGTGAGAAGTTGATTACCTTGGTCAGGAACATAGTCTACCCCACAGAACAACCAGTAGTGATCATTCAAAGGTGTCAATATAGAGACTTCATTTTAGAAAAATATCAGTGATGGCCTTGGACTTACATTTATAGAAACATTTGCCTATGTGATCCTAAAAAGTGTGGGTTGTTCATTTCTCACATTGAGCTGCATAGGTGCATTTGCTTCTGACATTGTTATTTTCTATTCCTCTAGAGAAAAGACGGAAGTAGTCCATGACCTTCCAGTTGCCAAACAGACATAAGACATTAAAGTCTTCTGCTACCACGTTCAATGTTTCCACTTCCGTGCTCTGAGATTGTGTTCATGCAGCTGTTTGTCCTTCGTTTTAAAGGTAATCTAAATATACTGAATTACTTGTGATCTTCCCTATATTCTCCAGCTCTTTATTCTCTGGGCTCTTCTGTGGGCCCTCTCAATTTTTCAACATTTCTTTTTCAGGTTTTGTTCTAGAATGGAAATCAGATTTCCAGCAACATTCTTGTTCACAGAAGCTGAAGTACCATCTTTCTCCTGTTCTACTTGACAGGTCCTTTCTTGGGAATCCAAAGTTTGTATTAACCTATTTGATTACTAGTGCCCCGGAAGTTCATGTTTATCTGACTCTTTGCAATGATCCTTAATTCCTTTTCAGAATATTTTTTCTCAGGGATAAGCTTACTTATTCTGCAGCGAAGTCTAACCAAGTGGCTTTACACTTTGCTGTATTAAAATACATACTGCTTCCCTACCTGCTGATACAGATTTCTCAGTAGAAATGATGTGTCTCTTCATTACTTATCATTTCTTCTAAATCTCTACATCAGAGTTCAAAATTTAGTATTAATGATGGGTTAGCTGATTTTGGATTCATTACAAGTTTGCTGTTATGGCTTTGAAGCATTTGAATATTCTATATATTTTTTATTTATATTTCAATTGTACATTACAAAGTCAAATGTCTAACAAGCATATTACAGTGTTGCCGTTGACTTTATCAGACAAACTTTTTAATCTTGCTGGTCAAGATACAAAGTTAGCTTGAAAAGATCTTTCTTTTTTATGTTGATTGACAGTAATTATTTTACCCTCCTTTATTTTTTTTATTAATTGAGTCTGTTATCAGTTGCTCCATTATTTTTCTGGGATCAATATCAAGCTGTCAAGAAAATAATTACCTGTGTCTTTCCATTATCCTTTTTTAAATGTTGGTACATTCATTTTTTTCTAGTCTAGAACTCTAACAATGTTAAGAAAAAGTCTGACTACTACTACTATTCTTTTGTGTCACTACTTGATATATCACGTCAGAGGGATTCTAAAGGCCATAGTTATTACTGAAATAGGTAGGCAAAGTTATATTCAGAAAAGCAGATCCTTTTCAAGTTTAAGTCCTTTACCTTTGATAAAAGTGATAAAAGCAAGTTTTGTATATTCCACACTATCAATTTTTGTTACATCAAGTGGGAGAACAAAAAAGACAGCAAATTTTTATACACAATCACTCAAAAAATTGCAAGACATGCTTTATGCCAACATGTCCAAACAATTACTGTAAAATGCAAATATTGAACACCTAACAAGCAAAAAATTAGGTGAAGCAAAATGCTCGCAAATAAAATATTAGACTGAAATATGATCCAGTGGAATGCTTGAGCTCTTACTCATTACAAATATGTATAGAAAGAGATAAATTCCAATTGCACATCATCTTCAGATTTAAAAAAAAAAAAATTGTGAAATAGGTTATTTGCAATGAGCAGTTTTCCTCACAGTAGTCTAACCCACCATGAAGAGGCTCATTTATGGTGTTCAGTGATCACTCTAAGCCAAGAAGGCTGAGGGAAATGTGCCTCCTTCATCATCTACGTTCTAATTAGTCATCACCACGTGACATAGTCCCCTTGGCGTAACACAACACCTGGTGCTATCCACGTTCTTCCTGAGCCTCTTGAAGGTACCAGCTTTTATGGCTGACTTCACTAAGAGGATGTGACTAAGTTATGACTCCTTTTAAGATTAGAGATGGACAAGTCCAGTATTATCTAGAATCCAGTTTGACATAAACGAAGTACTGATGAAGTATATGAAGCTGATGATGGTATTGGAGGTATAGCACGATACACCATACAGAAAAGTTACTATCAATGCTGCATCACTTACTTTTCCATCTGCGTGTATAAGAGGAAACCAAGGACAGTCACATTTTCAATGTGTAAAAAATAATTTACTGTACAAAATCACTCCTAGGAAATAGAATATCTAAATCATATAACAGATGTCCTGGAAATTTTTCAGACATGATTTAGTCTGCAACATGTTTATTCAGCACTCTGTTGTGCAGAATATTAGAGAAAGAGATCTAATATTCCCTGATAAAAATAGACAAAAAAGAACAAATTGTTTTACTATAATTCAAAACCAAAGTAGAGTTCAGACTCTTATTTCTAAAGAAAATATATCTTTAAAATTAAATTTTTTATTTTAGTTTTTGCTGATATTTTTTGATTTTTTTTTTAATGAGAGAGACACATCAAATCCAGGAATGATAATCTGCAGTTAGCAGTTTCATTATTTATTGATTGCATCTGTAAATATATTCTGTATAATATATACATAGTGGCCAAGCAATTTGCCTGCATGATTATTTATTTATGGAGTCAGCAAAGCTGGCCCAAAAGTATGCAGCATAATAGTTCTCCTTCTTAATGTCACGTTACCTGGAAAATGCATCTAGGTATAAACAACATTGCATATAAATAGCTTGACTTCTTTCCTCAGGTTATATATAGATACAGGATATCTATATCACAGCTGTAGACACATTGCAGATTGAGATGCCTACAGAGAGAAGCATAAGAAGAGAAATGCAATGTAGAGACATCAGCTCTTGCCCAAAACTACTCACAGCAGTAGTCATGCTGTATAGAGGGGCAGTGTATAATAGCAAAGAGTTTTCTTGCAGTCTGGCCTAGGCTGGTAAGGGCTGTCCTATATATGCAGGCTGAGCTGGTCCAGAGTTTCTCAGCAGCGTTGGAACTACATCTACCTGAACTGGACAAGTCCTACAAAAAGAAGTGGATGGGGAAAGAGGAAAATCAGAAGGAAGAGTCTGGAGAGGTAGCTTTGTAGCTGCTACTCGTGCTGAAGGGTTATGAGACAAGCAGGGAAAAGATCACGACAGCTACTCTGGGAAGGACTATAATTTTCTACCTCCTCCACCCCATCCAGCCCTCTGTACCTGCTCAGCATCTGCAGAGTTCAGGCATTTCTATTCAGCTTGGTTTTAATTGTAATGTATAACCAAAATCATTTCTTTTCCACACAGTTTTACCTGTTTATATGTTACCACTGCTAAGGGAACTACACTTTCATAACTGGAGACAAGAGAGAAGATCTGTTTTCTTATAAATTCCTGGTAGCTAAAGAAATTCTAGGCTTCTGAGATTGTTTCTGTATTTATGTATAGCTTACTCCCACAAAAGTTATTTGCAGTACAGAAGCTTCTGACATCAGAATATGTTATTATTCTACTAGATGGATGTTTCCCAACCAAAGAAGTTAGCTCCATTGGTGCATTGGTGAGGCCTGAAGATGCTTCAGGTGAGGCACAGGGCTCGCTGGGACACTGCAGCTCTAGTCATGCTTTCTAGACCTTCCCCCTTCACTGGAGAAGGCAGAAGGAACAAAATTGGAGAGAAGAAAGAGAGAAGGCCGTTCTCTGGTTTCGTTTCCCATCAGTAACTTCAGTATAACTAGGTGCATGCTGTTGGCCAGTTCCACCGATGTCAACTCAGAAAAGTCTTCTTTTTTTTCTCTCATGAGTAATGAAGAAGGAAAAATTAGGATAGCAATGGCACTTGTGAACAGAGTGGTCTAAATAACATGTCAGTTCTTCCACGCAGCCTTCTGTGTCTGACTTCTCCAGAATCCCAGCATCAGTCCTTCACCTCCAGGATACCCACCACAATGTCTTCTCTTTTGTAGGCTCCTCCTGCAAAAAGCCTCTTGGAGTCAGAGGCACAGAAGTAAAAGCAGGAGTCTGTGGGATGGAAGCAGGAGAATAGGCATCCAGTAAGAAGACAAGAAAATTTGGTGCATATAAATAAGACAAGAAGGAATTCATAGAATCATTTTTCTTTCTAGAAATTACAGAAATGCATACAGATCTACATAGCCTGTATCATCAAAGAATCTAAGAATCTGGCCTATTAATAATGAGATCTATGTGCCTAAGGTACTTGATTTTCCCTGATATTTATAGTGAGACAAAATGTTCTCTCTCATTCTTAGATATTGGTGGGGAAAAAAAAAAAAAAAAAAAAAAAAAAAAAAAAAAAAACTCAAGGGGAAAGAAAGAATTGTGAAATAAAGTTGTGTATCATAGAATGGTAGGACTGGAAGGGACCTCTGGAGACCACCTAGTCCAATCCTCAGCATAGCCCATAGGGGGACTGAACACACAACTTTGGCATTAGAAGCACCACACTCTAACCAATCGAGCTAAACCTGTAATTATACATGTTCAATTCATTTTGTCTTTAGGGTAGATAGACTGATTCACACTAGCTCAGGACCTATCTGCTAATTTTTATGTTAAATTCTCTAACCCAGACCACACAGATTTTTTGCAACATTTGTCAGTATTTCAAGTTTTTATGAATTTTAATGCTCATGAAAGTTAGATATTGATAATAATGACTAGAACAAGCTGTACTGTGGGAGGTAGCTTTGAGACCTTTGAGTTACCATTCTGCTTATGCACATCAGTCATCTGAAGTTACTCCTCCTTAGTCAATATTTTACATACTTTTGGTGATACATGGACATCTGTTTTGACAATGCATATCTGAAGCTTTCCGTCATCTTCATATCATACCTGTTCCACTCCCAGCTCGCTTATTTCTCCTGACCTGCTTTCAATATGTGTGCACAAGAGGGAAATACAAACTCTTCACAGTAGTAAAGCATATATATCTTTAGTTACTAGCATAAAGAATGATGTAAAACAAAATCTATATGTACTAGCAGATTAACTTTCACCTTCATGACCAAGAAGATCTGTATATTAATACCCTCCTTCTCAATAGTTTTTTTTTTCATGTATTTGTTCTTAATATTCCTTCTAGTCATTCCTTGTTTCTGCTTCCACCACTCACAGGTTGGTTCCACCTTTCCCCACCCCCAGCCCTAACAATGGAATAGGATCCTGCGGCTTGACCTTTTCCTCCTTGAAACTAATGATGAAAAAGTAATGTGCCATTAAAAGGTGAAAATAAATAAATAATAATAATGTTATTAATCAATTAAGACTGGTAATGCAGAGATCTCTTGTGGATCTCTCCATGGTCAATGGCACATTCAATAGATATTATTTTCTCAATCCATCTACCTGGAAAGAGAGCATAAGTGCTATACTATCCAAATGCCTGGTGAAACTAAATTAAAGAATAAGGACTCAAACGTCAAAATTAATGGTAATGTCAGAATATAGAATGTTCATCTATTCTAATATATGCCATAATTTTCTATTTCTTCTGTAGTTAACAAGGCAGCACTGAAAAATAAACTGTTGTTTGATTGTTCTCTAGCTTTACCTAGGCTGTACATTATGTGCTTGAAGATATTTATTACTTACGGGATTAACTAGATTGTGAATATGAATAGTGTTGGTTTGTCTTTGGCAAAAGGAATTAAACTTTGAAAAGTTTATGGTGTTCCAAGGTGCAGTGTATTGGGTATTTTCTCTAAGACTTCAAAGAAATTCATGACTATCTTTCATAAAGCATTCCAGAAGAATTAACTTGTAGCTTGTGATCACAAATCCACAAGAAAGTAGGAAATAAAAATAGCACTGACATTTCAAGCATGAATTCTGCTTTAGAGAGGAGCTGTGAAGAAAAAAAATAAAAGTCAGAATTTGTATACATTTATTTTTTAGGTAGTATATTTTTATAATAAAAATATGCTGGTTATAATTATGTTCAATTGTCATAAGACGAGCTCTATCTTTCATCTGATCTACTGTGAAGGTCGAGCTGGCCTCTGGAAGGGACAGAAGTTTGTTAATGGTTGATCAAATGACTTCCTGAAGGAACTAAGAAACCATTTACAATGTAAACAACTTTTTTTTCAATCTTGGCATTCCTAATAAGGAAAAAAAAAAGCAGTGCACATATAATTAAGAGCAGCAAGTGCTTATATGAAGTTAGGAAAACTGATGAAACAATAATAATAATAATAATGAAATAATAATATAAATAAATATAAATAATAATAATAATAAATGAATTAAAATTAAAAAAACTCTGAGATTATAATGAAGAGTTTTGAAGCATTTCTTTGAATCTCATGTAAGGCTAGTGAATTTGAATAAAATAGCATAACAAAGCATTTACTGATTTCATCTGGCATAGAATTAAGTGTAGATATTCTCTTTCAGTGGATCCTAATTAATTAAGGAATGTAATTTTATTGCTACATTTTTCCCTTTTATTTGCCTCCGTTATCCACACTCCAGAAACATAACCATTTGGCTTACCTAGAAGTCCCTGTCCTGAAGCCAGGTTGCTGATAAAATTCAAGGGGCTATTCATATTGGTTTATTACTCCATCTGCCATTCACAGAGTCATGCAAGTCTGAGATAGAAACTACGTCTTAGATCATCCAGTCCTTCTGGAAGTGCCTCGGGCTTCTTAAGAGACAATTACATCTTCATACCTCGTTCTGGTATAGTAGGATCTGCCACCGAGTAACTTTTCCCATCAAGACTTTTAGGAAAACAGAAAAACCTTATAAAGATTTTGAATGGAATAAATATTTTGATAATGGAAGGTTATGAAAATGCTTCACACTGAAGTCTTCATGCAAGAGTCAGAGCACTACGGAGCCAAGCTATGGTATAAAATAAAGATAAAATGGTGAATAACCCAAATAACGATTCCTGGTGTTTCTTTACCAACATTAAATAAAAAAAGAAAATAAGAGGATTCTTGACAATCTGCACTGCCCCCCTGGCACCCACATGCTTGTTGTTTCTGTTTGTATTCAGTATTTACTAAGTCAGATGGTCAAAGGCAAGTAGACTGAAATACTAGTGGAAAGACAAGTTTCCATTTAAAATATGCATTGAGTGTTTATATTAAATACCTAAAAGCTTATTAATCAAAATAGAGGATCTATTACTATCTGCTTCCAATTAAGCTTGACAAATGCAACCGAAATTCTGACAGTCGGTGATTTCAAATGTAGATCCTTTAGTCCTCCTGTAAGCACAGAAATAAGAATTTATTCCATCTGTTTACTTCAGAGTTCAGACTGCTGACCAGCTGAAGAAGCTAAAACTATTCCCTAAGCAGCTTACTAATTAGTGAACCAAGATAACTAAGTCTCAAGTATTGTAACAACACAAATCTGAACGCACAGCTTAATGCCATAGGATACTCTGTATAATACAATTGGAGTTGGTTTTACTCATCTTCTGCTTTTTTAGGGATAGACACAGGCTTCTTTCCTCCACTATACTGAAAGCTGGGAAAATTCTGAAATTAAAAATATATAAAGTCAAGCTACTCTTGTATTTCTATCTCTATATCTACTACTACGTGCTTTAACAGCAATGCGTATAAAATGTCAGTATTTTAATGCTGACTCTCATGATAAAATAGGAGCTACAGAATGGAAACGATGCAATGCTGGGAAAAGAAATAAAAAAAACCAACCGCCTAAGAAAACAGTAGCTCCTACATATCAAAAATACTCCTTCTATTCTGTTTTTAAAAGGAGACCGAGTGAACATAAAGGTACGCTGAGCAGCACAGCATGAGACAGGGAACATCAAGTTCACACTGATCAATCTAGCTCTGAAACTAGAAGTGATATATTTGTGTTAGTGTGGTGCCAAAGACAAACTAACTATCCCTGCTGATTCAGTAGCTCAAGCAGAGCAATGTTACAGCGATTATTCCGCTTTCAGGGCGTGAGAACGTAAGAAAGGCCATGCTTGGCCACAGCAAAAGCCCAACTAGCTCAGCACCTTGACGCCAATAGTGGCCAGTAGTGGATGTCCAGAGAAGATACGTAACAAGACAAGCAGGTAATGACTTTTTCCCAGAATGTTCTCCTAGATACCAGCTACTTGTGGCTCAGGGGCTTTCTGAGGCCTAGGTTACATCAGCATATTTCTGACCCCAAGGTGCACTTAGCCATATGAACGTAGCCATATGCCCAGCAGTAAGCTGTGGATCTCACCACCAAAACAACTGGATGACACCTATGTCTCCGGTGTCATAACTGTGATCAAATGGGAAGCAAGAAGAGGTGTCCTGACACTCTGCACTGTCCCTTTGACACCAACCGTATTTAAAGTGCGTACAAAATCCACAAGTTTTCATAGATAAGGTTTGCTAAATGTGCTCCAAAAAACATCCTTGAATTAAACATCTTTTCAAAATGTGGCTAGATTTTGTAAGAAAGTATTTAGATTAATAGGTTGTATTGAAAAAGCTTGTTCATGTTTCTATTTGTATAATATATATTAATGTGAGGTGACTATTTTTTGAATTACCACAAGCAGAATTCCATGTGAATTAGTGCAATTAGACAGAATTAATCAGCCTCCTATTCCTCTTCCTTAATTTTTTTCTTAGTACATATTAATTTAATGGAGAAGTTAGAGATAAAGTTAGACACTAACCTCCTTGCTTGGGGTCAAAATGCATGAGTGGAGCTATCAAGAAGCGTACTGAGACTAAAATGACAGCGTGTATCTGGCTGTCTTAGATTTCTGTGATACTTTGAGCAGCAAACAAGCAGAAACACTAATGGTAGAGGATGACAAGGCAGATTAGCTGTAAATTTGGTCATAATAAAATGAGTCCAATCCTACATAACTATATTTACTAAACTTACATGAGGACCAAAAAGACAGCTGCCCACGAGTGTTATCTCCAGCATGGAGTGTTTATCCTCACAGCTAAGGTGGCCAAACTGCTTGGCAAAGCGCATCTACTAGACATACAGGACATACAGTTACTACACACATTTATACTGGTAAATAAAGTAGGTCCAAAGAGTGGGCTCTAGCACTGACCTACAGTTGTCCAGACCAACAAACAGTTGTCTGTTTACATCCTATTTTTGGCCCCTGCCAGCTCGCAGTCTCTTAAGCAATGGCTGGGAACAGTGCAAATGGAAACACATATCAGAAATTGTTCAAAATGGGCAATTTGGCTGCGGTCATCAAATCACAGGCAGGAGGAGGGCAGAAAAGTTAAAGAGAGTGGAAGCGACGTGTTTTATATTTGTAACCAGTTCTAGGATTTCTGTTCGTCTTCTTGCTCTCGTTTTTGCGTCCTGCCAAACGGTCGCGCCGCTCGTCCGAGCAGCTCGAGCTAATCTAACGCAGCTTCCCCTCTGTCAGCCCAACTGCGTCGGCAGAAGGCTTCCCTGGCACAGAAAGGCAAACGGCGACGTGGCTTTGCCGTGCTCTGAAGTGACAACGCTTTGTTAGCAGAACTTTTTAATATAGATGTGGCAATTAGTGTTCTCGCTAGGTTCTGGTGGCTTCCAAAAAAACCCAAAGTACCGTGAGCACTTCTGAAGAGTTTACGGGCTAGTTAAAAGGGTTATCGCGCTACTGTTGCACTCAGCAATTAGGCTACAAAATACTGATACGGTCCTTCCCTAGAAACACAGCCGTAAACTGCTGTAGTTTATTGTGTTTTCACACAAAACCAACGACTGCAGAATCTTCATTAAATTTGGCACCCTGGAAATTCTGGAGAATCGAAGATCCCGGGGAAAGGGAGGATGGTCTATGCTCTGTCAAATTTTATTGCCGTACAACCTCTGGTGCTGGAAAATGCCAAGATAATTACTGTGTAGCTGTTCTCTGCTGCTTAGGAGACAAAATACTCAGAACAAAATGTGACAGTAGAGTATGTTGGCTTACCCAGAACACAAAAATTTAATTTGAAACAAATCGTCACATTAAATGAAACATGAAGACAAAGTGAGAGGTTTTCTGACCATTTCTGATGCAATGGTGTCAAGATCATAGGCAGGTTAAGCAAAGCAAAACAAAACACCATAAATATGGAATTAAATATGTAGCTGATGGAGCAGTGACCTCTTCCCAAGCATCCTAGTCGTTGTGAAATTAGATAGAAGTTTTTCTATGGACTTTAAATCCTTTTTATTGGTTAAATTCAGAACTCAGTTGTGTTGTTATAAATCTGGAAAAAATAATTGAAAAGTGTAAAGTTACTGGGGAAGGGTAAAATTGAGGCTGTATTTTTAAGAAAACTGATTCCTTCTAGTAATTAGCACTATGAAGTATGAAACACATCACCATATACTGAACGTCTTTAGTTCACATGAATTTTATACAGATTTGCATTTTGCAACACAATTCCTATGATCAGACTTCATCAGGTGTATCTGTGCTCCTGCTGATGAACTCAGGTGAGCATCTGAATCTGTGACTACATGATCTATGGCTCATCTGCCTTCGTACAAAGTCATCGCCTCCTGAACAGACTGCAGATTACCTATTTGGGTTTGTCTGGCAAGTCCTAAATCACTCAGCAGTTTGCTGTGCCAGCAGGGGTGCTGCAAAGCACATAGATTTACGTGTCAAGCAGAAATATCTAGCCACATATCTGCAGTCTTACAGTCTGCATGAACAGCATGAGTGGTCTTGAGGACATCACTGTGGTGGGTCTCAAGGTGTAGTGTAGAGATACATGTCGATAATCTCCATAATGGTTGCTCTGCTGTACCAAAGATAAGCTATCATTATTCTGAATTAACTCTCTGATGAAGAAAAAGAGATTTGGAGACTTCAAGGATGCAAGACGAGTTGGAGACGTGCCTGAGAAAGCACTATGACATTAAAACTACAGGATCAGGGCTGCTTTGCAAACTTGACCAAGAAGGAAAGAGTATTGGCTACTGAACTCTGTCAGAACAGGTTTGGTCCGGCAGAATTTCTGAACATTCAGACAGAAAATTAATCCTGTGCTTTCTTTCTCCTGGTCATAGCCATCTATCTAATACAGTTAAGAATTTAATCTCATATATAGCGTACTCTGATACCAGACCAAACTATTTAAAATATTTTAGCACAGTTTCCCCATATGTAATTGTCAAGTATGTGATTTCTTTCCAATATGTAAAAGATATGTAATTTGTTCACAATAAGTCTATCAGTGAGGGGAACTGAACCTGTGCTTTCTATATGCAATGCGGCTTCTTCTTGCTCGGATATGGAGAGTTCCAAAGCATTTAGACAAACTGAAGTACCATCATTTCTTTTTGCAAGACACAAATTTGTACTATGTTTCCTGGCTTCTTGGCAAGTGCTTTATCAGTGTACGGGAGGAAATTTATTCCAGTATTTTCTGTATAAAATATGACAAGTGCTAATAAGCTTGTCTGTTCACAACATTTTTGATTACTTAGAAGTAGGTTTTATTTAGAGAATATACCAGATCAACACAGAGCTAGGAAAACGATTTGTGCTAACAGATGGTGGGATGATTTTTGTTGCCTCACTCCCTCCACCCCACTTTAGGCTCCATATTGAGCATGACTGATACTTCAGGGCCAAAACCCCAAAGGTTTCACAAGCCTATATGAAATAATAACATAAAATAGTATTAAATAGGAACCAGATCAAACTCACTAGACCCGAATCTGCCATTCCCAGCATAACTCCCACTGACTTCAGCAGGGCCCTCACCTGGACGGTGGCCAGAGAAACAACAGCAGTATAAATAAGCTTTTTCACCAAGGGAGGTTGGTTTGCTGCGAACATCTCATGGAGTCTGCAGACCAGATTTAGGCAGGTGTTGCTTCCTCATTAGCTTCTGGGCCAAAATCCACAATGAAATAAATGCAGGAGCACTTTCATCTCTCCTTGCACTGCTACTGCATTTGGCCTAACACCTTCCATGGGAGCTGCACCTCCTTCGTCCAGATTCAGTTCTGGCCACAGTCTTGCTGTGACTTTTGCACCATCTACATCTGTGCTGACTCCTATTAATGTCGCTGTGGTTGTATCAGGGCTGCATGCAGCCACAGGGCTTTCAGGAATGACTTCTTGAGCCATGGGGAACACCATGGAAGGCAACAGGTTGTATCAGGGATGGGTTTGTTCTCCCTGACAAAAAACCCTGGATAGTAATATCAGAAAAAGCCTGGTTTCAGTCTAGCTAACACATACTTGAGCTTTATTAGCTATTACATATTTGTGCCAGCCTTATATAGTATTTCCTTTCCACAGTTAAAGATTTAATCACTTACATTTTCTAAATCTCTTCTTGTGTACACTACATAATACATAAGCTCTGTGGTTTTGCGGAATCTGAATTGGATCTGTCACATTTGGAGCAGCGTAGTTTACTGCACTTTTGAAGAGTGCATTTTTATCTTTGGAGATGGATAAAGCAATGGAAAAATGGGTGCGAATGGCAAATGGCAAAGTGCCTGGTCTGATTAAGGAAGACCAACTGCATAGAAATTGCCCTGGCAAAACATTGCCAAGAGGTTCACAATTCAGCGAAGCTGGGGATTATAAAAGCTGCTAATGCTCTATAATGCAAGGGAAAGCAATCAGTCTTTGTCAACACAAAAATAGTTGTTTAAGCAACCAGAATATTCAAAGGAAGGTATCTTTTTTCTCCTTTTTTCTTTTAAAGGAAAAACATCCAAAAGAGGAATTCTTTAATAATCATCACCATCTTGCCAAATAACATGCTTTAAGTGGAAATAAAGCTGAGTAAAAACACATAAACAATGAGGAGACTTACACAAGAGAAGCATAAAATGGAAAAAAAGAATAAATTCTTCAGGATGTGTGTATGAAGCACACTATAGAAACACAGGGCATCATAGAATTCAGTCCTTTGACATCAATTCCTCCCTCCATACTTCCTCCTTTCAGTTCTCCTCTCTGTCCTATGATAAAGACTTTTATTTTCTATCTTACTTTTCCAGAAATTGTCTCTTTAAATTTATATGGATCAGACAACTGTAGCTTAAAATTAGCTATTTTGCAATTAGTTGTACTTACATTTTTTATTTTTCTGATGAGTGAATTTTATTCTGTTACTTTGATTCCCATGGAGATTTGCTGCTTTGTTTGTTCCAGTTTTGATTTTTGCCTTTCTGGATTATAATTTCATGCTGGTTAGTGTTTGCTCTTGGCTCCCGCATCGCAAGTTCATGTACTGATTTCCAAAATCACAAGAGCATAGAGATATGAACCAGTAACGACATCAGTTTAACAAATCACTTCATAAATCCCAAATGAAAGTAGAGATCAAATAATAAAAAAAGAATATGACTATCTAATAATATTAATGTTCAATCTGTTTGGTATTCTGAGTGCTGTGTGCATGTTAGCTGCATATTTTTCAAAATGCCCACGTGAGATAACAAAATACCGTCCCTCTGTTTTAGAGGTACAAGTGACTGAAAGGGGAAGTGGGTGACTAGCAGTGAGTCAGTGGCGGTGCTAAGAGAGACCCTGAAATCCCGTATTCCGAACTTCACTGCTTTCTTTAGACCACACTACTCCAGCAAGCCATTTTCAGCATTCAGACAGAATTGCAAAGAAAACACTTTGGGCACAAACAGTAATTTAATGGAGTGAAATAAAGGGCTGCCTGCATTCAAAAGAGATTGCATACCAGCCAGAACAGACAATGGGGAGGTCGTGTTAATTTGCCAATTAGAGCTAATGATTTCACTCTCTGCAAAAAAGAGAAATTCAAAGACCTAATGGAAAAAAAAAATGCCTGATATATTAATGCGAAGAAAAGAGCTTGCAAAGAAGCGTGCTTGGCACTCTTTCCACCAGTTCTGTAGTGTAATTTGCTAACTTGACCCTCTGTAAAACTTTGTTATCTTCCAAGGTCTGAATACATATGCTGCCAATGCAAACTTTTCCAAAAAGGTGTCTATGGCATTTTTATGATCTCATTGATGAAAGCTCCCTACTTATTTTTTTTTTCTATTCCCTGGATTTTGCAATAGGTCTGAACAGATCAATCATTGTTCATTTATCATTTGACAAATTATTTCCTAGGTTATATTAGAAAGGCAAGTACTTGCTAATTATGCCAAAAGCCTGGCATACACAAGGTGGAAAAAAATTGATAGAAACTTTAATCTGTCTTATTAGACCTATCAAGAAATCAAAGCCATTTGGCAGAAATGTAAAATTATTCCAGTCCTGAAAGTGAGTTTGGGAAGTCTTGAAATGAAGAGCAAAATGCATTTACATCTGTGCATGAGTTCAAGCCAACGTCTGCAAATGAACATGAAACATGAAGCCCAGTGCATCACTGCATCCAGGGAGACACAGTCTTTCCCACTTTCTCCTTTCCTGTCTGAAGTCCCAACTTAATTTAAGCAAATAGAGCCAGGCACAAGACCACAAATAGACAGCACGAATAAAAGGAAATAAGATTTGAGGGTGAACCTGAGCCCTATGCTCATGGCAGATCAGATATGGCCAAAGAGTATCTGCATTGACTTTGGACCTCAGTATAAAAAGATAAATATACTAATGCTGTGAATGTGCATAATATCATCTATTTATATACTGGCAATATTTGTCTTAAATGCCATGAATATTGTTCCGCAGAAATACTTCAAAACCACACAGATCTAAGCAAAGATCAGTCTTTTCTCAAAGGCAGTTTTAAAGCTTCCTAGGCCAGAGAAATTATTTCATAGCTGTATGGTGAGTCAGATCAGGAAGCAATATTTCTGAAAACTAACTTTGAGCCTTATATCCTAGTAATAATTAATTTGGAGGATCCATACTCAGCTTTCCATCAAGCTGTACAATCCTTTCTACTGGTGCACAGGTAGGGTGGAGTGTCATTAAGGAGCATCCGGTACCTGGGGAGCCTGGAGGAGGTGCCGGCTGGAGAGAATCTGTTCAGCACCTCCTGGTACCTAGACACATTTAAAGTAATTGTGCAACGACAGCTTGAGACTCTGCATATCTCTCTAAAATATGTCTTGTGTTGTTTCTCGGAACACTGTCACGGGATGGGGTCATCTTTACTGGGTTCTGTGCAGTAACACAAGATGGTTCTCACCTTGAGGGAACTGCTGTACCATATCTTTGTGCACAAGAGTGTGTGACAAGAGGACTTTGGGGATGAATATTGGGAAAACCTTTAATGAAGAATAAAGACATAAATATTACTAAATTAGACACTAAGTGTTGGGGGTTTTTATTTCATTTTGAGAGGAAAATGAAAAAGTTGTTTCCTTTTTACAAAATTAACAATGTGCTAGGTTCTGGTCGTCCTTTTTGGCCTTCAGAAAATGAAAAATATCTAGTGTCTTCAGTAACTAATTTGGTTTGCATTTTGATAACATGCTTAATAAACTTGGCTTCTTTAAAAATAGCAGTACACAAAAACACCTATGAAAAGGGTTTTCTGTGAAAGATTTTGTTGTACAAAAAGATAAGTTATTGCTTATAGAGTTCAACCAAACAATAAAGAGAAGCAAACTGTAAATAATCATATGATGACAAATTTAATTAAAATGAAGTGTTAGCATTTTTTTTTTAATCAAGAAAGTAGTAGAAGAAAAATTTTTAATTGTATTTCTATTCTCTACAAATTTTTCTAATGGTGATCCCTTACAGGGTATATTTTCACGATCACAACTCTACTTCTGCAACTGAACTTCTGTCAAAATTGTGATTGTTTTTAGGGATGTCACAACATCATGTCATACAGTCTTGCTCGAGAAACTGCTGAGATAGAAGCAACGTTTAAATCCTCATCTGGAAGATACTGAGCTTGAGACAAGGAGAATAACAAGAGAGGCACAAGCATACCTGCTTAGACTGCCCTTCCTCTAATCCATCAGCCTGTTTCCAGTGGTGGTCAACACCAACTTACCAACTTCTTTTGAAAAATGTACAACAAAGATTTAGGGTGCTATAGACTGAAAAACACACTCATTGGGAAAGTTTGATCTTAACTATTCTCAGTGGCTGTCTCGCTCTGAAGCTAAATATGTGATTGTATTCAGCAAGCCTTTATTTCAGCCCAGGGCAATAATATCTGCTACGACTTTAGATGGTCTCATTGAACATAAGAAGTGCCCAGGCCTCACAGGATGAAGTTTGGATTATTGAAAATATGATTATTTCCAAAGAAATATAATGAAGTACTGACACAGATAATAAAATAATGGCAGAATTGTCCATTTTGTGACTCTCATGGTCACAAACTTGAATAACTAGTTTAATAATCTCTCTCTCTGCAGCTATTTAACTACAGGCATGGAATATAAAAGTAGCTTTAATAACGTTAGCCTTTGTTTTTTATCTGAAGAAAGTAGAACACGGAAGGATTATGTCCAACGTTATGGTAAAACATTTGATATCAATTAGAATTTAAGGATCTCATTTGTGTTTCACTCTTAACAGTGCATACTACAGTCTTATAAAGTGTGGATTTTTTTTTCATTTAGTAAAATCTATGTAATAGGATGATTTACAGAAAAAACGATATAACATTTTGAAAAGGAGATAGATTATAAATGACACAGAACAGAAGTGGGAGAGGAAGAGGAGGAGAGGGAGGGAAAAAGCATGAAAATGTCTCAGGAAAGAACTAGGTAATGACTTATTAAATTTCTTTTACTAGAAGCCTTAGGCCTCTGCTGCCCACCAAGTACCTTTGAGAAATATTGGCCTGAGTTGCTGCTGATCCACCTTCCTTCTACTGATAGCTTTGATGTCTCCCTTAAGAAATATTAGATAAAGAAGAGGTATGGTTCATATTAGGGTTTATGAACATAAAATTACCTCTCCATGATCAGACCCAGATTACCTCTCCAAGTTTCTATGCTGTCCTTAAGAAGTCCCGTTGCCTGATTGAAATACAGATTTTATATCCTAATAGATTACAGCAATAGCTATTCATAAAAATGAAGTACATTTTGGTTATTGATCTGTTTCTTGGAGGGATGGCAGAAATGGTGCTGCATGCTATTTGTTTCCCCTCTTTGCTATGTGATATAAAATGTCACTGCTGCTTCTTTATTTCATTCTTTTTACCCTGAAGAGGTTTAAATTGTGTTCAGCTTTAAATAATATTTCACTTTAATGTAACATATAGAGCATTGCAAAACCCAAGAACTCTAGGATTCCTTTTTCTCTAACCTAACAAACTATTTGTAATAAATTTTATGTATGCTTTGAAGAGAAAGGATAGACTAGCTAGGCACTCCTACAAAATTGGTCAGCAAGTCTCTGCAATGAAGGACCTGAGTCCTCCAACACTGCAGTGAGGCTCTTGTGAAATACAGTGTTTGGGAAAGTGACTGTTGAGCAGGAGTTTCTAAGTGTGGGAACTCAAAAGATATATTAGAGGGTTCGAAGCATTCTACTGACAGTTTAAAAACTCAGGGAAACCATGCAAAAGAAGGAAACCATGGTTGAAAGTTTAAAATATTGTTGAAATTAATCCTTAATAGTTCTTTCAAAAGCAATTGACAGAGCTGATTGATAGATGACTGCCTAAAAATGTTTCCCGTGAAATGCCAGAGATTGCCCGTGGTGGTAATGTTGTATGCAGAAGGAGTTTCGTCAGGCTTGCCTGGCAGTAGCCAAAAACCTCTTTGCAAAAAGCGATAAAATTATGAGGTTCCATGCAGGAAAAAAATGATCGATTATTAATCCCTCTCCCATTCATTTGTCAGCTAGCCCTTCTGGGTTATACATAAACCTTTTTTTTTTTTTTTTTCTTTTTTTTTTCCGAGAAATTAACCCAAACACCCAGTTTGTCATGCAGCACCTCTGAATCTGATCGTTTCTTCTTCCATTACACAAATGAATTATCCATGCTTTAAGATGGGCCAAGCAGATCAGACCTCACATAAACCATGCATAATCTATTTTATTTAATTCAGCTGCAGAGGAGGTGAGAACATTTATATTAAAGATGGAAGAAAGATCCTTCTCTGCTTAAGCACCAACACAGAAATAAAAGTCTCCCTTTCTGAGTGATTATTCTAACTGCTAATCTGGAGTCTTTATGGTGCTTTCAATACCTCAAGTCCCCTCCTGTAACCCTTGGACTATGGTGTTCCTGGAGAATTTTGTTTACAGAATCAATAACTTAGTTTTGCAAAATTTCCCTTGCAATTATTGCCAAGCACGCTCAGCTCTTACTGTTTCAGTGGCAAAATATAGCACTCAAGATTTGGATGAACCTCTCTTTACTTGGAAAGGCTCAGCTCTGACTCAGGTTTGCTGTCTTAAAGAACTTAAAATACATAGCAGTTTAATTGGAGGCACTGATTTAATGTGCCTTGAAATTAATGAATATCTTGGTACTGGTTTCACTGGCTTTTCAGCTTCAATCAGGCTTTTTGAGTTAGGTCTGACGAGTCAGAAACAACATTTTCTTGTCATCACTTGGAAATGTTACTGATTTGATGGATCTTCAGGAAAGACATCTCAGCGGGCATTCAGCACAGCTCTATATGAAACCTGGATACAGAAAACACAACTGTTTTCCTTCGATATTGAATTTGCAGTTCCATCATGTGTGTGTTTTTCGTGTCTGTGCAGCAAATCAGCTGCTGATAAAATATCTACTAAAGCTACAGAAATGAGGATAGAACAAGTTTCTCACAGCAAATGGGCATGATAAGATGCTCAGAAAGCACTGTGGGCTAAGAATAAGTCTCAGATGAAAGATAAGTATTTATCATACCAAAAAAACAGATGGAACAAGAGAACAAATGCAAATTCTTTTAAAAATTCGTTTATCTTTGTTGAAATATGTCGTAGCGCTACATATCCCAAATTCAAATGGTTTTCCTAAGAACAAAATGCTAAGTTTTACAATTCCAAATTAGGTCCTCTATTATTTAATTCAATCAGTCATTGAATGCTGATTAACTTATTGATGACATGAAAATTTGGGTGAACAGCAAGGCACTAAAATCTGCAGAGGATAAAAAACTGCTAATGTTAATTAAATGCAAAGAAACCCAAGAAAAAATCTGGAAATATCTTCCCCAATTCTTCAATAGTGAGGCTGAATGTTAATAAATGTGAAGTAATACAGCAAAAAGAGTGGGACAGTGATGCAGGAAATAATATACCTCATTCCGTTAGTTGTATTCATGTAGAGAAAGACACCTGGGCACCACTAGAGGCAGCTCACATAATATTTCTGCTCACTAGATATTAGCCCAAACAGAGATGTTAAATGCATGAAGAGCAGGACAGGAAACAGTATGAAATAATTATAATGTATTGTATAGATAAACTGGCACAGGCTTTTCTAGGGATATTATGCATACTCCTAGCTACTCTTCCAAAAAGATGAGCACAGAACTAAAAAGCAAGAGAATGATTAAGGTCATGAAAAGCCTCTCACAAAAAGAAAGGGTGAAAATGAGTTTGGTTATTTTCAAAAGCAGTTTGGTAATTGGGAATTTAATAAGAGTTTTTTTTATGATTGGGAAAAGGAAATCAACCACTTCTCTCAGTTTTGTAACACAAGAACGTAGAGCTGACCAATGAATTTCAAAGCCATATGTTTGCGACTGATAAAAGGAAGGAACATTTCATGCAAGGTGCCATGAAATGGTAAAACTAATTGTGATACTATGCACCAAGAGAAAATACTGAGATTCAGGAGGGAGATACATTTCTGTATTGTTAGTAAGGATATTTAGCATCAAATAGCTGATCCCAAGCAAAAAAAAAAAAAAAAAAAAAAAAAATCACTTGAAGAGCATAATAATCTCATGCTTGATGTGATGAATTGGTCTTTAACTATTTGTGAGCAGGCTGAGGCCAGCAGAGACAGCAAGGTTATTCCACACCTTTCAGCTCTGAGCTTCTCATGAAACATCTGGTGCTGAGTTCACTGGACACTGCTTTAGTGCTGTTCCTGAACTAAAAGTTTGGTGCAGACCCAGTTACACAGCACCTAGGCTCCAAGAATGGTACATACCACCATAATTTACTGTCTCAATACATACCATTTCCTTTTTTCTTCCTGTCAGTAGTGGTAATGATGAGATATTAGTAAACCTGAAGAATTTATTTTTTTTAATTGAAAAAAAAATATTACATATGCCACATGATGATTCCTTACACACTTTTATCCTCTAAAGGTTGCACATGGTTTATAGTCTCTCTCTGTTAAACTTTATCTTATGTTATGTATTGCTACAGTACTTAATGACCTTCTGGGAATAGCAAGAAGCTTATAGAAAATAGAAAAACAAACAGTAATACAGAGAGCATGGTGGATAGATCTTGAATCAGCTTACCCCCCAAATTGTTAAATAGTCTGTGCCATCCCATAGTCTCCTAGTTGTCAGACACTTGCATAGTCTTCTAGAAAATATTTACTGTATATTGAACTCTTACTCATTTTACCTTCCTTTTATGCATGTTTTGCCAGATTTAGGAGCAGAGTATATTGAATATATGCTGAATACAGTGAAAATTTCCTCTCAAGAGAAATCTACCAATCCTATATTATTTCCTAGTCACGCAGTACTGGTTTTTGTTGTTGTGATGAACTGCCTTCCCCCAAGAGAAAGGAGAAAAATATTAGGAACAAAGCATGTAGTTTGTTTTTCAAAACTCTCTCTCTCTCTCTCTTTTTTTTTTTTTTTTTGTGCAATCCATCAACATTTTTCAATATTTGCTTTATTATTGAACTGAAATTATTCATTGAACTTTCAGGTTTAGTAAATAACTGTGATTTGATAAAGAGAGAAATGCAATAACCATGATAACTAACATTCAATAGAAGTAATACTGATTTTTTTTTATTTCACAATATTTTCTAAAATATCTGGAAAAGGTTGACCACCTCGAATACTCTTATAGTAAAAATACTACCTGTAGAAAAGCATTATTTTCAATAGAAATCTTTTTCTCTAGAAAACATATAGGTCCAATAAAAAGTATACTTCTAAATGGATCTGAAAAATACATTTTTCCCCTTTCCATGGTAGTTTGCCATACACATTTGAAAAGAAAGAAGAATTATGACCTATATAAACATTACTAAATAGCAATAAGTATCTATTTATATTTGAGAAGGAGTTAATGCACAGTCATCAGAAGTATGCCTACGTGGACGGGTCCTCCCGTTGCATGTTGGCTCTGCTCCTTCTCTTTACTGTCAGGAGGTGAGTTAAGCCAGCCCAGAAACTCTCCAATTTTATCAATATGACCTTACATTAATTAATATACCTTGCTAGAAATAATGTAATCCTAAAGTAAAATATAAAACTGCATTATGCATTAATACTACTTATGGTTAGGGCCGATCCAAGTCTGTTCAAGAGAAAGAGAAGAATTGTAAATGCTTGCATCTAACTATCTAAATGCACCTTGTGAAACAAATAAGGGTAGGGGAGAAAAAAAAAAGTGATTATCAGGAAAATCCATCTGTCATAATAACCCATACAGCAGTCTTGAGAGAGCTTGGATCCACTGTCAAAGTACTGCGCTTCACTGGAGGCACCTTAACTGTCTGTGCATGTTTTTAGCTTGTAGCTAATCTGAGATAATTGGACTAAAACTAAATTGAATTAGCTTGTGATAGCCTCTGTTTAATAGGACACACATGGACAGTCGCGGTGCTCACCTAGCTGTAGCAACGGGTTAAGCTGAAACAATTTGCTCATCTTTGTGAGCCCTGGGAAGACAGTGTCAACCCTGGTGACCCTCCAAACTAGACTGGACTTAAATGTATTCTACAAGCAATCCTGCACTTTCAAAGTAATGGACTGGATGATTCGATTTGACTTTTACATTTCTTAACTGTTATGATTTTCTGAGAATGGTTTCCCTCTAGCCACCTTTCTAAATCAGTGTGAGGATACAGGCTTGGAAAAAAAAAATCTCTGAAGAGTTTTCCAACCCACACTCAAGCAATTTGAGCATGTCCTTTTTCTGTCACAATAACCAACTACTGTGGCATCCAAGGATTTTGCATGCCTCGCTGGCAGATCTGATAAACAGACAGAGGGTAACTCTAAAGAAGAGAGACAGATTGGAAGCCAGAGGCTTTTGCTTATTACTTAGCAGTACAGCTTACATCTGTGATGGGCCTGGACTGTACCACTTGTCATGAACAGAAGTGCCAAAATTCATAGTTATTAAGGACAACTATCTCTTTTTTTTAAAGAAAATTCTTATCACAGGAGAAAAAAAAAATCAGAGTCTGACAAAGACTTTTGCTTCTTGCTGCTCTGACTGGATGTCTCTAGAAATTCCTTCTTCTAATGGTTAGATGCCATCTTTTGCATCATCAACTTTATTCATGGCTTGCTTTTATTCTTGTGCCCATACTATTATTCGGTATTCGAAAAAATAACTTTGTAGAGTGCATAGGTTTATCTGCCTGAAAATTTTACTGCTTTAAAACATCCCACTTAATAAGGTATTAAATAATCTGGGGATGAGGAGAGGGGGGAGATACCAAGAGGGTATGCTTTGATAGTAAAGAAACAATATAAATGTTAAGCAGTGTATATAAAACAATTTTGTATCATATTTTTTCTGTTATGGACAATAATGTCTCTAGATTTGCATATCCAAATATATCAGGTGGACATGAAAACAGAGTAAGGATCACTAAAGGGAAAAGGACACACAAGTGGCCAGTTCAATAATGAAGGAAAAATATTGGTGGAAAAAAAAATAGTATCTATTTTGAAGCATTGCCAGCCAATACAGCAAAATCACAAGAGAAGATTCTTATTGCAGTGAGAAATCAATCGGATCTACGGTGGGAATTCTCTTGCCTTGTTCTATCAGACCAAGAGGTGAGTATCCAGTTCCCCTTGAGTCGATAGAGAAAGGGACCTCCAAAAAGGGTGCCACCTGGATTAGACATTTGTCTTTGCATCGGATGAATCACCCTCTAGAGGCATCTCTCTCTCTCTCTCCACTGAAAAGAGAGTCTATTTGCCTATTCTTGACTGAACAATTAAGTTTAAGAAAGCTCAAATTGGAGTAAAGTCATTCTGCAATACAGAATTTGATCCAGGAAGTCACTGTCACGTTTATGCAGTATTCAACTGTTTATTATTTTCCCAAATAAATGATACATTACATTATCACTAAGAAAATAAGAAGGCATTTCTAAATGATTTTGCAAGCATTTTGTTTGGAGCTGCTTTAGATCTGTGAAAAGAATACCACAACATAAGAAAAACTCCATGATGAAGAAAACCTAAACATTCCTCATTTTCATTGTGCTTTCTCCAGACTATGTCATGGTTCAGTTCTGTTTCATGCAGCTTCTGGTCTCTGGTCGCAGTATAGACTCTCCTCTAGAGAGAAAAGTCTAGTATAGACTTTATTCTAGATTAAACAGTTTAACAGTGAAAGAATTAATATTTTCCTGCAACAGCTTTCTCTGACCTCAGGTTTTGGATCTTCGGTGACCGAGGGTGTTGCCAAGTCTCAGTCTGCCTGGGAGTCCTACCGCACCGACAGGCTAGCTTAGATCCCACAAGCTCATTTTTATTTTCCTCAGAGTTCCCTTTTGTATTATATGTTATCAAACTGGGAGCCTGAGTGGGAATTATCATTCTGTGCTTTTCACCTGAGAACACTACAAAGGAATTTATGCAATGGCTCAAAGTTCTGCAGAAAAACCTCTTTTTATGCTGCAGATAACTTACCAAGGAGAAACTCCTGAGTAAGACTTTTATAGCCCTCTGCTGGAAGCTTGCCACTAATCTGCTCTAGTATTGCAATCCTATGCCAGAAGTCTCCTCCGTTCTGTGTTTTTTTTCTTTTTCCTCTCTAATTCTATCTTTACCAAAGAAAGAAAAGAAGACCTTGATGGATCAGAGTGGAAAAAAGTTTTCCGTTAATTATTCATAGTGTAATTTCACAACGACTAAATGATGTGTTTGCTCATTTTTTTAATCACTTTTAATATGATGCGAAATGGAGATGAGGGTATGATAGGTGCATCTCCTTGCGGTGCCTGTGGAAGGGAGGGAGCCGAGAGGGGTGAGCTGAAACTGCGTTCCTGGAAATAACGGCTTCATTACTTCAGCAGGTTACATCGAGCTGAACTGATGCACTTCTCCATCTGCTTCTGCTAATTTATTGAACTGGTGCCATTGGACAGTTAAATAAAGAAAAAAAAAAAAGAGTTATACACAGTCACTGCAAGAAACTCAAGGAAGTGAGAATCCAAAAGTGCTGGGGAGGCTGGTGCCTCGGCTGCTTCCGTCTGGCAAAGGCTGATTTGACAGGCAAAGCACGAGATTTAGCTTCTCAACATGTAAGCTCAATTTTCTGTCCTACCTCATACTCGCTATGAAATTACAGGCATCACGTAACAGCTCTGGGCCTTTGGTTCTCAGCTGTAAAATGAGAATTTTGAAGATGACGACTGCTTTTTATCTCACTATGTTTATCTGATTGAGTTTTGGGGATTAAGGATTTCTGTTTTTTTTCATATATATAGCTTGGCACAGATGTAACTAATACATACAACACCTTGCCCAAGGGAAGATGGATCTCTATTAGTACTGGCAGATAATATTTATTTAATTATATATAGGATATCACTTGTATCCTATGCAGGCCTTATAGGTCTTTCATAAGACTATTATTTTAAGGTCTCATAGTTAGATCTTGATGAGCCTCTTAAGGTTTCTGCTGATTTCAGCTTCTCTTGCTGTCTTGCTCATTTTGTCTATGATATTGTACACTTAATATTATACATTTCTTGGCAGACAGGTCCTTGACTGGACACTTAAATTTAAGAAACCTAAAACTGCAGTGAAGCTCTTTTGCAAAATCTTCTTGGATCTGTGGAATATACTGTGTCTCTTTAAGATGTATTTTAGGCATTTTTTCTCACAATTAAACAACACTCATAATTGGCATGTACAACTTTTGTTCATTTGGTAGTTTCCAAAACTTTTAGACCAAAAGTTCTTTCTCGGCTTTCAAAGATTGCCTCGTGTCATCTTACCTTAGTGAAATCCAATGGAAATTTTTGCCTTAATAGTGCCCCCCAAACATATGAGTGGGTGGGTTTCTAAGCAGCAGCTCTCAATAAGAACGGCAAAGCTAGGTTACTGGCCTGTCACTGTTGCCAGAGGCTACTAAATGGCCCAGTGGAGACCAGAACAGAGATCACTGAACCATATCACTTCTGATGAAATAAATTAAGTAGCATGTTCAGCATCCACGTCTTTCTTACTGGCTCATTTACACAGGTAAGCACAGAGAAAGCCAATGTGTCAGCCTGTCTTTGAGCCACCAGGATGTAGCCCATCTTCAGTGTAGAAGCTATACTGGTGTGGTGCTGTGCCTGGACTAACATGAGCTACTGACACAGATATTTGACTACTGCTCTGGAACCGGTCTGCAGTAGAAATTCTCCTACAGCAGACCCATCCGTACCCGCGCCTGTAACTATGTCCTTACTCAGACGTTAAAGTGCCCCACTAGAAACATTGCTGGATAGATCTGGTTTTCTCTGTGGAGACAAAGTCTTGCTTAAAGGTCCCAGTCAAGATGTTTAAGAAGGTGCTAGTGCAGGTGTCAAGGTGGGGAAACATAGAAGATAAAAATGTACTGACTATTCCAAAAGATTTACTGTATACAAAAAGGGAAGTGAGAAATATAGGACTAGTGAGCACTATTACAGTGAGGGAATCTCAGCTGGATTCAATATGAGCTTAGTTACAGGGGAAAAAAACTAAGTTGGATGGATCCAGGCTGTCCAGGAGTAGAGCCATTCACACTGTACGCTGATGTGATGAAGAAGAGAAAGGAGTTTAGGAAAGAAGTACAAATGAGAAGGTGGCACTAGCCTAGGAGGGCTGTTCAGTACTAACAAGACAAGAAATTGGGCCAAAGAGTATGCTGAAATATTGCGACGGTTTGTCAAATGCCCACTGGATCCTTTGTGGGAATAGGAAAGGAAGTATAAACCATGGAGGACCAGTGCCTTCGGGAAACCTGTCTAAAAGTAAGAGTTATTAAGTGCAGACTGAAAGCTGCAAAATGTCAATCATATAAATAAAATATAAATAAATACCTGCATGATGTTGCATCACAGCTGTAAAAGCATAGCTGTCAGCAGAGAGGAAAACAAGTGAGACAGTGAAATATATGGGGAGATAGCACAAATTGAAGATGTCAAGAAATGCTGCATGGAGAACCAGAATCCAGAGCTCTAGCCTTTAATATTGATTCCTTTGGTGGGCTTAGCTTTCTCCTTCAGTTTCCTGAGCTGAAGTCCTTAACCATATGTCTTGAAAAGGCTTCTTTTTTGCCTTAATTGGCACTCTCTAAGAGCTTTTTAGATAAATAAATAAATAAATAAATAAATAAAAGAAAATGGAAATGGCTGAACAATATAAACTGAAAAGGAAGGAACACAAAATCAGCATGAGACCACCAACTGCCATGGAAATTCCCAGCCCACAGAGTTCCAGTTTGTACCTCTACTGTAATTAAAGTCCATATTAGTTTTAGCAATTTTTTTCTGTTTCCTCCTGCTTTCAAAAAGGCAGAATAGGATCACCTGCATAAATTTTATGCTGAGCTGGCCACAGGACAATTTAATTTTGCAACAGCTTTCCAGACATAGACATTTTCACTCTCAGCAGTGAAATGAAACTGAGTGGCTGGAGCATTTTGACAAAATGGAATTTGTCAAGGAACATGTGTTTTTGAATTGAAAAGTTCAGTTTTAATCTATAAGTGAAGCTTAAATGTCTGCGGCATCAGAAATTATGAACCTTTGAAAAACACCTTATTGATATTTTAATCAGAGAGAAATCCCTGCTTCAGTAAAACCACTCGTAATATGAAAAATATACTGTTAGAAGTGTTCCCATTACCTTTTTATAACAGTATGTGCCACAATATCCACTTTGTGTTCATCCAGTTTTGAATGACACCTCAGCCCTGTAAACCTGAAACTTGTCAATCTTTCACTCGGGCAATATTAAATCAAGCAACTTGAAAGAGACTTCTTGGGATGTCCTAACTTGTGCTGTCACAGTCCGTGGACTGAACTACTTCTTTCAAAACAACACAGAGCTCTGTCCTGAGAGTCAGTTATGCCAAAATGTGAGTTTTGTAATGGTTGTTTCAATAGTAAAAATTTGCTTCTGGTTTCCAACCTACATTACTTACTAACCAGTCCGTATCTATTCTTTCTTGTTCCTGCATTTATCCTCAGCTTTTCTGCCTCCTATTTTCTCAGTCAAGGATAATCCATCTTTGTCCTTGCTTTGTCAGCCTATACAAGCCAGGATCTTCTATTCACCTCTTGTAAAACAGGATGTCCAGATTTGCAAGAAGTCACAAAAATGACTAACAAATGGGATATTTGGATTTATAATCTGATTTTAGGCTCCAGAACTCACAATTATGAGAGGGTTTTCTGTTTGTTTTCTTTTTCATCTTTTCCTACAACTAAAAAAAACTAAGTTTTTTTTTTTTCTTTACTCAAGGAAAAATGAGCTATACATGTAATTATGGAACCACAGGGCCTGTGCCACTCATAAAAAGGACAAATAACACAAGTGTCAAAAACCACGTCAATGGCCAGACCTAAAACCCAGTGCCATCGATGAGAAGACTCCCTTGATTTGTGCAGGCTTTGAATATGGCCTCTGACACATTCTATTGACTTTAAAATTACTATTCATGGACTTATTTATTTTCTTAGATATTTGGTAGTTTAAAAGCAGAGCAGAGTAAATCCAGTCATTGAATGCCTACAACTGGATAAAAAAATGCCACATCTTATGACACAAAATACCGAGCCACAGAAACACAAGCCTGTAGAGCTTCTCAAAAACCTATCTGGACTATTTAAATGTGGCTGAGATCTGCTGATACTAATGTATATCGGGACTACTCTCTATGTCTAATATCCAGTTATTTAGCTACTACTAATAAAGGATGGCTGACGGTGAAAGTAGTAAATCTATGGCTATTTCAATTACTCTAGAGTTAGCAAAGTTAAAAACTTAACATGTTATCTAAAGCTGTGAAACTTATGATCATTTTTCATGTTTTGTTATGCCCTAGCGGTCCCTGATTTACAGCATTCTGTGTGCACCCATGCGGGGGGAAAATATTAGTTGTTGGCTTGGTATTAATGAAGTAATTCATTTATCTTGACAACAACAGCAGTATCCCACCAAAAAAACCCAAACAAATGACATTAATATGAAAATAAATTTTGGTGTGTTTGGAAGCTAAACTCTATATCTTTACTTTAATAATAAGTATTTTCCACATTAAAGATTAAATCCCAGTTGTTCTTTTATAATCTCCCTGGGAGTATAAGTGTCAATGAGAGAGAAAAGTTTAACCCTCAAATCTACAGATATTGTGTGTTTTTTCATGTTTCAGGACGGAACAATTTCTAAGGTTTTGATCTTGCAAAGGCTCCTCCACCATACTAACACACCTACAACTTTTGTGGTGTGTCTAGTTGGCTAAGGATTATGTGGATTTACATCTGGGTAGCTCTATTGAAATCCCAGGACTGTCGCAGCTAGAGTATCAGTCTGCCCTATCAAGTTTTTTAGGAAAGAACCTGATATGAACATTTTCTGTGAACAGTGGCCCCAAACTCAAGGTGGAGATGTTAATATGAGCCAAAATCTGTACCAGTCATGCACAACTCCAAAGGTCTGTGAATATGAGAAAAAACTTCTCATATTCAGGGTGACAGAGCACTCAAACAGGTTGCCCAGAGAGGTTGTGGAGTCTCCATCCTTAGAGATATTCAAGAGCTGTCTGAGCACAATTCCTGGAAACATGGTCTAGGTAACCCTGCTTGAGTGGGGAAGTTGGACTAGATGATCTCCAGAGGTCCCTTCCAACAACCCTTCTGTGATTCTGTGATTCTGTAATTCTATGACTCTAAGTAGTAACGATTTTAAATAGTTGACTTGATGAAAAACTTTTTACCAAGTTATTTTCACTTGTGTTTCCTGCAAAGGTACTGAGTAATGTGCATATTCGAATATGAAGTCATGATGTTGTTTGACAATTAGGGTAGAAAAACTGCTTCAAATTTAATGCTGGATCAGACAGACTGTCACAACATATCCTTACTATAAGTAAACCACCGTTTAGAGTGAGTTTCTGGTGAACAGTCCAAATGAAATTTGCTTGAATACAGTTTTTTCCTGCTTTTGCCTGTCCATATTCATCAACATTCCCTTACAGCTCTTGCCAAAGATGCGTATCACCTTCATGAATACAACCACCATGCTCTGCTCATGGCAGAGTTAAAGATCACTCTGCTGGTGAGCTTTGCTTAGATCAGCTGTTGCTATGAATTTCACAGCAAATATGTTCCCTGTTTTTCTGTGGCCAGTTCCTTGCTGTTTTTCTTTATTCTAGTAAAATATTCGATTTTTCATCTTAATTGATGCTTTAAATATTGCCTCAATTGAATTACTTGGGCAATGGATAAGAATAAACCTACTTCCAAAAGGGTTGACAAAAAAAGTGAAAATGCCATGCTCTTTCGAAGCATAGGGATAATTGTGGTGAGAGGTGTAACATCCTTTATTAGGCCAGCTCGAGTATCTGCACGAAGGCAGAGATTTGAGAGACATACACTGCTCCCAATTCTGCAATATTTCAGATTTGTAATTTTTAAAATTTTTCAGCTGAAAGTCTCACAGCATTTTATAGCAATTAATTAATAATTCATGAGCTACTTGATGCATCATGTTTCTGTAAAGTATTGCTGGTTCATATTGTTCTATCCAACTTGGTTTTGAATTAAGAAAGCACAACAAACGTGTGAGGGTCAGAAGTGAGGCAATTGTGTTATCATTAATGAGAAGCAGAAAGGGAGTGAAAGCTGTGCATTTTGTTAATGTGTTCAGGAACGAAAATGACAAGATTTTGGCAGAACCAAATAGAACAGCTCCTTACTGGTTGACATTTGTGATGAAGGAGAACTGTACTGAGTAGTGATAGTCCTGCTATAGAGTGAGCTCTACTTGTACTGCGTCATTAAGACAAAGCTTACAAAATACATATATTAATATATACACTGAGTTCACCTTTTAGTCTTAAAATATACAGTAAAATGCTTATAAATGGAAGTAACTGCTAGCAATAAATGAAATTAGAGTGCATATTGACCATAGAGAATGAGAATTAAAGTGAAGAAAACATATAAGTTGTAAAAGGAATAGAGTAAGAACTGGAGTTAATTCATTTCTGTGTTAAGCAAAAGAGTACTAAAATCTAAGGACTGCTTCCAAACCACTGGATAATACCATGTCTAAGAGATTGTGCCTTCCTTAAAAAAGCACACTGTGTTACAGAGCTCTGCAAATTTTCCTAGGTCATTAACTAAATCTAAATTAAAGGGTAAAGCAAACACCATTTCTTCCCTGCTGCTGATTTAATGCTCTTTCATCCCAAAAGCTCCTCGTGGAGACCAGCGGAGAAAGGTTGTTGTCACTGAGCAATGACTTGGTTAACATCCTGGCTCTCCGAAACCAGTGGGACTTTTTGCATGTAATCCATCTCACGGGTGCAGCCTCCTTTCCCTCTCCTCTTTGCTGTGTTATTAAAAGAGGAAGAACAGCAGCTGCTGCAGGAGTCATCAAAATTGACAAACTTGCAATAGGTGATACCACCTGTGCCTGTCTAATTTAATCACAGCCCCGACAATCTGCCATCCGCTTACAGTGGAGAAAATGTTTAAGAGCATCTCAAAGTGACTCTGGGCCGGGTGAGTGGGAGGGGAGGAAGCAATGTGTGGGAATTTTGCTCTAAGACCCTCTCACTTGTAAAGAAAGCTTTTTAGATTATTGCAAGTGGACATGAAAAACCCTTACCCGGCTTTTATGGAGAGGGGAAAATTTTGGTAAGCAGCTAACAAGCACCATCTCAAGCACTTACATGCCAGATGGATTCAGCTGTACTGTATTATATCAGCTACTGCTGATCCATCTGTAGTGAATGTTTCTTGCCAGCCGCTTGGCTTCGAGAGCATTTGGGAGGACAAGCCAAGAAAGAGAGCCGGTTTACTGAAGGACAGAAGTGTCTTTTTCTGCTGGATGGTCTCCTGATCCCTTATAATCCCTCTGACAATAGCCTCCTCTTCTATTCTTTTACGTAATTATGTTAATATAACTGGGGATGTTGCTGCAGTTAGCAGGTGTGACTCTGAATTAAGACTGTGCTTCTGAATCGCAGACACCCACTTCACATATTCGAAGCGGGACAAGCTTTCTCATCACACATGCAGCTGAGCTCTGGTAAAGAAAGGCACGGGCCTGAGAAAGAAGTCGAAAAGCTTCCGAGTCTTCTAAGGGCGCTGACTTCGTATGGTGGAAAGGCAGCCAGACTATGAGTCAGTCTTAAGATCTAGTACCAGCTGGTATGACTCATCGGTACCGAGTCTTGCGCGAAGCTATCTACCATCTACCGTGTCACCAAAAGAAATGGGTTCAGAGTTACAGAACTTAACTTCCCCGGCTCGATGAGCAGTAATATATGCGGGCATCTTCAGAAAAGTGGAGGTCAGCGTTGAGTCTGTTGTTAATTGTGTTGGTAAATGTGTTAACTATCATAAAAAGAGGAAAAAAAAAAAGTCTCATGCAATCAGCAAGGTCTAACTTTCTGTAAAAAAAAAAAAAATGCTATTTATGTAACATGCCCCCTCCTGTGTTGTCATTTGTGATACAAACCCCAAACTTTCCTCTGTGTCTTTATCACACAAATGGAAGGTTAAGAGCTAAGTATTAGCTTCCACTCCACACCCGATGATATCTATTTTCCACCTGAAATGTGGAAATCTTTATGTCACAAATCTTTTGTGACAAAAAAATGAATCCTTACTAAGTAAAATAAATGAATGCATTCACATTAAAATGCATAACTGAAAATCTAAATTACTAAAAACATCTGAAGGAAAATGCTTTAGTTGAATCTAGATGTATTTTTACTTCCCTTACAAAGGATCTTGCTCTTCAAGCAAAGGTTGATTTTTTTTTTTTTTGAACAATATCTCATCATTCAGAAAAGATATCAATTTCTTTCTCTCTCAAAAAAAAAAAAATCTTTACTACATCTTCACAGCTGGAACCTTCTCTGCTTTTTCTTTCTTTCTTTCTTTTCTTTTTTTCTTTTTTTTTTATTTTATTATTTTTTTTTTTTTTGCATAATGATCAAAAAACCTCTCATATTTACTGTATCCGGGCTTTGCTTAGGTGGAACTGCTCTACAGTTGATCCTATAAAATTATGGGAAGTTTTGTCATTTCTTTAAATGGATCAGGAATTAAGCATCTTTGAAGAAATACAAAAGATGTAGATCAACAAAAATTAACATTTAACAAGCAGTTACTTTAAGAGATTCAGTTTTAGTAAAGTTTGGTGCTGAATAGTTTAGAAATGTACTACCTGGGCAAGTAAATATATTTCTGAAAATTGTTGATGTTTGAGGTTTTTTTGTATATATGCTCTGCAAGAGCAACATGATTGGTGGATTGCTAGCTGAAATGCAGAGCTCAGAGGGTTGTCATCAGTGGCATGGAGTCTAGTTGGAGGCCTGTGGCTAGAGGCATTCCACAGGGCTCAGAACTGGGTCCCGTCCTGTTCAAATTCTTCATCA
Organism: Rhea pennata; assembly: GCF_028389875.1. Classification (NCBI taxonomy): domain Eukaryota; kingdom Metazoa; phylum Chordata; class Aves; order Rheiformes; family Rheidae; genus Rhea; species Rhea pennata. The sequence goes on from NC_084666.1 coordinate 5,413,717, forward strand.
ATGACGTGGATGAGGGGACAGAGTGCCTCCTCAGCAAGTTTGCTGAAGATACCAAGCTGGGAGGAGTGGCTGACACACCTTAGGGCTGTGCTGCCATTCAGACAGACCTGGACAGGCTGGAAAGTTGGGTGGAGAGGAACCTCATGAGATTCAACAAGGGAAAGTAGAGTCCTGCACCTATGGAGAAATAATCCTAGGCACTAGGACAAGCTGGGGGCTGACCTGCTGAGAGCACCTCTGCAGAGAAGGACCTGGGAGTGCTGGTGGATGACAAGTTGACCATGAGCCAGCAATGTGCCCTTGTGGCCAGGAAAGCCAATGGTCTCCTGGGGTGCATTGGGAAGAGTGTTGCCAGCAGGTCAAGGGAGGTGATCCTGCCCCTCTACTCAGCCCTGGGGAAGCCTCATCTCGAGTACTGTGTCCAGTTCTGGGCTCCCCAGGACAAGAGAGACATGGAGCTACTGGAAAGAGTCCAGCGTAGGGCTACGAAGATGATCAGAGGGCTGGAGCATCTGCCCCATGAGGAACGACTGCGAGAGCTGGGCCTCTTCAGCCTGGGGAAGAGAAGACTGAGAGGGGATCTTATCAGTGTGTACAAGGACCTGAAGGGAGGGTGTCGGGGGATGGGGACAAACTCTTTTCAGTTGTCCCGTGTGACAGGACAAGAGGCAATGGGCAGAAATTGAAGCACAGGCAGTTCCGCCTGACCGTGAGGGGGAATTTCTTCCCTGTGAGAGTGACGGCGCACTGGACCAGGTTGCCCAGAGAGGTTGTGGAGTCTCCTTCTCTGGAGATGTTCAAGGCCTGCCTGGATTCAACCCTGTCTAACAAGTTCTAGGTGACCCTGCTGAGCAGGGGGGTTGGACTAGATCTCCAGAGGTCCCTTCCAACCTTACTGATTCTATAATTCTATGATTATTTTTGCATACAAAGCAAACTTCTTTCTAAGTGCTACACTGGCTCAAGACTTGAACCTTTCAGGTTTACCCTGTGTTTCCTATATCTCATGAAGTTATGGAGAAGTAAATAAACCCCGAAGCCATGTTGAGAATACTGTATGACTGCTCTTGGCTGTAACTCTCCTTGGAATCCTGTGACTTCAGGGAGAGTTCGGACCCAGGCATGGAAATTTATAAATATACGTTTGAATTACCTTTTAAAACTAGTTGCATTTTGAGGCTTAAACTCATGAAGAATTGTGAGGGTAAGATAAAAATCTAAGGCAAAAGGTACATCACCTTGAGAAATCTATAGATAGTATTAATGTTTTGTGGGCTATTTTGATACATCCCTTGGTAATATGGTTATAAAACATTACATGCTTCATGAAATTATTACCACATATAAGTCGGTTACAAAAGAAGTCTCCCTCTTTGCAACTCTTTCAGTTGCTTCTACTGGCACAGAGGTGTATTTCTGATGAATGAATAAACTAACTGGAGCAACTTCTTAATTTATTCTGTAGTCTCTTCCTTTAGGGGCTAAGGTTGTAAATGACAGAACCAACTCCAAGAAAAGGAAAGAATTACTAAAGTTAGGCTTCAAAGTCCATTTATATAGTCTGCTGAATTTTTATGCTAATATCTCTTTTCTTTCACTTCTGTTTTCGCTGATAGCTTATGAACCCAAGCTGAATCTTTTGAAAATCTTAACATGGGAAATATGCCAAAATATCAAAAGCTTTTGGAGAAGCGAACAAACAAAATTTAAAAGTGCACTTTATTTGAAACATTACAGTACCAGCAGTATATGTATCATCTACAGAAAAAATGCTCATTTTATATATGTATATACATACATGCTCTTTTACAAAACAAGATATGGAACTGGAAAGGTACGTCCAAGACAAATCAACAACGCTTGGAGAACCTGCTGAGGGAAAAGGCAAGTTCTACACATTAGGTCAGACGCTAAGCAAGTCATCCTATAGTTTCGTTATCCTATAGGGTTTTTGTTGCTGTTGATTTTTTTTTTTTTTTTTTTTTTTTTTTTTTGTGTGTGTGTGTGTGTGCGTGTGTGTGTGTGTGTGTGCATGAGAATAGATAGCCTGGAGCTTGAAGAAGCTCCTCGTGCACTTTATTCTCCAAACATGCAGTTGGGGTGGGTGGAAGGCATCCGAAACAAACTGTAAATTAGTAACTATTGTTATAAGAGGAAATAGGAAAGGGAAGATTTTGTTTCACGTTTTTCAAAATAAATAAATTGGCCTTTTCCTCCTGTGAATATTTGCAGATATTTGATTAAACTTAATATATACTGGGAATTGAAATTACAAAAAAAATATACTGTCTTTTTTTGGAGTGAAAAATATTAGATGTCTTCAGCATGCTTTAGTCAATAAAAATAATTAAAAAATCACTTTTTAATATCCTATTTTGGTTAATCTGAAAGGTCTTTTTTTAATTTTTAGCTAACAAGTCATATTAAAATAGGAATTTTCATAGCTATATTCACAACTGAGAACATGAGAATATAGTATATTTTAAGACCTCAGCATTTCTGAGAAAGAAAGGTTTAGGTTTCCTTGTAGAAATTTGTCATTCAACATATTATTTTGTTCTTTATTCTTCTTGATCATGAGAAGATGACAGTTTTGGGTGTCCAGTAATAAATTTTATGAATTGAATTTTTAATAAGCAATGGTATTTTCTGCAGCGCTATAGTGTGAAAGACGGGAGGCAGCATTTGGATTTTAATCCCCAAGATGCCGTTCGTTTTCCATCCCTTCTCTTCTACCCAGGCAGAGCAGTTGTCTCCACGGTGAGATTTCCACAGAGCAATAGTTTTGTGGTTCAAAATGATGCCATAATTTTAAACAGGTATCTCAGGTAGCTGGAATTCAGGTATGTGGTATAGAGAGGGAAGGTATATGTGGTCCAAGGTATTCAAGGTATTTAAGGATATTCGATCCTCAGAAATTTCCTGTTCCTTGAAGGTGCAATTCTTCTGTCCTTAGCTTGCCAAGTCAGTCACAGATGTTAATTGCAGAGCGGGAATGAATGAAAATCTCCAACTCCCACTTGAGCATATTTATAATTAATTTAACTAGGAAGAACAGAGTGAGCAAGATGAGGGGGGCTAAACGGAACCTGATTAGTTTTAATTTGATATACAGTGGAAAATGCACTGAAATTTGGATTAAAAAAAAAAAAAATAAAAATTAAGGAACATATTCCAAAGCTGTGCAGCTGCCCTGATTAAGTGTAGCAATGAGCTATGACTGTAAGCCTTTGGTCAATTCAGCTACCGGCATATTGCACAGGCTAATGAGAAAAATAACAAGAAACTTCACCACAGTTCTCTTCCCGTCTCCGATGCTGACTGGTAGCAGAGTTAATTGTTATTCTTTCTCCAGGGTAACTGTCAGGGCTTAACTATATACTGAAGTTGCTCTTCCCTGAGATAATGGAAACAGGAGCTAGTTCCAGAGCATAGAGAAATTTGTGTTTGTCAAGTGTTTATAGGCATTTTGACTAGTGTCTGCTGGGGACAGAAAGAAAGGCGAAGAGATGGCACGTTAACCTCATTTTCTCTGCTGACTGATTGTGAGCATGTATTTTAAAAATATAGAGTTGTCAGGCAGGCAGTGACTCCCTCTTCTATAATATAGCTTTCAAGAGGCCTCTTCACTCCTGTATGTATTTTATTAGCTACTGTCAGCTGATCCCATTAACCCTGGCAGAACTCCCCAGTCTAGGTTCTGCAGGATATCAATGCAAAGAGACCCTGCTGTCCATTATGATCTTAAAATTCAAGGGACATCCATCTCTCTATCCAAATAGACTTGTAAGTCTAGCTCCTTTGGGAGAAAGTGGCTGAACCTTTCGGAGCTGTGAGGTGTGTTAATCCCATTTTAGGCTTGCAACTCGGTCTCATAATCACTCTTGGCTTTCTTTGTAGGCAATGAGAAGAGGTGAGGGCTCTCCCCATCCAACATCTTATCAATCCTCACTGCGATGTCCATCTATTTCCACTCACCAAATGAGGGATCTAACAGAAACTTCTTAGTTCAGTGTCGTGATTGTTCAGAGGATGAAAAAAGGTCCAGTTATTTGCTTATAACCTTATCTATAGCAATCTGTCATACAGATAACTAAAAAAAAAAAAATCAAAACACTTTTCTCAGTGAACCATAACAAGACCAGCCACATAAAAATCACATAAAAATCAAATAGAAAATTGAGCTAGTCCAGGATGTAGAGGTCTATGTTCTAATTCCTGCATCAGAACTGGAGTTCATACCTGAACTTCATTTCACTCTTCATAGCAAAAGAGTCTCGTGTGTTGACTGCTCTCTGTCTTTCTCCCAGTAGCACTGTTTTACTTTATCTTAGAAATTAAATCGCCATTGCATAGAGGCTGGAATACTGGATTTTCTGTGATGAAGAATTCTTTCTGGAGTTCTATTCTAAATCTCTAAAGAACCCTGATCACCATTTCCATAGTCCATTAAAATACTTTTGCCTTGAGGAATCATAATTGCCTGATATCCTGAAATATCCCCAAATACACAGGTCATTAACATATCCACAACCATATAATTTTCTTATCAATCAGCTTTACACAAAATGGGTTTCATTCGATCATCAAGTTTTGACCTAAAAGACAGAAGCCAATTTAAATGTTTGTGTTTGGGATGCTTTTCTTACTACTTTCAACTCTACCTTTTCAATTAACTTCAGTGATATCTTTCTAGCTGTGTCTATTTGAAGACCTACCAAAAGCAATTTAGGGGTTAGAAAACAGTTTAGCAATGCAAATTTATAACTTGCAATAGTTATAAATAATATATAATTATTTAATAATATATAAATAATTTATATATTATTAAATAATTATATAATAAATAATTAAAATAATTAAAATAATGATTATGTGCAAAGAAGTTTCAAAAAATGACTTTTTGTTTGTCTCCTAATTCTTCTCTCTGATTGGCATTCTTACTGTATTTCTCCCATTAACTTTCTGTTGCTGTTTTTCAATGACAAATTTTTCAGATCATTCAATAACCCTTAAGGATACTGTTTCTCTCTTTATTTCATGATCTGTTTGATTAGGCTTTTCACTGACTTTATTTTCAGCAGTGCATTTTTTTCTTTATCTTTCTGTTCCCTGTCTTTGCCTCATAAAATATTCTAATGCAATTACATTAGGAAATAAAAGATTCCATCTAAAAAATGCTCATTCTTTCTGCTTTGTCATTAATTTCTAGCCTTGCTGCAATTTGAAACACTTTAAATGTGCAAACACAGATATTCTAAGACCTACAGATGGTTCCCCTTTGTAGCTGAAATTTTTACTAGTTAAGAACACTTAGTGATAACAGTGTTAATAATTATAATTTATAAATTTGTGATGAGCTTTCAGCTCAAAATCTTGAAGTATTTTATAGATAGAAGTGAATATTCCCATTTCCTTGTCTAAAACAGGAAATGGAAATCCTTAAGGGCTTGACAGAAGTCAAACGTGGAGATTTTGCAAAGATTATAATTCTTGTCCATGGGCTCTAAGGGGAGCCTAGGGGACTTGCACTGACCAAATACCTTATTTTTGGACAGTTAATGTTGGGTGAGAGAACTCTACAATGAATGATGGGCAGCTGGGAACAATAAGCTGTCGAGGTCTAAATCTCAGGTTCACACCTCATTAACTGCATTCGCTTCTTTATCTTTTCATCTGCCTATCATTCTATCTAAATCAGTCTTTTATATTGAAAAGTATTATTTGATACTCAGGAACTTCTTTTTTTATTTTTATTTTCTTATTTTAGGGCCAAATTTGTCTTGGATCATCTTCTTGAGTGGAGGGAAAGTAGATGCATTGAATTTCAAGTGATGCACTTCCATGCTAACTGTCTTGAACTGAGTTAAAACTAGAGTATCTGCTTTTTGAGGAACTTTATATTGGGTTATTTCATGTATTTAAAAAAAACCACACAGATAAAAATTACCTACAAATGTGCAAGGCCTGCTTACATCTGTACAGTCCTGGTCATGTTCTGAAGAGTGCAGGTGCCCTCTGAGGGCACAGTAAGTGACTGGTGAAGACTCATAAACCAGCTAGAGCAACTTTGCTTCGTTCTTATACATGTTTTTTCTGTTATACAGAGATTGCTAGCCCATTCAGAAACACCTCTCCATCCCAGCCTGAGGAAAAGTTGTGTTCTGCAGAAAAGTTGTGTCTGTTCTTTCAGAAAGAATGCTTTTGGTGAACCCCCTTTTTTTCTTGGGTTGAATTCTGTTTTTCTGTTCTGTAAGTGGTTGGTTTGCAGCTTTATGGCTGATTCCTGATGCCTACTGGGTCTCATCGAGAGGTGTATAATCTGAATAATAAAAATACGAAAGAAAATTCACTCCCAAATTCAGCACAACATTACACCCATCCAGTACAATTTTTTTCTGGGGCTGATGATGGAGAAGAGAGAAGAGTGAAGAAGGAAATAGCATCCCTCAGACCCTCGTACCCTGTTCACAGCTGCTCTTCCCTACTTCACAGCCTACTTCTTTAGCTTTTCTCCAGTTCCCGCGAAGCCAAAGAGAATCAGGAGCACCGAGTACCAGCCAAGAGATGAACGCCATTTCCTGTTTGCAAACTCCAGCCTTCACCTTGCACTGTTATATGACTTCAAGCAACATTCAAGATAAGAAAATTCTCTGCCTGGTCCCATAGATGCTTTCCCCAATTCACTTTGGGGCTGAACGTACTTAGACATACTATTATGCCTGTAGAGCGTGGCTGGAGTACAGCATTTATGTGCTGTAAAGAGACTCCACATGTGTCTCTTTCTAGCTTTCTTCATTCTCCTATGACCTATAAAAGCATATTGCTGTGTGAGTAGAAAGTGGGATTTCAAAGTTTTTTAATTGTTCTAGAAAGAGCTATTTTGTATTCTAAGGTAAGCATAATCAATATCCTGTTAGAATACTGTTTCCAGACAACACAGAAGTCTTGCGTTATGAAATTTGATTTTTCAATGTATTTTATTTTCAGTGCAAATACAAACTGAATATAAAATGCTGTCTTTTCATGGAATGCAGGGAGAAGTTCAAAATGGTGACACTCTGATTTACAATGACATTTTCAGTAAAGCAGAAGGTTTTAGATTAATATCAATTAATTTTGAATTCAAATGCATATAAGCTCTTCCATAATAGATCAGAAAATTCTTGATCATTTTCTGAGATAAGAAATTAACATATTGACCTTAGTCCTCATAATTTTTGACAACTAATACATAATTAGCTCTAAGCAGTGGTTGATTAATAAAATATATAATCTTGGTGTTTGATATATGAAGTCTTTTAAAAACAGTTTATTCTGATTTTTCACCTAACGTTCTCTCATCTGAATGATATGATTTGGGGTGAATTAATGGGAAATTACTCCTTTCTTTTTGATTACAGATTTCTATCATCCATAAAAGACTATGCTAAAGACCATTGCACTGTGTAAATTGTCCAGCTCCTTCTGCAGAGATGTAGCATGTTAGAGGATGATATTTCATCTATACAAAAACACAGGAATTGCTTCACCTGTAGGCTTTTGAGTCCTTATTTGTATGACTGAAGGAGATAGGAGAGAGGGCTGGGCTGGCTGAAAGAGTGGGAGAGTGAAAGTCACGGAGCTGGTGTGTTGGTCTGCAGCCAGTGAGAGAACTACACCAGAGAGGGACGCCTGACCAGCAGTGGAGGTTGACCAAGACACATGAATTGAAGACAAAATTGAAGGGAAAGGTCAGTGCAAAATGCATCGGAGGAACCATTTAAGGATAATGTCCCCTCTTTCTCTACAGTTTCTTATAATTCTTAGCAGACAAGTAGCTCACACATGCAATAAGGATTAGCTTAAGCCCAGTAACACGCTCTTATCTCATGACAAATGCATGACAGGACAATTTTACATAAACCTCCGTAAATTTTGTTCTTTTGGACATATCCTTGTAAGTTTAAGGTATCTCAGAGTTATGCTGCATACCTAGCTTATAACATTAATAGCATTACACAGACAATTTTGGATGAGCTGATACATACAAAATTTTTAAGCCATAGCATTTTGATCATGGCATAGACGAATTCTGCCATCAGAGCTGCATCCTGACCACGTATTTTCCTACGCCCTCGCAAATCTTTGCTTTCCTTTGGTTTTCTCACCACAATTCTATTACATCCGGTAGGTACCTTGGCATAGGACGCTGAGCACCTACAATGTCATATGAAACAGCCCAGTTGCTTCACTGAAGAGTTTAGTTTCTGCAGCCACACATATATTGACTATTGTTAAGGATAAAGTTTAGTCAGCTCTGGAGGATTATCTCAGGCAAATTTCCATCCTTGTTCGGTGCTACATGTACAATGTGCTCTACTAGCCACTGCAAAGTGCTTGTAAGCCCTTTGTGCCAAAAACATGTTTTAGATTTGTCTGTAGATATACCGCCTCTCCTACTCAATAAAAAAGCTGGACTTAGCTGAAACGCTAGGTATAAAAGTGAATGAGATTAGGACCATTCTGTATATGAGCCAAGGCTCTTAAGACTCTAAGTCTTCAGTGCATAAATTTTAATTAGCCTGTGCTGCCTGGTGTTGCCAAGACCTTCCATCAGATATAAAGATCAATATTTTTTAGTTCTAGGCTTATTCCTAATGTAAAAATGCTATCTGAGTGTAGTGTTTAGAATCTAAAATACAAATAAATAAAATGCTACTATAAAACATTAAAAGAGACAGATCTACACCCCTCTTTTTATTTTAAGAAAGTTTTTTTTATACCTATTTCCTGAAATATCCTGAAGAAGGTAAGAGGCTGAAAAGATATCAGATCATCAGAATAGATAAAGATAAATAGCATAATAAAATAAAAAATAAATGATAAAAAGATTTCAGTTCAGTGACAAAATACCCCCCTCCCCCAATTTCTAATTACAGTATAAAGAAAAATGAGTGAATTTCCATAAGACAGCACATAGATTAACATTTCCAAATGGAAAATCTTTGAAAGGATTAGATGTTCATACCCACAGGTGGATTAACTACTTTGAATAGAAAATGTCACCTCTATTCCTAATCTATAATACCAAGAACATTGAACAATACCTCTTCTCCCTTAACACAGGAAGAAACATGAAATCATCAATTTTAACCAGAACAAAAAATAAATACAGGTCAGAGAGTAATTAATTTTAGAAACAGGATCACCCAAACACTTCCTCTGTATGTATTTCAGAGAGGATAGGAGAACAGAATAGTTTCCATAGGCTATGGAGTGTTCAAAGCAAACAAATAAATGCACAAAAACATCTTAAGGAAGCAGGGAAGCAGAAAAGTCTATTAGGCTTTAGCAGTCTCTACAGAGAAAAAATATACAGAGATAATGTTCCAGCAAGGTCCCAGGAAGGAGAGTTTGGACAAACACACTCTTTAATTTCAGCTATGTTACACTGGGTAAGTTTGGCCAGAGAAAGAAACACAAAGAAGGTACATTTGGTGAGCTGTTTGCTGACCTATCACTACTCACTTATACGATCCGGGTTTAGTCTCAACTCACTGTCTCAGCTAACTGTCTAACTAGTCAGTGGAGAAAGGAAGGTACAAGGCCAGTCAACCTGAACTGTTGGATGTCTGCAAAAGATACTGGATGAATTAATCAGAAGAGCAACGTTCACTTTTCCACCGGCCACCCTAGCGACTTCGGTACTGGTTGAGCTGATTTCCACCACAAACAATGCACAAGCAAGTCTAAGCATCTGTGTGAGGAAGACCTGACTTTGGGCTACAGCTCACTTTGCACCTGGTGACAGATAGTCACATGGTTGACTATCAAGATAGTGACAGGTCTCAAAACATTTTTACCTAATTCATCATTTTCTTCAGGCCTTCATAATTTGAATGTCCATTTGTCTATAGTCTAGATAGCTGGTCTCTCGTGTTTTCTTTCTACACTAAGATAAAAATCTGTTAAAGAACGAAGAATCCTTCCTTTCTTTCTTTCAAACATATTTGGTAGGGATTTTATTCCCTTCTCAGATGAGCAGTACTGTCAGAGAGGTAAGGCTGTAAGAAGAATCAGAATCCACTGGTGAGGGAGGCCAGATACATACCCAAATAAATCCTAACAACACTCACTTTTGGAGTTAGTTATCTGGAGCGTAGTGTGTAGGTCTTTGTCTTCTTTTCTAAGCACAACTGACAGATGAAATGCTTATCATGTTGGAGAAAGCATTGCCTTGACGATATTTTTCTGTAAATTCCCACAATTCTGAGTGCAAACCATCTCATCCACTCTTCATAACTTTGTGAAAAAAAATACCATCAAGAGTTTATTTTTCCTTGAATAACTTACTGATAGATAATTCAAGTTCAAATGTCCTGTACTCCTGAAAATATGTTTAGACTAAAAACACCAGCCATGAAATATCCTACCTGGAGTTTGGTCTTTAACTCTATACAGTGAACTGTTTAGTTATGTGTATGTATACTCTGCTGATTGATAGTTAATTCTTTAAGTACGATGGGGTTCTGCCATTATTTGTGGGCATTTCTACTCACAGTTTTGGTGCTGTTGCTGGAGATCATAAGGAAAGAGAGAATTTGAAATATTGCTGTTTCAGTCATGAGGTAGGCCCTAAAAAATGCATGAAGCTTAACACGGAAAGTGTGGTTTTTCCTTTTAGTTTGCCTTCTGTTTTCTTGAGCACTAAGAACACATCTTCAGAGTTTCCTTTAAACTGTATGATTACACGATTCCAGAAGCTAAAACTTATAATTGCTACTATCACAATATAAATCACAGAATACAACAACCTTAAAAATATTCACTTTCCCCTTTCAAATATGTGCTATGCAGCAGAGGTAGAAAGAGAGGAAAAGAGTTTTCATTTCACTTAAGTGACAGCTTAACAACTTGTGAAAATAAACTGAAGCTGGTGGAGAATGCATGAAATGAACATTTCCAGTGTGGAAAAGGTAGAGACAGTTTTTGTATTATAGTAATTGCTGTATGTAACAGAGTATAACATATTTTATTCCAACAGACAGCAAGCTGATTATCTAAGGCACTCAAAGTGACAAAAGTGGTAATAATGCCTCTCATGACAAATTAGCAATTGGAACATTATGTTGGCTAGTCTGCAACACTCAGGTAGTAAAAGTTCAAGTTCATATGTATATATATACTATATGTATATTAGGTGTATCTGCTGGTGATGCTTCCTCTCATTTACCTATCTGAGTGACAGGAGGCCTTTCGACCCCTCTGCATTCAATCCAGTTGAATACAGAAACAGAAAAATAATCAATGGAATGGATTCCTGAAATCCCTTTTTAGTCCTTAATCAGGCAAAGTTCCATCGACTCAGTGAGAGGAGACTAAGCAAGGATTTCTGGAGTGAACAGAGTGAGCCCCTTCGAGGCAGCACAGAGTGAAGCGCTAGAGATGTGTAGTGTCTGTGGACCAGCATGATCTCGTTTGCATTTTACGAGGCATGTCGCTCCACTTTGAGGGGTAGCTTCTAAGTGTTCAACTGAATATATATCACTACGTTGGCAAATAGTTTAGCTTTCTGGATTGCTCCCAGGTCCTAATTCCTTGACTTTTCAAACTCCACATGTTGCTTTATACAACTTTGAAGCAAACCAGCTAGCTTCCTCTGCTACTAAGGATAGCTGGACTGGTGAAATCAAGACAATTGGTAAGAGACCTCAGGAGGTCGTTAAACCAGCCTCCTGCTCAAAGAATGACTAACTCCAAGCTGGATAATTTACTCACAACCTTACATGGTAGAATTTTAAATATCTCCATGGATGGAGATTTTACAGCTTTTTACACAACTTGTTAGTATGCTTATCTGCTCTCATGGAGAAGAATTTGTTTTTTAATGCAGTAAGAATGTCCCTTACTGGCAGCTTGTGACTGTTGCCTCTTGTCCCTCTGCTGTGCACCCTGAGAGGAGTCTGGATCTGTCTTCTCTAGACATCTCCTGATAGTGGAAGGCAGCAGTTAGATCCCCTTTGAACATTCCCTTTTCTGCACTGAAATCCAAGTCTCCTGCTTGCTCTTTATACGCCATATGTTACACTTCTTTGTCCATCTTAGTGACCATGCACTGGACTTACTCCAGTTTGCCACTTTCAGTCTTGTCCTGGGAGTCCAGACAGGCACAGTATACCAAAGGCATGCTGACAAGTGCTGAATAGAGAGAAATAATCACTTTCCTCTCGGTTTTGTCTGTGCTTTTGTTAATGTAGCCCAATATGTGGTTAGCTTTAATCACAGCAGTGGCACCGGCAGCACGTTCAACTTTGTCCACTGGGATCTCTTCTGCAAAGTTGCTCCTTAGCAAGTCAGTCACCAGTCCATGACACTGCTCTGGATGATGCCAAGCAAGGCACAAGACTCTGAAGCTTGAAGCTTGTTCCTCTGTATGGCAGGCCTACCCTCTGATGTATCAACCAGTCTCCCCAGTTTCTTAGGACAGGAAACATGATGATGATACCTTCCAACTCATTATACAGATTGTTGATGGAGAGGAATATAAATAAATTGAATAACCATATACCATAATTACACTTTTCAGCTACAGAATGATCATATATTGCCTAACAGAGACCCAGGAAGAGTGCTATATAGTATAGGCATGGCAAGTCTGCTGTAGAGAGACTGGCTGTTAGCCCTATGAGAGAGACACTGAGGTCCATTTGGATATCATAGGATAGATGTAGGGCAGTGTAATTATAGGACAACATAAATCTTGGTCCTCTTCATCTCCTCAAATGCAAAACCAGCTCTAAACAGCACTTGCAGATGCTAAACTCTTGTCAAATACACTTATGAATTCTGCAGGAGTCAGAAAGTGCCAGTCAGCTCTGTTCTCATGAATAAAATGCTGAAGAGAGGGGGGAAGAAAAAAAAAAAAAAAAAAGAGAGTTACTATCTACTTAGAGTGATAAGGGAAGAAAGGGAGATGAAGAAAAAAATAGATTTAGTTGTTCCTGTGACTCAGGATATTGGTAGAGCACGTGACCAAGCGGACTGCAAAAGAGAGAAAGTGGTACTCTGAGGTCCAGTCCTGCTTTGACTACATTGAATTTGCAAGGAAAAATAAGTGTGCTTTCATCAGACTTTCTATGGGCTGCCTTGTGTTCTCAGTTTTCGTGATAGCTTTTTGAAAATGAGAGGAGAGGGGAGAAGGGTGATCTCTACTTCGGAGAATAGAGAATATTTTCACTGGTAAAAAGAAGCTTTTAAATATAGCTTGGAAAAGCTTAACCCCACTTACATAAATATATGGGTTAGGGGGCTGATTTCTGAGCTCTCATGAAGGAATGGAAAAGGGAGCAGAATAATGCGAATATCCTTATTTTTTATCATTAGCAGCAAGAAACCTATAATCAGAGCCCTGCTACACTGTATATCCTACAGTGATCCTGATTTTGATGGTGTGACTTCTTAGATGAAAGAAAAAAAAATGTTGCCCTTAGAGATAGCTAATCAGAAATGTACTGCTAACAAAAATAGTGGGCCTAACGATAATTTATCACCAGTTCATAGTTACAAAGAACGTTTTGCAGTTAATGGATGATACTAACTGGGGAAAAGAAAGTAAAGGCTCAAGGAGAGGTATTACATTTCGGAAATAAAACTCCAGAAGCCATGCTGTCTCTGTTCATATTACTTTTAAGAAACAGTAGTGATATTTTGTTGTTGTGAAGTCACATAGATCATATTTAGAAATACAGGAAGTTTTAAGCATCTTCTAATTCCAGCTAAATATTATTTGCCTACTATTAATGGTATAAACTAATATTCTTTTTTACTGGGTATCAATTTAGAGAAATATCATGATAGATTATATAAATTACGCTGAAGAACATACTCATTCTAGCTTCAGTTTTATAGTGGCCCTAATCGCAAGCTAGCATCTGTATTTTTTCTCATGGATTCTGAAGGCATATAAATATTAAAATGCAATTTGAAAGCTTTGGCCAGATCCCCGAACAATATTGTTTATGCATAGTTTGACAGTACTATTCAAATAAATCAGGTAACAAATGTGTCATGATTACTGTTAAAGTGGAAACCGCAGCACTAACAACTATTAAGATGAATGATACCATGAATAGAAAATATGAAAATATTTTACGGGTGCTCTGTCTCTATGTGCATGTGTATGCACGCATGCACAATCAGCTGTCTCTCAGGAAAATTAAAATGGAATCCAGGGATGCATATTGCAAGCATCCAGCTTTGTAAACAACCATCTACAACAGAATAGTCACTTGCTGTGCATAAGATAAAATGGATTTCTGCTTTGATTTCCTACTAAATCTTTGCTGGCTTTTCGGTCAGCTTGTTTTCTTTAAAAAAACAATATTTATTTACAGAACGAAAGATTTTTGGCAGCAATCAAAGAAATACAAGGACTTACTTGTCTGCCTATAGTCAGCCGTCTGTTTCTTTTTGTAGCAGCAGCATGTTGCTGAAGGATATTAAATTGTAATCAAAAGTAGAATATAAGCCCCAATAAAATGAAGACTAGAATTAAAGGTTTAGTGACATGTAGTGTAAGATTTCTCTTGCTATATTTAGGGCACCATCTCCACAGTGTGCACATTTAGAGTTGAACTCTTCAGTTCTCTGTATTGTCACAGGAGAGAAACAGACGTTTTTTGGAGAAGAAGCCATCTGAGCTATTTGAGATGTTTGAATTTAGTCAGCGTCACTGTAGCATACGTAGCATCACCGGGTCTTTGTAGGCAACATTCACGGTTGTGTCACGTACTTTTCAGTACAAGGTCCAGATCATTACATGCTCTTCTGTTGCTTGCAGCTACACACAACCAACATGATATAGGAATGTGTTTATCTAGCTAACTGCACAGCGAGCACAGAAGAAACTGGTTGGTTGCCCTCAACTTTTGATGGTCAGAAGCAGCATGTACGGACCTAACTTAACTGTAAATTAATGTAGATGTCAACTGGTGAGAACCCTAAAATGGAGAAGGGAAGGTTGTGATGACTGGTTATGTGTCTCATGTGAAGAAATATAGAAAGCTGACACAGATCTAGATCAGTATAAACGTTTTTGGCCATTATCTGTGAAGGACCACAGAGTTTGTACAGTGCAGTCTCATGACTTGTCCAGGCTCCTCTTGGTTTGAGTTGATTTTGGGTTGTTTCACTGTAATAACAATTCTGTCACCTGATGGTGGTCAGATTGGGTTTAGTTCAGCTTTGATTTATAGTGGTAAAAGTAGTTATTCTGCATGGGCTGAATTGCTGATGGCTAGAATAAAATGTGATGTGGAAATACACAGACACAAGTGATACCAGAGGTCCTGGACTATAAACAGAGATCACACAGGTCATTACAGGAACGCAACCTTTTGCATCAGGTAACCAGTTTTAAGTGTAAGAAAGACAATACCAAAACTGAGTTTTTTATGCTTTAGGTACCAATGAAAATAAAGAATGCATATGCAGACTGCATCAAGAAAGCACATGAGAATAAGCTGAACAGGGGGAGAAAAATCCTCTCATATCCCCTGAAAGAAGACCTTGAGATGCTGAAAATCCATCATTAAGCCCCCTTCTGCCTGAGGAAGGTTGAAATGTCAACCTTAGGATCCAGAATATTAGAAAAGAGAGCACAACACCGGAGAAAACATGTACATACTAAGATCTTCATATTGCAGTTTTATTGTATTATTAATTAGGCCTTCCTATATTAATTATATTATTAGGATTATAAAACTGTTAAAACTTTAAGTGGGCTAACAATAATTCTCAGTCCTACCTATATGGTGTGCTCTGCTTTACCCCCAACAAGATTTTGAGTATAACAGGCTATTAATGATCTTGAATATTTAGAAGTAGGCAACAGGAAAATCAGAACACTTGTAACTTAGATTGGTCTATCTCTACTTTCAGCTTTGCAAATAATGAGAATAGCATCCTCATCAGAAAACTCATTAGTGTGTATTATGTCCATTGGTAAATTCTGTCAACCAGGACATTTATGATAGAGTGCAAGTGCAATGGACAGTGATTGAAGTGCACTCTCTGAACTTTTCACTGGTGTATAGTCCTAGTAAAGTCCTTTTGGCCAAAAAAAGTGTCATATACTGGTTGATTTTCTGTTTGAATTTTTAAAAAGTCACAGAGAATTATGGTTTCAAACTGATTTTGTGACCAACGAGATCAAGGGCAGAATTGGTAGGAAGAAGACATTTCCATCAGAGCCAACAGAAGACCTCATATGAGAGCCTGGGTATGCTGTAGGAATAATGTAATGCTTGCACTCCCAGGAGGAATTTCAGTGAAAGGAATGCATCACTAAAACAGCCTGGCACAACTGAATTCACAAATGGTCATTAGTATTCAAACCATCACCAAGAATCTCCCCCCACAGGAAAAAAACACAACAGCAAAAATCAAAAAATTATAATTGTTTTTAGAGGAATTTACATGCACTCTATCAGCTGTATCCAAGCAAACTGGAGACAAAACAGTGGGGGGGAGGGGGGAAGAAAAAAGAAAGTGAAAAAAGTGATGGTGGGAGGAACTTGTATAACCTGTCTGAAGAGTTTGAATACTGTGTGTGCAAACAAAACCGTAGAGTAATTCTACATCTAAATGCACCTATTAAGAATTTAATTAAATTTGATGAAGCATGTACAGAAAAAGTGAAAGAAAATTAGGACTGCAGGAAGCATTCAAAGATTTAAGCAGGCTTTTGAGACTAAGTGGAAGGCTGGAGAAGACCAGTGCTGGTAATCCCGAGAGTCCCACAGAAGTAGGCGAAAGCCTACTTTGTTTTTTTTCTGCAGGTACGGTACAGAAAGAAGATTTTGACATATTTGGGATTTATATAAAATATGTAGACACAACTGTAAGACCATACTTATTTTTCTAGCAGTTATTTATGTTAAAATAACAGTGCTGTGTTTAGTATCTTGGAGTAAGTGGCTCCTTGGTATGCATTTGAGGAAACAGCAGTGAACTGTATGCCAAATTTTCCCCTTTAATATGAATAAAAATAAGCTTAAATACATACTTCATTGACTTGATGGAAACAAATGTGGAACAAATCAAATTAACATCTTGTACAACGGAGACAGTTTGTTTTGTATTTACCTTGTGTTCCTGAGCATCAATAAAGCCAAACCACAGGGAAAAAAGTTATTTTAAGCACAATAATGTGATTTTCAATCTCTGGCACAAGTTGCTCAGGCCATTTGTGTGGCTGTTTACACTTCAGAATAATGACCATTCAGAATGCTTTAAAAGGTAGGTGGGTAATTCAGGGTCTACAGGCAACTCAGTTCTTGGCCCCCATTTCACAGCTCCCAGTACAGGGATTGATTAGTGTTGGTTGTATTTGGTCACTGTAAATTCATATTGCTATAAGTTTTTAAGTAGCTAAGCAGCAAAGATATGTAGGAAGCAAGTAAATCCATATTCAGACTATGTTTCATTAAGAAATGAGAAATAATTTTTCCTCTTGGCTGATTGCTAGTTTTATATGTATGCATACACAAAACAGAAAATCAGACATAACATTGTGTCATCTCCTCCACTGCTCAACTTAATGTGAACGTTTCAATTTTTTTCTTTATAGCACGATTAAAATCAGTGTAATATTTTCCTTTATGCCTTTTCAACTTCAATTTTCTGTTGCTATAAATGACTTTTCTTCTTCAGAATCATGAATCAGCATAGACAAATTATTTGTAATTCTTACCCAATTTTCTCTATCTCCCCCTCCACCCCAAAGATTCATGTCAATGTATTAAAACTTCTTGCCTCCTTATTTGTTGTTGTTTTTGACATAACGGTGAATTTATATATTCACTTTCATTTTCTACCAACAGACATCATCAGGTAAAGAAGATGACAATTTTCAGTTCGAGTCTGCTGAGTGATCTGTGGAGTGATCTTGTTTGCAGTCCATATTTTTTTCTTATCTCTTTTTATTTATTTCTGCTTTAATTCATAAGCTATTATGTGTTCACCTGTTTATGCAGAGAAAGCTATTCTGTCTTCTGCTTTTGCTAGTGGTTATCTGTGAAATACAGTAGCCTTAAATTTCCCTAAAGGAGAAATGATTTTCAATTCACTTACAGCCTGGGGAGAAACAGAATTTTCTCATTTGTGGAAAAAAAATTGCACTGGTTTATGTACCTTCTTCTAAAGCCTGTTGTTACAGAACCAGCAAATGTGGGTGCTAAAACTTTTTGTGCACAGATTTAAAATGTGCTTACCTGATGTGTTAATTCAGAAATCCATGAACTGCTGTGGTTTGAATATGCAAATCTTATTCTTGGGGAGACACATCAGAAGTGACATGAACAGTAAAGTGACATTATAAAGCAGGACATCATTGAACAGTGGTCATTACCTACTGAAAATATTTCAGACCTATTGCAAGTGTGCCTATAATAAAAATCTTTCTTTTTATTGTAATCTCTTCTTTAGCTTCTACCTTTTGCAAAATAGAAGTTTCTGCTGGAGGTAAAGGAAAACAACTTTTCTCTTCTATGTGCACTTCTAATTTGAGCCCTAATATCAGAACTTCTCACTATCAGCTATATTTTAGATCCTTGCATAGAAGCACCAGTTCAGATCACAGTCCTGCTGCACCACACACATTCATGTAGCTAAAGAAAATTACTAGTCCAACTGGCTCATGCACACAAAGGACAAAAGATGGATCATATCCTTTTGCATCCACTAACTATAAAAGGAATCTAGCATGGCCAGCTCAGATACAGACATCTGCGGTTGATCAGGTGAATCCTCCAGAAGAACCTCATTTCTAAATTGTAATTCTTAAACTTCGTTCTCAGCTGCTATCTGGTCCCATGGAAAATGAGTTTTCATCTATAAAGTCAATAAGGTGCCTAAAATATTCTTCTTGCAAAACTCCAAAAAAACGTCTATCTGATCTGGTCATGCCCACCCTAATCACTGTCAAAAATTCACCCTTGCTTATAACTTCTGAAAGGTCTCTTAAACATTATGAACACATGTATGAAATACTTCCAGGTTACATTTCATACAAACACAATGGGAGCTGCAGCTTTCTCTCCTTGGGAGGAAATGCATCTCTTTCTAGCAGGTGTAGAGAGGAACCCTTGGATTGAATCCTACCTCTATTCACAGTGGGTGACGAATTCTAAATATTTATTTTAAGATGTATGATAAAACAACAGAGTTGTTGCTTTTCTGAGATAGAAAAGATGTTTCATGCCTTTCCTGTTGAACTAGCTCCACTTTTTATCTAGAAGGATTCTTAGGACTGTAGAGACCTAGGACTTTCCTCTTGGAAGGGTTGGGTCTTGGATCTTGCCCCAAGGACTCTTTAGTGGTACCTATCTTGTGAATCAAATGCACTCTCATATGGTCCTGCACTCAAAGTAACCAGCCAGCTAGATGAAGGAATATATTGAAACATATAACACCTTTCCTGTCCTTGAACCCACAACATGCACACAGGGACCAGGTCTGCAGCATGCATTATAGAGCACATATGGCCCTTGCACCTTTGCTATTCATTGCAAAATTCAGGGTTTAATCCTTCATTTCTAGTGCTGTCAAAGTTTTGCCCATGTTTGGGTTTAAGGCAGAGAACGTATGGGAAATATATAGTCAGAGTTACCCAGCTATTCTGGTGAGTAAAGCCACAATCAGTTACAACTTCAATACACACAGCCTAACTGTGTTTAGAGAGCAACGGTTTCTTTAATGCATATTTCAGGATGATATTGGCTTTTTTTTTTTTTACCTTCTTAAGGCTCAGTTTGTCCAACGAATGGTCATGCAAGCTGTAGGAAAGACAAATCCTCAACTCAGACAAGACTTTCCATCACCTAATGAGGAATTGCAATATAAGGACTTTCCTGCACAAGGAGAAGACTCAGCTTGGCCCTACAGATAACTTTCAGCACCATCACTAAGAAACAGTTATGATCTCTACATTCTTTAATCTGGTAATAAATAAATGATTTCTGCATACAAAAAGATTTTTTGGAGGGAGGCAGAATTAATATTTTGGGGATATATGCCTCGCAGCAGAGTGTGCTAGCCTTGGATTAGCAGCATATGCATTTATTGTCTTACTTACGTAGCTTTATTCGCTTCTTACAACAGGGATCAAATGGTTGTATTGCAGATGACAAACACCCATTTCATGAAACGTTGCTGACAGGAAAATGCTAAAGACAATAGCATAACTTGCCATTATTGCGAAGTTAGGAGGACTGCATCTGAAAATCTCATTTTGAAGGTTAATGGCATGCCGTAATGAAAATTTTCAGACGTTTAGGACTGAAAAAATCCAGATGGTAAAGCAACAACTCAGGTGAAGAAACATGTCCACCTCATAATATGCCCAATGTATAATTTAAAATGGCACACAAATAGGCTTCCGTTTCCAGCTCCCTCATAATTCTACATAATTAAAGGTCTGATAATGTATAAAAGCTATTAAATTCAATGCTGAAACCCTCAGAGAGTCATCTTTTTACTAAGATATTTTAAAATATCTGTGGTATATTATGTGTAGTTTTGTAAATGATATACAGTTTTCATAGCTGCTTTCATTAGCAATTTTCTTCTTCTAATGGCTGTATAATTAAACCATAATGGGATATTTAGGCTTATGTATATTCATGGTGAAATAGTTATAACAAAACAAACTATAATTAACTATGACCCAAAAAATACATTTTAGTTTATACACCAATTTCTATTTTTCATATTCCCTGTTTTTTCCAGTACAGAATAATATTCAGAGAAAAAGCATTAAGTATGGACTTTAAAACCCACATGAAGTCCTTTTGCCTTCAGATTTGTTTAAACATGATTTGTAATGGGTCTAGGTAGAATAACTATGGCAAAATATTGGCAATAACCTCTCAGACCTGTGTGATATTTCAGTGATATCCAAATGCATAAGGGGCCCC
Organism: Rhea pennata; assembly: GCF_028389875.1. Taxonomy (NCBI): domain Eukaryota; kingdom Metazoa; phylum Chordata; class Aves; order Rheiformes; family Rheidae; genus Rhea; species Rhea pennata. The sequence continues at coordinate 5,434,674 of NC_084666.1, forward strand.
TTATTGTCTGCTCCAAATATAGATAGAGGAAAACACCCAGGTGATATATATGGTACACAATTAGCTTCTTCAGTATCTTTTCTAATATAAGGAATATAAAATTGTATACAGTACAATTTTAAATGGCATTTACAGCATTCTCTCTTGATACTATTTTGTAGTTTACCAGCTGTCATAATCTCCAGATCAGTAGGAAATGGGACATGTCATATTTTAGCTCCTTCTCAGTGCACTGTGGAGCAGTAGGAGATCCACATATAGATGGTAATTCCTGCCCTCCTTGTTTTTCTGCATGGTAAAGAATCGACTTCATTAAATTACACAGAACTTTTGCCTTTGACTTCTGAATTGTTGACTCTGTGGTAGCAAGAATCAATCCCCTCTCTTTTCTGCTGAATATTTCCTATATGTCTGAATTTTGGATGAAACCTTGAATTTCAGATTCATCAATTCAACAAATCGATATCCAGGGATATTCAAATGAAATTAATAGCCAGGAATTTTCAGCATTATCAGGACAAAATAACAACTGGACTAATTCATTTAATTTATTCCTTGGCATTTGCCTTGTCTTTCTAATTATTAATTTTATCTTCAAATAAATATTTCAAGATATTGGGTTTTTTTATGGATTCATTTCTAGTGCTCAGTGAGTGGCAATAATAATAATACTCATCAGAATAATAGTAGTAGTAACAATTAATTCTTTTTGTCTGATGGCTTGTAGAATATATGAATTTCCTAACTGTACTGTGCAATCAGACATGAGATATAAAAGGCCTCATGCTTCCTGAAGAGGCATCCATCTAGTAAAGCACTTGCATGGAAATAGTTGAAGCCCTATCTGAGAAGCAAATGAGTAAACAAAATGTGTGAACGACAGAGTCAAGTTCCAGTCTTGAATTTATTAGTAGATCCATAGATAATTCTTCAGATTAAGTCCCCAGTTTCGTATGACAAAGACAGCTTCTCTAGTCAATGTAACAGGCCAGGCTGGCTCTAATTTTTGTCAAGGAAGAGGAGATGTTACCTTTGACCTAGGTGCATTTTGGGAAAGCAAGAATATTTTTTCATTGATACCATTGGCTTATGCTGCCTTAATGAGACTGTGAAATTATTACACATATCTCCACGGCTACACATTTCATTGCTTATGCCAACTCAAATCCTACACAGAATAATATAGTCAGGCAGCAGAGACAGGTTTCCCAAATCTTGGTCTGAGTTACGCTATACTTCTCTCCTGAAGCTTCACATTAAGAATCTTACACTTTTTATAGTAGAATATCTCTTTTTGCTCAACATTTCCTATGTATCTGAATTTTAATGAGAAATTTATATTTGTATAAATACATATATACTTCTTCAGTACTTGTTCGCTTTCCTAAAGTTGGACTAGGCAGATTAGAACCTTTTATCTGAGAAAAGGACATGAGGCTTGACGAAGAGACAGTGTACAGGACACACAGACAAAAGCATGACGGAGGTAACCACGAGGGGCGTGGAGAAGGAGGGTAGACAACAATTGTTCATTGTCCCTTCCAAATAGCAAGAAGGACATCAAGCAGAAGTTGGTGGTTTCCAGTTCAGAACAGATAGAAGAAGCTATCATCTTCATGCAGTCAAAGTCGTTGAACTCATCACTACAGCTTGTTGTGGGTGCTAAGAGTTTACACGTGCTCAAAACTACATTGAAAATTGTCATATAGATGTAGCCCCTTCAAGGTTCTTAAATGAAAAGATCCTACTCTGCTCTCAAGAAAACTCTGACTACAGCTTTCTGGACCGCTTCCCAGGAAAATAATAATCTATGCTTATACTCCTTCCCATAGGCACCTGGAAATGGCCTTAGAAAGGCACAGAATATTGTGCTGCATGGACAGAGGTACAGCTGTTCTTATATTCTGATGTTCTAATATACTAGTAAAATATACATGCATACTAAGAAAAGTAACTGAAGGCACATGGTTTTGTTTTGGATCATGACTGTTTTCTGCCATACGCTTAGGTTGTTTTTTATTCTGAATAGTAGTCAACAGCTTTTAGACAAAAAATATTTTTTAACCTTGGGTAAAAAAAATGGTATTTCCAACTAATTATGCATTTAATTATTATGGAAAATAAGATTGGAAATTCACTGTTTGAAAGACAGAGTATTCTGGACCTCAAATCCCTCTGCGATATCTCACGGGACTTGTAGGGAGTCTGAGATAAGAACTTTTGCATCTTACAGCTGAGGGCCCTCAGGCAGACTTCTGTTATCATGCATTATAGTCCTCTGACTGTCATGATAAATCATTTCTCTGAACTTAAAGGTGATACTGTGGTGAACTTTGGGATAGACAGTTCAGTCAGAGGCTTCTTTAGAAGAGACTGGGTTACAAAGTTACCTGCATTACAACTCCTTTAATTTATTTGGTGGCTTCAGAACGTAAATATTTGGATCTCAGCTCAGATTTTGCAAAGCTTTATGTTTCCTGTGGATGTTTTTTTTACTTTAAAAAAATCACATTTTTCACGGTTTTGCTTCACAGTGCTTGGCAGAAAGGAAGGTGAATTTCAACAATGTCAAGGTAGCCTTTAGATCACAGAAAGTTCTGCTTCTTATTGTACCAATCTGTCCTTTAAAACTAGAGACTTCATGCCCAGATCATTTTTCCCTAAAGCACTAGGTATAGTCACAATAATATCATGTCTTGCTGCATTTACTTCAGTAGACAGAGTAGATCTGAAAGACAGAAGCTATTACTGGCTTCTTTAACCAACTTTCTCTGCTGTAGAGTGATTTTTTTTCTCATCTCGTGCACTCCTAATATCAATACCTTAAGAGTCTGAGCTTTATTTAAGATGAAAGCAATGTCAGGAGCCTGCAAAAACAAAATGATGCACTAAATTAAATGTGATAAATTGTAATGAAAGGCCTGTGTTAGTAGTCCCTAACTCAGGAAAATTTAATTCTCTGCAAAGATAATGCAAATTAAGTTCTATCTACTGCCTATTTATTCTTTCTATAAAGCCCTGCAAAATGGAAGGACCACATCTGAAAAATGTACAGTCAAAAAAAAAAAAAATGCAGATGATTTAATTTGAAATTAACAGCAAAGCAACCCCCACAAAGTGTACCGTGGCACATACACATAACAATTAGTTACATTAAATATAGAATTACAAATGAATGGATTTTTGCATATGTAATTATCTCTTTCAAGTGAATGGTGCAGTTTAGAACAAAAAATTTGAGTATGTTGTAAATTTAGCCCAGAATTACCCCCTCCATCAAACTGTGTTGATTATTTTTCCTTTGAAGAGTTCTTTATAAGACAACTCAGTTTAAGCAAATACTTATTTAGTAAAATTTTAATAACTTATCTAAATGCCAGGAAATAGGATATCAATAGCAAAGAAGACACCAGTTTTCACAGAGATGCTATTCGTAATCTTTGTCTCTAGCTATAATTTAAATTGATTGTTATCAGTGAATGAAGTGACATGCTTATTTATGAAGAAATTACTCTTGATCTTAGAAACATTGTGGAAAAATATAATTTTAAATCTCAGGAGAATTTTTATCAAAAGGTTGATGATATACCATAAAGGACAGTGGAATTTCGGGGGCAGGATTCAGTATGGATGCTCTAAAAAGAACTAGAGTAATTCTTGCTATAGGAGAAGAATCCTGTAGCAAAAGCAGTTTTATTATTTCCGCAGAGTATTTAAACAAATGCTAGCCAACTAGCAGTTCCCAGCTTCTCCTGCAATCTCAGAACATTTATCGATACTGGATCTATAGTGGTTACCAGTTGCAATAAAGCAGCTTTCCTGTTCTGATTTCCATATGAAGCGGAATAACAGTTAGCTCCTGAATGGTGTTTGGTCCAACGCAAGACACTTGTGAGGCCACATCTGGAGCCATAATTCAGCAAAATGCTTCAAACCTTAAGGACTCCTCAGAGAGACAGAGTAACCTTTAGTATAGGAGTGCTGGAGGACAACACTACTGACACAGCTTTATTGTCATATAAATTTAGAAATCATTTTTTCTAAGAAGGGCTTTAGGTTTGCATAATGGAAAAGGCCAAGCTGTAAACGTTGAGGAATTTTTCAATGAATTGCTGAAAAAGTAGATCTTCTAGTTTGTCACTACTTTCACACCACAGAGGTGCACACCAAATTGTGCATGGAGCTCCAAAACCAGTATACTGCATCAAAAGCTAGTTACCAATGTCATGTGGTAACTAGCATCATAGATAAGAGCCTCATAAATCAGAATTTGAGAGGTAACGAGATGGCACGAGTGATATATTACTTAAGCTGTTTCAGCACTATGAAGAACAGAAAAAAAAAATGGTTAGAGGAAGAACTGAAGGTTAGATAATGCACTCTGATGAACAACATAAGAGTTGCAGGGAACTTTCCACACTAATGAAGAAGCATGGTATGAAGAAATTCAGACAACTGACACTGGACTGAGACCTTAGAGACGCGCAACTTTAGTCTCAGCTTTTCTCGGATAAGTAACATAACTTCTCCAATGCTCGCTCTTCATTTTTAAAGCAAAGCTTCCCTTCTAGAGCTGTCTAGGAAAACGTCAGTAGAACCATACTCCACCGAAATCAAAACATTTAAAATATTGTTGAACTTATCAGAGTAGGTTTGTTTGAGGAAAGCAAAGGTAGAGCCCTTCGTGTTAGTAATGATCCTAATACAGAACTAGTGCTAAGGAGCTGGAAGCTCCAGGGCAGAAATGGGGCATAACAACTTTCCACTTTTTTCTGGAAATTACAAATTCAAACTTCATATTAAAAGAAGAAAGGTGATAGCTAATCTTATTTTACTTATTTTCTAACCTTTTAACTAGTTCTCCGTATACATTTTGAGCTTAACTCTATATTACTTAGGGGATTTTCAGTGCTTGTGTTGTGCATGCAAACATTCAGCTTTGTACTCAGATGCACTTTGGGATTAATAGCCTTTTCCACCTACATTATTTTTCATAACTGAAAATTGCTTCTTCAGCAGAGGCTGAAGAAAACTTTTCTTATAGAGAGAATTTCACACAACATTTTTTTTAAGGTAACTGCTACCTCTTCTGGTCTTCAGTGGAACAGGAGCCAGGGAGAGTGCTCAGATGGGCATTTCAAGAAGTGCATCCATCTTCCAATGTCTTCAAAGCCCTCCAGACTCTGGCAAATAGACAACCGTTTCCTTATTTTTTTCTTGACTATGAAAAGTAGAATGTGAAGCCAATAAGAACATAGTTATTCTAACTTTCAAAACATTACTTTTAAATGAATAAAAAATGTTATACACATAGATAAATAAAAAGGTCACAGTATCTTCTATCTTGATTTCAGTTCTTATTTATAGATCATACCTGACTCTTTTATTAAAGATATGCATACTCCTAAAAAGTCATTAATGTATTATTTTTGATGTAATAAGAATAATTTAAGATTGGATTCTCTACAGATAAGTTATAAGTGTCTCAAAATAAGACTAATTACAAACATAGGAAATTCAGAATTAAGGTTAAACATCAATGAAATCTAGTTATTTAAAATAATGATTTCAGCTTGATGCCTAATGACCTCTAGAAATCAATGGATTATTCTTAGGGGCTCTTGAAGAAACACCTAATAAAAGGAAAGACACTCCATGACAGCTTAAAACCACTACGTGATGACATACACCTTTAAAAACTTAAGGGAGCACAAATCAAAAGAGATTGAAAATCTTTGATTTAGAAGTAAAGAAATTGAAATCATATTAAGGTATTAAAACCATCTTAAATCTGTCTTATGGTCATTTAAGAATCAGGATGTACTCTTTTTTTTTTTTTCCCCCTCTCTCTTTCCTATGAAAGAAGGAATCTAATCAGGGAAAAATACTAAAATGAGCAGTAAAAAGTTTCTATCCCTTTCAGGATAGGATTGATATATATATTTATTTTTTTAACTCTTGTTGGAAGTCCAGCCATGGCCGTGTTGGAAGCCGTTCCCTCTGCTCTTGCCCCCGGGGTATCAGGAGCCACATCATGGGGCCACACGGAATACCCTTCACCCCTTATTTTATATAGGATGAGCCATGGCCATTCAAAACATCACATTTTGTCCTCTGATAGCCTAGGAATTGCTATAGTAAGTCAGGCTAAAGGTTTTTCCTAATCCAATATACCAGCAGCTCACAACAAAACGTGCTTGAAATGTAAGGAATATGGGTATACAGAATAACCCCAAACTGGGGATGTTGTCCTAGCAGCCAGCGGTTTAGAGAATTTCTGAGCTGAAAGTTCGTTCAGGCAATTCCTTATCCCAGGACCCTCTGATCTCCAAAACTGCTGTCAGACTAATAGCAGTTCTCCTGCCCAGATGAGGATAAGATCAAACCACTCAGTCTACAGAAAATAGCTAGATCAATGGACAACATTGTATTAAAAACTCCCTTAAATAGAGTTTGGCTAGGATATTTTTTTTCTCTTTTTTTTCACATAGATAATTTCTTCCCTGAAAAGTGTGACATTTTTCAGTCGTTCAACTCAGCAACTTCTTAGATGAAAGATTTTCAACACACTGACAAATCTCAAAGATAATTTCTGTTTTTCTGGTTCAAAATCACTCTTTGTTTAGAGATAGAGGAAAACCAATAATTGAAATGAAATGTTTCAAAATTATCAATTCAAAATCTTTTAGTTGATTCAAACAGATATGCCTTTACCTTTTTCACAAAAACCACATTCTCTCTTTTAGTTTCGCTTTGAGACAGAAGGATTTTGGAATCACAAAAATCCCCATAAGACAGGAACTTTGTTTTTTTTTGGACATAATGCTGTTTCAAATTCTGTTAGTGCCTCCTGAACTGAATTACTTTAACTGACTCTTTTTTTTTGACAAGTCATACCATTTTAAATTACCATACTGCTCTCATGTTGCTCATTAAATGGGGATATGATGGCAAAGGAGATGCAGCTAATTAGTAGCGAATACATTATTTATGACTTCCTAAAAATATGAGTGACCTGTCAGTTAACAATGTTGGAGAATTATTTTTTAATTGGATATAGTCTTATTGCTCTTTGTATTTCACCTGAAAAGTTTTAAATAGCCATTTTTGAGTGCAAAGATCTGAAAGTTCACCTGTCAAAAGTGGTAAAATACGGGAAAATAAGAGTACATTCCCATAAGCTGTCTGTGCTGTGATCACTGGAATCCATTAGAGTTTTGTAATAAATTATTAAATGAGACCCGAAAGCACCAAATCAGCAAAATAACTTAATCACATGCTTAATCTTAAGTTTGGAACAGGTCTTCAAAGACGCTTAGGTGCCTAAAAAAGGAATTTATAAAGTACTGAGGTATGTAAATCATATTTTCTCTCCTTACAGCCAAAAAAAACACCATAGTGTGTCAGACTAAGGGTTGTTCATAAGCCAATATACTGCAGTTGACAATAGGAGATATTTAGATTGTAAAAAATAGGGATATACAAGTTGATTCTTTGAGGACATTCTCTTAGCCATCAGCAGTTTAGGGACGTGCTGAGATAGAGGTTTAAGCATCCAGTTGCGTTTAACAGTCCTGAGGATAGACAAGTCCTACACAAAGTTTCAGAGTCGCTTTCTGAATCCATTTATACATTAATGGCAGTTTTGTGGAAATTTGCTATCTGTTTCCATGCAGTTTTTTCTGTGTTTTCCTCTGAAATGCTACCAACCATTGGTTAAACAATACATACAAGTTATCCTCCATAAAAAGAATATGAACATCTCCCTTGATTTCTTGTGTAGTGACTAATGATATTAATGGTAGATATTATTCCCTGCTGTAGCGCTATCTTGCTTTTATTTTTTTTTTTTTTGTACTTTCACCTGTTGTTTTTTGAGGTATATAATATTTTAGAAAGAATATTGATTATTCACAACATCCACTTTTTATAACACACATATTTTATACAAACTGAAAGGACTATATTCTTTATTACTTCTTTACCAAATTATTCCAGCCAAGTATGAGACTGATTTCATTAAAATATCTTAGAGCATGTGCAACCACTCATACTTTATATAAAATGTGGTAATATTGCCCAGATTTTTCAATATGCCTTTAAATCTGTATATAAAAGTGCTGTATAGCAAAAATAAAGTGATAACCATGTGATTCCTCAGTAACACCAATGTCTCCTTTAGATCAGTTCAGCATCACAAAAAATGTGTGTACTATAAATACGTTCCCTTTTCATTTGCGTTACTTTACTCTTCCTATTAATATTTTAGCCATGTCATAAATATTTCAGGAAGTAAGATTTTCTTTAAGTTTATAGACCACAATAGCTCATGTTTAATTTAAAAGAAAAGAAAAGAAATATAAATATATAGGTATTTATTAGAACCACACAGTTTTAGTCATGAAAATGCCCACAAGAATTTTCTATGAAGATTATTCTAGTTAATCGTTTCAGAACTTCTTTACCTTACTTGATTTAATAATTAAAGATGATGGGAAAAATCTTTTGCAAATCTGCACTTTCAAATACTTATTGGAAGGAAAACAAAACTTCATGAGAAAACCAATAAGTGAAACTGAGGAACCAGCTAATTCACTGGATTCACGTTTACACAATCCATAATGAAAGAGGGAATCTTTGCTCTTTAAATATACGTTCTTACTAATTTCCAGAGTTTTCCTAGTGGAATCCAAATTATATGACACGATTTTTTTCTGTTTCTTTATTTGTCGCCAAACAAAATGGCAACAGATTGAGTGAGGATCTGATTAAAGTCAAGGCTGCACTTGCTCTGCAAGCTACCACTTTAGCTGCTGGCTGTTCAAACAGCCTATAAAATAAAGTTTTTCACAATGTTTCATAAATTAAAACATTTGCCAGGGTGATCAATGCCTTAACCTCTGCAAAGGTGGGAAGTGAAAGGACTTCTGGAATTTCTGCTGAACATCATGGAACTGGACATCCAGTCTAGCCAGAGCTGACTTTTGACTGTGTGCGTTTGTCTCCCGTTTTTCTTTGCCATTCTTGTTTTTTCAATCAAAACAGGATTATTGTATCTTCTGGGCTCTGATAATACCAGGGTCATTCCAGGTTTGCTATCTGCTGAAGGATCAGTTGCTTTCTTGCTTGACTGTGCTGTTAAGAGTCGGGAAATGGGAACACGTTAGCTCTTCTTTCACTTCTCTTGTCTCTAGGTTCATCTCAAAATATAACCACCCGCCTGAAAAAGGATGCCTGTTCCATGCGACACACGTGTTCTCTAAGCGCTCCACTTACACCATCTTTACTTGTCCCTCCTCTCTCTTCTTCTGTCTTCTCTCTCTGTCTGTCATAGGAGAACTGTCCTAAGTATATCATCCTGACCTTAGTTATATTGCCTCTGATACATTTAAGTTGGAGCATCATTTTTTTTCCTAATATCATAATATGTGTGGGTTTAGTATGTCCTGAATCAATAATTGCCAAAGATTTTTCCCATTTAATATCTTTTCCATACCTGGTGGAAGGTGACCTCCATCTCAACTCTGCAGCTAACTGCACAAATAATGCCCCTAGAAATGCAGCACACCGCAACTGAATGGTTGAATGCATCTGAATGCCTGCTAAATACCAAAGGACTTTGCCTCGTAATACACTTGTGAGAAAGGGAGACATTCCAATTCCTGTTTTTTAAAGTTGGAAAGGGAGACGAATCATTCAAGAACACATAGGGAGTGAACCTGGTCTTGAGCTTCCAGCTGGATGACAAAATTTTGTAGGAAGTATTAAAATGAAACATGACATACCAATTTTAGAGGTTTGAGTTGGGAAATAAACATTTTTAAAAAATACTTTAGGCATAAGAGCTTTTCAAATAAAGTACAGGAAAGTAGAAGAGGTCGGATAAAGCAAAACCAAAGTTTGTTCAGCCTTGTCAACACCCTCCCTTAAAGTGATGTTTTATGGTCTTTGGAAAAGAAAAGAGTGCACATTTCATGTCACATTAGTTGGATCCCATGTTAAAATGGTATTGTTTCTTAACCCACTTGAAATGCTATATTCTGAGTCAATTAAATAGTATAGTATATTGCTATGTGGCAAAACATTATAGATGTAGTGAGGTAGGTTTGACTTTGTCCAACACGCAGAGGTTGTGGTCAGAGGTTGTGGACAGACTATATTTCACATAATGTGGTGCATTTGCCCTCAGAGAAATTCCATGACACCTCAGGTCTTCATATTAGGTATGTGAAATACACTTAGACTTCCAAATTTCTGATATAGGAACCCAAACGTAAAGCACTTAAACCTTGAACTTCCTTAAATTACCTTCCGTCCAACACCTGCACAATATCACAATACCCGTACAAGGCCAATGCTCTTCAGAAGGAGTGATTTTATCAGTCCAACAGACTAAGAGGTTTTTCTCCTGATGTTTTATCTTCTTTACTTTTTGTTATCAAACTCTCTAAAAATTATACCTAAACAGAACTTTCTGTTCCATTAAACAGAGAAGTAAATAAATAAAGCTTTTTGTTCACAGTTTAGGAATTGTTGTAAATGTTGAAACACATCAATTTCTTGTGGACAGAAAATTATTCTTTTTATTCACGTCTAAATCTCACTTCTTGTGAAATGCATGAAAACAATGAAGTGTGCCTGTTTTGCTGGTGAAGTTGTGCTACTACAAGAGGCACATCAGGTACAATCCAAACCAAAAACATAGTAGCTCTATACTGCTAGTACGTAAAGAAATCAGTGCTAGTCTCTGACTTGTAATTCCATGGTTTTTAGAATGACTGCGCTTGGATGTATGACAACTCGCCCAGGCTCCTTATGGCAGTGGATATCTACAGTGATGTTTTTCCACACTACTTTCCTGGTACACTCATGTTTTATCATTTTATGGCTAAAAAAATGAGCACAGTATCTTATTATTTTCCCATTGCTCTGTTTTTCTTTTACTTTTAACAAAATGTATTCAACTCTTGCAACTCAGAATGATTTTAGCCACATTTTGAATTGATTCTTCACTGTTCTTTACCTTCAGGGTCATTTACAGTAGGACAAAATATGTTTAAACTGCTACGGCATCTTCAGGGCTGTCTTATACCTTTTTGTGTTTATTTAGCTCACTGCATAAAAAACCAAAAGCTGGAAAATAAAGCTCATTCTTTTATGCTACTGAGTTTTAATTTCAATTTTGTATTAACTGTGCAAATTCCATTACTTGATTGTAAGATCTTAGGTAATTCCCTTGCAATCAGAAGTTTAATCATCTGGTTGGATGAAACATTTGTGCTTCTGTGCTCTTCTCAAAAGCATCTTCTCAAGATATTCTTCCGTTTCCAGCATGTAGCTCAGTTTGCAATAACCTTTCCTTCTATCATTCCCTTCAGACAGGTAGAACTTGAAAAACCTGCCTATTCCAAAGAAAGATTTTTCTTTAATATCAGAAAAAAATCAAGATGAAATTTTAGCACGTCCTTTTGGAAGGAAGGGAAGGTGCTGCCTTCGCAGGCAGGACAGCTTGGTGATAGCTGGTGCATTTTCAATCAGACGTTTCACCTCCGCTTGACAGGGTCTGTCGTTCAGTGAACCGCATTTGTTTGCAGTGGGAGAAAAGCCTCCGTGAATAGAGATGAACGGACGGCGCTCCTCGATGCGATCGATAGCGGGAGGGGTGACACGGAGAGTGCAGCAAGCCGCCGACTGCGGGTTTCATCGACTGCACACGCAGTGTTCGATATCACCTGACACAACTAACTTTGGAGGATGCTGTTAAAGTATCTCAGCAAACTTAATACAAGTCTGTCATTACTAAAGAAAAGGAGGAAAAAGATTAAGGACAACAGCAGACAACTGCATATAGTTTTCATATGGATAAGGTTTGACACATCTCTCGTGTATCCCTAAACAGAAAGATCTATGAGTTCCTTTTTGTGGGACCTTTTAAATTAAGGAAGAGCTTAGAATATATTCTGATTGGGGGGGGGGGAGGGAATGTGTTAGGACAGTTATTGGCAAAAGCAAACTGCTTGTAGATAGATGCAAGCTTAAGGACCTATTCCACTTCAGATTCAAAGAAAAATCTGATGAGAGATGTGGAAAGTACAGCAATAAGTCACCACAGTTGATAATCCTCAGCAAGGTTAAAATTTGGACTTTTGAAGGTTAAAAAGCAGATAAAAACAGCCATCTGCAAGACAAATGCTAAAATGCATCACATTTACTTAGAAAATTAATTGAAAAAACAGGCAGTTGGTACTTCCTCATGAAACATTCTCTGCAAATTAAACCTACTCCGAGTGCCATCCTCATATTGCAATTTCTCAAAAACAGGTTCTTTGCAAACACATTTTTTTTTGACTCTGTGAGCTCCTAGGAGATTCAGAGATGGACCAGTAGAATGGAGAAACAAGTATTTATCAAGGCTTAATGTCATTTTTTGCTTAGGATTAAATCACTAGTATTTCATTCCTCACCAAGAGGTTTCTGATGACCAAAGTACTATACAGACATTGGAAAAAATACATATATTAAAGAGGAGTCATTGTCTAGTGGGCAGTCTAGGACGTGATAACCCTAGGCACCAGTACAAGCTGGGGGCTGACCTGCTGGAGAGCAGCTCTGCAGAGAAGGACCTGGGAGTGCTGGTGGATGACAAGTTGACCATGAGCCAGCAATGTGCCCTTGTGGCCAGGAAGGCCAATGGTCTCCTGGAGTGCATTGGAGAGAGTGTTGCCAGCAGGTTAAGGGAGGTGATCCTGCCCCTCTCCTCAGCCCTGGGGAGGCCTCATCTGAGTTCTGGGCTCCCTGGGACAAGAGAGACATGGAGCTACTGGAGAGAGTCCAGCGTAGGGCTACGAAGATGATCAGAGGGCTGGAGCACCTGCCCTGTGAGGAACGGCTGCGAGAGCTGGGCCTCTTCAGCCTGGGGAAGAGAAGACTGAGGGGGGATCTTATCAATGTGTACAAGGACCTGAAGGGAGGGTGTCAGGGGGACGGGGACAAACTCTTTTCAGTTGTCCCGTGTGACAGGACAAGAGGCAATGGGCAGAAATTGAAGCACAGGCAGTTCCGCCTGACCGTGAGGGAGAATTTCTTCCCTGTGAGAGTGACGGAGCACTGGACCTTGTTGCCCAGAGAGGTTGTGGAGTCTCCTTCTCTGGAGATGTTCAAGGCCCACCTGGATTCAACCCTGTCTAACAAGTTCTAGGTGACCCTGTTGAGCAGGGGGGTTGGACTAGATGATCTCCAGAGGTCCCTTCCAAGCTTACTGATTCTATGATTCTGTGATAAAAATCCTGTGAACAGTCTACTCTGCCTTATGCTTTCAAGAAAAAAGTTCTCTCTAGGGTTCATCTTCTTTCAATTTAAATATCAAAAGGTTAAATGTCTTTAAGCTTTCACCACTGTCAGTGAAGGCAGGCATAATTAAAGTGTGGATTTGCTACGTGTTTCTTAGAAGGTTGAGGATCTGTACAGGAAATACATATCTGTTGGATTTATTTTTCCCAGATGGAAAATCAGAAGCTTCCCAGACCCAGAACGTGTGTGATAGCAGTTTTGTTTTCTTAGGTACTCTGTCTCGCTGTTTACCTTCCACCTTTTGGGGGGTTCATATATTTACGACATTTTATCATAATCTGCCAAAAAAAAATTATTAAAAACTATTTTGAAGAAGAGCCAACCCCTTGGTGAGATGTTAATCTCTTAAGGAGATTAATAGTTAAATATCCTAAGCAGTCTCACAATGTCTTTCTGGAAGAACAGAGATAGGCAAGAAGGTTTGAGTGAAATAACATGAATAGAGGATACACATAGTAGGTAAAATGATGGATACATTTTGAAAGAGTAAAAGAAAATAGTTCAAAACTGGATTTAAAAAGTCCTACAGTTTCAGCATTTCTACTGACCACACAAATTTTCATAAAGTCTTATTATTTTTACTAAACTACACTGAATTAAAAGCTGGATTTTGTAATATATTTTCAAATTAAGTTTCCTTCTTTTTTTCCCTTAAAATACCTTTTCATTCTAAAATTGGATTTGAACAAATGCCTGAAACAGATATCAAGGGTTTCAATATTTATCCAAATTATTTCCATGAATCATTTATTTTATTTTTTGTCCACATGTGGAGGGTGAGTGGAGGGAGAGAGTCAACACCAAATTTCAGACTTTATTCTGATGAGGAGAGAAAAATATGCACTATTGCATGATAGAAAATCTGATGATCTCTAGAATTATAATCAGAATCTGGATATTTCAGGGGTTTACACGAAATCCTTCTGGAACTTCTTCAAGTGGCAGCAAGTCTACAAAATCGAACTGCAGTCAGCATACGCTGCATAGACAGTTTACCAAAAGTAGAATGATTATAGTGTGCATTCACAACAAAAGATCCTAGCTGGCCAGAAGTCAACAAATTACACATTTTATCAAGCCAAAAACTGAAATCCAGGGAATATTATATATTTCTTACCCAATGTTTGGAGAATGGACAGTGAGTCGACACCTCATGGGTGATTATCCACTTTGTGCAATACTATTGACATAACAGCTTGAAACCAATACAGAATGACCATTACTTTGTGGTTTTTATATAAGACAGAGTTTCTTGAGGCTGCCGGATTCAAATGGAGAGGTTTATCGTCCTCTGCATGAAGGCTGGGAGTCTGTCCAGGGCACAGTTCATGCAAAATGCTGCTAACAAAGGCATGTTTGTAGCGTCTTTGCGTGCTCCATGGACCAGAATCATCCTTTTACACCTAACCGCAGCTGAGTCGATCGTGTTGCCAATATATGCACAGAGAAGGCCTTTAAATATTATATACCACTTAGGATCTACTTCAGGGAAAACGAGAAAGGCCACACTCTATTTGTCTCGTCAACTTTTGCCTTTTGTATTCTCTGGACTGAATGCTATTACTGGTTATATTTAAGTGGAAAATAATTCTCTTTTATTCAATAGTGGGCCATGAACATTGAGTTGCTGCCTCAGAACTAAGTGAAAGCATCCCTATGGTTCTTTTTTCCTCTGCTTTCCCTTTTATAAAAATTTGCTTCTACATTAAAATTATGTTCATAGATATATTCATCTAGTACAGTGACACAATTCGAAGCATTGCCTGAAGAGTTTGGTGTATTTCTTGGTTTGTACCAGATTAAATTTTGGGAGGGTGAGTCAGGAACATAACAAGGAAGTAGGCAGAAGGAAGCTGTGATGAGGTTTGCTCAGTAATATATATTCAGAAATGTGAGGGGAGACAGTCACGCAGACAGCTAATGGGCTAGCCAGGCTTTCCACCCCTGCAGACATGCACAAATCCAGGAAAGGTCAAACTGAGTTTCAGAATTTTAGCCTCATCCTTTGTAGATGCTTGTCCTCATCATGAAAACAAAATGGGACTTGGCTCAATTGAGTGGAAAGGCAAGCCCTCGGCTGACCGCTCGGGCAATAATGGACATCTCAAGCCTCCGCTAAAATACACTGGCACCAACATCTGGGAAGGACGTAGGACATCTGCACTGCCCTTTAGCAAACCTCATCAAATCGACAATCAAAATAAGTTTTCAAGTTAGGAAGAAAACCTTGTTGCAGGCAACAATGCTTCCTAAAGAGCAAAAACCACTGGGATGAAAGCAAGAACATGCTTTGAAAACACAGAGAAAATGAAAGAACAGAGCAAAAGAAATGCTGAACACACTCTCTAAAAAAAAAAAAAAAAATGCAGATAAGGGTGGCTTTGGGGAATTTTTATTAGTTCTGAAATTAGAACCAGGGCACTGGGGTTGAGAAAAGGGGAGTGTCTCAAACCAGCTGCAGCTGGTTTTAATTAAGGGCTAATTAGCAAGTAAAGGCTACTGGAACTGGGAGAAGTCTATATCCCTATATAATACTCAGCAGCTTCCCTGAAGCAGCTTTTGAGATCTTAGGGATATTGGCACAGGAAAGGAAAAGAGTGATTTAGCTTAAATGCTTCTGCAGGTATTTTCATTCTGTATTGTGTGCTTGTATGGAGTTTTCTTGGGAGTAATGATACTATAGGAGAGAAAAAACTTGAAGATGAAGTGTTATAGGTAGCAGATTTGGAAATATAGCCTTCTAAATTTCTTCTTTCTTGAAATCTATATTTTTTTTCCTGTTCTTTTCTCTTTATCTCACATTTCAGTTATTTAAGTAGTTCTCATTTGCTCTGAAATACAGCATAACACCTCCATTTGTGCAATAGCTATAAAAATGATAGCAGTTTTCTTTTCATGCTGAGATATTTCTGCATTGCTTGTATATCTGTGATCTGCACCTCCTAACATGATGTAGATAAGCCCTGTGTTTAAAGATATGACCTAATCTTGGCTTATCTAAATCTAATCACTTATGTGTGAGATCTTAACAGGAATACAGGTGATGTTTCCTGTTACTCTAGAGTCTACTTATTAGAGGCATGGAAAAAGATTTTAAAAAATTACCTAATTAGTCTCTTTCCTCTGTGAAAATTATTAAAATGGTAGTCCTGTATTGAGTTTTGCATGTACACTTCTGGCCTATCAGCAGACCACCTGGGTGAACTGATACCACCTTTGGGAAGCCCTTTGAGGGATATTTTGGAAGATACTTTCCCTAAAAGCTCAAATCTTCCAGTGTTTGGTCTGTGAACATGTTTCTAGTTGGAAATGATAAGTGGCAATGAGTTGGGGAAGTTTTCTAATAGCTGGAAGAGGGCAGATGTTGGGCCCGCTTTAGGTAGGATGAAGAGGAAGGTGGGAGGTTGAGAAAGAGCGTGAGGGGAAACAAAACTCTCAATTCCCAGGAAAATTACATATCAAGTCTTCTTGGAAGCCATTTTCAGGCTCATGAAGGCTAGGAAGATGTTAGGGAGTAGTAAAGATCAATTTATCAAGGGGAAATTGTGCCTGACCAATCTGTTTGCTTTGTAGGATTAAATGGGAAATGGGAAAATAGCGGATATCACTTACCTGCAGAGAGTTTTCAGGGTGGTCATCCATATCATCCTTTTGGTGAAGTTGGAGATGTATGGACTGATGCATGGAATACAAGGTGGGTGAAAAGTTATCTGGTCTGGCAGTGTGAAAGAATAGCAGTTAGCAGTCTGAATTTTAACCTGTGGCTGGTGATGAGTGGTGCTCCTTGAGGTCTAATACTGGGATGTAATTGCTCAATGTCTTAATCAGTGACCTGGTCGATGGACTGCTTGTACCCCTTAGTGTTAATGGTGGCTACAGTCCTTCCATGAGAGCCTGGGCTTGCAGTTGTATTGATGCATGTGTTTTCTGTTCTTGCCTGAGTGATTTTGCAGCTATTCCAGCTTTCCCATCTGATCCTCCCCCAGAAGTGAGGTCCATATGGATGAGTCATTGTAGGGGTTGTGTTCTGGGGTTGTGTCATTACTATTTTGCAAACTCTAGAAGACAGTCTCCAGCAATCTGGGTTTCTTGGCTGCTCCCTTTCATGCTAGGTATTGTCCTTGTTTGTGTGATATCCTAAAATCTTCCTGACTGCAGGTGCTCCTGCAGATTTAAGTAGGTCTGTGTCCAATTTTCTATCATCCTTCCACCTCACACTCCAAGACATTCTCTGGTCACTAGAAAACTTCTTATTGCTCTCTTGGTTTCTAGATAACTGGTGAATGGAAGGTTTGCAGCACTTTTCCTCCCTTGCTGTGCTCCTAGTAGAACACTGTCCAGAAACTATTTGTTCAGGCTTTTGTTTATTTCCTTCATGTCCAGCTCAAGACCCAATTTTTGCTAAGTAATGCCACTCTACTCACAAGATGTAATTAGAAAAGTATGTAAGCCATGTTGGTGCAACATGCAACTTTCAGGTTGAACACTGTCAGTGCAGTTTCTTTCGTTCAGTGAGAGACTGAGAGATGAATATATTCTTCTAGGACTGGCAATGTCTAAGCAGGTTTCATGTTTTTCTGGCTGGCTGATAATATATAGCACACCACCTTCCTTAATAATGGTTGGAGAGATGGGAACACAAAATCAAGGCCTAATGTGGGTAAAAGGCATCTTTATTTGGCTGTTCACTTGACTTAAACAGTCTGATATAATTCTCTCCAGTTGTGGCATGCCTTACTTTGTCGTCTTAAAAAACAATACAACAACAAAAAAAACCCTCTGCTCAGTGTTGAAGTATGTATCTGGCTGATTTCACAATGAGAATCTCCTGTCTTCATTGTAATTCACATCATGTTTTACTATCAGCAGTGATATCTGGGAGCAGAATATACTAAATGAAACCAAGCAAAACAGCAGAGATGAAAATATAATGTGAGCTATGCTGAAAGCTCTTTCATCTAGGGAAAAAAAAGCTGTGAGAAAAATCAATGTCTGAAGTCTAGAAGATATACAAATGCTTGTTAAAAATAAAAGCAAAAAAATCTCCATATGTAGTAATGGTAACAACATACTGTAGCTGGATGTGCAAATACCAGGACAACAAGCATCTGTGTCATAACTGGAAAACAAAGTAGAATTAAGGTAGAGGTTGCTGGTTGTGAATATGAAATATATCACAATTTGAAATAGTACTATATATTTACCACTAGTAACATGTAAATTGTTTCAAACTGATATGCCCCCCCCCCAAAAAAAAAAAAAAAAAAAAAGCAAGCTGCAAAATGATGTGGAAATTACCATTTGGAATAGTATTGTTCTTAAAGTGACATCTACAAGCAAAATCAATATGAATTCCTAGCCTATTGCCACAAAGGTGATCTAATAGTCCTGTTTTGAAAGTAGAGGAATTCACGTATAGGAACTGCATCTAGGTTCTGACAGAAGTTGGATAGTATCTTTTTTGTTGATTATTAGTCTAGAAAGAAAAGGAGTCCTTATTTATGAAGCTGTGATACTGTCGATTTCACAAGATGTGCAATCTCATTAACATAGGATTTCTGCTGCACTGTAATGAGGAGCTAGCTTCTAGCTATGTTAAACTTGATTATAATTATTTTCCTCCTCACCCCTTTGTCTCATTCTTGCCTTTTCAAGTACAATAACTGATATAGAATCAAAAAAAAAAAAATGAAACTAATGTTTAGTTCCTGGTAACTTTTTCAAATTTTTATGATCTAGGTAAAATAGACTGTATAAGATAGCATATTTGGTTCATTTTTTTGTCCTAGTTTAATACACTTGCTATGAAAACATCAAATAACCATAAAAAAACAGTTTATATAGACCTTATTACCACATTCAACCACAAACAACAAATTGAATCGTTAGTTTAGATAACAAATAAAAAAATCACAGGTAACATTGCAGAATACATAGAATGCTCTAGTTTTCCTCTAGAAAACAATGTCTGAAGATAATCTATCTTGATTCTCTGTCTACAAGAAAGAAGCAGAATTAGTGATATTATGTTCTGGAAGTATCATTACAGGATAAGAACGTGATGAAGTTAATGTTAAGGTACTTGATTATCAACTTTACTTAGGACTCCCACCTTTTCCTGCTTTTTTTTTTTTTTTTTTTTTTTTTGAAGACTAACTTTAAGGCCAGTGCTGTAGCATCTCTAAAATCTTACATAAAAATTTGTAGCATGCTGATTGGTATTCATAAATTTTGAATTGCCACTTGGTGAGGTGTATAGTAAATATGTGAAATATTTATCATCCCAATCCAGGGTCCAGAGCAAGTGAAGGAGAATTCAGATACACTTAGAGGGGCATTAGTATTTCCAGAAAAAACAAATGCTCTTAGCTTCCGTTTCATGGAAATTTTTTCGCTTGCTCTGGTTTGGTTTGGGCCACAGCAGTAAGACACAGCTTTCCTGCCAACAGGATTGTCGTTGCGTTGAGTGGAGGGACCTCAGGCTCTTTACCCCCTAGATCATCTAACACGTGGCTCCAAGCGAGGTTGGTGAACTGTCCCTGCTTGCGGCTGCACTGCTGATGCAGTAAGTGGCAGATGACAAGTAGGACAATGCTGGGCATTTTGATATTTTTATGATGTTTGAAAATTGGTGGCAGGGCTTGGAAATAAATTACCTCATTACATGTTGCTGCCAAACTCATGTAATGAAGTTCTGTTGAATTTTGCTGTTTGAGAAATGAAACTTCATGGAGTTTTTTGGGGGAGCTTAAATATACATGCCATTCTCGAAGTAGGTAACTTTGATTAGAGATATCTTATACCCATTTTATCTTCAGGTTAGTGCCTAGCCACATTCACACTGGCTGCCCAACAAGTAGAAATGGAGGCCAACACACTGCTCGTTGGCTTCAGATAAGAAGCTGTGGTCTGAGCCTCATTTTCAAGCTGTGATGAGATTGTCAGTGGTATCCTTTTGTTTCTTGTATCTACTCCATAGGAAATTACATATAGAGGGCTTGAAAATATCTTTATTAAAAGACTTAAAACTAAAAACTGACACTTTTGCAGAAAAGGCTGCTTAGAGAGACTTAGTAATAAGTGAAAAATGGCAACCTAGAGTTTCTCCCAAGTATCTTTGGTGAGAAGGAGGCAACTCCTTTCTCTCAGCAGGTATAACAGATCTTCAAAAAAAGATGTGTTGAGAATAAGCCTGCCTTGCAGCTAGTCAGACATTTTTGCAACTCGGAGTGCTACTGGGGTTTTTTGGGTGTGTGTTTTTTCTTCCCCTTGTAGCATATCCTCTACTCCTAAGGAAGTCGCTTCTATGTCACTTCGTGAGCTGTCCACTTTGCTAGACATCCAGAGAAGATTATTTCCTGTGGTGAAATTTCTTGGATCTCTTAAGATACACCTGAAGTAGTAAATAAAGTGGGCCCTGAGCTTTAGTTCATGCAGTGGCCTGCGATGATCCAAGCTGTTGAAATGCAAGCTCATCCTGTTGCAGTTCTCACCTGTGCCAGCTAACAGGGCATGGTTCAAGGCACGTCACGGACACTGTGTCCTTGTACTGTGTACAAGGCCACTTTTCCCTCCTCTCCCAGCAACACCATTCAGTGCTTTACTCCATACACTTCATGAGACCCAAGAAGTAAAAGATAAAAGGTTAAGTTCAAGTTGCTGGATTTCAGGCTTAATTTGCAGAAGGTATCCCTATCTTTGAGTGTGGATCCCTTAAAGCAATGAAAGTAATGGATTTCTTCTGATACGTATGATGATATTATACATTAAAACGCTGTAGGAAATATATTGCTGTATTTATTTACTCCATTTTCAGGATTTAAGTTCTTTATAGCTCAGGAAATAACTTCTTGATTTGTTTCTCCAAGCAGTTATGTCAGCACATCATATAAATGATTTTATTGTAAAGTATTAATATTTGAAAAACATTGCAGAACTCCCAGATGCCTGTCAACTAATACCAGTTGGAATGTAAAATGGCTGTAACTGGGTTGCAATATTCAGGCTGAGACTAAGGGTCTTTGTAGTATTCGTGGATGTCAGAGGAAGTATCTTGGTCCAGCTGGACAGAGGGACAGTGAATAAATTTGATTCTACCATGTAAAGCTTCCAATTGGTACTAATTTTAACTCACTGTTATGCTAATTTGGACATTTCATAGTTGGATTTTTGTTTTCCTATATGATCTTTCAGTAAGCCACATTGACTGTAGAGAGCTGTATTTTTCTATCAAAACAGTTTTCCTCTCATCTTTCCTTTAAAAGAATATCCCGAGCTCTTCAGATTCATATAGCTGAAGCTGGTTTCAGTGTTTTGTCTGCAGGGACAGTATACAACTACAAAAAGTACTGAGGTCCAGAAAAAGATATATGTCTGGACAACAAACATCTGGCCTATTCTGAGACTAGAAGACTTTAGTCTACAAATAGTATCCTAAACTCAGGTTTTATGCTGTCAAAAGCTATCAATGCAAGGAAGCCTTGAATATAATTTACATAGCTATTAAAAGATTCTAATCGACAAATAAAATTTACAAAGCCAATGAAGACTTCTTTTATTAGTTCACTACCTGTGATATTCAGGACAAGAATAGAGCATGCATCAACTTGAGAGAGGAATCAGGTTGGAGCTGACTTGTTCTGTTCTTACTCTTTACCTTAAGCTCTTCACAGTGACTTCTAACCTCTGCTCTGAGTTTGAGCCAAAGTCATCTTGAAGCCTGTTTCTGCCATCTTTCTTACCTACCATATCTCTTGTTCTGAACGCTTTCCTTAGCCTCTTGTCATTAGTTTTCAGTCTCCTTACACTTTAAAAATCCTGTAAAATTCATGTGAGCAATATGTAAGAGTCCAGTTGCAGTGATCAGGAATACATATGTTTATTTTAATGTATTTCAGCCTACTCTGGGAACTGTCCTGCTCTCCCCACCTAAAACCTATGGAGATATATTGATTTACTTGGAAGATACACATAGCATGGCATATCTCTGACAGCAAAAATCCTGCCAAATTTAATACTCTAGCTGAATAATCTTCTCAAGCACAACTTCAAAGCATCTGATAAAATCAAGGAATGATAGGCAGGTTTTGTGATTTGTAAAATCTGGACTACAAGACAGATTTTGAGCAATACAGTATGTCTGGAATAATTCCATACTGGTCCATGAGTGTATCTGAGAAACATCTGACCACAAAGCTGCATTAAAGACCTAAGTTTCGAGCTATACTGAGTTTTGTTCAAAATATATACAGAGAGGTTTGCCTCTAGGTTTTAATCTGTTTGAAAATGCTCACCTTCTTGAAGAAATGCTAGGCAGAAGGTTTTTGTCAGGGAGGATTAATGTATGCTATTGGGGATATTTATATTAGTTCATTCTTCTTTGCTACTGTCTACTATGATGTCAAATGTTCATGTTTTCAACCAGTAAAACACAGGCTAAAATTATAGGTTGCTAAATATAGCTAACTTGCCACATCATTTAGCTTGACAACTTATTTGTAATGAAGACCTAAAAGCAAAATCCAGAATGTTAACTAGGGCAGAAATTAAACCTTGTAATAATTTTTACTCATTGCTTCTTAATTGTAAATTAATAATGAACAGGAAAAGATGATGACAAAGCCCAACACTAAACGAAATATGACTATGTTTAACTCAAAAAAGGATTTTTCTGTCACAGGCAAGAGAATTTCAAGACAATGTTTTGCAACACGGGTGACATTTTTTGTCAAGAGTTAGTTATCCTATTTATATAGGGATTCAATCAGATTTATCTAAAGGGAAAATAAATTATGGAGGAACTTGTTTTGCTCTTGAGTATTTGTGTACTAGCATCAGCACAAAAAAGTTGGAGTTGCTGTCCATCAAATTAAAATGAAAAAGATGTGGGATTATCAAAAATGGGAATAAAATATATTAATGTGGCATCAGTCTTGAAGATGCTCACACATGCATGCGTTTCTGCAAATGGGATTTCTTTTCTTTTTTTTTAAGGGATAACTTAGTCTCAAAGGGGTTTGGCCTCAAATTCCTGTGACTTAGTGACAAGGACACTGACTCAAACTCTTTGGTCTCGATTCCAGGGACTTTCATGAATGTCTGTTACACAAGCTAGTCATTAAATAAAACTCAGTGGTCTGGGAACTGATTCCCAGCACATTCCCCTCCAGCTGAGCACTCTAGCCTTAAGAATATACTATCATGATTTTCCCTCTTCTGAATAACCTAGCCCCTCTTTTACTCCTGTTGGAAGTAAAAGATGGGAAAGGAATAATCCTATAGAAAATTTTTTGCAAAGATAAACTCTGTAGTTTCTGTTAAACTAGTAGATTTGCCAGTTGTGTACCAAAATGGCAGGCAGAGTATTAAGCTGTTATGAAAACAATGTAAAAAAGTTGCAATGCGGCTGAGTATGTTCATAGTACTTCCACCTTCTGGACTGTTGCACACACCTGATCCCAAGAAGATAATTAGGAAAAATATCCCTCTGTTTAAGGTAACAAAAATAAGTAATGATATAGAATGTGTTCATATAAAGACACATCAAATGGGCAAGGACTCCCCGGCTTGAAAAAGACTAATGAATGGAAGATAACTGCTAGATGAAAAGTTTAGGTAATAACTTCCAGTTTTCACATTAAGAATAAACTAATAAACTGATTAAGTATTAGGTTTTAAGCAAAAAAAGGTGGTACTTCCAGCATCACAAAAATGAATTTGGGTTTTGTTAGCAGATATTATGAAAGTAAAAATATAGGCTCAGAAAACAAACATGAAAATATTCACTAATAGGTATTTTCCTGACTTTTAAACTGGAAATTTCAGAAGACCTGGAATACTGCTATGTGTATTGGGTGAACTTAACTATATGTTTGCCCTGCTACTTGCTCTAAAGTATGTACTTCTGGCCACTCAAACAGAATACTGGCATAAGTGAATTCTTAATCTCTAAAGCGGTTCCTATTCTCATGTTTAGATATGAGCTTAATATTTGCTATGGGATTAATCATCTAGGTAGTTTGATATGTAAACTGCGGCAGTTAGAGGTGCAGATTCTTGCATGTTCTTGGTATATTTTAAATTAAGTTAATCTAGAGTTTCCTGAGAGCTGAAGGGGCATCTGAATACAGATCCTGGTCTTAAAATTAAGAGTCTAAATTCTACATGATGGAATAATCTTTTTTTTTGTATAATTATATTGCTGCTTAATCTGGTTTATAACCATGCTTAACTATCTGCCTTCCTAATCCACAACATTACTTGTAGTCTACTCTGCTAGCTCAATCTAAAAATGAACTTCTGGGTCATTGGAATTTGTAAAGTTGATGTTATCTGGTACTTTGCCTTAATACTGACCTGGTCTCAATTTAAACCAATAATCTAATTAAAAATAAAATCCTTTTCTTTCATTCCATATTCTTTCAATTAGAGAATTGAAGCAGGGAGCTGCTTCTCTGGAGCTCCAGAGAACCCTGGATGATCCCAGGTTTCTGAAAGCTTTCATGTTGTCCAGTCCTTGCTTTCAAGAGTTGAAAATCCAAGATAATCTAGCCCAAACTGTAGTCAGGTTCTGTAGCTAATTTCTACTGCATATCGATCTTCTGCTTATTCATTGTCTTTTAAAGAGGAGGTCATAATTTTCAAGCCCTCTCATGTAGAAATGTGGTTTTTTCTGTCTGGAAATACTTGCTTTCTCTAGCAACAAGGTACAGTTGGTATTAACTCCTAGCAGTTATGTGCAAGTATTTAGCTACCTTAAAAACAAATCAGTCTATTTTCTTCCTCGACACTCAGTTGTCAGACAGAAGTGGACTACTGTTGAAAAGAAACTTCATGTACAGATATTTGATTTAGTTTGTCATGGAAAATCTTTTGTTTCTGTCGTGTATTTAATGAGTTTTTTCAGCAACTAACATTGAAGACAGCTAAATTCATATGTATTTGTCTTTCTGTGTCTTAGTAATATATTCTGTATAAGTTTACATTTAAAACCAAGTTTTAATCTCATTAAAATTGGTGGGAGTTTTGTCTTCCACTGACTCTGATTCCCTGATTAACTGTTACATTCTATCTAGACTGTCTCTGGGAACCAGTATAGACACAATCATACTTAAGGAAAATAGCTACTGCTTAATGGGACGATGATGATTCTTAATTGAGACTCTTTCAGGTGGTGCAGGCCTTTAACTCAGCCAAGTACTCATACATAACTGCCAATCCTACTGTTCTTGGCAGTGTTTCTCACTTAAAAAAAAAATAAGAAAGAAAAAAAGTGATTTTTTTTTTCAGATGCCCATCTGCCTGAACAGCTAGATACCTGAAAATACTAATGCAATATCCAGAGCAGTCTGACCTGTGCAATGACTCTGGCAATCAGGATACATCTGATGTTTGTGCACCTTGGGCATTTGAAACCCACCAAGGTATACCAACTGCGCAATGACAATATTTCTCTATTGAGCTTGAAAGAAAATTGGCTATGTGAATTTACTCTTTTTTTCTTTTTTTTTTTTGGAGGTTGGGATTTAAAGAGCTCTTTTATGTTGACAAATACTATCAGCTCTACAAGTACAAACAAATGAGTCAAGAAGGTGTATTCCTGCGGCTCTTAACCGCTTATGAAATCTGCGGGGTGTCTATGACTCAGGTGATATTATCTGTGCAGAAATAGGGGGATAATCATGCTTTTCTGGTAGATACTGTTATTCATGGAAATCTGCCTGCAAACGATACAGTTATATCTAAAATAGTACTCAAACAGACCTTCAGGGTACATGTTGTAAGATATATGTGAAAGAAAAATCAGCTACAGTAGAAGTGCCTATTTCAGATTTAATAAGAAAGTTTTTGATGCAACTGCAGGTGCAACATGAATGCAAAAGTTTCTAGAGCAGAAGACAGCCAGATGAGGACTGTGCTGCCTAATGCACTGGAGGCAGAAGTCAAGGGTCAAAGGAATCGAATCAGTGGTCTGTGCCAGTCTCAAATGTCTTTTAGAAGTCTAATATGAGGCAAGTCAACCCCCAGAAAGATCTTTCTTCTGCTCCAACTTCTTATGGGCAGTATTATATTTAACTATTATGTTCCATATGTGGAGAAACATTTTTTTTTTCCTCCTGAGAAGACATTTGCAACCTTCAAAGTCAGAGGATAGTGCTAAGTTTAGTAGCATGTATGTCCTTGTTTATACATAGTAAAGATATTATAGCTTCTTATGTTAGTAAAAAGGCAATTAAAGTAATGAGGAACAAATTCTTTACTATTATGTTCAGTTTCATAATGTTTTATCAAGTTACTTCTGTAATAAACACATCAAATGTAGTTTTAACTAGAAAAATTTAAGCTGTTATTAGAAACTACACTTCAGAAGGCTTAAACTAATTTTATTCTACTTATCTACTATTTACATGGCACTAACTAAAGTATATTTTTCACATTACCTATGTTCTAGATTCTGAAACAGTTGTAAATGCCTCCATGCAGTCATGCCATATATAAACATGGATTGTATTCCCAGGGGACCTCACATTAACTCATAAGTATCTGCTATGGATGCCAAGGAAGTTATTTGTCACTTCTGCTCTGTGGTGTGAGTGTTTGTCCACTGAGATATGATCTGAGATTGATTCCTACATGTCATAGGAATAAGATTAAGTTCTTATCTGGTAACAGGCACTCTGTCCCAAAAGCTTACAGTTGCAATTGAGACATATGAAGCTTTGAACTTTTTTGTTGGGGAACATGGAGCTAACCATATGTTTTTTTTGAGTATATATTTATATGCAGAATTGTAAACACTCAACAATGCTGTCCTCGCAGCTTGCAGATAAAGATCCATTAAATGAGCAAGACAAACTGTCAGGAATGCAAAACATTTTGGTAATCCTTAATGTAAAAGGGAAGAGAGGAGAGGAAGGAGAAGCAAGCACTGTTCCAAGGCTGCAGAAGCACTGACCATGCTAGCAGCAATACAGAAGAGCACATACTTTCCGCTAATTCTTTTTCTTTTTGAAGTGTTGTAAAATGGCTTTGGCTGCCATCTGGGCCTGGGCTCTATCTCCATAATGCATGGCATTTAAAAGTATAAACTCTCTCTTCTAATCAGGATTCTTTGGCATGCTTGAAGTTAATATGTGCAAACAGAAGCTTTTTTTAAAGAGGAGGTGTATCATTTCCAATATCTTCACTTTATGTGAGACTGAAGAGCTAAGCTTTGAGGTGACAGCTGGACAGTTCATAAATTCAAAGATGCTCTTTGAGCCAAAGGGTATCTCATTATGAATTATCTTCCTGTGCAGTTTGGCTCATGGAACTTCATCTAACTCTTCATTACTAGGTCTAATAATTTTATCGTTTTCTAGTGCACATTCTGAATATGTGACATTGAGATCACCTCCGATGCATATCCACAGCAAATTGCTACTGAATTTGCTTTCACCTGTTGGAATTGGACACTTATTTGAATAGTGTATTCCTCAAAAAGATAGATATCTAAAGTTATTTCTTAGATTGTTGGGGAAATTTTTCTTCTGATACTGTGCTATAACAAAAAAGGAGTCAGCACTGCTGAATTCCCTGGATAATACCAGACTGCTTCAGTCAAATATGTTTGCATTCCTGAATCCCAATACCCTCCTAAGAGCAAGATCAATCTATTCTGCATGCAGTTATATTATAAATATAGAGGTATTTCAAGGACATAAGGAACTACTATTACTTCTGACCAAACTTTCTTTATGGAAAGTTAGAAATATCTACGATTCTGTTTTGAATCCCAAAGTGCTTTTTTTTGGCTTAAGTCTGTCTACATGAAAGACACCCAGCTTTGACACTATGCAATGGATATTCCAATATAAGGCATATATGTGGTATATATTACAGGGTTTATATATATATATATATTTAACTTACATTTATAGAAAGAAATGTAATGCCATGCTGAGACTATGCCACCAACTCAGCCATTATTCAAATTCTACTTACCTTAAAATGCAGCAAAATAAGATGACTAGATAGCTGTTGTGCTAGGAACATGATGAAAAGCTGACTCTGTAGTAAAAAACATGGCTTATTAGTTGTATGCAGTCTAATCCAATAGTAATGTAGACTAGAGTTAGGCACTTAGACCTATGTGGAAAAGAAATGAATAAAAATAGTAGAAAGTAGGAGCAGGTGATGTGTTTGCCAAAATCACCAGAAGTGAGAAGGGTCAGTGAGAAGGTGAATCTGACCTGACTGATTGATTAAAGAGAAATTTGGCTAGAAATTAGGGAGAATTTTAGTAGCAACCAGAGCTCTACAAAGGATGAACACGGGGTGAATGAAGTGATGAATAAAGAGCTACTGAATCTTAGTTAACTGTAACTTTTCTTATTAGTAGAGTCTAAATAAATTTAGTGTATTCTGTCACTTTTTATAGTAGTAGAATAATATGGTATCATGTCATAATGTGGTAATGCTCTGTGCTTTCAATTTTCCCAGTAAACCAGACTAGCTGCCTTATTTTATTGTTGAGGTTACCTTGCTAACTTCCTTTAAGCAAGAACGAGTGACAGGAACAAAAGCATTCCCTTCATCTACTAGTCTGGTTGCTGCGAGGTAGCAGCCTTCAACTAGTGTATGACAACCTCACCAACAGACCTATTGAATGCTATGGTAAGAGCCCACAGATTCCTACGGAGGTTCTCGGCACGTAGTGCCTCCAATGCACCCAGTGCTAACGCTCATCATCGGGTTTCTCCCTACAGTATTTGCATTACGAGATATGTAGGTGCCAGAAAATCAATTTGTTCCTCTCTATCAATGTGTGCGCTTCTGGATTCTCAGCAAGTCCAATTGCTAGACCTTCCAAAAAGTATATTAATGAGGAAAATAAAAGTCTTTTCTTTTATCTTTTTTTTCAGGAATACATGGTATTTTCCATGCAGTTTAAGATCACAGGAGTGGCTGTCATGTATCAGATGAAGTGTGCATCTAGCCTTGCAGGCTGTTGCTTGCCATGATCAGTATTTGACCAAGTGAAAGCACAGGAACAGGGCAAGCGAGCTGTGATTCTTTCCTCCCGCATGAGGGAACTGCTGATCAGAGTCGTACTGACCTAGGGAAAGTGCCCTTATTTAATAGTCCCTAGTGAATTTCTATTGTAAATGTCTTCAGTCACCTTTTGAAGAAGTCTAGAAGTTTAGATCCACAACCGACTGTGGCAGGGAGCAGTGTGCTTTAACTACATACTGAAACTGCATGTTTATTTTGGATCTGTCTGCAACAGATGAGACAATAAATGACTTGTTACCTCTATCCTTTCTGCCTGCTCATGGTCTCTCATGTACCTCTTCACTTTTTTTTCCATATTGAAAAATGGCAGTCTATTTTACGCTCATCATACAGATGCAGTCCTGCATTCTTTGATCATCTTTGCACTTCTAGAAGATCTGAACAAGGTGCTGAGATATTAAATGAATTTGCAAGTCAACCCCAGAACTGAGCAAGTCCAAGAGCCTCTTAAAGGTTTCACAGTGTGAAATTGCCTTTGAAAGCAAACATCATACCCAAATCCATATCTCCCATGTCTGGAAGTGACCACAATAACTTGGAGATTGGCCTCATTTGTTTTAGGAAGAGCATGCTATGCCAAACAGGCATATGGAAAGAGGAGAAATGTATGGGAGTAGGTTAACTTGCATGCTCAAAATTACTGAAGAAAAGATTTAAAAAGGCATAATTTAGCTCAACCTCTACAGTGCTGAGAAAAATAAGTCAGCTTTTCCACGTCACCTGCATATCTAAAGCTTAATACCTCTGATATTACAAGGCAATGTAGAAGTGTTTATGATTTCATATGTATAAGAAACACTTTAGACAATAAAATGGTCTGAAGTTGCTTACTCTCATTTAATAAAACAACTTGGTGCACTGAGAACAGTGTGCTTTTCTGCTTCCTTGCC
Organism: Rhea pennata; assembly: GCF_028389875.1. Classification (NCBI taxonomy): domain Eukaryota; kingdom Metazoa; phylum Chordata; class Aves; order Rheiformes; family Rheidae; genus Rhea; species Rhea pennata. The sequence goes on from NC_084666.1 coordinate 5,464,967, forward strand.
TTTTATGTAGGATGTTGATTCTTTCAAGCTGAATCATGAACGGTGTTTTTTTTTTTTTTTTTTTTTTAATTATTCTCTTGGTAAACTTTCTCTTGCAGATTGCTATCTTAGAGAAAGGTAGATATAATCTTTTAGGGAGAGACGACTTTAAACACAGGTATATGGTTTGTTTATCTCACCTTAAGAGGTGCTTTGGAAACAAAACTGGATTCAATGTTGCTGATGTAGCCTAGCTCTAAGAACAGTTTGAAGCACGGTCTCTACTGTCTCTATACACAGCTCAATCTGCCTGGGTTTGAGTTGTCTGAAAATCCCATGTGCTTTTGTGGGTAGACCTCTTGTGTCTTTTCTAGGAAGGATCGTTGTCTACATTGTCTGTATGGGTATGTGGATTATGTGGAGAAACAGCATGTGGTCCTGAGGACACTCCCAAATACATGGCATATCTGTTTTTTAATTGGAAAAAGTCATGTGGTCTACTCTAAAACAGACTGTAAGAATCTGTACAGAGAAGTAATGCAGCTTAAGTGGCTAATTTGACCTTAAACTGGCATCCTCCTCCCTCTCACACACCCCACCATCAGCAATAGGAAGGAAAATGTAGTTCTTTCATATATGCAGGGACAATTTCCATAGATTCTGAATATCAGCTGCCTGTAGCACCTAACTTACTAAAATACAAGAAAATCTTTGTCACTCCTAGATAAAGCGCCTGTTTTCAGCAGTTGTCAGAAGACATTACGGTGCTGGGCTACTGCTCATTTGCTGGCAAGTCAACAGCAGTCTTGGAATCATCATCCCATTTCAGATGACATTTCTGGGAAGGGGTGGAAAAACTTCAGGTAAAAGAGATCCTTAGCTGACACAAGAGGTCAGGCGTCAGTATGGTAGTAGCCTTAATCTAGGCAGTAGCATTGTTTTGGAGAAGAGGTAATGATCTTAGGTGTGAAGCTTCCTTCTTGACTTGAAGATCATCTCATCTTACTGTTGGATTACAAAACTATTTGGTAGCATCATTAGTTACATGATGATAAAATACTGTCTACTATCATTGACACCAAAATGTCAGTGAAAATGGGCAAAGCTTGCATTGAAGTAATGTCACATCTGTAACTAAATCAGTTTATTCTAATATGAACTATATTCCTGTTCTTGGTATTCATGTTTCAAGGTCAAAGTAATACCAGACTTGCACAGAATGAGAATACTGGGCATCAGGTGCTGGCCACTGAGTTGCATTTAGAAGGGGAAATCTCTGATGGAAATGGATGGGCAGGTTGAATGGAAGCTGCTTTAAATGTGCAACTCTGGAGCTGTCTTAATGACATGTGAACTGAAACTTCAGTGGGAAGATTTTAGCAAAAGCATATGGGGCTGGGGGGAAATACATGTTCAATGTGCCTTAATTACAGTTCTAAGCTTTTTTGGCATTCAGATGCTTTCTACCACTCTTTATAAATATTTCCTCTTATGCCATGCATATTGAATGCTTTGTGAGGAACCTTAGCAAAGCTTTGGGACCATGGAGGGAGTCTTCCTGCTTGAGATAAACCAGCTATACAGGGTCTTGACTAGAGCACTTGGTAATTATTTTTTTTTATTCTTTATTTATGCTATAACAGACTTTTCATGCAAGGAGTAACTAATTCTAATTTAACTAATAGTTAAATTCCTCTCAGACATTTTTCCCTGTGCATGGTGCTGGTTTTCAGTAAACATTTCTCCAAGGGATTGAATGAATGGGATCAAAACAGCAGCATAAATGCTATAGCTGACTGCCTTAAAATGGCAATGAAAAATAGTGGAAGGTTTGCATGGCAATAAAACTATGTACTATGCTAGATGATACATATGTGTATATAGTGGTTTGTACTTCCTATGAGAGTATTACTCTATCCTAAAATGTATTTAGCTGTATACCTCTTACCAAGCCTTTCTAAACACCTTCAAAAACCTGGGCTTGACTGGTTGGCTTAAAATATCAGTGTGTACTTGATCAGACGGGGTGAGGAATTCAGACGAACTCTGTCCACGTTTGTGTTCTGCCAGTGGTCTCATTAACTGTATCTTCCACTGTAAAAGAATAGAGAAGTTATTCATTACTGTAGCAGGTTGTCCAAGTCAAGGTTGCCATAGAAACCGTAACTTTCAGAATTGTCTTCTCAGTCACAGATTTTTCTGTTTCACTTCTGGCACTGACCCTAGTTTGCTTTTAATAAGTGTAAACCATTAAACAAAAATGCATAGATTCAACACGGTGTAATTACTTGCTTCTGGCTACTTGAATTTCCAAATCTACTATTTCAAACATAGAAGTTATCTGGGGTGTGAAAAAAACAGTAAACATGTATTGAAAGAGTAAGTTCAAATTTTTCCACAGATATTCTCTTCAACATGTCAATGAAAGTGGTTAAATGACAGGTATTTTCTCAAGCTTTAATCCTTATGAGATTTATAACAAAATTATGCTTTCTCCTAGAATTAGCTGCCTACACACAGCCTTCTTCACAATGAATTTGATAGAAGAAAGTGCCAATAACTCAGTGCATACATCAAATCACTCAATTCTATCTCAGACTTGCAGTAATTTTCAGTAATAGAACTCGATTGTTTCTCTGGGGAAGGAGAGAATCTGCCTACCCCAAAAAAAGTCACAGTCCCACTCAAATTTCGTGGATTATTATGCAGGACAAGACATGATCTGGTAGCAACAACAACTAATAATGATTGTATCTATCAATCACTGTCTGCTGCATTTGCTTTGAACTCAGAAATAGGAAAAAAAAAGAAAGCAAGCAATTCTATTTTCAAAATGATTCAGATTTTTTTTTCTTAAAACAGATTTCAGTTTAGTTGTAATAGCTACTCTTGAGGAAAAAGACAAAAATGAATCAAACCGATCTTGCAAAATTTTGCAAAGTTGGATAGTTTTCCAAAAATAAATCAATCAAAAGGTAGTGCACCTACCTGTAATGTCTTCACCAAAGCTGACATTATAGCTATTAGTCTTGCTCTCATGCTGAGCAGAGAGGCTTACATGAAGGAAAATATTCCTTTTTACAAAGGCATCACCTCTAATCAGTCTGAGTGTAATGGTAAGCTATATACCCGGAAAACTCAAACCACTTTTGCTCTGTGTGGATATCCATTGCTCATGGGAAATGTTTACTATGAGTATGATTTTATAGCTTTTAAATATTTTTAGCTTTTAACATATTCCTCATATTTCTCTTACCCTACTTGTCCCATTAAAATGTTTAACAAATCTCCAAATGTATGTCAGGCTCTTAAACTAACCTGTTGGAACTACTTAATTCATTTAAAGAGGATGGAAAATTTGCCAGATATGGTGCTTGGCTGAAATTTCAGCAAGTTCTCTCCTGAAGCCTGATTCAGCACTCGTTGAAGTTGATGAGATTTTTTTTCACCTGTTAATCGGTAAATGGACTGAATTTCCGATGATAATAGCAATTTAGAAGTAACTTTACAATACAACTACAACTGGTTGCAGAAGTTCTGTAAAATTGAGACCAGCTTGAGTTGTAGATCTAGTTTATGAAATGTAGGTGGTCTTTAGCAGTGTGATAAAACATTATATTTCTAATTAGATTAGAGTTAACACAAATATCAAGAGAAACTGCAAACCTGGGCAGGTCCACCAGTACACTGCTTCAGGACTTTCTCTACTTTGTCTCCACTCTTTGCTGACTGGCAGCAGATTCTTGTGTGTCCTAGTTATGAAAAACTAGGATAATATGTACTTCTCTCCCCAGCGAGTTGGCTGTTCTGCCCTTCTTGCACATAGTATTTTGGCAGGGTTGTTTAAGCGTTTTAATAGATATACAGCAGTGTTGGTCATGATTTGTCTAATGACAAATCCAACATATGAGGTGCTGGATTTACTAGGGAGTTAATGAAGGGTTGCGCTGCTAATGCACAGTAAATCTAGCTCTCTGGACTAGCGCATGCCTGAAATGACCGCTAGAGCAGCCAGTGACAGAACATAGATTCGACAAGTTTATGCCTTAAAATGAGAATCAAGTTTGCATAATAGATTTCCAAGATTTTGGTTATGATTAGGAAGATGTAGAGAGCATCAAATAGATGAGACAGGACAATTTTCCATTCACCTGGTTGCACTATAGAAAACCCGTGTGCAACAGCCAGATTATCTGTATATTGACTTTTTAAAATTCTTCATGTTGATTTGTCCACTTCTTGGAAAGAAGGATATTTCATAGTGATAGTTTGATTTTGATGAAGTACCACCACAAAACCCACCAAACATTGAAGAAAATCTACCTAAGTCTATTTTTCATATCTACAGCAGTAAAAATAAGGACTTTAACTCCTGTATCCATGACCCCCATAGGGTCCTTGAGGACCTCAGTCCTCCAAGTCCATTCTTAACCATAGAAAACAGATTCTTTTGTTCCACCTCAGAATGAAATCCAAAACTGAAAAATCCTTCGTGAGGCAGAATTAACTTTTCCCCACATCTACTGGAGATCTCACCACTGTGGCTCCCTTGTGCCACCATAACAGGAGTGTAAAAGAGGTCAGGGTGAGAAACCAGGCCATTTCTGTGGCAGTAATAGCAATAATTGCTCAAAACCAGCTTTATTTGTGTCATAAAGGTATTCTCCTTTGACAAAAAGCAGAATCTGGAGCTGAAGTGCATAGTGGCAGTAAATTTTATACAAAGATTTCTAAATTTTTAGCATCTCATGGGAGTTGATGTCAGATTGGGAGATAAATCAGGTAATATTTTGACTGAAATTGGTTCAACTTTATTGCTGAGTTTTTAAACTGAGTGATTTCTAACTCTTTCCTCTTTTGAGGTATGTTTATCTCCAGCTTACAGTGAAAAATCATTTGAAAAAACAGCTTTTGTCCTCCAACAATGTAATTAAAATGCAATTCAAAGCCTCATAGGTTGAGTACGAAGCCCATTTCTCAGGCGCAGTCATCCAAAGATAATTATTATCTTAGTGTTATACAGACATACAAACGAAATCAGAATGTAAGGGGTGGGGAAAAGTTACTTTGAATAAACATATTAACTCTCACTGATAAAGTTGGTTGCAGTTTAAATTTGATGCAGAATGTAAAATGTTTGTTTATGTAATCCTTACCAGTTGAGTTAACCAAATGCTCAAGTCTTAGATTGGCAGATAAATTCTGAATATATAGGACTGGACGATGAAATGGGCAATTCACGTGTAAATGCTATTCTTCATTGGAGGTCTCCAAAAGACACTGCAAGTGGGCTTAGTACTTTTCCACTTTCCCATTTCTGTGATATCAGTGTCTTTTCTTTATTTTCATGAGCATGTGTGTTAGGACGGGAGAAATAACTCCAACAAGGTTAGTCAGTGCGAACCTGGAGCATCTTGTGCCATAATACTTGTTCAAAACATTTTTAAACACAACTACTCCGTGCTTGCTGCTTCTACAGCCTTTGCCAAAGCTGACTGGCTTCAAGCAAACTTGACTCATGACTCATAGTCTGCAGTGTAAGTAGTTTCTACTTGGAGTGTCTATGCAGCTAGAAAAGGTTTTAGTTTTGTCTGTGTTTTTTTTTTTTTTTTTTTTTTTTTTCCTGTATAGCCTATATCCACTGAACTCTAGTGCTATGCAAAAGTGAAAATAAAAGCCTGGAATAATCAGATGTCTTCAGGTATATCTATGTGTCTGTAAGATGAACCCTTATGTCTGAAACTAGTTCTGGTATGTTTTGTATATCAAATGGAAGTCCAAAGAGAACCTGTTACTGAGAAGTAAGCAAATTCCTGTGATCACAGTCAAGTGTCAAATCTGACGTTAATTAAGAAGCCTAAATCTATCATTTTTCAATTGCATCTGTCTGTGTAAGCTTTTCTAGTCCATCTCAGTACAAGGCGAAAGCTATGTAAATGAATAATGAAATCATTTTTTATCTTGGAACATTTGTGCAAGGAAGCTGTGTTAGGATTTGGTTTTTATTTTTCCTGTGTGTGAGTGTTTAGGAAATGCTTGTAGTGAGAAAAACCTTCTCTAAATAGCATTTTTTTTTTTTTTTTTTTTTTTAAGAGCTGGTTACTGCCTGCATAGATAGATTTCTTCTAGTCAGGAGTTTCATTCAATGTATATTGCTGCTGAGGTTACACTTTTCCTGTGTGCTTATTATGCCCCTGTCCGTTTGTGGCTGGCATGCAGGTGTGCCCCAGGGCTCTCCCTGCGCTTAGAGCCCTCTGATCCCTCAGATTCTTCTGAGCTACGCATACGGCGATTTTCCTCCAAAAAACCCCCAAGAACTCTGAAGAATAAGATGCTGGTGCCTGCCTGAGTTGTGCTTTAGCCAGCACATTTAATCCTTTTTGCGTATCTGTTGCAAGACCAGCTACCAAGTCCTATTTCATCTTTTAATCATTATAAACTAAAATGGGATTCCTATTTCCAAACCTGTATTGTGCTGTATAGCAAGGATATTTTTAGCTACTTTGAAGGTTTACTATGAAAAATAACTTCTGCAAGGGAAAATGATAGCTACTTTTAGATATTAATCTGGAAACAACACTTAAGCTGAATTATATAATAAAGGTAACTTTTCTGGGCATTTAAAATAAAAGCTTGAGATTTGCAATTAAAATAAGTAGTCAGGTACGCAGGGTTTTCTTTCTGTTTTTATCCTTTGTTCTGAGTTGTGAATTTTTAAAGTTAGCTGTTGTGAGAGTTTGTTACTTGAGAAGTCCAGTTGGATAATTTGACATGAAAGCAATAGCTTCTTGGGTAAACAAGCATATAACATGGAGAAAGAGTAATAAACTCAGCTGTGCTGAACACAGCGTTGGCCTGTAAAAGGAGGGAGGAGGATAAATGAGATGGAAACTTAAGTGTGCAGCTTTACTTGCCTCAGATTTTAGCCTTTTTAGTACCCCTTGTGCCTGCTCTGTCCTAGACTAACCATAAAAGGGTTTGTAGAAGGGACTCCTGCCAGTTTGCATCCTGACCTACTGTGTCCAAACAGAGAATTTCAAGTAAAAAAGTCTGTGGACAGGAATATTTGGAATTTAATTTAGACAATTGTCCCAATGACAATAACCGGTGAGAAGGCCACTCTCCTGACCCTGAGGTAGACTGAGCTGATTACTATCTGCTCCAGTCTTGGAGATGTTCAGAGGCCACAGGAGACCAGTCTCTAGATGTTGCATGACTGTGACATTAATTTTCACTTATCTCCAGTGACATGGAAAGCTATAGGATCTCCTGGCTTTCCTCTGCCTGGGGCAGGGAGCACTGGACTAGGCTTTGGAGCCGCTGCTCAAAAGCACATTTCACTGCTTATGGCAACTGTGAGCTGGAAAGAGCTTCACTCTGCTGTGCCACTAAAAGTGCTACCAAGCTCTTCACAGCAGGAATGAGCTGCTTGCAAGTCCTCTAGGAGTAACTTGATTTTTTAATAAGAACTGAAGATAACATTTATTACAGATGAGCAGACATCCGTACACAACTTTCTGGAGGTGGTCACTATATTCATACTGACATCTTTAAATTTTTGTCTAATTTTTTCCCCCACCACTTTTTATTCTTAGCTATTTTTGAACAAGTGTTTCCATTCAGCCTGGTAATATTGAATAACAGAATGAACTAAGAGGATGCAAAATGAAATGCTTCCTATGATCTTGTAAAATGAGTTCAAATATTTAACTTCCGAATTCTCATAAGCATTACATTTTAAAATTAGAGGAAAATAAAATCTAAGAAATGCAGAAAAGGAAAGAAAAGTAAATGGGTAGTCTGAATGCAGCACAATTTCACAGATTTACAAAAACAAGAGAGGAAGAAACTACTTGAATGTAAAGGAGGAGGTTTTTCAAATTTTCTTAAAGGTACCAAAATGTAATTATTCCCTTCTTATTTTTGCCTTTTTTCATTGCCCGTGTGCCTAGCTCAATGCCAAATTTCCTTTAATAACTTTGATTTATTATCCTTTCTTTACATGAGATTGATATAGTTTGTTTCTATGTATTTTTGACCTTTAAAAATAAAATTTCATGTTGAGCTGAAAGATGCATTAATTCATTCATAAATATTTGCTGAAAACTGTTTCATCTTTTTTCCTCCGTTTACTTTCCAAAATTAGAAGAATTATTTTCTCTTACAACATTTTCTCTATGATGGATCAGAAAGGAATTTTTTGATTCTTTTAGTTTCTAAATAATATTTTGGAACCATATCTAACTGGATGTAAATTACAGAATTTGCCAAGTTTAAAAAAAAATTGTCAGGTTTTCTGACAGCTTGGAGTGAAAATTGCAATGTTTGTCCTAGATCAGCATGAAATATTTTTTATTCCTCACAGTATTTTGGTTTTGATCAATAGTTTGCACATCCTTACCAACAGCTGCCTGTAGACAAAGAATAATTTTTAATATACCCTCAAAGCTACAGGCGTGTCAAGCTTTCACAGAACCAAATTTTACACTTAAGTACATTCACAAAGCTTTCTGTAGAATTGAGAGTTCTAAAGATTGAATATCTGATTCTTCATAGTACTGGTTCATTAGGGTTTCTACAGTTATATTAATCATCAGCTTAAATTTCTCAGTGGCTGGGTATTTTTCTGGAAACACTCCTATAAATTGTATTATTGAGAATGAAATAGCTGAATTAGAAAGTTTTCATTCTATTCCATGTGGCTTTTGTTGGCCAACATGACGCAGAACAGACCAACTTCTCTGCTTACTATTCTAGCCCCCTTGGACCTATATTCTGGCTACCCAACTCTGTCCAGGTTGAATTGGAAAGGGCTCAAGCCATTAAAAGTATAGTGTTGTGAACTTTACTACTTCAGGTTTGTTTGTGGTCCCGTGTGCTACTATGAAGTCAATTTAAGCAACTGTGTCTAGCCCTAAAGTGACAACTTTGAACGTTACAGAGCATGCTTATCTGTTAAGTCAGCCATAAATGGGTTATTCAGTCAAGATCAGCTGAAAAACTGTGTCAGAGCTGGGAAATGAACTCAGATCTCTTAAGTACTACTCTAAATTGTCCTAGGGAAGGGGTTGTCCTCTGAGAGGAGCATAAAAGTATCTAATGGGTATCTTTGTCTCAATGTCGCTGCTTTTGTACTGGGAAAGTTCAGTTGCATTAATCTCTGGCACCAGTATTTCACAAAGATTGCCTGTTTCCAGTTCTGACCATTGCTGTTGTTCATGTACACGCTATATCCTTCCAGCTGTGTGGAAGACAGACATCTGCAGGGCCTTCAGTGGCATATCTAAATAACTGAATTTAAAAGGATGTTATCTGGGTGCAAATCTGATGCCGACAATGTTTGGTAATTTGCAAATGACGTAACTTCAGAGTGTTTTCCTCCTGAGTGTTTTTGGAAAGTTATGGGAAGCATCCAATTGAGGATTGAAGACCTCCCTATAGACAAACTAAACAAAAGGTAACAATTTATCCCAATGTTTTAGTTCACTGCTGATGAATTTTCTTAGCATCTGCTTAAGTGTTTGACTAAAGCATTCTACAAGCCCATCTGTTTCTGGCTGATACGGAGCTGTGTGTGAAGGGGGAATTTTTAAAAGCTCACACACCTCATTTAACAGAGAAGACATAAAATTAGTGCCCTGATCTGTTGAATTTTCTAAGGGTAAGCCCACTCTGATAACACATTAATCAACTCATTAGCTTCATGTTTTGTCAGCTAAGACTTTAACGGCACTACGGCAGGGTCTGTAGTGTGCCAATATCTCTTCCACCTTTTGTTATAAGACAGACAAGAAATTTCACTTACTGAGAGTTAAGACTCAGATTTTCCTAGTCTAGCTGTACGATATGCTAGTGGGTATAAAACAGAGAGGATAGAAAAAAGTGGCTGCTTCAAATACAAAAGCTAATTGTGTGGTGGCACACCAGTTCAGCTGTACTGTGTGATGCACACTTGACCTCAACGTGCCCCGCACGGCCTGTCTCACCTTCATCTTCACGACACGTGACCAGATCTGAGGTTGGTTGGTCTTCTGACTGGCCTGCATTTCGGAGTGGCAGGCAAAATCCTCTTGGAGAGTGGATACCTCTTCTGAGCTGGCAGCTGGCAGTCTCTGGTATAAACAAGGAATCACACCAGCAAGGTTGTGTGTGTAGCTGCTTCCACTGTACACAGCGCATTTAAAATAACAAATTTGAACAGCCTTGCAAGCAGAGAGACACTGCTGCCACAAATGAGCATGAGACTTCAAAGGAATTCAAAGATTTAGAAAAGAGATATATACATCAAGTTCCAGGCAATCTCACCTCTGCTGCCTGGGAAAGGTCCCTGGCAAGAATGAACAACTACATACAACAAAATTTAATTTCATTACTGATTAAGAACTGTAAAATGTTTTTACCTTTAAAGTAGCTAATAGAAGCAAATACAAACAAACACTGCCTATGGAAAAATGCTGCTTCTAGTTTAATGCAATTCAAAGGGAATTCTGACAATGTAGTATATCTCTGATTTATTCCAAGTTAAATTCTTCACTCTCTCTTCAGACAGTTTCCTTTCTATTTTTAGTCTGGAAGAAAAAGAGTAAAGCAAACAAGATTTGGTTAGGGATTGTACTAACAGTTGGCATCCTGTTTTTTTTCTAAACTCAAGCCCTGTTAAAGCTTATACCAATATTAATGTTGTTGGTATGAATGTTTGGCTGCTGCAGAAGTGTTCAGATACAGTTCTCATCAAAGGAGTTCAAATATTTCAAATAGAGTGTGAATTAGCAAGAGAATAAATATCATACAGCTGTTTTAGTATCTCAGAACACATGGGTTTCAACTATATTACATAAGTTTAAAAAAGTTATAGAAAAAGTTAGGTGGGAAGGAACCTCATCTGATCCAGTCCTTCCCTCATTGCAGGACTAGCTTTGGAGCTGTGTTTAACTTTGAGGGCCTGTCAAGTTATTCCTGGCCATGTCCAGCCTAGTTTTGAAAATTTCCATAGATGCAGATTCTACCACAGCTCTGGCCCCCCAATCCAAAGTTTTAACCACTCTTTTTATTAAATCTCTAATAGGAATTTCTTTTATTGCAAGTTATGTCTGCTAACTTGTGTGCTTAGTGCTACCTTTATGGAGAGCCTCAACCCATCTTCTCTATATCCTCCAATTAGGTATTTGAAAATAGTAATTGGTGCCCAGCCTGCCACCTTCTCCCCTGATCTCCCACTGCAGTTTTAACCACCAAGACCACCTGTTTAATGCTCCTGATCATCACACTGAACTAATGACTCTTAGCTGCCCCTACCTGGCATGGTCTTACCTTGGCCAGCTGCCACACTCTCAGAAAGCTCCTGGACATAGTTTAAAGGATATCAGCACCCAAGGACTGTTCTCAGCAGCCAACATGAAACCGCACAGTTCTTCAGTGGAAAAGAGATCAGCTGTGGTTAGGCCTTGCTGTGCTGCTTACCACAAGGCTGGAGAATAGACTTAGTCTTATTTTATTTACTGCTCTAAATTCACTCCTAGAATTCTAATCCTTTACCATACACTCATTCTGCCACCTTAGGTAAACTGATAGATCTTTCTCTTTTCCAGTTTCCTATCTGTAAAATCAACATTGTGGTGCTACTATTACTTGGGTTTTTTAATGTCAGTTATAAGGTGTCAGGGGAATGATTTTTGCTTTGGAAGCGTGGATTTTCAGGGAGTTTAGAAGATGATAACTATCCTTGAGATTATTGTGACCCCAGGACAACCAATGCATATTCTACACAACGGAAAAGCTGCAGTCTCCTGTCAGCAGGAGAACTTAATTCGTCTTTTATTTATACACAGGGGCTCTCCACCCCAGGTAGAGCCTTTAGGTAAAGCTTTAATATGAAGAAGTATCAGTAAACATTATTGACAGAAGGTTCCTCTCATGGAAATCCTACTCCCAGCAGAAGGAAACAGTAGGATTTGTGCATTGCTTTCTTCAAAAATGTATTAAAAGGACTTCCTCGTCTCAGTGGTTCCTGCACTTTGGAGCTGATGTGCTGGGGGGAGCTCCACCTGTTCTGGGTAAACTTTTCTGCCTGCTCAGCTATTTTATAAATAACATAGAAGACAGGAAGGGCTTGCTCTTCATCTCAGTGAAAGGAACCAACACTGAGCCAACAGACTTTCCTTGGCGTTGTCTGAATCAGGGACTAAATCTTGATGCTGGACTGATGTGTCAGAGGAAATTGGGAGGTGGGTCTGTCTGCTGGGAACTTTTCTTGAGTATAAACGGAGAAATCAGGTCTGTTTGCTCTTTGCCCCTCTCTGTGCACTTATCCATTACAGTACAGTGAACTTGCTACACCTTATCAGTCATCACTTGGCCATGAGTGGAAAAGTCCGTAACAATGAATGGGAAGCAAAAAAATTTTCTTCTCTCCTCATTTTGTTTCGAATTACAGAGCCACTGGCATATACACCTTGAGGTCTTTCTTTTGTTCTTTCCACTGGGTACATACACTGACATTTTATGCAGTAATATATCATTTTGTGCATCTGCTTGTGGTGTGGCTTGCATGATTTCTTTTGTGCAACCATCTGAAAGCAGCCTTAGTTTCCCTTCATTCACAGGTATTAGTTAAAACTTCCTTCTCTGCCAAAGAATAGTCTAAGATTAGAGAGAGACTTTTTATTGTAGCCTACTGGATATTAAACTTTTACTTGTGAAAATGAGGGGGTTTTGCCTTTTTTTTAATGAATATGAATAGGCAAAGCAAGACAGCTCCTGCCTGAGCTGATGAATTTCTAAGATATGTACCTATTAAGGACATTAAAGCCACTGTAGAATATATTCTTTCTAAAGCCAAATTATTTCTCTTGTATAAGAAAACATTTCAGCTAATATCCTCTGCTTGAAAAAAAAAACAGCTTCTAATAAGAGTCTTATTTCCTATCTTGTCATATGTGAATATTTCCCATTTCCTGTAATTACAAGATATGAAAAAGGACAAAGGTTAGATCAATATTTGAGCTTTTGGAAATCACTGTGTATTTTCTTGTGCAACTGCAAAAAAGCATGGATTTATCATCCTGAATCTGCAGGCATACCCTTTTGCAGGTCAAAATTCTCAGTATTTCAAGACAAGTGTATCATCTTTCAAGCTACCCCTGTGATCTTCCCATGCATATGTTTTTTGTTTGTTTGTTTGTTTGTTTTTGTCAATTTGCTTTCTCTAACTTTCTTAAAAACTCAAGACACCTTTCTCTTTCCTTACAGTGAGGTCCTGAAGGCAAATTTTTGGAGTAAAAGGTATATTTTGTCATTCTATCAGATTTTGTTTATCATCTCAGCAATCAGTTGCAAGTAGAACTGAGCTCTCAAAGCAGGAAGATCAGAAGTAGGAGACTAAGCATTCACTTCCTTCAAAGGTAGGGAAATTTTCTTGACATTATAGATTTTTTTTTTTCTTTAGAGTTCCACTTACTGTATGTCATTGCTCTTATAACAAAGAGCAAGCAGACTTTCTGAGATAGAGAGGTGCTGGTATTTAACCTTAGATGGAGTTTACCACCTGCTTTGGGCTGCATGGGAGATGAGATCCACCTCATTAAGTGGAGCACATGTGTCTTTGTCAACAGATTGGCCAGCCTGGTAAAGAGGGCTTTAAACTAGAAAAGGTGAGGGAAGAGGAGAGTTATAGAGATAGGGTAGTCAACAAAACACAGCTCAAGTTGGGATGTCTCCAACAGGTGCATGCAGCCAGGGAAGTGCATATGAGATGTGGCTATGAGGGATCCCATTGCACCTCTCCTGGGAGAGCTACATGCTTGGTTACCTCTCTGAAATGCTAGTATATCAATACACGCAACATGAGGAGTAAATGTGGAATAAACAGGAGGAATTGGAGATCTACGTGTGGTCACAGGGCCATGATCATATTGCAGTTACAGATAAGACATTCTAAAGAATGTATCAAAAATGAATTTGAAACTACAGTAATGTCATTGCATACTTGTTTGTGTGTTCTTATATAATAATGTTAATTCTCAATTATTCTGCCTCAGAAATGTATAGCATAAATGGAGAGAATCCAATGAAGAGTAATGAAATTCTTGAAGGCATGAAAAGGCTACTTAGTTCTGAAGTGATTAAGATAAGATGTTGTAGAGCTGTAGAGAGTAATGAATGGCACAGAGAAGGTAAATTAGGTGTCTTACGTACTCTTTTTTCTAATTAAGCACAAGATATGTGTAGAGAATATGAAAAGAAATCATCATAAAGCCAATAAATGAACATGAGTTCTTACAGATGACATGATTAACCTGAGGAGCTTATTGTTACAGAATTTAATAGTGACTCAAAGCTGAGAATTCAGGATTTACCAAAACAAATGACTGATCCTTAATGGGACAAATAGCAACATCTAAATTGCAAGTGAAATGCTCATTAAAAAAAAAAAGGCAATATAATCATTATACTTACTTTTCCAACGTTCAGCCTTGCAACGATATCTGGGTACCAAACTTGTCTGGATTTTGTTGACAACAGATGTCAAATTTTACTTCGGGATCTTGACCTAACACAGTTGCATTTGTCAAATTTGCTCTCTGATATAGCTGGGAATCAATGAGCCACAGCAGATCATGGATGGAAATCTGAGTAGCTTGCTTTAAAACACTAAACAGTCTCAGTATTGTGCCTAGAAGAAATAAAACAGTTTGAAAACCTCTTTGTGCCATGTACACCTTATTTCGCTGGAGTTCCCAGCCCTTTTAAGTGTGCTAATAGCACCAACGCCTATGCTTCCACTAAGTGCCACCAGTTGTCCACCAATAAAAAGGCATTGCATAGCTCAGAGCTGTAGTGGCAAAGTCCTTTGGATCCAAGCAAAAGTGACAAATTCGTATGAGATGTATCTAAGGTGGGATTTGTCTCAGCTATTGCTTTTCTAGGAGTTTTCTGGGAGTTTCTAATCAAAAACCAGTCCTCTAAATCCCCTCTACAGTCACTGGCAAGTGGCACCTCCAAAGGCCATTCAAAGATAAATACATTAAATAAAAGAAATGCACTCTGGAGATGCCTCAAGTTGAGCTGAGTTTTATTAAAAATGACGGTAACAGACAAGAGAAGAGGAGATAGGCAGAGGAGGAAGGAAGGGTAGGGTAGTCTGCCTTCTCCATTTCCTTATATCATCAGCATGCATCACCACTTATGTGATGCAAGATCTACTGGAAAGTAACTCTTCAACTCTCTCCTCTTTGCAGTGTCTGTAAGGCAGAAACAGATAAATGACAGTCCTCCTGATGTCATGCTCAGGCCCAAACATCATAATAATACCCCTTCCCAGATACTGCAATTCAGCAACTTTTTTCAGTCCTACCTAGCTCTGAAATTAGTGCATTATGTACCTGACCTTCTATAGTTGCTTCCAAAGCAACAGTAAAGATGTTTGCAGCCAGCAGTTTTCTTAAAAAACTTGTTCTGCTACTCAGAGATAAAATATGTGTTCTTCAAATTATGTGACCAGTAACTAGCACAGTTATTCAGAAAGGAAGATCTTATAGAACACTAAAAAATAAAAGCTGCAAAACTAACTGCTACACATATTTTCTTGGAAATGTAGAAATGGAAGAAAGGCATTGGTTGTTCCCCCAGATGTGCTGCTCTGCTTGTAAAACCACATTTTCCAGCTTAAAGGCATGCCTTTGTAACTTCACTACTTCAGATGATTGAAAATGAAATATTCAGCAGACTTCCACCAAAATCTCTTAACACATACTTCAAAAATATTGCAATTTCACTCTGATGGATGAAAAAAGCACCTGAATGTGCACTAAAAGTCTGCAGTTTGTAAATTCATAGCTGGAGTTTCTGCTTCAAAAGTTCTGGTCTCTTTTCAATGTAGCTGACAATTATATCACCATCATCTATTCATAGAATTGCAAACGCAGAATTCCGGGATGATAGCATTGCCTACTAAGTCTGCCTAATACTTCACATTACAAGACTGTCTCTTTATTACTTCTAACATCAAATAGTTATCATTTGGACTGAAGGGTGTTTTGCTTTTATTTTTTTCTCATGCCATGTATCTGCCTCTTTTTTTCAGTTTGCATGAGGGTTTTTTTGTTTTCTTTTTACTAAAATAGAGTTTGAAAAGTATGCTTGGTTCAGTTATTTTAGAGAAAAGGATTAAGGGAAAACACTTTTTCACAGTGTTAATTATAATTTTTCAACTTAGGTAGAGGCACCTTTGGAAAGGAAGTCATCTGCCATAAAATACTTTAGACGCTTGTCTAGGAAGAGAGGTGGAGGTGTCTCATCTTTGAACTGAGTGACAACCTACATGACTAAATTCTTACTAGTCCTGAATGTCTGGTGAAAGGACATCAAACTTGACATTAATGCACTTGGTTTCAGGGAGATATTTGTTATTTTTCCTGATAACATTGACTCCAACTGGACTATGTATTTGGCCTTTGGAAAATCTGAGTTTGCACATTTTTGACAGTCTGGCAAGACCAGACAGCCTCTTTCTTCTCTAACTCTATAGCCCGTGCTCAGTCATAGGCTTGGAAATGCAGTATTTACTTGATTCAGGAAGAAGGAGTTCAGACTATTTCTTCCCAGTCATTAGAGCATTATGCCAAGGATTGTGGGCTGTCTTTGCATTCTTAAAATGTAATCTGCTTTGTGAAATTATCCATCTTTGGGAAGGATTCCCCGAAAGAAGCTCCAATGCCCCAGAGAAAATTGGGAATTCAAACATAACCCTTTTCCTCTGATTTTCATTATGATTGTCTCAAAGCAACTTCTCTTTAAGTATGAGGAGTCTCCAAATTGTTTGATCTTGAAATCCAAGAAACCTGCCTTTCTGTACTATTCACCAAAAGAAAACATGTTGATATTGATTCAATCCTGTCAACAAAAGAATAGTAATAAAAAAAAAAATCTTTAACAAAGCATTTCTGAAGAAGAAAATATTTTAGTGAGTCTTTTATACGGCTCTAGAAATGAACAATTCTGCCAGTAAAGCAGGTTTTGCACAGAGCACAGTGAATAAAGCATTGATCTGCCTGTTAACTAATTAGAAAAAAATAAAGTATTGAATAGCTGATTATTACGTGAACGAAGTTCGGTCATCCTGCATCCTAAACGAGTCAGAAATGTGCTAGTAAGAGGTACTGCCTCTTACTTAGATGTTATAACTAAGGTCTGCCCTGTGGCACGGAAACACCAGGGTCTCAGTCTCAGGTTGCTGGGACAAAACTACATCTTCCATATCATAATATTTGAGGGCAGTATTTTTCAAGTCCTTTCAGACTACATTTCTGTGGGCATGTTAAATTTGAGTGTGCATAATAAACCTGCATTAATGGGATTTCATGGATAGGAATGTATTTTATACTTCAGTAGAAAAATCTTTCACTGAAATATTTTAAACTTCATATTCTACTGAAAACATAATGTCTGAAGACGTTTCTGAGTTTTTTCTTGTGTACTTTCTGAATCAATTATTGCAACATACCTGCATCATTTATCATAGTTCAGTCAAAACAACATGAGATATTTGTAGAGGTTTTTTGGAATTTTTTAGGAGAGAGAAAATTTCCAAAGCATAAAAAAATATTCTCACAGATTTACAGTGACTGTCAAATTTCATTTTTTCTGCCTTTGAAGTGCTCCTTTGTCTTAGAGCTCATTCTACTGAAATTCAGCAAACCCAAGTTTCCATGGTACAAGGCTGACTGATAAAAACAGAAAAGATATTTTTTAATTAATATCCTTTAAAGTATACTAAAGTATTTGGAATATTTTTGCCATCCAGGGGAACTACTTGTATTTCTTTTCAGACATAACTTTCACTTCCCACTTAGTACTTTCTGTTTCTTCTGATTTTGAATGCATTTAATACCGTGCTGTGATAGTCATCATTATTTTTGTCCACCTTTTGGGATGATTCTGTGATCTTTGACGTGATTGGATATTCTATGGTCTTTGGTTTCTACAGTCTTTCCATGATCTTAGTGATTTGCCAGTTGTATTGGAATAGGAATGTAGCTATTGTCAGAACAGCTGACTTAGTATTTTTTGGTTTATATTTATACTCTTTCCTTTCCTGGGTTACCAGAAACAAATTATTTGGCACTTTCCTCCAACTCTTCTCTTGGCACTGAGATGCCTTCCAAGTAATGTACTCTGGGATATCTGTCACCTTGATGTATGATATTTAGCAGGATGCACATAACTCATCCAACACACAAATAAGAACATACAACTCTCTGTAGCTGTTTCTGGAATCAGTTGAATGTCTCTAGCAGCTCGAATCATGTGCTCTGAGTGGATACATCAAGATGAGCAACAAAAAATGCATAACTGTGAGAAAAGGGAATTGCAAATTTTGTAGGAGTTATTTCATCCAGCCCTGTGTACCACATCAGGGCATCTGCCAGGGGTATTGGAGATCCAGGTGGGCAGCCCTGAGTCGGAACAATTTATCATCCCTTGTTATTTCAAATCAGACTGCACTGGAACCTGAATTTCATTCATCCTTTTCTGAGATTAGTAATCTACTTATATAGCTATGGAACCAGTCTCTTAGCAACCTTTGCAGAGCAAATGAGTTTGATATTTGAAGCAGCTCCATTAATTTGTGCTTGCTTCATGACTTGTTTTGTATTTGTGGTGCATTTTTTTCTCTTATTTACAGGAAGGCTAAGGAGATCATAGTGTAGAGATGCATCCTTTATGGATGGGCTCAGCACTTTTCCCCATAGATAGTATTCCAGTGACAGGACGACATCACTGAGAGCTGGAGAGCTTGCTGGCAACATACTACTGTGCATTCTTCTTCTTAAACTTAACCACTCTATAGTGATTTTTATGACTCCAGAACAATCTGTAAGCCTGTCTGTCCGGAAAAGTTTCTATTTCAGACAACTTTTGCTTTTCCAGCCGTGTCAGCCCCTTGGGTGTCCCCTACTTCTCTTCCTGACTGTGTAAAGAAATGTGGGTTCAGATTCTCTTAAAGGCAAGTAACCCTTTATAGTTAATAGCTCCAGACAGCTATTTATTCTATGTATCTATCTTAGCACTAATGGGCTGGGATGAACTGCATTTTTTAGATATCTTTTCCTGCCCATTTACTATAAAGGGAATATACCAAAACAAGCACTAGCTGGTCATTGAATTCTTAGTTGCATCAAACAAGCACATGAATCCTACTGTTGGGCTCCTAGCTTTGGTTCTTGATCACTTTATTTTTACAAAAATAATTTATAATGGGTTTAGATCAAGCCAAAGAACAGAGAAAACAAGTTTAGAAATATAATGTCTGGTCTGTTTGTTAATCATGGCCCAACTACTCCTTTTGTGCTATTTCCATGATGTCTGGATGTGGTCTGGAGTTGGTGGTGTTGGCTGCTCAGTATTCCATGTGAAACAGTTATTTGAGAACATTTATTTCACTGAATCTTTCCACAAAGATATTTAATGCATGAAATTTCATAGGTTAAATACATTTGTTGATACGCGAGTATACGAGATTCTTGCTATACTAACATATTGTCTGAAAAACATTAAATGCACTTCAGATTCAGAGAATGTGCATAACTAAATCATTCATGTTCCAAAATAAAATAAAACAAACAAACAAAAAACTTTGAAAAGTTTTGGAAAACTTGCAGTTCATTCATTCAAAGTGAATTTCAGATATTAGTCATAGATTAAATTGATTTTAAGTCACCCAAACACATCCAGACAGTAAAAGCAACACAGAAATCACCAGCTATTATCCGAGGCCCAACACACTTCTTTATGAGGAAAATAGTGTTTCAATTCTATTGAGAAATAGCTTACAAATGTGTGTAATACTTTTCACATTCTTTGCATAAGCAGGGCTCTCAAAAATTTAATCAAACCTTCACCTGTCTCAAAAATTCATCAAAAAAGGCAAATCTTACACTGTGGCGTTTGCTGTCAATAAAACCTTTCAGGGTATAGCAATCATTATTTTCCCTAAGATTTTGACTAAATGTAGCTTTGAGAGGCTGTTCTTTTTTGTTTGTATAGGCTTGCTTTGCTCTTGATATGACCAGGATATATTATGTGATACTAACATTTGGTTGGTTTTGGTAGACCTTAAGTGAGCATAATGACACATAAACTAAAATTCATTGATCAAAGAAAAAAACTAAAAAAAAAATCAAAAACTAATAAGAAAGAAACATACTTTCAAGAATATAATAAAAAATTGCATACTATGACCTACATAATTTAAATCAGCTGCCAAGTAAATCAAATCATAAGTAATAGGATGATGATACTTGGGAAACTGGAAATTTGGCACTTAAGGCTGAGGGAGTAAACATTTAATGAGCAACAAAAAGCAAATATAAAATCCACAAAAATATTTATCATAAATATTTATTTTATTTTATGTTTCAACTGATAGAATTGGAGGGATAAGTCTCCTGCTGCATGAACAAGTGGAGGAAATGAACTGTAGAGAACTATTAAATAATGTGGAGGTACCTTACGGAAAAATCTGAATACGAAGTGCCTGGATTTTGCTCTGTCAACAGCATGAAGCCACTTTAGTTTCTAACATACTGCAAAAGAGTTATAATTTCCCAGTACATTGACTGCTGTGCTAACTTAGCAGTACTATTCATAGAATCAGTAAGGTTGGAAGGGACCTCTGGAGATCATCTAGTCCAACCTCCCTGCTCAGCAGGGTCACCTGCAGCATGTTAGACAGGGCTGCATCCAGGTGGGCCTTGAAGATCTCCAGAGAAGGAGACTCCACAACCTCTCTGGGCAACCTGGCCAGTGCTCCATCACTCTCACAGGGAAGAAATTCCCCCTCACGGTCAGGCGGAACTTCCTGTGCTTCAATTTCTGCCCATTGCCTCTTGTCCTGTCACACGGGACAACTGAAAAGAGTTTGTCCCCATCCCCTTGACACCCTCCCTTCAGATACTTGTACACACTGATAAGATCCCCCCTCAGTCTTCTCTTCCCCAGGCTGAAGAGGCCCAGCTCTCGCAGCCGTTCCTCCTAGGGCAGGTGCTCCAGCCCTCTGATCATCTTCATAGCCCTACACTGGCCTCTCTCCAGCAGCTCCATGTCTCTCTTGTAGTGGGGAGCCCAGAACTGGACACAGTACTCGAGATGAGGCCTCCCCAGGGCTGAGGAGAGGGGCAGGATCACCTCCCTTGACCTGCTGGCAACACTCTTCCTAATGCACCCCAGGAGATCATTGGCTTTCTTGGCCCCAAGGGCACATTGCTGGCTCATGGCTATTAGACCACACGAGAAAATGTAGCAGCGTGTTATAAGGGCCGCTGCATTTGAATGAGGGGAATTTATATGTATGTATGTATATGTATATATACACACATATATTTGCATACACATACATAGGTAAAATTTCAAAAATATGCTTAAATACAAGAAGTCATTTTATAAGTATACATTACTTTGGGCTTTTTAACTGTAAAATGATTAAATATGCATTTTATCCAATACATAATGCTATATAGGATTGAAATATTATTTTAATAGTAGCATTAATATGACAGCACATAATCAAGACTATAGAATATTATGCATATTATAATTACTGCCTTGTCATCACATATAAGGCCAGGTAGATGCAATGTTAGCACCTCTGCTTTGGTCCTGGGGGAGGGTAGGTTTTGGTTTGGCTTAAATAAACTTTCCTGAAGAGGTGCCTAGCCATGTGCCAGTTATGCACATATAGAATAGCATATATCTTAGTATTATGGACATTGTACTTTTATTACGTGCTATACAAGTGTTATCATTCACATTTAGTCCTCTGAAGCTTGAGCACAGAGGCCTCCATTAGAAATGTGCACGTTTACTCCACTTCTGCGTCCCTCACAGTCCCGCTGCAATAGCGTATAAAGGATTTGCTTTTAATTATCCAATTGCTTACTAAAGCTTGCTTAGTTCTGCAAAGAGAGGGGCTTACTGGCTGCATTAGAGGCAAGTTGACTAAGCTCTCCACTCTCGGAGTGAACAGAGTCATGTTTGGGCACAGGCACTGCAGCCTTGTGCTAATCCTGCAGCTCTGCTAACAGCAGGGCCGTTGGAGAGCTGGATGAGAGTCGGAAATGGCATGAGGTTTCACATATGGTAGGTCCCAGCTGATAGCTCATCTTCTTTCTTTCACACAAAGTGATATTTTCAGGGGCTTCTGAGTCAAATCCAGGCTCTGGGCTTCTGAAACAATATCCATGGCAGCTTTACAAAGTCTGTTTGGTCTGCAAGAACTGAGTTCTGGGTCTTTTGGCTGTCACGCTCATTTCAGATGAAAAGTTAGAATTATCTTATTTTCCCCTTTTTAAATTACCTAAATTTAGAGGAATATCTCTTGATCCATCAGATCTTTTCAGAGCTCAACAAATACTCACTAAATTCCTAGCAAACATATCTATCTATGCCCCAAAGAGGTACACTTGCTGTAGATGCCTTGGCCAGTAGAACTGAAGGCTTTAATTCCTTCCACTCCATCTTGGCGAATGGACATGAACATGAAGTAGACCCATAGACTTTTGAAAAAGAAGAGGAAGAGGCTATGGCTTTATCAGAACTCTCTAAAACTGTAAAACTGAGAACTGGTGCAATTATTATCTTTCCACAGCATTGAATTAATTTTGCCTAATTCGAGGATTCAGAACTTAAGCCAGTAAGAATTTATCTCTGCCTAGAAATGATTCCATGAGAATATATATAAACAACAATAACATGAGAATTCTTAAACATACATGAATATTTGTGGGAACTGAATGGAAAAGAAGTGTGCAATAACTATAGAAAACAGAGGCTAAGATGCACAATTTTAACATTCCACGCATAAATTACATCCTTATGAGTAACAGCTGATCAGTCTGCAAGTAGAAGGGAATAGAAGAAGAGATTACTGTACTTTTAACACACACAGCAAACATTTTTCTGGGTAGAAATTCAGGTTCTGGTAAATTACAAATGGAATCACCCTTATCCTTTGAATTTTCCTTCTAAGGAATGAACAGTGTCAACTCCAGTTCGAGCTTGATCATCAAAAGTATTCAGACACTTTGAGCATAGCAGTGGCTGCCCTGGTTTCTAGTGAGTTCCCCTCACAGAGTTAGCCCCTGAGCATCACCTTCAGGAGCATGGAGTTTGTCACCCCGGGTGAGAAAGCCCTACTAAATAATAATAGCCAAAAAGTTACTAAGCAGTGAATTATATAAATTAGCCAGGAGGAAAATGCAGACAAACAGTAAAGATTGGCCACCTCAGCAGCCAGGAACCTTCCTCCCTCTTTTTTACAGTCAGCAGGTTTTCTTTTCAAGGCAGGTACCTAGCTTTTTTGTTTTTTCCTGTCCATGTGCAAACTAGAAAAAAAACAGTGTGCTTGCTGTGTGCTTCCTTATGTCACAATATTCCCTTCGGATGTGAGGGACTGTTCAAGTAATCCAGATTTTGTGGTAAAAATTTGTAATTATAGTTGCATACCAAGAGGTGCCTTAATCAAGCTGGTTATTTTAGTAAGAGGCAAACTGCAGCTTTCCCACTGAGAGTAATGGATTAAATATTAATTTGGCTAAAGATAGAGAGATTCTACTGAACCATTTTGAGGGGTCAGGTGGCTTGCCTGAAAGTCAAATAAGACCACGGGGCTAGAGAAGAAGTTGTGTCCTATCCACAAGGCCAAGTACCATAACCATGAGACCATGATCTCAGCAGGTTACTGCCTTGTGAACGTAGCTCAATTAGCAGGAAAAGAGATGATTTCCTCAGCAGCAGTATTACATTATTTATTATCATAAAGTAAATATGGTAATTGTAGAAAGCTTCTAGTGTGTTGGAGACATGGAATGAGCTGGACTTCTTTTGGCAGTGGAGGATAGACATTTTGGTTCAAACTCTCTCTGCTGTAATGCCACTGTGCCACTGTAGTACTCTGGGTGCCATGGTAAATTTAATATTTCCTAAATACTTCTAAACTATCAATGTCTCATGCTTTATCAGAGTCACTGGCCTGCCAAACTGAGAGCTGTTAAAAATAAATAATAATAATAAAAAAAAAAAAAGATAAGAAGCCTAGTAAATGACTATTCCGCAAGCAAGTTAGGAAATTAGGCACATCATTTGCAAAAGGGAAAAATAAACATTGAATGAAACAGATATAAAAATTACCAAACTGAATGAAATGTCCACATTATCACCAATAACTGCTTGACAATCTGACTTTGGAGCCACAGAAGCTGCACACGGAAACATTCACACTAGATTCAAGGTCCAGCTCCATTCATTTTAAAAGTATCTGGATACTTCTGTTAAAGCAACTGGGGGAAGAATTCACCATTTTGATACCAGTATAAACCTTGTCAGGCGATGTAAGGGGTGTGCACACACATAGA
Source organism: Rhea pennata (assembly GCF_028389875.1). NCBI lineage: Eukaryota > Metazoa > Chordata > Aves > Rheiformes > Rheidae > Rhea > Rhea pennata. The sequence goes on from NC_084666.1 coordinate 5,489,353, forward strand.
AACTGCTACTGACTGATGGAAGGTTAAAGGATGTAAACGAAGAGTTAAGATGAGTTAGGCCAACTTAGCGTGCGACTTGTCTCCGTTTTTTCCATGCCGAGTTCGGGTCCGCCAGCCCGGGGCCGCGGTGGATCGGCTTGCTCTTGCTCCGTGATGCCCTCGACGCATTAGTAAAATGCTGCAGTCTCCCGTTCTCGTGCAGAGCACATTAACATTGTAGGCTGGTTATGAAGTATTTAGGATACATGAAAGGTGCTAGGCATGGTCGCTGACCTTGGCGCGAATGGCAATTTGTCTCCCCACGCGCTGGGAGCAAAGGACAACTCAGCTCACGGTTGGCATAATTAGAAAGCCACGCGTTCTGCTTCAGACACGCTGTACAGAAATTATCGATACAACGGAAACACCTAGGGGATGATTTTTGGCCTCTGGAAGAACATGTTGGCTGGAAAGATGAAAGAATATTATCCCGTCCCCTTACCCTAGCTCGCTGGATTACACGAACACGTGCTCAGGTGGAGTCGCCTCTCTTTCCAAATGGACAGGTGAGAGTAGCAGGGATATAGCTGATCCCAATTATTTCTTTTCTTTTTCACCCAGAACAGACTATTTCTTTTGGGAAGCAGGAAGATGGAAGCAGCAGAGAGCTGCAGGGAACTCGAATATGTTACAGCTTTTATTTTCCTGGATCAATGAGAATTTCTAAGGGCCTCCTATGACCTTAGACTTCATCTATGGAGGCCTTTACATTCCAATTTAATACATAGATTTTATCCAAAGCCCACTGTAGTTAATGTAAAACTCTCTCTTTCACTTTGGAACTTAACTCTGGTGCTAAATATAGGCAAAAATTAGGTTAAGTGAAGCTGGCTGCATGCAAAGCTGGTAGCTGCAGAGGACAACAGACCTCTTGGGGATGGGAAGAAAAAAGTCATATTCCCATGGCCTGTTTCATTTGTGCCAGAGAGCTGGAGAGCCAACCTGGCAGCAGCTGCATGGGAGGAGGAGGAGGAGGAAATTGAAGTAAGCAGAAATGGAGCTGCTGTTGGTCTGGGCTGCATGGCCAGCCGTGACGTCTTGGGGACGGCTCTGAAACCCTGTGTGCTCAGACGAGGATTGAGACTGATTTTTGCCTATGGCTCAGAGAAATTTTGAGCTAGTTTAACTTTGAAAGAGCGTAAAAAGAGTTGCGGAGGAGAGGGGGGAAAAGTACCTAAAGATGCTGCTTACCATCACATAATAAATGATCAACAGAGAGAGCATGACGAAGAAATAGCCTTTAGGAAGATAATATTCTGGGAAGCTGGCAGAAGAATGAACTGCAAAGTCTTCACCTGGCTAAAAAGATGATCTGCAAGCTGATACAATACTGCACTGATTTCACAGACTGCTACTTTGTTCTGCAGTTTCCCCTTTCAGGTTTTTTCTATTCCTATGTAGAATGCTAAAGGGGACAGATTGTAAAAAAAAAAAAAAAAAAAAAAAAAAATTAAAAATCCTTGTCAGACATGTCTGGTTGCGGCCATGCAATGTCACAGCAGACCTCCCTTTCTGCTTGAAATAAGCCATTAGGCAGAGGAAAAAGAGGCAAGTTTAAACCTTGATTTAGGGAGGCTTTGCTTCAAAAAAGTTCTATTTGAATATACAATTTGAAACAGGGAAAGCCAGAAGTATTCATCTTTTTTTTCTATAAAATAATTGCAAATTTCCGCTGTTAGTGGAAAAAAATGTTACTTAATCCAAATGAGTATTTAGACATGAGCATTTTACTAATGTATTCCAAACAAACATTTGGTGTCAACTCTCTTTTAAAAGAATTGATTTATGTTTTTAATGCTTTTTTCATGCTGTTAGGGATATTTTCTGCTGCTGCTTCTCCTGCTTCTCTGTCATCCAGCCAATATGTTCCGGAGAGTACGTTGTTGGTTCTTGTCTGCTTTGCTAGCTTCACGAGCACATGAAGCATTTGGGATGCACGCTAGAGAGCGCTTCAGGTGTTGCCCCAAATTATTTTGTGCTGACAGATCCCTCCACTGTGATTTCAGCTGCAATCTTTGCTCCCACGTGATGTGGTTGTTCATGTTGCTGTGGCGTTTGAAACAGCCACGACGTACAGGAAGGAAGTGGTTTGTATTTACTGGAGGGAAGGTGAAGCTCAACCCTGGCATTTTTGTTGTTATTTCTGGAGACTGTAAAAAGCATTGACATCCCTCAAAATCCAGTGTTGTGTACATACATCATAGTATCATTTATTAGCCAACTGGGTGATGTGTTTTTTTATTCTGCATCTGAAGTATTTCTTCTTAAATATTTACTTTCTGGGAAAAACAATTTATTTAATAACTGCCGAACCCTATACCTTGCCTGGCTTGCTTAATACAAATGAGCATGGAAGTGATTTGTTGATCTGAAAAGCTGAAATCGTTATGCTACATCCCCTCTAATAAAACTTGCTGCGTTTACATCCGATGTCTCCATATCTGCAGCCCAGCACTAATTCCAGCTCCTTCAGTGGTACTACCAGTTGGAAGGGTTCATGGCTGGGATTCATGGGACTGACTGGGAGCTCGCTGAATTTATCTCCTTGGTGACCTAGGGCCCAAATGATCTTCTATTATAATGTATATGTTTCTGGAGCATGATTGCATATTGGAGCAGTGAGCAACAGAGAGAGCAGCTCTACCTCCAGCACTAAATTTCCCCAGATGATTTTACTACGCTCCAGCACATTTTCACTATCACAGGTGAAAGGATGAAGTTGAGGGCTATTGAACACTTTTAATTTCCCCAGTGTATCCTAAGGGCTGAAGCATCTGTTCTAAATAACTTTGTCAATACCTGGGATGGAGTGTATCATATCAACCATTTGTACTAGTAATCCCTAGCGGGATGGTTTGCCACCATCTATGGGGAAAACGGAGTGATAAATGGGTGTAGTAGATCAAGTGCTGTTTTTCTGTGAAATTAATTCCTGGTGACCAATTCACTGCACTTTTCAAAACCAGTTCATCAATGGCTCTTTTACATGAACACAGTGCAGGCTATGAACTGATGATATGAGTAAATCAGTGGTTTAGCATTAGACCAGTGTTTAGCAAAGGTTGTGTTAATCATGTGGTAATATTTGTTCTTCTCTGATTAGATAACAGCTGGCATACTTTGATAGCTCTGGACAGCACACAGACATGTTAAGAGTAAAAAGTCATTAGCAAATATATTTGTGCTTGTGCTAGTGTTGACATTTTTATTCTTTTCTTAGAGACTGTTCAGTAGGTTTTGTACGTAAAAGCATCAGCCAGCAGAGGGTTATCTGAAAGACCATTGAATGTTCTTTTTTGCCTTTTTACCTCTATTCTGAAATTTAAGTGTTTTGTTATTTTAACAAGGGATTTGCATCACAAACTATTAACATTTTAATGACAGCTTCGGATCAAGTATGAAATGATAACTCTTAAATTTTCTAAAGATTATTCTAGATCTTATGAAACTAAATTGTTAGGAGAAGTTCAAATTTTGCTATATGCAGTTGTGATAAAGATCATTATAATTGCATGCACATAATCTAAAATATGCAGATCTATTCTAGTTATTGAAAGAATGGCTACAGAAGTCATTAAGGCATCTAGAACAGTCAGAAATTGTCACAGCAATGAACTAAAAGGTTTCAGGAAGGGGACTGAAATACTGCAGTCAAAATCATTGAAATGTGTTGAACATTAGCAGGATAAAATCACAACTCCTGCTTGGATTTCTTGTGAGAATGATTCATTAAAAATTGAAAGGGAAAAAGTATCAACTATGATGTTTGTTACTCCTGTGATGTCTCCTGCAATCCAGGAATCCACCATATAGCCACCATCTTATACTGATCCTGAGTGGTACAGTGTACTTAATGGACCATAGGAATCTCATGGTATTGCTTTTCCATTTATGTAATTCCATTGGTTCATTTTATTTCCTAAATTTGGTTTGTTTGGAAACACAATTTGACCTTTTCTATCTTCCTGTTGACCCACGGGCACAGAGACAGGTAGAAAAAAAAACTCTTAGTATGAGGCTCAAAAAAAATTATCAACTCATGTGATATCTGATGAGTACTGGGATATAAGAGGGAAAAGGAAAGAAAGAAAGAAAGAAAGAAAGAAAGAAAGAAAGAAAGAAAGGAAGGAAGGAAGGATCCTAGCTTGGCTCTGGTCCAGACACAGTGTATTTAGTCCCATATCTGATGCAAGGGACACTGTCACATGAACTACTACAAAGACTACATCTTTAGTGATCTTATTCAATGCAAAAGAGGAACTACTTGTGTCTGAGAGGGCTTTTAATTGACCGATTTATTTATTTGTTTACTCAGACCGAGTATTGAGCAAGCAGACAGCTTCCATCAGTAGTCAGCCCCGAAGGATGTTATCTCTACCTATCTGTTAAACTGTGAAGGTCATGCCTTCCTTTGCCTTAAAGGTCAAAAGATGTCCTCTATGCTACCACTAATTCCTGAAAACCCCCAAAAGACCTCTATTGAAATCTCTTTTGAAGAATATATTGAAGAATATTCCTTTATCAAGGTATCCATATCCTTTGTAAGTATTTAAGCCTCAAAGGCAATAAGACTTCTGCCTGTTACACTTGCCAGTATTTCATTTCACTGTCTTCCATAAGCTCATATCCCTGTTGGTATCAATTTGTGGTCAATATTCTCACATCTGATTTACCTACCTTTTGAACTTTTCCTTGTTTTGTACAGTCAAGTACTCCCAGGAACTGTGATCATGATGAAATTGTGACCAAAAAAATCCAACCTTCTGTATTTTCTTAAATATAAACTTTCTTGATGGCTTTCAGAGTAAATATATGAGAGAAGTGCTTCTTATTCTACTTAGAGATAAGCATGTTTTTAAGTAACCTGATGAATCCAGGTGCTGCTAAGGAAGAAGCTCATGAGATCAGAGGTTCAGCATGAGCTGGAAAGCTGCCTTCTGAATCTTTAAGAATGTGAGAGATCTGCATTTTCTGCAAAGGTGAGCGAAGACAGACAAGGAAACTTGGAAAGTTATCTTTTTAAGTTACACATCCAGAAAATTGCCTAAATCTTGCCTAATATTTCTATTACATTGTTAAATGATGAAAAATTGAAACCCTTCTGGCTTCCCTCCTTACTTTATTCTCATGATGTTCATGCAAATATTTTGAGCTAAAGTCTTTTTCCTGGATATTTCATTTCTAATACAACAGGTTTACTTTGGTAGAAAAATAGTGGAAGCAAAGCAAAAAGAGTTGCTTTCAAGAAAGCTATACGGCCAAAAAAAAAAATCATAAATGCTTTTACAAGATGGAAAATAAATATTTAAATAACAAAAAGCTAAAACTCCTACAGCAACATAAACACATGTTTTGTATCTCATGACACATATACTTTAAGAGAAGAATACACTATTGTTATGCCCATTGCATCACTGATGGGAGACAACGACTCAGGAAAAATGTGGCTTAAGAAAGATCAAACTGTCTGCAACACAACTCAGAATTTATTTCTGCTTTCCTGACTGTTTTCTAATATCTTTAGCATAAGGTCACTTTCTTTGTTTTATTCTAAAAGATATTACACATAGAGAAACTACCTGCCAGTCCCTTATATGAAATCTGACTCAGAGTTGTGCACACTATCAACTGCTCTCTCAAAAAAAGATCTATTGCTAATAGTTTTTATCACATCAAAGAGGGCCTTCAACTCCTCAGATCATATGGACTGAAAGAATCTTCATAAACCATTTACTCTGTATTATAAGTGCTACCTTTTTGCAGAGTTTGGCAAGCTATAGAGCCCTATATCAAACTGAACATTTATCTAAAATCAGCTCGTGAGAAGCAGAAATGTCCGGTAAAACATTCCTTCATTATTAAAATGCAAGCACCAGCTGGTCTGGAAAACAAATGTTAGGAAAATGATGATTGCATTCATCATACTCTGGCTTGCATTTATGTAAATGATTGTGAACCCAGATTTACTCTATATAACTCATCCAGAGCAGACACTAGTGGTCTCTGTGGCCACAGCAGGATGGTGTGTAAAATGTTTACCACTATGATAGCAGTCATTTCTTTTTGTGTGAAGCAGCCACCTGTCTATACTGTGCTTGGGAGCTTTTTCTCTCTTTTTAAGATAAAGATGCCCTTTATCTTGTCTAAAATGTGATGGCAAGTAATTTGTTATTCTGTTAGTTACCCCAGGAGGCAGTGAATTTCTGACGTTTCAAATATATCTGAAACCAATCAAGCACGAATGGGATTTTTGCAGTTAGCTGGTGGCACTTCTGCATCGCATGTTTGTACTGGGGTTTACTTCCAAACTGCTGGTCCTACCCAAATGATTTTACAGTAATTACCTACACCTCTTCATGTGCATTTCCTATATTCAGCTTGTTATGAAACTGTAGTATTTATATCAATTGCAACTTAATTATCAATTTATCTGATTTATATATACTCTGTGTTTTACTTTTCCTTCCTCATCAGCTTCCAAATAAATCCAACATTATGGACTATGCTCTTTCGTCAGGGCATGTGTTCTGATGTTCAGCACAAAATAGTTATTTATGCAACATCATTATGGCACTGGATGTGTCATTTGGCTCTCTGCTGCAAAGTTATTAATGACATTTAAAAATGGAGAAATGTAAAAGAATTCACAACCGGAACAACAAAAACTGAAGGCAGTAGAAGCTGTTCATCTGGTGGAGAAGAGACATAAAGGAAAAGTCATAAAAAAGAAATAGTTGTGATGTGATAGGGAAGCCTGGGACAGGAGAGGAAAGAATGTGATTGGGGATCGACCAAATAAGATTCTGTGAGAATCGTATCCAAGGAGGGATTAAACATGACGATCCTTGAGTGCATTTCCTTTTGGGGAAAATGAAGTGTTCTCCTGTAATTCCAGCTAGCTTCAGCTTCAAAAGTCTGCTCGGTGGGAAATTTCAACAGTTCTTTAACCTGCCTAACCAGAACCAGAAAATGCAGAAGTGCTACACATCCTCTGAAACATATCCAAATTTGACTAAAGCAGACTGAAATGAAGGGCTCAGAGATCAATCTGTGGCATAACCTGTGCTACTGAGTCAAACCAAAGCGCTTTCACTGCTTTACCAGAAAGCACCTTATCATCATAGAAACTGTATAGTACAGTCTCACCTGAACGAAATGCTTTAGGAATATTTTATTTCGGATTAAAATGATATTCTCACAAAACTCTTAGCCATTGTTGACTCTTTAAGTAGAAAATTTCCTTCTCAAGGAACTTTATCCTATAATAATTGCTGGCAAGGTGCAGAGGTAACCTTTTGTCAAGGAAATTACAGCATACGTAACACCAGTGACAAAGAAATTACCTTCACAGTCACGCACACAACAGCTTCAGCAAGGCTGCATGCTTCAGGATGTCGGTAATAAGTCCTGAAGCGTCACAAAATAAGCAGACTGAATGTAGTGTGGGTCACCAGTGATGAAAAGTTATTGCCACCAGATAGTTGTTTGATTGCCTGGGTGGCAATCAAAGTTGGTGGGATCGATGGGAGTTGTAGTGGGCAGTGCTGAAATATGCTGCCGTTGCTTGGCCCTGTTTCCCGAGGCAAGAGATAAAGACTCTCGGGGGCAGATGGAGAGGGCTGGAGGGGGTGAGTGGTGTATAGCGGCGGGACCTTGAAGCAAAGCAGCTTATCACAAAGAGGTGGAAAAACAACAGGCACTTTGAACAGCTCCCAAGTCATTGCAAGAACTGCTCAGGTTCTTGGGTGTGTGACTGTGGAAAGTGCTACAAGCAGAGGTATGTTGTTAAGACTGACGCGCTAGAGGAGACGAAGGCAACCCAGGTTGTGTCCTGATCTAGGAATGATCCCGCCTGAGTCCTTTTTTCTGCATGTAAAGCGCAGAGCCTGCTCTGTTACTTCTGCATGAAACCAAAACCAAACAACGCAGGGTAACTCGTGATGTTGAGATATAGCGAGATAAGTCACAGCGGCATCTGCCACCAAATCTCTGAGAGGAAGAAGGGAACTAAGACGTACGTCTGGGCGCGTGGCTGAGAAGTAGAATGCAATAAATAACTATAAATGTGACACATCTTTTCAGTTATGGGAGGACAGCCTTAAAAGCTGTTATTGATAGCATTTCCAAAGATTATTATATTACACCCAGGTGCTTTTCTATGTGAAGTGTTCTTTGCATACGTACAATTCAGTAAAACATCCTTAAATCAATAGTGGTTTCAAATCTCTCTGAAATATTTTCACTGCTCTCATTCCAAAGCTTTCCTTGGAATACAGATTTATTACATTATACCACGGACAATTAAACATAAGATGGTAGACTTGTCCCCTCATCTATTCGTATTATCTGACTGGAAATAATGTTTTCTTAGCTAATTGCATGCGGAAGGTAAGCATCAACTGTTAATCTTACAACCTTTCTGTCTTTTGTTTTTACATGTGACTGTTCTGATCTTTTATTTAGGTGACTGATTTCTTTCGTTGTATTTCTAATTTGTAATAAGCTGTTTGCAAACATCAGATCTAGAGGCCTTCAATCTGTATTCACATCAGTGCAAAGTAAATGCAAAATTCTGCCAGAGCAGAATGTAATACTAGGAGTAAATGATTACCCAAGATCCAGGATAATAAAGAATCAAGCTTTTGAATTGCAACCTTTAAAGCTTGCATAGTTGACTCAAATACCAGGAAATAAATAATAAAAAAAAAAAATAAAATTCATACTCTAGAAGCAGTAAAATTCAGCTGACAATCACATTTAAAAGACCATTAGGCACTTTTATCACTGACTGGCACTGGCTTTGGCTTTGTACAAGGATGTAAAGAAGACTGAGCAGAAGCAAGCCGTCAGTGCCTTTCCCATAGTCACCTGCAGTGGACAAATTCACTTGTAATTGTCACTATAGCTCCCAAACATGTCCCGACATATACATACATGAATGGAAGGTAAATGAGGACCGAGTATCTGGAAGCGGGATGATAGGGAGTGAAAAAGAGAGGCAGAGATTTATGCTCATACTAGGCTAATCTGGGAGCTAAGACCCAAATATCACTCAGTAAGACTGATGACATTGCACACACTCTGAAAAGCTTGGAAGATTTAAAGTAGTCAGATGGAAGTTTTTTCAGAAAACAAGACTCCATTCTAAGGCACTCCAACCTAGATTACTGACAGATTGCATCACGGATGGGATTTTGGTTTTCTAGAGAGAGCTGTGGGTAGATCATCCTGGAATTGGGTCATCCTGAATTTGTGAGTCTTAGGTGGGCCTGCTGGGTGGACTATCCCTTGAATATCAGGACATCAGGGGCTGCCTGGATCAGTAATAACAAGGCACCAAATTGTAACAGGACTTTCCAGCTTCCTCCCACCGTACTGGAAGCCCCGGATCCAGAGTCTGTAACCAGATGGCTAAACCCAGGGTTTTAAGGCAGCTACTCCTTGAATTTGTTATTTTCATAAATTTCAGTAATGAGAACAAGTAACTGAACTGAACCAATGACCTGAACAAGTAACAATAAAAAGAAAGACTATCTGGCCAGGTTTCTGTAATAGTAGTTGCTCAAAATTTCCATGTTTCAAAAAATTTCATTCTCTGACTTCAGCTAAAATTACATTTAAAAAAATCCTAAAAAGGACTTGAAAACCTCATCATCCAACTCTAATTTAAGAAGTTATGAAAGGAGAGCGTACGTTAAGCCAAAGCCTCTTTTGTTCAGTGTGGTGCTGCTTGCTTTCCGCCGTTTCCCTTATTAGCCCAACATGCTGCTCATCATGCTCCGATTGGACTCATGGTGATTGCAGCTGTTCCCTCTTTCCCAAAAAACAGGCTGAACCTTGAAGGCGCCGAAGCAGGAACGTGACTGTCTCTGCCCACTCAGTGTAGTAGAGCTTTGATCACTCTTCCTCCACCGTGCACCCACGCTGTGGCCACACGCTGAACAATCTTTGGGGAACTTTGTGGAGACTCCCAGTTTGCAACTGCTGAATTTGAGATGAGGCTTTTCTGTGTTTCATGCCAAGCAGCATGTGCGACACCAGGAGTTGCAAATATTGGAGGAGGGGGTGTAGCTGTCAGCTTACCTGGCCAGTACGTCTGTGCCTGCGAGTGTCAAGGCAGAGTTTTGCATTCTGACAATGCAAGATTAACCTTGTTAAAGACTAATCAAGAAAAAATGAAGATTCTGGTACCTTCCCTACTTGCATTTTGACAAATTCAATTTTTTTAATGCTAGATCACTCTGCAATCTGTCAATAGGCCTTTTTGTAATTTCTCAAAATGCTTTTTACTGCAATTTTGGATGTACTTCTAGTTTCAGAATACTGTTTCCTTCATTCAGGTCTATTTTTTTGTTTCAACTTTAATAGTTGCAAATCTATGAAATGCTGCACTTTTTAGATTTTTTAGGAAAAAAAATAGAAAAAAAAATCCTTGGAATTTCTGAAGTCATTTTCAGGTATGTTTAGCAAAACTGTCGACTGAGTTGTCCATCGCATGCTGTGAAGACCAGCAGGAACTCCTAAGCATTCTGTGTCTTGTCTCCTTGCACAGCAAGAATTTTTCTATATATAAAAAGTAGTAATTTTCATCAGACAAGAACACAAAAAGAGAACCCTGTCCTCTCCTCTTGACAGCAGGAATTTAGAAAAATAGAATGGAGCACAGAATGCACTGAATGTAACAGACAGTTAGTATTGACCTTTGTTTTATTAAAATAAAAAGGTAGTATTGCACTTTCAATAGGAGGCAACCTATGATTTTTATGAATGTGTAGAAGAAATAGGTAAGAAGAGATTCCAAATAGGAACGCTATCCAGAAAATTCCGAGACTGCAAATACTTTTGCAGCTGAGAAATAAACGATTAAAAATTTACACGTTGTTGTTCAGAGATTAATACTGACTACATATTTGTTTTAAGGGAAAAGAATATAATCCTTAGTCTAATCTTTAAACAACAGTTCAGAAACATTGATAGATTATAATCCTCAAGAACAATGGGAAATTTAGAAGTCTAAACTATAGATGCGTCTAGTGATCAGCTATAGCTGTGCAATGTTTGCAGGGCTTAGGGTTTATCTTTTGTTGCTCTGTATAGTCTATTATTTGATGTCACATCTACTCCTTTTCCCAGCAGTAAGCTCCTATAAATAGAGATAAATCAATTTAAAAGTGTATTTGCAAGTATAATAGTGCTGCAAAAAAAGAGTACTTTGCAACATCGAGACTGCATGTGCCCCTATGAGAATGGATCCAAAAGTGTACATCTTCCCTACACACTATCCAAAAAATACAAAGTCATATTTGCTATTCCAGCCACCTGTGCTCGGTACTCTGCCAGAGATGGAAAGGGAGAAAGAGCAAAGATAGCATCAGTATGGTTCTGCGCTTCTCTAAGACGTTCACCTCTGCTGTCCTGATCCCAAGCAGTGTGAAGACTGCTCTCATCTCTGTTTTTAGAGGTTATTTGGGGCCGTTCTAGTAGTCACTCATCAACGAGGTGTGGGTATGTTTAGGCTGAGAGATGAGTATTTTGAGAATAACCTTAACTAGCTAAGTCTGACTATTTATTTATTTATTTTAATTCATGAAGCAGATGCTATTTGGAGTCCCAGTCTCTTTCTGCTTCTAAATATGCCATGTATGTGGCACAATAAGCAGCACCTTATTTTCCCTCAGTTTTTCCATCCTGAATGTCTATAGTTTTTAGGAGTGATTCTCTCTCTTCGTTAAATAGCAAGAAAGCCTGGGTTCATTAAGCAGCTAATTTAGCAATCTCAGTTAAGGGCTTTACAGGCAAGTGGGATGAATTTGGGCTTCAGTTCTCACAGAAATGGGAACAAGTGGCTCAAATAGTCCTCCAGCCCACAGATAAGATGAGATACTGCACATTTTAGGACTACAGGGGACGATACTGGGAAAAGCTTTACTACTCCCAAACCATTTTACCTAAGAGTGACATAAAATCCTTCTCATGCCACCGGATTTGTACCAGCAGCCAAATGGTGAAAATCTCCCATATTAATGTATCATACTGCCCTCTACCTACACTTTTTATATTATTGTGTTGCATTTATTGGTGCAGTGTAACCTAATACATAAGAGGTGAGTGTCTAAGGCAACACACAGTCATAAAACGTTATTCTGTGCTCACTGCTCTGAACTGTTCTTAAGCAAAGAATAAATTGCTCAAAGAGAAAATGTCCTTGTGGAGTTCAAAGGTCATTTATGTTTTTGCTTCTCCAGCATAAACAGTTTTAAATGGCCTGAAAAGCTCAGCTGGAAGACAGCTCATGTACATGTACGTTTGCTGGTGATTTATGAAAGAAACATGAGGGAGAATAACTTTGTTTCATTATCGTATATCCTCCTTAAGAGAGAGCTCTCAATGACTTTATAGCAGTTATTAACTGTGATTAATTATAGCTATTGAGAAGATCAATCTACCAGTTAAAATAACATTTGTTTTCCATCCCTTAATATTTCCTTGCGAAGATGATAACAGAGCAATGCCCTGTAGGTGTATTCTCCAGTCCCTTTAAGCAAAAGACTGTGAAGACCCACTTCACAACTCTGATGAATTTTATTCCCTTAATCCTTAAAAAAAAAAAAAAAAAAGAAAAGAAAGAAAAGAAAGTATGAAAGGTAACCATATCTTCCAATTTTCCTTGAAATTTGCATATTTATCCTAAATAGAATTAATTCTGACAATTTGTAACTGTTTTCTTCAAGCATTACTCATTCCTTTGAAAACAAACACAAACAAATTAAAACTAAAGACAAGCAAACAACAACCTAAGAAGGACAATTAGATTAATTTCACTGTGAGTTGTAAAGACAGAGCCTTCAGGGGAAACCTGTGTAAGCACCCACAGACCTGCAGATCAGTTATTGCTTGAAGTCCCTGGCAATAAGGTAATTCCAGCTACATCTGTAACGTCAGTATTAAAGTTTGTCATGAAGGATTTCTATCACTGCCCTGTGACAAAGCCAAGTAACTCTTTTAGCCAAGAGGAAACATGAAGAGAAAAAAACAATTCTGCAACAATTTCTTCTTGCATATAAAATGTTAACGTATTCTCTGGAGAACTGATCCTTGTTTAGGTCATTCACTTGGGCATCTCATCTTCTCAGCCATCCTCTGCATTTTACTCCCAGCTTTTTTTGTTTAGTTTTTAATTCTGCTTATTTCTGGAGATTCTTTCACAACACGTCCCATTTTTATGTGCTGCAGTTTGGGTAGGAAATCTGAGCGCACAACTCAGGACTGATACCCACAAGTCAACAAGGAGAAGATGATCCTGCCCTTCTCCTGAGACGGTGCAACTGGGCGTTGTTGTAACAATGGATAGCCCAGAATAAGCAAAAATGGGGACCACAAGGCCATGTAAATGGATATGTGCTTCAATCACCTGTGTTGCAAAGTTTTTCCTCTGGCATGAAAGTCTTCTTTGAAAGCGAAGAATTTGCTAGACTTTAATCCGCCTTATCCAACTCTCAGACCTGTTATCAGCTTGCAGGTTAAATACACCATAATTGCAGATCGTTTGGCATCAATCTAACCAGCAGGCAGACTGTGAACTGTTCAGGTGAGAGACAGCAGGCAGGGAATAGACTTGGAAAGGATTTCCACAGCCCTAAACATCGTAGGGTTCGTAATTTTGTCATCTGGCATTTGAAAGTTTGAAAAAGTCTGGCAGAGTCTTCACTTAGGGTTCAAGAGGAAAGGTTGAGTTCTATCAGGTAGGTAAAAGTAGAGATGTTTTTTCTCCCCTCCCAAGAGGAGCATACGTCATTTTTAATGAATAAATTGTTTCAACTTAGTTCTTCAAAATATAAACAAATGCAAACTCACATAGGGTTACTTTTTGGTCTCAGAAGAAGAATATTTGTAAATCAGGGATGTTCTAGAAAATCTTGAGCCAAAGTGAAACTAGTTAACTTTTCCACATGAAAAAACCCATGCATCCTTGCTTCTACTAGATTTTTAAACTGCAGGACATGATCTAGGAAAGCACTGAGTGATGGACTAAGCTTTAATGAGACTTTAAATTCTTTTCTGGGTGGAGGTCAGAAGAACTCAGAGCTTGAATTCCGGTTCCAGGCACTTGTCTGCTTCTGCTGTTTCTTGTTAGCTGATTCTTTGTGATAATCCTGTCAGTGATGTATTTTGGTTCGCCTCTGCTAAATCTTTTAATTCTCAAAGAACAAGGATTTAAAGGAAATTTATGTGAAATACAGCTAGAGCACTGCTAGAATACTGCTATAGCAGTAATTTGAAGGATTAGGCCTCATTCATTTAGCCACATTTCTCTCTATTAAATATTTTCGTCACTACCGTTTCTTTTCTTGTCTTTCCTTTCCTTTGAAGAGTAATATTCTGGAAGGACAGTGCAGAAAATGGAATGCTTTTTAGCCAAATTTCTATTCTTACTGGTGTAGCTAAAAAAATTTCTCTTGTAATTCACAAAAAAAAAAAAAAAAAAAAAAAAAACAGTATGTGGGATCTTAATGCTTTTTATTCATCTGTGTTTCCCAAATGACTTATCTGTGTTTTGACATCAAACAATTCAGCCTTTTTTTCCTCTTAAAAGCCACAACTTCAAATGCTTTAATCTCCATCAAACCAGTTTGTGCTTTTGATGAACCATTCTTCCAAATGACAGTCCTAGAACCCTGAGACCATACTTTTCTCATAATTAAATTTGTCAGAAAATCCCCGCAAAACTTGAGTTAACAAGAGAACTCACTGAGAATTGAAAAAGATTGTAAAAATAATCTGTGCTTTCCTGAACACTAATAATTGCACGTGCAAAATGTCAGAGGAACACAACTATGAGTGACAAGAGCAGATATCTGGGTCCAAGATAGAAAGTAACTCTCAGTGTTCATGTCAGACATGGAGACAATGGAGAATCTCCAGATCTTCACCTTGCTGCAGTCACTTCCATGAAAGTAGGTTGACAGCATTTGTATTAAGACAATTTGGTGGGAATTCTGGTGGCTCTGGGCTTGCACAAGGGTATTGAAGATATCAACAAGGTCTGAATAATAGATTAAGGCTTTCAAAGAAGTATGCAGACACCCAGAATCTTCACAGACCTGGGTCTAGAGTACACACATCAGAAATAAATGACTTGTGTGGCAGCTACCAGCTTCGTGAAAACTAACCTGAATTTCTTAAATTTGACATTCACTTTTAAAACCGTTGATACTGCCCTTTTTGTGGCTTCTCTATAGCTCAACAAGGAGAACGGTGATAGATACAAACCTCAGGTGAGTATCAAGAGGGGGAATGATTCTTTAAGGAAAATAAGCCACATGCCAAATGCACTTACCACTAAAGAACAGGCGAAGAAGGCTGGCACTGATGGCATTAAAACATTAATCAAAACAATGTATGAATGTATGTTACAGAATGAAAACTTTTATGACAGAGGAGTATGAAAGTTGATTTAAGGGATTTTAATGAAACTTTCCTGGGAATAATTTGTTAATTTGTAGTGATATGATGAATAGATTTTCTTTTTTTTTTTTTTTTTTTTTTTTTTTTTTTTTTTTTGCTTTTAGACAAAAACAGCACTATGATTCTTTTTAATAGGTTTTTCAAAACATCTGTTACAATGCCAAAACAAGTACTTAATCTTAAATGACACAGTACTTTTCATTTGGAAAGTAGTCTGCAAAATGAATACTAATCTCTTGGTAAAGAATATACCACCTTTACTGTATTTATTACAGACATATTGACATTGATCTCATCAGTTATTTGGGAGCCTGGTTGTTGTGTGAAGTCATTAAAGCATATTCCTTTGGATTATTACAACATGGTGAAGTAAACAACCACTCATAAAGCAATCTTTATCTATTGGCAGATTAATGGATACAGAAAACCATGAATAGTCTTTTATTTATTTGTGTATTTTAATTGAGACATTTATTCTATGATTCAGAAATATTTTTTAAAAAAAAAGCTTTAATTCAGTAAATTATAGAAGACTTAAAAATTTTCTGAAAACACAATGCTATCAGTTATTTATTGGATGATTATGTGTGTTATGAAGAAACGTTGCAATAAATATAAAGACGCATAAACTTGCTCCACAGGGAGCTTATGGAGGTCCAGCAGGACTCACTAGCTTATGCTCAGCCCACATTGTGGCTTATATTAAAAACAATCTGCAGATCATGATGGAAAAACACCTGATCTGAGTACAAGGGGATAGAGTTAATCTGCAAGTAATGCTAATTTACGCCCAATTTTTTTCCCCCCATTATTCAAGAAATCTCCATTTAGTACCATCTCACCTATCCAGTTATTATCCTGAACCGCCCTTCAGTTGTCTTGAAACCCTTATTCCCTCCAATCCCTTCTCTGACCTCCTGGATCACAGCCCATGCTGCTTTCTAGTCTTCATCAAATATTAATACAATGTCTTAAGATATTGTGTGTCTCTCTTATCAGACTGTCTTGTCCACCTTGATGGCTGGGAGATATTAAGTTGCATCTAATACTTGGATGCCGTGGGAACAGGAGCATTTACTGCAAATGAGTGAGACTCAGAGGTAATCCTTACATTTGGCTTTTCTATCAGTGCATTTTCATTGAACTTTCTTTGAACAGTGCGGTTCTGCTAAGTTTAGTACTATTTTTTCTGCTGTATAGCAAAACTCAATAGCTTTAGGTGCACTCAAAGACAAACCTTCTCTCCCCTCTTCGTTTCATTTGCCTGAGCTCATATAGGCTGAGGACCGTTGTGTCAGATGACAGGTAAGCATGCCACGTCCCCCCCTCCTTCTGTTTGGTCTTTCCAAGAGCTTTACAGTAACCATATGTCCAAAGGAGAGCTTTTAGCTGTTTTTAAGTAGTTTGTCTGTGAGATATTTTGAGTCAGTAAAGATTATCCTATATCTTCCGTATCTGAAATTTCCAGTTGTTGTGGTATCCGGTGACTGAAAAAGATCAAGACCCTTTAGTTTCCCAGATCTGGGAAGATCCAGCCCATTCAACCCACAGCACCCACAGAAGCATCCAGCGGTGTGTAATTCCATTCTCTACATTTCTCTTTCCCCAGGCAATAGTGTATAAAGTTACAAACAAACCTGGAAACAATAATATAAAACATTCCTTTGATTTTTCCTTTATCAGACCTACATCAAACCATCTCTTTCAAATTTCAAGACCAATTACTTTCCATCCCATTCTGTAGCATCAGGATCCACCAGAACTGTGATTTGCACTTTAAAGCGTCTAACCTTTCCTGACACACAGGCCTATGCACTATTCAGTCCTTAAAGCAGAATCTTTATATATTTAGCAGGATTGCATTTATTTATGTTTTCATTAACTTGTGGATGAGAAGTGTACTTTCAAGAAGTTTAGTTTAAACAGAGAATTTTAAATAGATTCTGATCAGTGATTGAGAGGGACTTTTCCATGTCATTCAGTTCATTGAGACAGAATCAAGAAAATGACTCTTCCTATTTGTCAGTAGATGTTATTAAGGGAAATAACAAGGACTACTAAAGACTACTTTCAGTGATGTACACTGTTACGATTTTTATACACTACGTTATTATTACATTAAAGTTTATTTTTGAGAATCTTTTGTCAGATTAGGAAAAAGTGAGATCAATAACCTTCTACATCACTTCTACATCACAAAATACATCAGTGTATTTTCCTCAGAGAAAGGAATAGAAACATTATGGACAGTTGAAAACGGTAGACCTAGAAACACTCTTGTCATCTCATGTGCCAGAAAAGTAGAGGGAGAGTAGGAGAGAGAAGAGAAAAACAGCAGATATTTCAACACATCGGGGTTCCATGTGGAGTGGCATTTTAAGGAAAGATGTAGAAGCCAGAAGAGTATTAGTTTTTTGTTTTATGTTTTTTGTTTTGTTTTGTTTTGTTTTTTTGTAATTGTGATTTTACTAAACAATCATCTTGTGTCACTAGGTCATTCTGCGGGAATTGGTTATCCTGCTAATTTTCTAATCTATAGATAATGTTTGAAGACTATGTGTATTAATTTTCTACTGTTTTGAAAACAGAAATTTCTAGCAGACTGAGAGGTTGGCATAGTATGCTGTGTCTACTATTTTAAGGGTATCCATGACCAGCTGATCCGCGGTAATGTAGAGCTCTGCCTGCAGAAGAGGGCTAGGCAACCTATGAAGAGAAGGGTTATGGATGGTATGTAACATCCACACTTGCAAACCATAGCAAACTTGATATACAATTCTCAAGAGCTCACTAAAAGAAGAATATTTATCCTGAAGTTGCCAGAATGTCTTGGACAGGCAGGAAGACTGTCTATGTAAGTATACCCACCTCTGAGCAACCCCACTGACATGCAGTAGTAGTGATGAGATGAGGCAGCTTCCGTGAGGAATGGAGTTTAGAGCAGTAAGATTTTACATGTGACAGTGTGAAAGGAGAAGATATCTTTGCAAGATATCCATGCCTGAAATTCCACCTACTCTTTGTCACAGAGATTCAAATTTCTTATCTGGTGAAAAGAATTGAGCATTTTTAAGGGTAAGGACATGTGGCCACTTTGATCCTAGAACCTCTTTTCAGGGACTCATGAGCATAGACATACCTACAAATAAATCCATAGTCTGGGAGTCAGTGTTTTGGAGATGATCATTTTACTATTGTCTTTTAGGACTTTTTTTTTTTTTTTTTTTTTTGGGGGGGGGGGGGGAGGGTGATACTGCATTCTCCCATTTAAAGTCCTGGCATAGAAATATGTATCAAATGTGTACATAAAATTTTTTCAATGCTGCCCTTCTTCTCCTTTTATTTTATATCACGGTGAAAGATCAAATGCATAAATACTCCTGGAAACATCTCCCGCCCAAGAAAGACAGAAATTGATATTTGAAACTAATCTTAAAGGAAAGGGGAAAATAAGAAAGGGTACAAGGATTTTTTCATATATATGTCTGTAAATATATATATATACGTATATCTATATATGTACATATTGCACAGACTATTTTTGCTTTGTGCAAAACAACTTATGATTATAGAAATATATATATGCATGTATGAAATATATACATATATATATATATGCATGTATATAGAAAGACGTCCTGAACTGTGCTGCATGCATCTTAGCTATTACAAAGTGATTGGTACATTATATTTATTAAAAATCAATATGCCTTTTATAGAAACATCCCCTAAACACTGTTGGCTTAATATTCTATGTTTAAAGAATGAGACTCACCCATTCAGCCAAAATGCAATTTGTTAACTTGAACTGTTGGACTCAATAAGTCATACATAACAGTAACAGATGTGGTGGCAGTTTCTTTAAAAGAAAGGGAAAAAAAAGCCTATTTTGGAGATTTAAGATAAAGAGAAGGTTAGAAAATGGTGGGCTTAGCACACACAGGTTTGTTGTGGTTATTTCATTTCTAAGCATTTAGATTCATTGTAGTCTGAGATAAAATAACCAGAGAAATTACCCAAAACAGATTTATTCCTGAGCCTGGCACAAA
The DNA here is from genome assembly GCF_028389875.1 of Rhea pennata. Lineage (NCBI taxonomy): Eukaryota > Metazoa > Chordata > Aves > Rheiformes > Rheidae > Rhea > Rhea pennata. The sequence goes on from NC_084666.1 coordinate 5,508,906, forward strand.
CTAGACTACTGGTGAAAAGAAAAGGAAATAGGAAATGAAAACAGAATCCTGACAAAATTTGTGGGGTTTTCTTCCTTTTTGCTCACACCTGGTTTTAAAAGCCCGTTTAGAGAAGCACCTCTGCTCTTCTGCGCTTGCTTTGCTTGCTCAGGTGAGAATCGACTGAGCTCAGGCAGCGGCAAAGGGTGGTTAGGAGCCACCAAGGGGAGCTTGTCCTGCGTGGGCTGTGCAGCCAGGTGTGCCGAGAGACCTGGTGCAGAGAGGCTGCGGCTTTCCCGGTGCGAGCAGAGCACCCCGGACAGCTCCTAGATCCCCTGTGCACCGACACCGGCGATATGGGGCTTATTGAACAAATACGAGCACAGGAAGCAATGGTGTTTTCAGACCTTAGGTATTTGTACAACTGGTCCAGTTCCAAACTAGCTCTTGAATAAGACTAAAAAACTTTCTATTTTGTGTCAGTGTGTTTAACACAATATCATACACTGGCCAGCAGCAGACACGTGAAGACAAGTATAAGCAAGTACGCAGAGATGCATTCCCAAAACACTCCACCTTCCAGTAATTTGTGATTCAAAGACTACCTGAGACAGATTACTTGCCTCACCATCAACAACCTTTGATGGATTTTTCTTCGATGATTTTTTCCTGTACTTTTTTGAATTTATGTAAACATTCAGCCTCCACAACACGTTGTACAAGGAGTTTCTCAGCTTACTTGTATTTTAACAGGTTAGGCACAGCATTAAGCTAATACTGCTAGGCATACAGGCTATCAACTTGAAGCACAGCCAGACAAGGTCCTAGGTTTCAATCACACTGCCAGCGCCTTACAGTAAGAATTTCACGCTCTTAAAATGTCCTAGCCTGGTAGCTCAAGTATCTAGTGTTAATTCTGGGAACAGCTATTGGGCAAACAGCTCGGTTAGTAGTTCTCCTGCCCCGGTCTACCCTTGGCCTTCAGTTTATGTTATTTGTAAGGAAATATTATCTAGCACAACAGAAGTCTGACTTGCATATGGGGCTCTTGCACACTGCCACAAATTGAGTAAACAAGCGGAGCTCCCAGGATGTCGTTTTCATATTGGAAATTGTTTCTCATGAAATGATAGCCCAGATATTCCTAGGCAGATTTGGATTTAGAGGAGCAGTTGGAAGAAGATATATTTTATATATGATTTCCAGTTCTCAACAGCAGTGGGTTTCCCTAGTATTGTGTACTCACAGAGTACTCTAAACTCCAAATTTGCTGGTAGAGCCCTGGGCACCGTGTCACAGTGTAACCTAAGAAGTTTAGAAAAGCAGTTAATTGTAGCAATCTTTCTAATCTTTGCTCAACTATTTTCCTTCTATGTGCCTTGTGTTTGAGTTCTTTTATATCACCAATCTCAAATAATATTGCACAGAATACATTTGCATTGTGTTTTAAGTATTTTGTGAACATAATGATTTTTATTTCTACCTCGTAACTAGAGAAAAAGGTTCTATTTGATTAGTCTCAAGCTGAGTGCCATTAATTTGGGGGAGTATAGAAATATGGGAAGGGTTAAGAAATTTCTGTGTTTTCCTCTGCGTTAATGAAATTCAGATAAACTTCAGACAGGTGAACTACTCAAAATGGGAATTCCTTTGTAAAGAAATAAAAAGATAAGAGGATTACAAAATTAATTTAGCTTTTTACAAATAAAAGTTAAGTAAAGGCTTGCTGCTTTCTTTTATAAAGATCCAGCCACAATCTGTCAATATCAAGAAGCATAAATTACAGTTGCAATCAGATTAAGATCTTTTGCACTACCAAGATATTGCGAATGGCTGTCATGATGATTACAGCTAAGAAATGAAGGAACAGCACTGCAGCGCTCAAAAAAGAGAAGGATGCAATAGCAGAATACTCAGTATTATGCCCTCCTTAAAATTGTCCCAAAGCTCTTCAGGACCGGTGAGCTGAACCAGCGGCTGCTATATGTCAGGCACAATCTGCTGTGGTCAGAGAAATGACAGTCGATGAGGTCAGTTGAATATAGGTCCCCTTCATCTAAGTCTAGACAAGGTAGAGGAGGTAGAGAACTGAGCTTTATATTGGCTATACAAAGTTGATACCCCAAAATTTTGGACAGGTAGTTGGGACAGATATCCCACTGAAGGAGAAAGAAAAAAAAAAAGAGAGAGAAATATCACTTTCTTTGTGATAATAACTTTGCAGAGCCTTGAAGGATTTTTTTTCTGAGGCCCATTGAAAGCAGATGACCTGATGTAATGAAAATAAGTCTCATTTAGTTGTTGTAAGTGGCTAGGCATACATGCAAGCTTACCGCTATGTGTAGTTTGCATTTAATATATACAAAAAGTATGCACATATGCTGACAGGACTCATCAATTTGCACAGACTTTTGCAAGTGTGTTCACAACATCGTTATGACTATTTCTATTTGTATTGATGTTGTAAACATGGGGGGAATACCATCTTAGAGGTTTCCAGTGCCAAAAATTGAGACTTGTTTAATTCTCTGCCCTGACTGGAAGTTTCTGCTGCTGTGAAATAAGAATATAAAGCCAGGAAAAAGTTATCTACTACATTTGCCCAATAAAAAAAATAAGCATTTGAGTCCATGAGTAACTGACAAAGGAAAATATCAGCAAAATCTCTCCTCCAAACTACTGACTGCTAATCAAATGGCCAGCAAACCCAACTTCTGTGCTGTGGGGCTCTTTCTGATATGCTAAGCAACCTCACTAAATTCCCTACATATTGTTAAATTCAAACCATCTGAATTATTGAACATGACAGACATCTTAAAAAGAGCTGCACATTACTAGGGGCTGTGCAATCCAGATGAGATTAGAGTAAGGGCCGGACTCTTCTGGTGCCTCTTCAGTGATGCCAACAGGCTTCCATCAGCACAGCTGACCTTTTATGTAAAAAACGCTTTTACAGCAGTATTAAGGAGCCAGGCCATCACACGCTGAAGTTAAAAATGTTCACTCTGTAAGACCTGACCATAGACATTTGTATTTGTACATATATATATATATATATATATATATATATATAAACCATGTTTAAGCATTAAACTAGTTTCAGACATTAAAAAAAACATGTTACAATTAGTCACAATTGTTGTCTACCAAGACATTTCATTTTTAGTAACAAAGCAGAAAATTTCTTAAGGCTGCAGCATCCTTCAAAGTCTAAATCAAATAAAAAAGATGTTTCTAGATGATGCTTTCAAATACATAGGAAACATACTACCTGTGTACAGATTTAAATGTGTTAGGGCACCCACATTTTACTAAGTGACCATGAGTCTATCATTAGGTGATAGATACTGTATTTAGATTCCTCAGCTGAGATTAGAGACCTAACACAAAATCCACCAAATAAATGTTTAGCAAGAGAAACCTTTTCACGCATCCCTAGCTTGGGAAATTTGCCACCAAGATAAACAAGGCAAACAGAACCACACAGGAGATCTCTATCAGATCAGGTTTAGAGTCACAGCCTGGTGATGGTGATCCCAGATCCATAATAGGCTGGAAGCTAGTTGCGTCTCGAACAAAAAGAAGAAAGGCCTCCAATCCTCCTGTAGACCTGGAGTTACAGTTGAAGAACAGGTTTAGTGCACTCCAGGATGAGGAGAACCCGGATCTGGCCTCAAGGAAGCAACTGGGCTGTCTGAGCCTGTGTCTTGCGTGACCACTCGGAAGAGGCGACGAGTGGTTGCAGTGGGTGATTCCATGCTGAGGGGGACAGAGGTGCCTATCTGCCGACCTGACCCCTCCTCTAGAGAGATTTGCTGCCTGCCAGGGTCAAGGATATGAGCTGTGTCTGAAAGACTATCAAGGCTTGTCTGCTCCTAAGACTACTCCTCTCTGCTGCTCTTTCACGTGGGTGCTAACAATACAGAGAGCAAACTAGAGACAATCAAAGAAGACTCCAAGGCCTTGGGCATGGTGGTCAAGGCTCTGGGAGCCCAGGTGGTCTTTTAATCAGTCCTGCTGATTAGGGGGAGGCATGGGAGGAGGAGTAGGAAGATTTTCCAAATCAGCTGGCTACACCACTGGTGTTGGCAATAGGATTTTGGATTCCATGACCATGGAACATTGTTTGAAGATCAACAGCTGATGGGGAGAGATGGGATTCACCTCACCAAGCGGGGCACATTTGCCTTTGCAAACAGTTTGGCCAGCCTAGTAAAGAGGGCTTTAAACTAGTTGAGGGGGGTGTCATAAAGACAGGGTAGACAACAAAACATAAGTTGGTTTGGGGGACCTCCAACAGGTGTATGCAGCTGGGGATGGTGTTTGGGAAACCTGCAGGTATGACCACCTCTCTGAAATGCATGTATACCAACGCACGCAGCACGGGGAACAAACAGGAGGAGCTGGAGATCTGTGTGCGGTCACAGGGCCATGATCTCGTTGCAATCACGGAGACATGGTGGGATAGCTCTCATTACTGGAATGCTGCCATGGATGGCTATGTGCTTTTTAGGAGAGACAGGCCAGGGAGGTGAGGTGGTGGAGTTGGTCTTTATGTGAGAGAGCAACTGGAATGCATCGAGCTCTGCCAGGGGGTGGAGGAGGAGGAAGCAGTTGAGAGCTTATGGGTGAAGATCAAAGGGCAGGCTAACATGGGGGACACTGTTGTGTGTGTCTACTGCAGGCCACCTGACCAGGAAGAGAAATTTGATGAGGCCTTCTATAAACAGCTGGAGGTAGCCTCATGATCCCAGGCCCTAGTTCTCATGGGGGACTTCAGCCACGCTGACATCCGCTGGAGAGACTACACAGCAAGGCACAAACAGTCCAGGAGGCTCCTGCAATGCATCGATGATAACTTCTTGTCACAAATGGTGGAGGAGCCTACGAGGAAGGGTGTCCTGCTGGACGTTGTCCTTACCAACAGAGAGGGACTGGTTAGAGATGTGAAGGTTGGGGGCAGCCTTGGCTGCAGTGACCATGAGATGGTGGAGTTCAGGATCCTGCAGGAAAGAAGTAAGGCAACAAGCAGGATTGCAACCCTGGACTTCAGGAGAGCAGACTTTGGGCTCTTCAGAGACCTATTTGAAGAATCCCATGGGTTAAGGCCCTAGAAGGAAGAGGGGTCCAGGAGAGCTGGCTAGTATTCAAACATCACTTCCTCCAAGCTCAAGAGCGGTGCATCCCTATGAGTAAGAAGTGCAGCAAAAGGGGCACGAGACCTGCACGGGTGAGCAAGGGGCTCTTGGCCAAATTCATACAGAAGAAGAAAGTACACAGACTGTGGAAGAGGGGACAGGCTGCTTGGGAGGATTATAGGAATGCAGCCAGAGTATGTAGAGATGCAGCGAGGAAGGCTAAGGCCCAGCTGGAACTGAGTCTGGGATGGGGGCCCAGACTCTGCAGGGGATGTCAAGGACAGTAGAAAGGGCTTCTCCAAACACATCAGCAGCAAGAGGAGGACTAGGGAAAATGTGGGCCCACTCCTGAATGGGGCGGGGGCCCTGGTGACAAGGGATACAGAGAAGGCAGAATTGCTGAATGCCTTCTTTGCTTCAGTCTGCACTGCTAAGGGCAGCCCCCAGGAATCCCATAGCCTGGACATGAGGGAGAAAGTCCAGAGAAGGGAAGACTCTCCTTTGGTTGAGGAGGATAGGATTAGAAACCTTCTGGGCAGGCTAGACATCCACAACTCCATGGGCCCAGGTGGGATGCACCCACGGGTACCAAGGGAGCTGACAGATGTTGTTGCCAAGCCACTCTCCATCACTCTTGAAAAGTCCTGGAGAACTGAAGAGGTGCCTGAGGACTGGAAGAAAGCCAGTGTCACTCCAGTCTTCAAGAAGGGCAAGAAGCAGGACCCAGGCAACTCTAGGCTGGTCAGCCTCACCTCCATCCCTCGAAAGGTGATAGAACAGCTCATTCTGGATATCATCTCCCGACATATGGAGGAAAAGAAGGTGATCAGGAGTAGCCAGCATGGATTCACCAAGGGGAAATCCTGCTTAACCAATCTGATAGCCTTCTAGGATAGAATGACTGTCTGGGTAGATGGGGGGAGAGCAGTGGACGTTGTATACCTTGACTTCAGCAAGGCTTTTGACACTGTCTCCCATAACATCCTCCTAGGCAGGCTCAGGAAGTGTGCGTTAGAGGAGTGGACAGTGAAGTGGATTGAGAACTGGCTGAAAGGCAGAGCTCAGAGGGTCGTCATCAGTGGCGTGGAGTCTAGTTGGAGGCCTGTGGCTAGTGGCGTCCCCCAGGGCTCAGTACTGGGTCTCATCCTGTTCAACTTCTTCATCAGTGACCTGGATGAGGGGACAGAGTGCCTCCTCAGCAGGTTTGCTGATGATACCAAGCTGGGAGGAGTGGTTGACACACCTGAGGGCTGTGCTGCCATTCAGAGAGACCTGGACAGGCTGGAGATCTGGAGGCTGGTATCTACAGGCTCCAGTGCGTCCCAGTGGAACAGAGGATTATATTGAAGGATTAAAATGCTGAGGAACCAAAACACAAAGGCAAAGATCAACGTGAGGAGCAGGGCAAGAAGATACTCATAAGCCAGGAGCAGGGAGTCAACAGCAGCTGGAAGGAAAATGATCACTGATCAGTTAAGATCACTGCTGGAATTACTATGGTACAATTGCAGTGGTGGAGCACCAAAACAGGTTTCCAGTCAACAATTGCATGAGTGGTTAAAACTTGTTTCCAGCAATATATAAATTATTTAAAAGTGATTATTTTAAACAAAAATACATATTGCCTAGTGTTACCATTTTTCAGCGTTACTAAGTCTGAAATATATTGGCTATGCTAGTCTCATAGAGCTCTTTGAATGGCTGCTTTGTAACTTTAAAGGAATAAAATGTATTCAATCAACCAGACAGTTTTCACTAAAATAGTACGTGGGGAAACAAAATGCCCAGCACTAATTCTTTTGAACCTGAAACTGATAAGAGCTGGAGAAGAAATGTATGCTGAGGTGGGTCTAATTAAAGATGAGGAAACATATGACTTGTAGATATGCCAATGTTTCATATTTCTAGTCCTTAATATGAAGCAGTGAGTAGCATTGACATAATGTCCAACTTCATACCGTATGTGAATACATAGTTTCATGAGATCAAGGGCTATGTACATAAAGAGATAAAGCTGAATTATTTGTGTAAAAAAGTTACTGATCGGGATTCCTAAACCTGAATTAGTTTAGAGAAACTTAGCTTATCCACCTACAGAATTTTCAAAAGCTGAAACTTCTTGAAAGCCCCTGGGATAGAGAGCAGAAAATCACTGCTCAGGTCAAGTAGTTGTTATTACTGGTATCTCCAGAGATGCAGGGAAGTGAAATGTTTTGATTCATAGACCCTGATGGAATGCAACACAATTTAGGTGATACAATCTCCAGTGAAAAAGCTGTAAATTGTCTCCTACTGACTGGCTTATACTTTCGTTTCACTAAGGAAGAAATCTAGAACTATGCTTCTGATATAGGCACTTAATTTAAATGTGTGTGTTTTGATGAGAAAAATTTGAGCTTTCTTTCCTAGAGTAACAAATGACAAAGCTGAACAGGAAACTGGAATGGTATGGTATGGTATGGTACAAATGTGGCTAAAACTCTTGTTTTATTTTTTGAACTTTTTTTTTTTCAGCGCACAGTACTGTTGCAAGCATGAACTTCCAATGGGACATAAAATCAAGACACTTGTAGTTATCAAAAAATCTATGATAATCCCAAACAATAATAATTTCTGCTTTTTATCAATCATGATTAATTATACACTAAATATATTGTCAACTAAGTATAGTATTTCTACTTGATGCATGTTCCTAACTATTGTTCAGCATTGCTACGCATTTTTAAAGAGCAGCTGAATTCTGCACCAGGATGATCTTTGAAGAAAAACAGAACTAAAATTTTTGGTGAACTTTAGTAACATTGATATGCAGCTTACCTAATCAATTAATATTTTCTGTAGTGTAATGACTCCATGTTTGCAAACTTGCATTAGTTATGTGACTATAGCACAGTTTAGTATGAGCAATTAAGAGGAATACCATATTCACTAATATTGAAACAGCAATAGGTTAGACAGAAAAATATTTGCTCTATCCCAAACTATCAAGAACACTGGATCGTAGTGATTAGGGTCTTTGGTTAAAAAAAATAAATAAATAAAATAAAAAAATTGCAACAATTCCCATTTCCTTAGTTTTTTATTTTGTCCCACGGTTGCATTCCACAAAAAGCTGAATGTTGTGTTGAAACACTGCTTAGGATGCAGGTAGATGCATCTTCATGACTATCTCTAACTACGTTCTCTCCTTTCTATTATCAGAAGCAAAGCAAAACTGATGCCATTTCTCTCTTACATTTACCTGTTTTATATTTTTACAAGAAAGGAGCAGTATAAGGGCTCTGTCTGTGTAGCGTATGCTCTTTTCTTTTGTTGTTAATGGTAAAAATCCTCAGGCTAGTTGTTCAGAAGATAATTACGCTGTGCCAGGTAGAGGTAGTAGGGGTTAATTGTTGTGAAATGTCAACTACATTTGAGATACTTCTAGGAAGAATTTATCATTATCCTCTGTCAAGGCCTGATTGTCTTTTCTTCTTCCTTGGTATGGAATGCCGGAGCTGCTAAACCCAATGCAAAACGAAGAGGTGTGTGATTTTACAGTTAAAGTAACACATTTTCAGCAGCTGTAAATTAATATAGGGTCACAGACTGGTATAGTGATATATTAGTTAAAGTCTCAGAGAGATCCAAAACTCTTCTTGGTGAAATGAAAAGATACAGAAATAAAAATAGTTAATATTCTTAAAGAAAAAGAAATATAAATAGAAGAATGCAAAGATGTAAACTAGAGACAGGAAACAACACAAATTTTCCAAATGTACACATTATTGTATACAAAATTTACAGCAAGAATGAAAAATCTGAAAAAATATAGTTTAAGGTGTTAATGAAATGGTGTAGTCTGGATTCTATTCCACGCTTCTAATTTTGCATGTATGCGTGTGTTACAAAGAATTAAAGAAACTTTCTGTTTTTACACTACACTACAAGTCATTATTATTAAGATAATATTTATTTTTCATCACTGAAAGTTTACTGTTATTCTGTTGGGTCCAAATCTCTTTAGCAAATCAAAATATCGCCTGTTTCTTACAATAAAAGAATTTTGCATTTGTATCAAAGTTATCCTACCTCCTGCAATGACTCTTTCCAAGTTTGTCCTTTGTTTCGCTGGTTCCATCTGCTTTTTATTCTTAGATTAGCTTTACCAACAACACTTAAGAGCTTGGGACAGCTTCTGTGGGCAACCTGCCCTGCTGCGTGACTATCTACATGGTGACAGTTTTCTTTATGTTCAACCTGAATCTCTCCTGTTTCAACTGATGCCCAGTGTCCCTTATCCTCCCACCACACATCTCTGTATGACAGCAGCACAATTTACACCACAATCTGTAAATTTACAAATATTACTGTTATATGGAAAAAAAAAAACCAACCACGTTCTGCTGTTCACAATAATGACAGTAATTAGTCTCAGCTTAGCCTCAGTGGCATTAAATAACCCTCGCTTGTATTTCATGATCCTGCTTTCCTCCAGACTGATTACTCCCTACCAAATCAAGGATAGTTTTGAGTATATGTCTACACCCCAAAGGAAAACAACATCGAGTCTAATTTTAACAGATCCTTACGTGCTTTACGTGCTATGGGTTGGCCCATAGCAAAGCCAACCACAATTAGGAACGTGATTTGGCAGTACAATGTACCTCCTTTACACAAACTGATTTTTTCAAAGGACTACATATTCCTAAAGAACTAAACACCATAGTGTGCTCCTTCATAAAGTCATCTGTCTTGACCAGGACTGTTTTATTTTTAGGGCTGCAGGTATGCATCTTCTAATCTCTTGTGTCAAAATATCCCTTATTCATAAACAAATAGCATTAGGACCAATGTTGCAAAATCCGTTGTGTCTCCATTATATCAAAGCTAGTATTAACCTCACTCAACTCCCCTCCTACTCCTGTACCCCATCCCACATCCCCTACTTTATACTACTTCTGTAATACATATTCTCTTCCTCCTTGTATATCTGAGAAGAAAGAAAAACAAGGTGATCCTAACTTCTACCAAAATTGCAGATAGCTGATAGGAACTCTTTAAGAAACGTTGGGGGTAGCTCTGATCGCTCATCCTCCCACTCTTATCTCTGTAAAATATTAGCAGCAAAGATTACCCTACATTTGCACCTTGAAAGTACAAGAATTACATGAGAAACTTGCCCACTGATCCAGCGATCTGAATCTTTCACGTTCAGAGGCAGTGTAATTGGATCGGCTGCCGTGCTTGGCCATTTCCAGTTATCGCCTCAGAATTTATTGGCTTGTCTCCTGTTAGGCACCGTGAGAGTTAGGTGGGGAATTCTGTCAGCAAATCACTTTAAGAAAACTCTCACAGTAGGTAGTGTTACTTATGTTTTAATAAGTAATATACAATTAATTAATTATAGCTAATAGAATACTTTGGCCTTTTGCCAGTCCAGAGCAGCAGCTGAAGCAGCAGGCAGATGGGATGCTTCACAGACCCTAAAATGGCAGTGGACCTATGCCCCTGATAAATAAAGTCCATGAAGTTATTCTTCACCTCCAAAGGTCTGATGGATTCTGCTTCCTGCTCCTAGTGGTGATAAAAAGTCTTGTGCTTTAAGAAGGAAAACGAAAAGAAGAAAAAAGTTGTGGCAAGGCAGTTTCAGGGAGTTTGTAGCAAGACACCCAATAGAGAACTGGATGTGACACAAGTAATGGACCTCTGGTTCTGGGTACATTCATGTGAACACAGCTGTGGGGCATGTACCTCAGCTGACCTTCCACGATAAATTTTGGCAATGATAGCTGTGGAACAGGAGCAACACAGAGCGCAGCACAAGTCAGAAACCTGAATATAATCCAAGGATGGAACGTGGGTTTTATAACCTGAGCTGCACAGTGCTCTAGCTAAAATATTTTTGAAGACTTCAGCCAGCTAATTTAAAGATAGCCTGGGGATCCTGCAAACCCCAGTCACACATACAAACACAGGATGCCCAGACTTTTTGCAGAAACCACCTGTTCTGTCTTACTTCTGCTACTGATGGTATGATTGGAGGAGAAATCCATTCTGCACATACAGAGCATACTGTGACCTTCACCGAGAAGAAAAGTTGTGAGGGAAGCAGGGTGTGAAATTGGAGTTACCTGCTGTAATTTTGTAAAATTAAAATGAAATGAGCAGACAATGTTCCTAGCCAGCTCCTTGCAGATCAAAGATGGGCTGCTCTGTGCCAGCAGCTAACAGGCACGTTGGTAATGAGACAGCCTCACAAGCTGACATCGCTTCCCCTGTGAAACTCCATCCTGCTGCAAAGCTGTTGCCCATGATAAAAAAAGTATCAGAGGGTCATACTCTTCTACATGAGGAAAGTTTGTTTCACAGGCATATGCAAAACTTATTATGGGGGTAGCTTCCTCTAGTATCCATTTCCTGACGAACGTCCTTTTTGACATGCCACCTGAGTTGATGTGTTGAAAACAGTACTACTTTTCAGTTTTTTTTATTTTATTTTTGAGATATACTGCACTCTTGACTACTCAGTGAGCTCTCTTTTAACTGCTCGTTTTTAATCTCACTGAGTCTGTTGACTCCTACTAGCCCACTTCTTGCTAGCATCCTGACACTCAGAGCTTGTGGGGCCTGCAGAGATGTGAAAGCACCTGGAAGGGTAATGCCCTGTGCTTGTCAAAATGCTACTATGAAGCCTGCTTAAATAGTGTGCATAAAGTACTTTATTCTCACTTAAATCCTAAATAGACTAAAAATCCCCAGAGAAGTTACAGAACTGGCTACCCAAATTTCAATGATATTGCCTTGGTGAATTTAATTAAACTGTATCTTAATATGCAAGAAGGTGGCAAGCAGGACCAGGATGGTTTATTGAATTTACTATCATTCTTTGTCCTCTTTGACCTTCTGTAATCTGATTTTGGCCCTATGTGCTGCTGTGAGGAATATTCATAAGTGTTGAACAGTATCAATTGGATATAAATTGTGCTATAATGTCTGAAGTTAAATGCCTATGTGGTATTAAATTTTTGTGTAGCTAACAGGGTAAATTTATCTCTGTTGGCTGATTTTCCCATTATCCTGCAATCAGTGATTTCCAAGTTACTACACTAAGATGTTTTCCTAAATTAGATATCATATAGGCCTTAATTTTTTCCTCTGTTTTACCTAAACATATGCTCATGTTTTTCTTCTGTATAGCTGTAGTCACAAATGTTACTTCAAAATATCATATAGGCATAATATACAATTAACATGGAAATGGCAGCAAAACCCACGCTAGGTAATATTTTTTTTTCTTTTTCTGAGAATAAACAATAAGCTCTCATTCCCCAGATTTCTGTTGGTGCAAAACCAAAACAGATCAGATATGGCTGAGAATTGTTAGTGGTTTACAAACTGGTATCTGTATAGCTATGACTCAGCTGCTAGAACAGTTTGCTGGGAGTCTGTCCTGCAGAAACACATATAGTCCTAGAGCTTATCTTTCTTAGCTCAATATATTTAGGAAGGCATCCACAGGACAAGGAAGACATTTAACTCCATTTAGTTCCAGTGATAAGCACTGGAGTCATCAAAGTCATCAAACTTAGCTCTGTCATGCCTCAGATTTAATAATAATGTTTCTTTGGAGTTTGCTGATTTGTTTCTGAATATGCCTGAAAATTATTTCATTTTTGTGTTGTCTGCACTCCCAACTAGCCATTCCTCCATCTATCTCCCCTACAGAGCCTGATCCAGGAGATACCCTTGGAGTGTGCCTCACAGACAGCACCAAAACCAGGCTTTGGACTGGTGCAGCTGCAGCAGCTACGTAAGTAAAATATTGCTGATGGCTCAAGAGATACAGATCAGATTCCTTCATCACCTGACATCCCAGATGAGGGCTGCAACCAGTTGGATATGAAAAAATATACAGTGAGAGCAATTGTAGTCGCTTGTCGCATGAGCACTGATGCTTTCTGTGCAATTACAACTCGCGTCTCTCCTCACTGGGACATCTCACATCTCTGCTCATCCAGGGATGCGTCCTAACCACTAGATAGAGTCATGATTCTTTTTTGCTTTCTCTGTGGCCTGATGAATCTTTAATTCTTTCATTAAAGCTGTAGTGACTTCAGCAAGGATACTTGTCACAGCTTCCCACTCCTATGTCTAAATTTATTGCCACTAATTTATTGCTAGTAGCTTTCTACTGCTTTTAGTCTGCTTCATTAAGAAGTTCTGCTGACACGATTGTGTTGCCTGTTCATGCATCAGTCTGTCCTCAGCTAATCACTTCTGACTGTGTTCACCAATTTCACCAAGTTGGAAAGGAGGATAGAAGTCTTGGAGATAACTGAGTACTGACAAGTATTATGAAGATGGACAGATGGATAGAGAGAACTGGATTAACTGCATTGGTCCAAGGAGGAGGAGGAGGAGGCAGAACTCAAGTGTTTGACATTTCTGCTTAGCAGGAGTGTGATGGCCTCACATTGCCACTAGGCTTGAGCTATCCATCTGCTGATGTTTGTGCAGCGATGCGAGACTTGGTGGTGAGGAGAAGATGGAGACAGAATTTCAGAATTTCATCACCAGAAAGAGGCTTCCTTTTCTCGATACTCGCAAATAAACTTTTCTTTTCCTTCAGGACTACATACCACAGGAAGTTAGATGAGGAGCTTTTGACTCTTGCTTGTCTGCTGCGTCTGTCCTCATCTTGTACTGTTTATAAAATCATGTCAATTTAATGTTTTAACACCATTGATCAGAACTGTGACTGAATAACTGTTATTATCACTGGGATAACTGTGTCTGAATAACTGTTATTGTCACTGAGACCTGTTAATAGGAGAGAAACAACTTAGCTTGATTCTCAATACTTTCTTACTCCTTGGAAAAGATGTAAAAAGTATTAGAAAGCATATGGAGGAACCGATATACATGCATATGCATGTATAGAAGAAAGTTCCCTAAGCAATATTTTAAAGAAAATAATAAAACACCTAAGGTTCACACATGATGCCATGTAGTTTTATTAAATTACACTTCTAAAACATTTGGCAATTTTGCAAAGCATCAATGTTTGAAACAGTATCACCATTTTTGTGAGCATGGCCTCTCATTTTTGGGATGGACAGTTCCTCTACTGAAGAACAAATAAAATCATTTAAATTAAAGAATGATTAAAAATTAGATATCAGTGTAATCATGAATCTTTTAGCTTATCATCACTTTGAACATGACTATGAAATAGATATTTAAGGACAAAAGGATATTTTTACACAAAAGCTTATTTGGATAATGAACTAATGCTATTTATGAATAAAGTTTACTAAGGCCAATGTAGAAAGTTCATCTATTAGGATAAAATGTTAAAAACTGTTAATTTGGGGGTTTCATGTGGAATCATGAAGAAGATATACATAAAAATATAAAAGTTCACAGAGCTAGCTTTACATTCCTGTATTGCAAATGAACGACATTTAAAAACAAGCAAGAAAGAATATAACGACTGACTTAGGGAGATATTTGAATCCTTTAGTGTATGCCACTGTATATAAGCATGTCTTTGACTTGGTGCTTTGATTGTAATTCTTATTGGGAAGCTTGGCCTTTATCCTAAGCTTTAATATTTGAAGAGAGAGGGAGGATGAGAGGACAGGTAGGTGGGCAGGAAGGAAGGATGGAATAAGAAAAGGAGGAAAGGAAGTTGAAAAGGAAGGAAGAAATAAATAAATAATAAGCATTACTCTGAAAAGGTCTTAGTTCTGCATCAGTTTTCTTGATGAAAGTGGAAATTCATAAGCCATCAGAGAGAAATTGCAGTGCAGTTAGCAAGACTTTCTGAAACAAAACTTCATTGCTTGGCCAGCTTTCTGGTAGGAATAAAAGTTCTTGATAAGCATGTCTGTACAACTAATAGACATTATGGCCTAGGAGAAAATGTTTCTTCACATTACTTTAGGCTCTGAGACACTATTTTGTGCTTCAGCTTATTTTCCTTCTCTTTATCTGAATTGGTTGCTTAGCCTAGTCTTCAAAACTCTTCGTACAACACCCAAGCCAGAGAGGTTCCCATCTTATTGCAAGCTTCCCTAGCATTTCTGTGACAGGAAATGTTTCAGCTAGTAGGAGTTAACCTGTAGAAGTAATTAGTTTTCTTAGGATCATTTTGCCTTTTCTTTCCAAATCTTCCATCGGAAACTGAAATAAAAATTTTATATTGGGTAAAATATTAAACTTCCTTCACTTAACCTGTGTTGAGGAATCTCACTTGGATTTTTTTTTTCCCCTTGGCAGCTTTCTCATTTGTGGCCAGTACTTACTGTCCTAGGATAACTTTTCAGGATGGAAGAAGTGCTCAGACACTTTACCCGGGGACGGAGGTTTGATTACCACTATGTAAATTTTGGTAACCCTTTCTCAAATTTCTTGAAATATACAGCAGTTTAATATTCTCCTCTTTTTGTCTGTATCTCACCTAAGAAGCTGGAATTTACTATCTCATTTTCTCCCTTGTCAGTGGTCACCCCACTAGGTTCTTCATTTCAGTTTAATATCCGTTACTCCTCTGGCTATGCTCTTTGGTGAATTTTGCTCAGTTTCGTTTATCAATTTCCATAGTTATCTTGCCCTTCTGATGTTTGAATTGTTCTAAATATGTCTGCACTCTGCTCCAAAAATAGTTTAATTTAATCATTAATCAAATTTGGCGTGAGAGGACAAATCAGTTATTTAAAACGTGAGTTTATTTATAACTCTTTGGTTCAGTCACCTGAGAAGACAGAAAAATCTCACTCTGACTCTTCCTTAGTATTTATATCACGTGATGTGGTGCTGCATGTTAATGCTGTTACTCCAATAGGTAGGTAGTATAATTGATCTGGTATTAAAATGTGATAACTTAGACTCTGAAAGCAAGCTACTCCATTGCCCCAGTTCATAAATCACTTTCAGTGAATATAAAAAGCTGTTTGAAGTACTCTTTGATTGAAAAAAGATCAAATATAGCTGAGGAAGATCAGAATTCTTGAAGAACAAGTTGCTCAATTTCTTATATTTATTGACTTTCATCAATTATAGGATCCACACTTACTACAATCCAATGGCATTATGTGGAAAATAAATAATACCCCATTATGAAAATATTTCATCTCAGCTGAAGTCTTCATTTTGAATCTAAAAGAAAGTGATAGTTCTTGACATTTGTTACAACCTTTGTCTTTTCCATTTCCATAATAATGATGTCCAGAGTGAGCTCTAATCGCCGCAGATGATTTCATCTATATTATCTAAACTCAGAGAATTAAACAGAAAATGAAACAAAAGTCCCTGAAGGCATCAGAAAGTAATCTTATGGTGAAGTTGTTCCTAAGACAAGGCAGATTTAACACAATATATTCCAAAATTTCCAGCTGTTGAAGGATAATTTACTTCCTAAACAGACCAGATGCTTTACTATTATGTATAATACAGGATGGACTGTGATACTTCCTTATGCTGGCCTGACTAGTTGGTCAATATATAGATCCACATTCTCTCTTAATGGAATAACATATTATTCAGTATGAGGATATTGTCTTAATATTCCAATATCTATTGATAGACACCAAACGAGAGGGGCCAATACACTTCAATGAATGAATGAGCTCTTAACTCCATTTTGAAAAGAAAAAAAAATCAGTCTATGCAATCAAATCAGATATATCAATACCAAAATAGTGCTTCTTAGACTGACTCTTCTGTGAAAAGAAAGAGGAGAAAAGAAGTAAAGAGAGCAGTTCTGTTAGCCTACTGGTAGAGAAATATTTTTTTTTTCTATTCTGGAAATCAGGATTCAAATCTTATTATCATCCCAAATAATTCCAATATATTTCCTTCTTCTTTTTTTTAATTGAATTTTCTAGGATTTTCTTCCAGCAGTTGGGGATGACATTCAACCAGGAGGAGATTTAATCTCTTTGCTTGTCTTCTCAAAGAGACATGTAGGCAGGTATGTAAAGGAAAAAGCAAGGAAAGGGTATTTTTCTCTGCCTGTGGAAAGGGAATTCTATTCACCAACATCAGAAGAAAACATAGCATAATAAAAAAGTTTATTGGTAAAGAAATAGATCAGTGAAGATCTAGGCTCTCAATAGGTTTTGAAAGAAAATATTTCAAAGATTTTGGACTCCTGAAGTGGAAAATGGTGGTAAATTGGGAGAAGAACTGTCTGTATAATGAGAAATAAGAGTGGAAACTGAAAACAGCAAAATCAAAGCTATACCACTTCTATTTTTTTTATGCAGTTGAAAAAAGTCTAATGCATTGAACATATAAAATTAATAACTGAAAGCATACTGCATTCAACTGGTTTTATTTTATAGAAAAGAGATCTTAGAGCCTTCTGTCGAAGTAAAGAGGGCAGCTGCTGAACAGCCGTGGGCGGCTGTCGTTGAAGCAGCACCTCCTGCTTGGCCTCCTGGCTCTCTTCACGGATGTAATACCAGTGTGTGAACCAGCTGTGGTCTATACCTGGCATTAAGGAAAAATAAAGAATCCCTCTACTTAAGACTATTAAAAAAGCAAAGATGTCAGGAATAAGAGAGAAATAGTAATAACTGATCAAAAACAGAGAAAAATGAATTGTTGCCAAAGAGATCTGTGCAAGACTTGTGTTGTATGAGATATTCATAAGCAATCCACAAAAAGGAACATGTAATGAAGTGACAAAATTTGCAGATGACAAGGAAAGATTCAGGACATTCCAGACTGAAGTGAATTATGAAAAGTTGAGGAGGATTTTTATGACGCTGAATGACAAGGAGATACAATAGCAGATGGGATGCAATGCTTATTAAATGCAAAGTAGTGCACAAGGGAAAAAAATTCTAACTGTACGTAAATAGAAACAACCTCTAAGTTAGCTTTTGCTGCTCAGGAGAGTGATCTAAGTGTCACTGTTCATGGTTTTTTTCAGAATTTCAGCTCAACCCTCAACAGCTGTTATAAAGGCAAGTAGAACATTAAGAATTATTAAAAAGCAGTAGAGAATAAAACACATAGAATATTAAGCCAATGTAAAAAAAAAAAAATCTAGAGTGTCTGAATCTTAGTGACTGCGTAAACTCCTTTTCTCCATCTGGAAAAGGAGATGGTAGAATAAAAAAAAAAAGGGAAAGAGAGAGAGTTAAGAGCAGTGACATGGAGAAGCTTCTGTATCAAGAGACACAAAATAGTTTAGGACTTTGAAGATGAGGAAAGGGGAGGAGAGAGTGTGACAGAGGCATGCAGAATCATGAGCTGCAAGGAGAAGTAGAATAAGGCATGCTTGGGAGAAAGCTCTTTCATTCTTCATTCTGAAAGGCAAAAATAAGCAGGCCCAAAACTAACAAAATGAAGCACTTTTTTGTTCAGTTTATGATTAAACTGTGGAATTCAGTGCTAAAGGATTTTTAGAAGGTTAGCTGCATAAATGGGCCCAAGAGCAGACACATTTGTGGAAGAAAGCTCCCTCAGCAGCTATTAAACACACCGCCATAAACGCGTAACCCGCAGCACGGATTTCCGCAGACGAGGAGAAGGCGGGAAGGTGTGGGGGAAGTGCCGCTCCGAACGCAAATCTGTTTTTTTAGCAGGCGTATCGTGCATTAACCCAGGATTATGAGCATAATGGCACAGCCATTTATAAACCATTTTGCTCTTTCACCGCTCATAAACCTGACTAA
Organism: Rhea pennata; assembly: GCF_028389875.1. NCBI lineage: Eukaryota > Metazoa > Chordata > Aves > Rheiformes > Rheidae > Rhea > Rhea pennata. The sequence continues at coordinate 5,527,693 of NC_084666.1, forward strand.
TGCGGAGATATCCCCAAATCTACAAAATATTGCCTTTAAAGTAACTGCCCCCTGGACCTTCTGTTTGTTTGTTTGTTCCTTTACATATTTAAGGTGTGTGAATACAGCTTTTAATCAGCGTAAGGACACAACAGATGCTTTTCAAACCCATTAAACTCTATGCACCAAATTCTGCTTCTCAACATGGTGCCAATGGCCTGGAACTAAAAGTAAACCATTTTGCAGAAAGTTATTTCTTTTCTATTTCAACTGACTGATTTGATGTGCTAAGCAATGAAAAGCTCTCCTGGCAAAAGGTATGCTCTGATTTCATTATCTGCACCCCCCTAATTTAGCAATCCAAATATATACCTATAATTCATATTTTATGTACATCCAAAAAACCATAAAAATGATGGTACTAAGTGTTTCTGCTTTCCATGGCCCAGCTTTCTTGACTGTTTGCACAGACGTTAAGCCTGTATCTCAGAAGTTCCCCATGTATTCTGCAACATAAAAATGCAGTGAGTACCTGTAAATTGTGATTTAATACCCTCTTACTCGCCTTCTCACCAGTTTAAACATGTCCAGCTCTTGAATCCCTTCTTCGTAAGAGTTCTTCTGTTCATGGGAAAAATTTTGATAAGCAGCCAGATGCTCGCGATGTTGTCTCAGCAAACTTTCTATTAGTCTTTGGAAAGTTGCCAAATGCCAATTTAAACTAAAGGGCACCAGACTGAACGGAAGCAGGGCAGGGGAAAGAAGAGAATTAGAAAGATTAATTCAGCTGTAAGCAGAAATATAGGTCTGACCCAAGATTTAGCTTCGACATGGACCACCAAGTAGAGTTTCCTTAAACAGACTAAAGAAAATGGTTTACTTTAACACATCCCAGTGATAAAATATCTAAACATTGGAGTTAATTATTATCTTTACTAAACACAGAGGAACATTGATTTAGTAGATTTGGCAGGTAATGGCTTTTCCTTGTATGTGATACACTATAGTCAGACACTTTAGTACTTTCTATATTGCAGTCAATTTTACATACAGCAAATGTTCCCCATCAGCTCTCATTTCTGTTCTTCCCCCTCATTCCCACCCTCCTGCCGTGCCAGGAATAAATGTTCTGTTACTTCTTTAGCAAGCTAAAGCAGATTTCTCTTTCTCTTATGCGGTTTTTTGATTTTGGCTGGTGTAAGCAGAATTACTTCAAAATATTATATTCATTCTAAATCTGCTTTCTTAGTATTTAAATTTGCAGCAAATCAACCCTTGGCTTCAGACTATCTCATAAAGTCTTAAAGACATGCGCAGCTGGCTATATACAACCATAAACTCCGTGTTTTCTAACAGCAAAGGTCTTGGCTAACCTCTTTTTCAACTTCATTCCATATTGCCTATTAATTTAGATGATTCGGATCTGTAACTTTCTATTCTCCTTGGAAATAGTATAAGTGTTTTCTAAATTGTAGCCAGACTGCTTTTGTCGTTACCTATGGTTCTTGTCACCAACACTAGGAATTGGCGTTCCAAGAAAAAATCCTAAGTAGCAATGAAACAAGTGGGTCTGATCCTGTTCTCACTGAGGAGAAGGAGAATTTGGAAAGTGGTTCCAGTGGAGCAAATTATAGGTGCCCAGAAGATCAGAGTTTTGGCCTCTGAATCAGGATGACCTTGTCTCACTTCTTTCAGCTGTTCCACAAATTGAATCTCAGCTGGTAATTGCTGAATGGCTCCATCCTTTTATTTTCATTTCTCTCTCTCTCCTGTTTCGCAAATGGAAGTGATCATTGCCAAATGCTGCAGAAGTGTTCGGATTAAGAGTCCTGGCATTAAGAATCCTGGCAATCGTGTTGCATTTGTTGTTTCTCTTCTAATCTCAATACCAAATCCCAGTTCCACAAATTGCCAATCCAGAGGGCTTCAAAAGAAAAAGAAAATGAAAGTAAAAAAAAAAATGAAATGGTTTGGTTTCTTTAATTAAATTTTTTAACCTGGCTGGACAAATCATAATACCTGCAGTCTTCATCACACAATTGGGATAACATCTGAAATTTCTCCTTCTTACAGAGGTGTTGTGTATTTTCATTGGGTCAAAAGCACAGTTCTATTTCCTATTCTTCCTTTATGAAAGGGTATATTTTGGATAGCCTTGTATGCTACAGTTTGGTTTCATTATGCAAATGTGCATAATTTCTCTCCAGGAGCAAAAGCAAACATTATTTCCAGAGTAGTGTTTTTAGACTAAAACTTTAGAAAACTTGGGGATAATTCTGAGAGATTGTTAAACAGCAGTTTCATTTTATCTGGATGGCTCTTCAACATTGTGAAAAATCTTTGCAAGATCTCGGCAGATCTAGGACTTAGCAAGGTTAAAGTCTTTTCAAACCAACATTATTTGAGACTGTCAGCTCCTTTTTATCTCCCAGAGTTATTGCTGCGTGTTACTGGGAGGTTTTTCAAACAGAAAATAATGGCTTATTTAAATCCTGATTTGGGAAAACTTAGTTTTAAACATTCTTTCAAGTTTCATAGTGACCTAACACATTCTTAAAGGCTATTTTGAATGGAAATTCTGAGTTGTGGCCTTAGTAAACATTTTATAAAATAAATGTAATCTCCCCAATCTGTTTAATAACATACCAATAGAAATAGCAGCAATGAAATCTTAAATCATGCCATTTTGTAGTTAAACATTAAAACAAGGCAAATAAGTATCATGGATAGAGTTTATTACAATTATATCCCATTTTCTAGACATCAATTCATGATTGCTTTATATTTTAATAATGTATATTCCTAAGACTTGGAGTAACATTTTGAGTCAATTTCTGGACTAAAGATTATTCAATTCTTTCTGGTTCTCTTGCTGATAAACTCTTTTGATTTGACTGTTTTTCATTTAGCTTACCCACCTAGGGTCGGACATGAGTGTCAAAGGAGGCTGATGTGCCCCCGTGAGAGGGAGTATTCATGATTCAGGACACATGACAGTAACTACTGGAAAGCAACATAAGTTCTTCAAAGAACACAAAACTAACTTTACTCAAAGGATCCAAAGCAGTAAAGCATGATCTTCCCTTACTTAACCTTCACTTGTCATCTGCTGAACCTTCCTCATCCACCCAGATCAGCTGCTGTGGCCTTGCAGCTTTTGGGGGTTTTTTTGCTTTCCTTTTTGAAGGAAAATGGGACAATATGATAAATATCTGCAGGATAAGGAGACTGTCTGAGCTGAGAATGGGCAAGGTCAGGAAGAGTGTTAGGGGAAGTGTCATGCATGTGTATCCTGTTTTTACTTCTTCCTGTGACCACAGTCAGGGACAAGAGCTGGGATAGGCAGACTGTTGGTATGAAGCCATACAGCCATTTTCATGTTCTTATGATCAATAAATTGGGACTTGCTTGATGGTCCAATCAGGACAATCTTTATTAAGGTAATAACTACACGATCAGAAAATGCATGGATTAAACTTCTCTCCAAGAGTCAAGTGAAGACAAAGCAAGTGTGATGTTAGATTTGACACTACATTTAGGAGTCTGATGTTAAGTTAGATTAATTAAATTTTAATTAATTATTTCATCCAGTAGCACATGCAGCATTGCTTATGGATAAATCACGAAGAAGCAACTATAATTAAGTAATGCTCAGTGTAGATTGACTTTTTTCATTACTTGAACAGTCTAGCACAGGAATATGATGCTTCAGTTAAATAACACTGAACCTCAGATTTTGCTAGTGATTGCAGATATCGCGATCCTTTTCTTTTTTTTTAAAAAAAAAGTATTTTATCATTAAGTCTACTTTTGCTTTTCAAATCTCAACTGTTACACTAAGTGGAAACTCGGCCATCTCATTTACTTAGTCAGTGACATGGACAAGAATATATAAAATATATGAAGGTACATAAGTGCTTCCTTGAGTGCAGTGCAATGTACTGGCTTTACCTCTGTTTCCTGAGACATTAAAGTAAATATATGTGGGATAAAAACAATAGTGGAGCTACTTATAGCCTGTGACAGAAGTAAAGGGAAAGCGGATATGTGATTAAAGAAACATTTAGAGAAAGAGATTGGCTTTGTTGGGTGATGTCTAAAGGCAGAGAGATTTTTGCATTGAAATAAATATTTTTAATGATTCACACAAAATTCAGTTCTACATCAGAAGACTCTAGACCTAGTTCTGCTCCCACTTCTCCTTACTTTAAACCTTGACTTTCTGTGCTGACACCAGGAGAGTGGTACTGTGCCAAACTTGGTACAAGTATTTGGTGAAACGTGCCCTCAGTTCTTCAACAATTCTTATACTTTGATTCATATAACCAGCCGAGGAAGCTAATAAATATGTAAAGGGGATTTGATTAAAAATGGCATTGAGAAGCAGTAAAAGCTAGAGTTATATGAATAATTTCACACCCAATACAAGACTGTCAAATTTTATCAGCTAGCCTGGTGTAAAATGGCAATAGCATCCTAGCACAGGCTAAGAGAGCGATTTGTCCCATGCTGTTGTAAAAATACAATTGGAAAGCAAAGTCATGAGAAAAAATATTGTATGGAGCTTCAAATAAAACCTAAACCTGTGGTAGGATTCATTTACTGGGCATCTCAGAGTAACTACAACAGCCTTTGCACTTGTGTGCACTAGCTCTGTAAGAGCTAATTGAGAGTCCCTCAAAAAACCTTTGTGTCTACTTTGTACAATTTTGTACAACATAGAATCTCTAATAATCCTAAATTTACTTATTACCCAGGGATTTACTAGAGTCCTCTCTGTGGTCCCCTGTTAATAATGACCATCCCACATACAGTATGGCAGCGGTATACACGTTTGATCTGTTATTAAAATTGGTATTTCATTAATTTTTAAGTTTTATATTGAAATACATAGAGGGATTAAAACATTAATGTATACTACTTAAGCACTATACATTATTATTGTGTACAGTAAATAAATGTAAGTATATGTGGGGGGGCTTGACTATACGTATTTCAGTCATAGGTGAAAAGAAAGAGTGTCACAGAGACTGAGAAAGATAAAAACAAGGAGAATTATTTTCTCTTGAACATACATTAAGCAAGAATAAAATAGAGGCCTTGCTTTAATTTCTGTGAAGTAGTAAGTGTATCTTAAAGCATTTTTTTCTTTAAAAAATAAATAACCTCTTAACAAGGAGAAAAGGAGAAAGACTGAAACATCATGTTGAAAAAGGAAGAATTGTTTGAGTATGAAAGGGCAATTTGCCAAAAGAATTATGCTTCTGAAAGAAGCAGTGCATGCCAATTTTCAGTCCAGAGCAAAATGTCTGTAGCTGAGGTCTTAACTTCTGGAACAAGGGGTTTGTATGCTATATAATGCTTGTAAAACAAGCAAGTAATCCCTGCACACACCTGTGTCAGGAATAAACGGAACATCCCCATTTTATAAACGAGTAATAGTGAGTCCTTGAACATTTTTAATTATTCTGCTCATTTCTGCTACAAGGAGACCGAAAAAAGGAACAAGGGTGCCATTGTAACAAGACTCTGTAAACCAAAAACATGTTGTCTACACAGTGGCAAAGGAATACTGAGAGTACTTTAATCCTGTGTAGGTAACCAGCTTTCACACGCACACTCAGAGGCAGCCAGCTTGCCTCTTTCCAAAAGTGTGGGCACCAAAGGCCCAGTCTCACCTGCCAACACCGCATCCTGCCAGACACTGCACTGGAGTTCTAGGAGTCCAGGAGAATCTAGGAGTTCCTGGACGCTGGGAAGCTGATCACCCCAGACTCCTACTCATTGCTGACCCATTAGATAAATGAGTCTGCTGTCATTGAGACCACAGTGGATACTAATCATACCATCGTGAATGTGTCTATTTTCTTCCTCTCTGGCCCATCATGCTGCCTAAAAATAAATCATTTAAGTCCCTAACTTCCAGTGAGCATGTGTGTAAAACTGCTTAGCATCAAGTCCTATGTTAAAAAAAAGGCTTCACATTTCTTTCGACTATCTATTTCTACCAAAATGTGTACTTCACAGGTGTCCTCCCTGGGGCATGCAATGCTCCCAGCCAGTTTAGACAGCAGCTCTTGGCATCTAATAATCTGCTGTTGAAGTGTGTCCCTAAATATAAAAGAGATGTCTGTATGGCATCACTTTGCAGATGGGTTTAAGAGATGGGCATGATACGGTGTGATGTCAGCACTGGGATGTGGTCTGATGCTGTAAGAAGGGGCACTTGGTTTTCTAGAGCATCTTTTGGAGAGCTTGAGATTATCTGAGATTATCCGGAATTATCCACATTATGTTCAGGAGGACGTGCCAAACTGAAAGGGACATGCACTTGATTATTTTAAATCTCAAGCCCAAGAACGCACTCGAAGGACACGCAATATGACTTTAAGACTGCCGTGGGATCTGTTGAATATACAGTGTGGGTGCAAACCTTGCGGCCGGTGTGAAACGGTCGTGCCAGCTACTGCCTAAAACACTTCTGACAATTTGGAGAGAATCAAATTGTTTTATTTGTTCTCTTTCGTGGAAAACTTCAGGTCTACTTTTGTACTTCTGAGGAAAGCAGCTTGGAGTCAACTGCCAACTCAAGTCCTTCAGGATATAGTTTTTTGCCTGCAGCAGTTTAATAAAAAGTATTGGCTTATCTTCTCTTCACCTCCACAATGTACAGTGTTATTGCCTGTCTACAGATAAACTTAGGCTTGTCTCAGGAGGCTACAAAATGCACAGATGTGAGCAAAAAGAAGAGAAAACTCTGTTTTCTGTACGTGATTAATCACTGGTTGATATTCTCTCTATTTCTTTTTAGGCCTATTGCATAACATCCTGACTAATCCTTCTGAAGGGCTATAATTTGTAACAAAGTCGAAGTGAACAATTTTATTTTAAAGCAAAACAATGTAGCACACAGGAGCACAAGTAAATACACATAGGGCAGGTCCTGTGGAAGTAAATAGAAAAAAAAAATGGTTCAGTTAATTGTACTCAGAAGGGCTTTTCCTGCCTTAAAGAAAATCTATTTCAGTTTCCCACAGGTGTGGATAATGTTCAAGGCATACCAATGGGTAATGGACTGTAGGTTTTTCATAGTTATATGTGTTTCTTAAGGGCCTAATCATGTATGTGGAAAATTTAGTCCCTATAGTAGAACAAAAACTTAGAATTCACTGTTTCCAAGGCATATATACTTTACAGCGCCCATCTTTCACTTTTGTGTAAAAGAAGAAAATGCCAACACGTCAGTGCTGTGGTATGCTTTCATGGCACGCACAGCTGGTTCACTGAAAGGCAACCACATAACTCATGAAGGTTCACACAAAAATTTTCCACCATTTGAGAAATGTATTTGTTACTTAAACACTTCTTGTCAAGAAAAAAGAAAATAATCACCTGTTTGTGAGAAATCCATATATATGTTAAGCCCCTTGACTTGCCAAGGTTTTGACTCTGTAGAAGTATTTCTTTTCTATGGATCGTGTGCCTAGGACGAAGTGTGCCTTGTGAAAACTAACTTTCAGCTCAGCATCAGCTAAACGATACTAAACATTCACAGTTCCTTATGCATGACTTAGATGTGTGCAAGGAATATAATTCATGAAAACAGTTCAGCCACTTTTATGACCTAACATGGTCTAGAAAGTTACCATAGACTATTGCCATACTTCTGCAGAGATTTGTAATAAGCTTCAGAAAAACAAGTTGTGATCTCTATCCTTACAAATAGATTGATTTTCTTCAAGGGCAACGGGACTGTAAATCAAACTGTTAAAGAAAAGTGCACCAGTACGAGGCTTTTGCTACTCATTGCAGCACATCTTCATAGTCATCTCCTGCTGAACAAGAAATGAAACGTACAGACTTGCAGCTCTCTGTGTTATTACTGTAGCTTGCAGAAGTCTGAATAAGCCAGAATCTCTCTTATTCTCTGTTCTTTATCTGTGTAATGTCTGCTTTCAGATAAAGCATCATGCCAGTGTATAGACACTTCAGAAAGGTGAAACTGGATTCACTAGCGTGGTTATTTCCTTCTCGGCTGTTAAGGTTCCTGGTCATATCCTTTCCATAACTGATAGTGGGAAGAAAAATATTGTTCTAGAGAAGATTTTAGCAGCTTCTCATAGGACATGAGTACATATGTACACTCAGGCACAGACGTGTGGTCAGTGCCAAGCCACTTTCAAAAGTACTACTTTTACTAGACACTGAAACAATAACACAGCATAAGACTCAACCTGGACTTGTTTTTTGTCCTTTGTCACAGGCATTTGAAATTTCTTGAAGAACATTTTTTCCAAACCCTGCATACAAAGGAAAGAATCAGTAGTTTAAGCTTCTTGTTGGTACAGACATCAGAGGTCCATAGACTTAAAATTATAGGTTTGGGAGGAGAAGTTTGGGTTTTGTTTTGACTTGGCTTGGCTTGGTTTGGCTTGGCTTGGCTTGACTCAGTTCAGCTTGGCTTGATTTTCCCCTAGCCCTCAAAATCCTGTCTTGAGGGATGTTTGTGGACCTCACTTCTCTATTGATTGCAAACCTTCTAATCTGTATCTTAAATGTATTTATGGACAATCCCCCCCCTTGGTCTTGTGTCTATGCTACTGTTCTGCTTAAGAAGTTCTCCTCACTTCAAACTTAACTGGCAACAATTATATTCCTTATCAGCTTTTATTTTGAAAGGGTTGACCAACAACAAAAATCTTTAGTGTCCTATAATTACCCAAGTTATTAATTTCCCTGCATCTGTGCCTATTTAAATACTGCCTTGTTGAATATTGCTAGCTAGAACTGAATACAGCCTTTCTAAAAAAATCTTTGCAATGTCTAGTACAAATAGCATTAATGCTTTCCTACCACTGGTGAAAGTATCTCACATATTAGGTCCTCAAATTTAATGACATTGAAGACTTACAGACATTCCACAATCAACTCATATCTAGGCTGTCCTCCTTCTCTACTTCCTTCTCCTCCTTCTGCCAGCTAACCTTGCATCTTATAGTAGTCTTTACAAGAATTTTTACTGCGTGCCATCAAATTTCAACCCATTTCTTCTCTAACTAAACCAATAATTTCCCATGAGGCACTGCCTTCAGTCAGCCCCTCATCTTTTAAAGACTGATGTTATTCTTCAGTTGCGCTTTCTTCCACAAGTCAGCAGATACCAATATCTCTCTGTGTAGAGTTCTGGAGCCTGTTAACGAGATCAGTAAATAGGTGTTTTATCTCCTTGTTAGTTGAACTGGATGCTAAATCTGGCCATGCAGGATATGTTAGAAGAAATGGTCCGAAAGACTGATCCTCATAAGAAGGATGAGATGTGTTTCTTTATAAAATATATATTCTTTAGGGAGACTGGGAAGTACAGGAACTGAGACAAGGAGTTTGAAAACCTTTCTGTCTGCTTCAACTCCCTTTAAATGCACTTTTTGTAACATGGATGGGCAGACTTTGCTCTAATTCCTGTACTTCCTACACATTACAATACCATTGGCTTGGCTTGACTCAGTTCAGCTTGGTTTGGTTTTGCCATAGCTCATTGGTTTAGAAACCAATGCAACATACCTCAAACTCAAAAATTCTTTGCATTCATACAGCATTAAAGAGTGAATAAAGAAAATCAAGAAGATAGATAGGGACAGAGTATTTGCGAACAAAATGAATCAAACAGTTCTGATATTTTTGAAGAAACATTTTGATTTTTGTAATAAATTATTTGTTCTATTACATAAGAAAGTAAAAATCATTATGATTATGTCACAATACGTTTATTAGCCTTTAATATTTTGTTTTGTTTGTATCTGGCTTTATTCAGAATTTTTAAACCAAAGGTATTTGTTGAACTCAAAACTCCTGAACCTTTAAATTTTCACTATCCTGTTGTGAAGTCATTAGAAAAGTGTCTAATGTGAAGAAAAAAATTGTCTAGGCTCCCTCTGTGGTCAGTGGAGAGAGACAATGTTTCTAGAGGTCACCAAGCCTGTTTCTCTTGACTGCCTAATGAATCTGGAGGTCTCTTTATTCAATGACTTTGATGGGCAATAAATGGGTGATATTAGCTAGACTTTAAAGGAGTTAATCCTATGTGAAAGGAATCCCCTTAGGAAACTGGGAAATGCTGCCATTGATTTCAAACAGGTTTTGGATCAGAGTAGTCCTTCTTTAAAGAAAATGATTGTAAGCAGAATTTGGGTGGTGAACTCAGTGCCAGTGTCTAAGGAGGAAGAAACAAAAAAATAATTCTGACCTTGAACAATGGGAAGTAAATGGTTTTGAAACTTATTCCAGCTTATACTATTCTCACCAGCTGCCAGTAAAACAGGGGAGGGTGCTGAATGTTTATTTTTAACTGTTGCCAATATTTCTTCTCTCTATTCATATTTGGGATCCAATATCCCTTCTAATATTCTTCTGCAGAAGAAGGTAGCGTTAGCTTTAAGACACAGTTTATAGGCCTAAATGTTCGCAAGACAATTTCTTGCTAAATTAAATTAAAAAGAAAAATATATTGCAGATAAAATATTTAAGTTTTTCTCAGACTTTGAGACCTGGCTGAATACTTATCGTATGACCTGAAGGAGTTTGCACATACGTGTGACACAGACAGCTCAAAATGATCCTTCCTCATAGACTGCACATCTGTTGCCATCACTAGTTTTTTTCTGCATCTTCCATATCTCCTTCTTCTCCATTTCTCCATATCCATATTCAGTTTTCATATTCTTTTCTTTTCTTTCCCAACTGATACTTTTTGCAGTGCCTGTACTTTATGTACATACACAAGTGTTTGAGTGAATTTACCATTCTGACACTTTTAACACTTGGTTTAAAGTACATTATCCTTAAAATTACTGAATACTGAAAACAAATATAAATTCAACTTGCAGGATGATCATTTTACTAGACTTCCTGTTTTGTTTTTTGGTGGGAGGTTGAATGTGTTGTTATAAATTTATTCCTGATAGAAACCTGCTCACACTATCAAACTTTTGTCAGGAGAAGACTAGATTCTTTTGTGGGGGTGCAGGGGGCGGGGGGGGAAAACCTTCTTCAATAAGCCTAAACAAGCCTGTGTAAACTAGATCTTTCTTTCATTCATTATTTTACCACAATCATATACATAATACATTGGAAAATAGGATTTTTTTTCAGCTATATATAGGGAAAGATTCATTGAAAATTGGATGCACCTTACTCATCGTAGTCCTCTAAAGGCAAAGAGCCTTAATCTACCTGGTCATCTATCCTCCACTAATAACTGATGAAGAAAGTGAGGCAACTAAAACAAGTGTTTCATCCCATTTTAAACTAAATGTCAAAGTCTGACTGGGGTAAATCATCCACAGAAATGACCAAGAATTTTCCTTGACCCATACATCTTAATCCTAAACACCAAGTGTTAGCTGGAACTGAGGTGACACGTCTTTGCCGAGCAGGGTTCGCTTAGCACAGGGATTGAGGGAGGTGGCCAGGGTGGCGTGTGCCTAAAGACATCTCTGCACTTTGAAGACAGAAACATGTTGAAACAGATCTGGGTATCAGGTAACCCAGGGTCCCCCAGGACTCTCCTGACACCACGGGCATCACTAACACCCTGCACGCGAGCAGGAAGGGAATAAGCTGTAATTTTTTTTAACGCCTCGTGCTTGTCTCTGGAAGAGGTTGGGTTCTAGTGAGTTTTTCCTCTTCCTTCCCTTATGTAGTTTCTATTTATACTTAGAACATTTTGATCACTTTTTTTTTTTTCCTTTTATCTCATACTGATCATTCATTAAGGAAATGTATATAGCATGCTACCAGTTAAAATCACTGTTTGAAAGTACTGTTATGTACTTGAATTCTCACAAGTCTATATGAATTACATTTACAGTTGCTAGGGAATGGTTCCTCATAAATCATCTGCAGCTTTGGATATTCTTAGTGCTTCTTGTCAATACCTGACCATAAATCCTACACCATGCTGATTAGCAATCCAGTTCCACTCTTTAAGGCATTTCTTTCACTGCAAGAAGACAAGCTAAGCACAGTGATGAATGGTTAGAAGAGACTCTTTCCCGGGGCAATCTCCCCTACTCGTTTGGTATATTCATATGGAGAGGAAAAAAAAGGGAAAGGAAAGGAAAGGAAAGGAAAGGAAAGGAAAGGAAAGGAAAGGAAAGGAAAGGAAAGGAAAGGAAAGGAAAGGAAAGGAAAGGAAAGGAAAGGAAAGGAAAGGAAAGGAAAGGAAAGGAAAGGAAAGGAAAGGAAAGGAAAGGAAAGGAAAGGAAAGGAAAGGAAAGGAAAGGAAAGGAAAGGAAAGGAAAGGAAAGGAAGCTTGCTATTTACTTGACATTTGCAAGTTTGTATAAATTTAAGGGAACAAGAAGCTGAATATTTCAAAATAGTTCCCATGTGTTTGTGATCCCTTCTCCTCCCAGCATGGTAAGGGTTACAAAACAAGGTTGACTTCCTTATCTAATCTACTGAGTGATCTAAAATAAGGTTCTAAAGTCAACATGGGAACACTTATATGTAACAGTGGCTGTCCAGGAACTCTTTTGCTTTTTCTGTTTCCTATGAAGCCCTCTAGAGGTTGTTGTCGGGTGTTCTGAGTTACTTACTTATTTATTTATTTATTTATTTTTATTTTTATATTGCTCCTTGTGTTACTAATAGTAGCACTGGGAAAGTAGACTTGAACTAAATTATGACTAGAGCTTTAGTTTAATTCCCCTTCCTGGAGTATTTGTTCCCCCCTGCTCAGTAGATGCACTAATTCAGAGATCAGTGTTATAAAATGCTCATAATCGTGACTTTCTCAGAGTAAAACAAACAAGCCAACAGCAGAGGATCCTCTGGGACTATTCATGTGCTTAAAGTTAAGTGCACGCTCAGTTCTCAGCATGCTTCGTGGCAGCAAGGTGCGGGATCAGATGCCTTGCTATTAGCAAAACCTTTGGGAAGGTGGCTTATTTTCATTCCTGAAAACAATTCTGCTCTGTTCTATTCCATTCTGAAGGAATAAATCTCCTATGTAAGAAAATAATCACTTGTTTTTGCTTCCTCCAGTCATTATGCTCTTTTATAGCCATGCTAAAGATAAGAGGTGAAGAAAGAAAGGTCAGGTTAGAAAGACAAGTATCCAGAACTTAAATTTTTTTAAAAAAACTTCAATATTAAAATTAGACAAAATCATAACAACTCCAAGTACCCCAACATTAGCATGCTGAAGATATACCTTCTATTTTAATTTACTCTTTGCTTGAATATGTGTATCAGACTACCATTTTAAGCCAAATTTCCAAGGGAAAATGCTAACAGGGCTTATGATGTCTAGTCCTGACACATATGGTTTCCTTCACAGCTGCAAGGACAAAAAAAATGACTAAACAGAATTAATATTATTATTAAATTGGGAAAAGGAGCATTGCAGTGTGGAGGGCAGACTGAGAAAAGCTGAGGTTAAATGGAGGGGTCTCGGGGATCTGGAGAGCGTTACAGGGGAAGAAGAAACCAGGCTTCAGCCGGTCCACAACTCATGGAGCAGCTGCTTCTCAGAAAAGAATTTTTCATCTTCTCACATCTCCTGATCCTTGAGTCTCATGACCAAGGCTGGGGGTCAGTATGTACCATCCCAACATCTCTTGCTTCTTTGTCATACTGCTGGCACTTTTATCCCCTCTCCACAGCTCTTCTTCCCTACTCCCTCATCCCTTAAAAGTCAAATCAAATCAAATCACAAATCACTGCTTCCTCCTTTCTATTCCCAGCTTGCCGACTTCAATATTTCATCTGATCTGTAGGGACAGGATTCAATCAGGAGGAAACTATTCATATCTTCTGTGGAGATGCCAAAAGGATAACTTTGGACCCAGGAAGAAGTGAAGTACGCTACAAGTTTTTAGTAAAGAAATGTGAACTGAGATTTTTTTAAAAAATCTTCTAGCTTGGCCAAATGGTCATGGGTTTGGCAAGAAGTACAATGTCACTTTTAAATTTATGTCATTGACTGAGTTTCTAAAAGGATAGTTATACAATATGGACAAAATGATGTCATTCATTTTATTTCCCTCTTCCATACAATTGTGCTGTGTTTGCTGATCCTTTCCATAAAAATACCTGAGGTAGATTATTTCATCTCCAGTGGCTAAATTTTAGTAGGACAGTAAATATTTGAAAACAGAATTTAATAACAGAAAGTGCCAGGAACCTTTATGAATACATAGTACTAAATACAAAAAAGAGAATATAGTGATGGACTGTGTCATGGCATAATTACATCATGGAAGCAATTCAGGTGACTGTGCATAGTCTGAGATGTCTCAAGGTTTTTGAGGTGGTGCAACATGGACAAGTACAACATGGGACTTACAGGAGACCTCTATTCTGCTAAAATGGCAAATGGAAGGCAGGCTGATTATCCTAGGATATCTTAATTTGCCTTACTTATCTTTCACTTAAGTACCTGAACTGATCCTAAGATTTCCAGTGCAGGTTACATGATTTTTCCTTAAGTGTTTGATTTTGTGATTTTTAACATTTTAATATATAATAGATACCAAGAGTAGGATTTATTCATCCTTATCTGCATGCCTAAAGGTTCAGGGTGTCTCTAAACCTGAAGCTTGCCAGTATAGAGGGAAATGGTTACTTCAAATAGGAGGAATTCTGTCACAAATTTAATGTTTTTTTTAATATGTATGTATTTATGTGTATGTATTAGTATACATATTTTGCTTTACAAGCAAGTTGATAAAGAGGAGACACTCCACTATCTGCTGCTGATATTGTGCAAAGAGGTATTCTTGTTGTAGCTGCTGACAGGCATCTCTTCTCATCTGAGCTCTAGAACCTCATCACTTTCTATATGATAAAAAAAAAAAAAAAAAAAGTTTAAACAATTGTGTGAAACATCTCATTTCTCATTTTATAGAATTAAAAATGTTCATGGTTTAATATCATTCAGATATTGGTCATTTCAATATTTCAATCAGTAAACAATTCCAGTAATAGTAAAAGCTAAATACTGCAGTAGTAGTCCTACTGGATCATTAAACTACTCACAAAATGTATTTGTTCTTTTTTTTTTCTTCTTTTTTAAGATTCTTGGTCTTGAAGTTTCCTGGAATTAAGCTCATTTTTTAAAAAAATGTTGTCTTACATGTTTCCATCATTATATATGAGCTCTCAGCCACTAAACAGACCTTACAGTTTGCGCAATAACGCATTCTAGAATTTACTGCCAACTTGATAACATTTTTAATTTAGTGAATCAACACTGTAATGCAACAGTGTCCCTAAAGAAAAATCGGCACCATTATTTTTCTGGTGTTAAATTCCTCTAATCAAATCAATTCCAATTTATGCTGCTTCTGTTACAATATATAACTTGCTTTAAAGCGTAAATGTCCTAGCTGTCTGCTGTAATGATATTCTAAGTTTCTGCTCACAAACACGATCACCACTAATGGGATTCATAACTGATTGGAGCCTATCAGCAGAAGGCTCTGCTGCAAAGATATTTGGGAGGGGTGATGATAACGATTGCTTTAAGAGTAGCTAGAACACTAATAGATATGACCTTTTTTTAAAAAAAAAGTAAATCGCATTATGAGTCTAGATACGGTTATGAATTAAAGATGCACTGACATCAGAGGAATCGGAGAGAAGGCTGGCGAACCTTCACATGTTCTGTTTACATGCAGAAGTCGTTCACCTTACATGAACTGCTGCATCTGTTTTCGACTGGGAGACAAGACTTAATTCAATAAGGAGCACTTGCTATAATGTATTCTGAGAGTGAAATCAGCATAAACAGGGTAGGACTTTAGATTATATTAGAAATTACTTATGCTGCAATATGCTGGACTGGAGCAGAATAGTGTGGTTATCCTTACGAGAGATGGAGTTTTGTTTTCTCTTGTTTGTTTAGGTGAGGGTTTTTTTTTCAATAACTATTCCTTGCCAAGGAGCATCTTGACTTTCCAGTGAACATTGATGCTCTCTGTTTAAGGACAGATTCAGTCCTGGTAGGAGCCCAGCTTTCTTTTTCTATTCAGTAAATCTGTGACCAATAGAAGGGGAAAGCATCCTCGACTACTTTGCTTATGGAGATTAAACACAAGTGAAAGAAAAATCTGTAGATGCATTTTTAGAAGTTTATTTGCTGAAAAAGAGTTTCAATCAACCCTAAACTATTTGTGAATTCCCAGGATATTATACCTTATTATTTCTAGATACCGGTGAAGGTTAACTTCCAGGTGGAATGCAAGTCTCAGTTCTTTTCCCTCCCTTACAGTAATCAAATCCACGTCTCTCATGGGGCTTCCCACAGCAGGACATCTTAATCAGTTCTGTGATGGATTTCTCAAAGAAGAGACAACCCTCACAACCCTTTCCTGCCCTTAGTTTCTGATGTGGATTTTAGTCAATAGAACCCCAGAAAAAGCTTTACTTAAAACAAACCAAAAAAAAAAAAAAAAAACAACAAACAAAAAAAATACCTTAAACAAACAAAACAAAATGATAGGACTACTGTACTTGTGCAGAATTTCCTCAGTTGCAAGTCTTCCTCCACATCCCATGTTGATCCTCTTCTCTTAGACTGACCCCTTTGGGATGTAACTCCTTGGAACATCTGCTCACCCCTTCCCTCTCCGCATCCAACATGCATAATGTGCTAGTAGATGAAGAGCACTCCTCTACCCACTTCACTGCTTTGGTGGAGGAGAGGAGGGCCATGGATTTTTCTCTTCCTTTAACCCTTCCAGTTGGTTGCTGCAGAGAATCGTTGAAGGGATAGCAATGAGAGGCTGTTGATTCTTGTAGGGCAATGAGAAGGAAAAGAGATGTCTGAGCTTTTGGGTCTTGATAGCTGCTCTGCTATTGATAGAACATGCTCTGTCCCTTCTCTTGTGGACCGCTTTTCTCATCATGGTGGTGAAACAGCATAGGGAGCCAGTTGTTCAGGGTTTCCCCCAAATATTTTTGACTTTTTTGAGAAAACTGATTAGTCATTCAGTAACTGGATAAAATTCGGCCCTGACTGAGATCCCAGAAGTAAAGAATTGGAAATATAGTAGTATCTTAATTTTCAGAAGCTTGGGGCTGGACAGGCCATGGCGTATGAAGCTCCGGCACCTTAGAATACATTACACAGGTTTCCAGAAGGAAACCCTCCAAAAAGGTGAAAGACAATCTGGCTTATTATTAAAAAAAAAAAAAAAAAAAAAAAAAAAAAAAAACATAATTTTATGTTTAATGTTAAAATTGCTCCCATCATCATAGAAGCAATATCAATAGCTCATTATTGTGGTTGCCACCAAAAGCTTTGATGAAGAAACGAAAGATTACTCAGAGCAGTCTTATAAAATGAATCTAGATATTTTTATTTCTGATTTAACATTTATCTAATTTTGACCAGTATGTAGTTAAAAAAATCCATACATAAATGCTTCATTGACCAAAATGGTAACTCCAGCATAATTCCTTGATGAAAATGATGGTTATATAAATAAATGCAGCTCAGAACACCCCACTGCTAGTGTCTGTGCTGAAACTTCTTGTTTCTTTTATTTATGTAGTTGCTGTTCTGAATTGTTACATGTGCAATTATAAAAATACTGTAAATTGCTCATTAATACTACTAATAATATTGTAAATAATGCCTATTCCTGCAAAGCACATTTTAATTTAATTTGTGGTTTCAATTCTGTCCATGTTTTTACCTGCACTTTTTATATTCCCAAACTTACATATACCCGTTGTTGAAATTTTGATTATTTCTGGGAGTGGATGACTGGCAGTGTAGGGGCATATCATTTATTTTTTTAACACACTATTCCCCTATGCAGAATACATTTTTTTTGTGGTTACTCACCAAAACATAATTCATGATTTCATAGACATTCCTTTTGTTTTTTCAGCAGCTAAGTGCTGGAAATAGAACACAGGGACTTGTTTTCCTTGTCTGTGTGGG
Organism: Rhea pennata; assembly: GCF_028389875.1. Lineage (NCBI taxonomy): Eukaryota > Metazoa > Chordata > Aves > Rheiformes > Rheidae > Rhea > Rhea pennata. The sequence goes on from NC_084666.1 coordinate 5,545,625, forward strand.
CTTTCAGCTTGCTGAAAATGTGCTTTACAAATGTAGATAAAAAACAGGATCAGAGAATGAATAAAGGAGGACTAGAACTTAGCAGTCATCAGATGTAATATGTAGTTTTCCCTGAAGTAACTGCTTCTAATTTTCTGAGTTAATATTCTGTGTTTGCCTAGAAAATATACATGATGTAAGCTGTCCCAAATATTTATTACTCTAGGAGTGAATAAGTGTTCCCTGATGTAGGCTGTTTAATTTGTCACTTCCTTAGCTTACATTTACCCTTTAGCTGGATGCTCTAGGAGACAGTGACCTTTAGTAAACATTCCCTGGGAAGACCCTGTGATGTTAATACTGGTATACAGGCTGATCTAATCTCAATTAGATTTCTTCATGTATCTTCTATTTTTGGTTATGGTAGCTGCTAACATAGTCTGATAATTCGCTTTATTCTCTAGAACACAGTCGGGGCTGTGGTCATGCAGTGCTCTGTCTTCTTTTAGAGAGACCTGCTGCTATGTGGCTATTTTACGGAGCTTCAGCACGATAGGGCAGAACACACAATGCTTGTTTAATATAACTTCTAGAAGGTCCCATTCTACACTTATTTGTGAGTAACACTGAATTTATGATCTTGCTTAAAATTAAGGACACATTTTTGATTTTTGTTAAAGTATTATTTACTGTTCATGTTTTCTTATTCGATTTTCTAATCTACGGTTTGGGTTTATGGTATTAAATTTGGAGCTGATGTTATTTTAAACTTGACAGAATATTAATTTATATTACCCAGATCTATCTGGCTTGTGAGAAATGAAATATGCCTTAGGAGACTGGGTTGGCTTTCTATATGCATGCAAAGCTTGGAAAGGTAAGGGTCATTTGCAGAAGTCATAACAAGTCACTACATCCAGACAGGAAGAGAAGTGAGAGTGCTATTAATGAACCCCTCAAGGAAATACATCTCAAGTTATGGTGGGTGGCTCACCCAATCCAGTCCAAGTCTATCTTATGACATTGACATGAATTATGAGCACTCTTAAATTACTAATTGGATCATTTTCTAAATGTCTCGCCCCACAACATTGACTTAGCAACTTGGTTTTCTGGTCAAAAACATCATTTCTCCAATTACAAAGTGTTAGGAGTCTTGTTCAGAAAAGCAGGCACTCATTCGTTAAATAAGTTGTCATCCTCTGATAGCGCAAGGATTGCTATTAACACTCTAGGGTCAAAAATATCAAGTCTTTCTTTTTTTTTTCTTTGCTGTCAATCGCATTTTTTTAAAATTCTTTTCAGACCACATTCCAGTACAATATGGCAAATCATGTTGTCACCAGAATGTGCAGACCTAAACAAATTACAAATGTCTATGGATTAAAGCTAGCTAGTCTCATTACTCCCAAGCCTTCATCTCCTGTACTAGTGTTTAACAATATCACACTTGCTTAAAATGGAAAAATATATTTCCTTAGAGTGGTTTGGTAAATATTCGAGCTTTAGAACCACAAATGCACTAAAGTGACCTTAATGGATTTTAAAGTTACTTTCTCTACTCTATTCAATCAAATCTCTACCTTCTCAACTAATTCAGGCCAAGACCTGAAATGAATGTTTTCACCTACATATGCAGCCAGAAATTCCCATAAATTGTTCAAATATTCCCAGAAGTCTGCTGCAAGAGAAACAGTTTCAGAGGTTCCCCATTTCCTGGGTCTCTATCTCTTCGCCATCTTCTGTGGCAGTCTAAGTGGCTACCAATGAGCTCTTAACACCATGAGTGTGTACATGGCCAAGTCAAAAAGAGGTGTGATGAGCAGTGTGGTTGACAAACCATCTGTTTTTTCCATCATTGGTGTCATCTTCTCAACCTTTGGGCCTAGGGTCCAAATAACCCATTTGGGTATCCATTATCAAAAATGTTTTTCACCTAACACTGCTGCCGACTGTGCAGTGAGGCCAACTGGGAGGTTCAGAAACAGCTATGGATATAGTATTTAACACAGCTGGGACAGACTCTCTTTGCTTGTCCTCCTTAGGGAAGCCCATGGGACCACGAGGAAGGAGACCAGTTCAATCAAGAGTCACATTCATTTGCACTATGTAAATTCAGTGACAGGACTCCATGAGAGCTTCCACCTTTGGGGTGGAAGATGTATTTTCCACTGATAACGTCTGCCAGCTTTATGAGAGGAATGAGTTTTGGGATGCAGCCTCTGCCCATGACCCAGAGAATAAACCTCAAAAAAGGCCTCCAGACCAGGCAGTATTTCAGAGGGAGGCTGAGATATAAAGCTTGCAAGACTGCTGTTGAAACTTTTAGAGATGTCGTAATGCCAAGGGTGATAGCTCGCTTATGGAATAAATTGATTCTCTAATTAGCGACCTCTTAAAAAAATTTTTTTTTGAAATCTTTAAAATTATTAGACTTAAAATGTGCTGAGGTTATGAATTACCATGTCAAACTCATTTCATTGTCATCTTTTATTCACCTACCATTTGAATTCAGGCTGACTTAAAATTTTTATACTTAGGCTGTAGTAGCAGCAGACACCATACTTTTCATCTCATGTTTCTAGGATACAGCCCAGATCCAAGAAATATCTTTAGAAGTAAAACTCACAGTTTACCAGGATCCAGGAAGGGATATACCCCACACAAATTCTAATGCACAAAGTAGGTATACAGAGCTGAATGAACAGATTTGAATATCGGCACTTTTGTGAGAAGGTTTAAAAAAATTCAATATTCATCTTGGAAACAACACTGAGACCAGTACAACCTCATCCTGGCATTCTCTCTACAGAATCTAGACTTGACATATTTAGAAATAAAAAATAATTGTGTCAAACACAACCAGTGCCTTCTGCTTCTGCCAGGCATCAAAAGTAAAAATGTATTTTAAATGTTAAGTGCTTCATACATATTATGACAAATACAGTGCAACCTTCAAAATAAATGAATTATTCTAAAGGTCAGATTTGTCACAGGATATCCAAACAATGAAAAAAGCTGCAAGCACATAAGGAAAAAAAAAAGCCTGGAGAGAAGATAAATCTGCTGTGAGAGAGACAAACTACAAATAAATCATTACAGAACATTCATATTTCAAATGCACATGCTCTAGAGACTTCCCCCACCTATTTTTTCTCATAATTTCAGAAATGGATATTTTATGTTATTTATGATGTTCGTTTCTTCCACAAATGTATGTTAATGTATGAATATTTTTATCTTATCCTTTCACCAAGGAAGAAATTGTTTAAATTTACAAGATTTTAATTTGCTTGTTTTTAACACTTGAAATTCATGATGACTAGCATGCTTCCTTAATTTAATCTAATAGCTTTCAAACAGATATTAGACAAAATTTTGGAGTCTTATTTTTGCGATATTTATTGATTTTTTTTTTCAAATTTTATTAAAATATTCTGATCAATTGCTCTAGTTACACAACACAAATCACTACACCAGTATAATTATTTTATGTTTAAAACAGCACATCCAAAAGCAGAATCTGAACAAAAGAAGAATAGAAAATGTATTGCATACATGTTAGTGTATTGTATATATGTTAGATACTATGGATTCATATAGGTAGTAGACTTGGACAGGTTCCAGGAAACATAGTTAAGAACAGCACAGGGAAGAAAAATGACTGTGTATTCTGGTTTATTACTGGATCACTGTTTTTCTGCGTGAATAAGGTGGTCTTGACCTTATCCTCATGGGGAAGAAGGAAGCCTCTCTGTCAGTGTATTCCCTACTTCTACATGAGCTGTATCCATCTACACAAGAGGAAGATCTGACCCAATATGTCTTTTTATCATAAAATGCAAAGAAAAGTCAGAAATAAATGAACTGGGATCAATATACCAGATACAAACTGGTTGTTAATTGGGTAATGGAAAGATGGCAAAAATAAGCTGGCCTGGCATTTCAAAAGGATGGAGATAGTAGTATAAGATCAACCAGTTTATAAACTACAAGACAATTTAGCTGAATTCAAAGAAACATGAGATGAGCTCAGTGATTATATTAAAAATAAGACGATGTGGAGATCATAAGACTTCAATTAACTGTGATCACTAAATGAAGAAAGAAGTTCAAAGGAGATATTAGTCATTACATTTTCTATACATATTTCTTTCATTTATCTTCTTTGCTGTCTGATTTTTAATTTCGAAGTAAAAGCCTGTGTGTTAACATAAAATATATGAAGAATGCTGGGAGTAGATGAAACATTATAAGATGCTTTCATCTGATTATATCTTGGGGGACAACTAAAACTTCGAGGTATATTGTTCAAAATAGTTAGATGTACATCAATTAATCAACTTTTCCTTATCTGAATATGACAGTCTACTACTATGCAGTTTCTTGTTGCTTTTTGATCTCTGATGTTAGGTTGTGTGATTAAAGACTAATCATCAGAAACACAAAGGCTTGACAAAGAGTAGAGGAAAATGACAGACAGAGGAACCCTAGTTATCAGAGCAGAAGGAGCAACCTGACTTAGCTGTTCACAGCACTATGGAAGAAGAATGTTCAGCCACATTGTCCAAGCGTGAAATTCCCAAGCAGACTCAAGGGGAAAGGGTCCCTGGAGCATCTTATTGACTAAGGGGATTGCTGCCTACAGGGCTATGAGACTCATCATGGGATGTAGAGGAAGAATATTTTGAGATTATATAAAACTTATCATGAGAAACTTTTAAAGGGATAGTGGGACTGTGTAAGACTCACTCCAAGAAGCTTAGGAGAAGATCCAAAGGCAGGAAAAGAGAGAACAAAGTGGACTGGAAAAAAAAGAAGATGGGGAAAGAGATAAAAGGACCTAGCCATGTGTAAACTAGTTGGTGGTCAGTATGCTTGTTGAACTAAGCCTTGCACTTGAGCACCGTAATCTGTCCTACCCTCTTATTAAAATCTGTTTCTATCTATTCTCCTGGGTAATGGGCCTCTCTTCAGTGTGTATGTGTGTTTACGGAGGTCTACGTGCCAGCAACTGCAAAAGGGACCATGAGTCATAGCAGCCCATACATCTGAGATGCCTGCAATATGAGACACCAGGTGTGAGTATGTTCTCCTATGGAAACTCAATTTATATATGTATGGATGCATAACTTGCTTGCAAACCTCAAACTGGAATAGCTGTCATGCAGGCTAAGAGGTCTGGGAGCTGGCTAGCCTGGAGAGACCAAGTTTTGAGGGTTGCCTACAGGAGAGGTCAGAGGTCTAGTCCAGGTGCCAGAGGTACCTATTTGTGCGCGTGTGTGTGTATTTGAGCACCAGCAGCCTGAACATAGCTGCGAGCCTCAGCAGCTCACGTGCCCAGATGCCAGCAACTGGGAGGATGTCCAGGAGCCAGCGACTGGGGAGACTGGGGATCGAGGGGTTGGATAGATAAAGTATCTGATGCCAGCTACTGGAGAGATCCATAATGTATATTTATGTATACACACACATACACACACACACACACACAATTTATGTATATAAAAATTTATTTATTTTTATTTTTCTATACATATATTCCACTAGTGGACTTCCATCTTGCTCAGCCAGAGAGGAGTAATGGGATCAGGCCATCTGTGCTTTTCGTGTTTGCACACATGCTGTGTTTTCTATCTCTGCCGATCTGCGTGGCAGATGTACACATTGTGCAGAGGTACGTGTGTGCCTATCGGGAATACATGCTCACTGCAAATACGGGCTGGCCCTGGGGACACAGAGCTGAAGCAGCCTTCTCTAGAGAAGGAGACTCCACAACCTCTCTGGGCAACCTGGTCCAGTGCTCTGCCACGCTCACTGTAAAGAAGTTCTTCCTCACATTCAGGTAGAAGTTCCTATATTTCCGTTTGTGCCCATTGCTTTTTGTCCAGTCTCTTGGCACCACTGAAGAGAGTCCAGCCCCATCCTCCTGACACCCTCCTTTAAGGTATTTGTAGGTACTGATCAGATCCCCCCTCAGTCTTTTCTTCTCCAGGCTGAAGAGGCCCAGCTCTCGCAGCCGTTCCTCATAGGTGAGATGCTCCAGCCCCCTAATCATCAGATATTACTAGAGATAGAAAGAAATTAAGGGACCATTTTAGGTCACAATGAAAATCCATGGTAAATCAGGGCTCCATCTTGCTTTCTCAAATCCCAGGTTACTGGGATACAAAATGAATCAAAACTTATTTAGAACTGACAATTTTGTTTCTGTATCATTGCAGGAAGATGTAGTGCAGCAGGCATCGGGGTAACTTTTAACTCAAATGACTCTTCATCTCTATTAAACCTGATCAATTATTTTCGACGATTAGCCAGAAGGCAGACAAATCCAATCCAGAGAAAAATATTCCCCACAAAGAGGAAAAGTCTTTTTCTCTGTGGAATATAAGAGAATCTGGACTGGGCCTCCCACTATCATATTCAGAAATGCTTTAAAATATTTAAAACCTATTTGGTTCTTTCTGCCACAGAGTCAGGAAATTCATCAGAATATAAAGGTATTTGTGGTCTGCAGGAAATTATATAAAATGGATAGCCACCATTACCTATGAATAACTTATCTGTCACATTTGAGTCACAACATTTCATGGCCTAATAAGGATAAATGTGCAGTTTTATATGTTTAATTTACATATGTAAAAATGAATTGCGTGTTTCCCTGGGTACCATAGCACCATAAACAGCAGTAGATTCATGATAACAGCATTAGCTACAGTAGCTTCATGAATTACTGCTATGTGATACATCCCCTTTCCATTTCAGTGCAGCCCATTTTTCTTTTCGCTCTTTGCTGCTACTCTGCATGCTATATCTGGGAAGCTGAAGACCAAATATAGCATTCACTATGCCTTAAACTGGGATGAATGGATAGACTGAATATAGCCCTGGAGACAATTTATCTCTCTGAAAGCATGGATATTCATACTTGTCTCACAGAAAATGTGTTCTTGGTTATTCCAACAGAAATCTGCCCCTGGTTGATCCTGTGCAGGAAGGGAAGGAAGACTTAGAGGGCCAGACAGCAAGGAGTAGCTGAACACTCTCTTCTTCTGTGTCCTTTACTGCTTTCCATGTTTCTACTGCTCTTTTCCTAAGCATTCCCTACCAGCAACACGGTGCAAGGACAGGCTGGATGTGCAGACTGATGCGGCACAACCATCCTCGTGCAGCCCGGTGGAGCTGGGTGTTACGGTGCGTGCTCTGAGGGGTTCATTCCTTTCCTTGGTTCAGAATAAAATTTAGAAATAGGTCAGGAAATTGAATTTGAAATCCTTTTCCCCTAACTCAACTCTCTAACCACTCAGCTAAGATTTTCTGATTTATTTTGCCCTTACCTGTGGAAAGTCAGCAAGTACCTCCTAGATTTTTGCATGTGGAAGAGGAAGTGCTCAACTAAATGATCAACATCAACGTGCATTTTAAGAACCTGTGTCCCTGGCCACACAGTAATTCTGCTCCTTGTCTCCACATCCAGTCCAAATGAATCTTGCATCCGTTTGCTTAATAGTTAGGAAGTTTTCCGGGAGAAGGGATATGGAAGCTTTAATCCCTGATCAATTCTTTTAAAATATAAGTATAAAAGTCCATAAAGAGTCTGTTCCAGACTCAGGAGTGAGTATGCTAATATTTACTCCTGTGTTCAGTATTTCTCATTGTCTTCAAGATATTCTCCAAGTCTCTAGTCATGCATTTTGCAGGAGGGAGTGAGCGTTGGCTCTTATATTGCAGTACATTGCACTCTCTCTGTGTTATATTGCTGACTTGTGCTGTCAGATTCTGTATCCTCTTCTGAATGCTTCTCACCTAAGTTTAAAAGTGTTGTTAACAGTTGACTTGTAGGTATCTCAGGTGTCTTTAGCACTTGATACCTTCAACCATAGACAGTCAACTTCTTTATTATATCTCATTGAATTGCACGGCTCCAAAGAACAAAATGCTCTTTAATAATCAGGTAATATTTATTTCAAGGGGAAGGTACCATATTCTCACCAAAAGCATTTGCATGTTTTTGTTTATTCAACAAACTGTGTAGCTTAAGTACACACTTTATAGCTTTTCTTAGATGGATAGATAATTATTCAAGAGGCAATCACCTGTAAATTAACATAACTCTTCGGATTTGTCTCTCTAATTTGATTTTGACTCTCTCCCCCCCATTATATATATATATATATATATACATATATAATGAATATTACAATGTAAATTTGTCAGTGCCCACATTACAAACAGCCACATGGCATAGATGCGTGGTTCACAGTATTGTCTAAAGAAAATATCGGGAACAAAGAAAATTTGGAGATTCAGTGGAGTCTTGAGTACGCTCATTCTACGCATCTGGAGAGGTAGTTATACCTCTACCTCAGGAATCATACCTTATGCAAGATACGATGTTCACAGAGGATAATTGATTTAGAATTTGCAGATAAAACATCTCTGCATTTCATAAAGGTCATATTCATCATATTTCATGTGTTTCGTATGACAGCTTTAGTGAACTGTTGTTGAGAACCAGGAAGGTTTCAGAACAGCCTTTCTGAAGAGTTATTTAGGAACCAGAGTATACAGAGGCCACTTTGTGGCTTTGAGGACACTTTGACACGTGAACTACCTAGGACTTCCAGTTATTCAGGTCAAATGGCTCCTCATGTTTGCAGACTTCAGGAGAACGAGGAATTGGATAATCTGAGATGTAGATCAGCAGTGTAAAATCTGCGATGGCCCTGCGACAGAGCTGTCCAAACGAATGGTCCTGCCAGTTACTAATGAAAACTGTCAAGAATCATGTCTGTTTTAGCCAGTCACTGCCGATTCCCGGGGAGCACGCATGACCTCTGTAGCACAAAAGCTTAGTCTTATGTGGTATTTTTTCAGGCTATTAATTTTTCAGGAAAACTGAGAAAGGTAGTTTTTTCCAAGTTGATTTTTAGTTGATTTTAGTTGATTTTCTTGCTAATGTTGCTGCTTCTAAAACAAAATACATAGCAAATCTGGAGCTGAGTCCTGCATTTCCATTTTCAGAGATAATTTTCCTTAGTTTTCGCAACCACTTCTTCTTTATAACATTATAGTATAATTTTCCATTGTCAGTAAGTTCACTAAAGAAGTAGCCAAGATTGGCAAAGTTCTAGCAGAGAAAGTCTGTCTAACTATTATATGTCAATATAATATATACACAGAACATGGTAAGAGTTAAAATTATTCTTGTCTGAAGGAGAAATAGTCAGACGTATAATAGATATTCATAAAATAAAACAAAATGAACTATGTGCTTCACGATTTAAACCAAATCCCTTGGGATTAAATGAGACCTTCATGGGGACAGATTATTACACATCTGTTGACTGGGGATGGAAGGATTTATGTGTTCTTCTGAAACATCTGGTACATGTGTCCATCAGAGAGGATGACAGACCAGATGCAAGATGCTTTTGATGCAGTATAGTAATTTCACTCCTATGTAAGGTCAAAGAACAAGAACACATGCTTGTAATCTGCAACTTTATGATATTATGATTTATTCAGAGTTTTACCAATAATTTCTCATTCATTTGCTATGAATGGCCTGGACAATTATATTAATCCCTTGCTTTCCAAAGCACTAAATCTCAATTTACATTTCACAACATGAAAGAACAGTGATTGCAACATTGTTTTAATACAAACTGGTAACAAGAACTCCTATTGAATAGTAATACAAAAGACTGGTATCTGCTTTCACTGCCAGTTATGAACCAAACTCATACAAGCAATTAAATTTTAATTATTGCCATTTTAAAATATTAAGTGGAGTCTACTTAGGAGATGTTTAGACTTCAACTGAGATATTTCAAAGCAGCTACAAGTTACTGATCAGCCCACTTGCAAAGTATCAATTAACACAGTTTAGCTACCTTTTTATTGATATTCAAATGGTTTTCGAAATGCCACTAGAATGCTTTAACATGACTAGATGCCTAATAAGTTAATAAAAACCCAACATGTTACTTTCCTATGTATAATTTTGAATTAATGACATGATAACTAAGTTTGCTCAGACAGCAGTCATCTAGCTTTTAATTATATTACCAAAGAAAACTAGTCACATTAAGTCTATAATTAATACCTTAACTGAGGAAGGAAGTTTTAACAATAAAAAGATTTTGAAAAGAGTATGTTTTAAAATCTTATTTGCACATTCCATTCATTCCCTTTAAAATAATAATAATAATAAAGTATGTATATTATTCATGAAGTTCTGAGCCCACTTCCTTTGGAATTAGTGGGACTCTCTACATTTGATTAAATGAAAAAAGGATCGGACCATGACTGAACTGCTTCTGCCTGCTAAGTAAGCACGCAGTATGTCATACACTTAATGACCAGTAATGACCTCAAACTGGAGACCTTCTAGAGCTTTCAGTTCACTGCAGCTGAGTGAAGGACACTTGGAGACAACATCTACAAAGTGTTCTACATTGTTCAGTTTTGCAAAACTTGGTTTTTAGGTTCAGGGGTCCAGCTGTGGAGTTCATAGTCCTCTCTCAGGGTTCCTTTTACAATGCGTGAGGAGAATTTAGTGACTGCTAGTCACCATTTCCAGCTATTGGAAAAGAAGCGAAGAATCCAAGAAGCAGAATATCGGCATTCTACTCCTTCTTCTGCCCTTGAGGAAACTCCAAACTATAATCTGGCTGTGCAGCTGGTGCTACAGGCAGAGCTTTCTCTTTTGTGTTTGTTGGACCCTCTTCGAAGAACAGACTTCTCGGGGAGAGGCAGGATAAATCAAAGTCAGATGAAAGCACCTTTGCTAATAGGTTTGCTAAAATAGTGAGGGGGGCTTTAAACCAGGTTAATCCTTGGATGGAGATCAAAGTGCAATGAGAAGTGGAGGTGCAGGGGGTAGAGGGAGGGAGCATATGGAGGATACTGTGACAGTGGGCAGGTTCTCACCTTCCTTGAGAAAGCAGGATGGAGAGCAAGCAGGAGGAATTGTAAGCATATTCAGAGTCTACCAGCCTGTTGGTATTCCTGTCTTGGATGAATGTTGAAAAAACCCCAAAGGATTAGACATTTCTTTGAGATTTGTATATGTGATCTGGACAAAGCTATCTTCAGGGTAATGACAAGGGGAATAGGAGTCATGTTGTACTTGCTTCTTGCACAGAACAAGTTCTACCTGTTTGATACATTGGTGTAAGATCAGCTATTCAGGAACCGTGTAAGATTTTTGAAATATGATCCTGACGAACTCCACTGGGTCATCCTGGAGTTATTCCACCCTCCCTAAACACTCACATGTCTTATCTGAACAGCATTTTGCTTTAGCAGAGAATGCAATACCAGAAGCATAAAATCATAAGATTTTTGTCCTGTCTCAATGTTTGAAGAATGCAAAGATTGTTTTTGCATTGATGTTTGTATCAGCTTGGCAGCTACCTTGGAAACCATTCCCCCAGAATCTTAAGAACCAGTTGTACAAACTAGTTGTGTATTACTGCTTTACCATAGGTACATCCACATTTGAAAGAATAGAAAGTGTAGAGTATGAATAGAGATTTTTCCTAACACTTTAGCTGCTTATTCCCCTTGTGTTTGAATGACTCATTAGGGTTTATAATCTTACTACCTTATTTTTCTTCCTGTTCCTCCACTTTTTCCTCTGGTTCATGTAGCTAATCTCAAAAGGAGAGATATTTACTCAACCGAGTGACCTGAGTATTGGATAATTAAATTAAGCAATATCACATAATAGACTGTGTATACAAATCTATGCAATTACAGATCATTATGCAATGGCTTTTGCAAATCTAGGAACATAGCACGGTGATTTGCCGTAATTGTCCTAGAATGCACTTCCTGTTGTGTTTGATGGCTCTGAACTCTGGACACTATAGAGATTAATTTCTGACTGCCTCCTAATGAGGCAATAACTTTTTCATTGTTCCTTTGGGAAAAGCAAGGATGCATAATTACTTTCTAAATAGCTTCACATTTATGGGATTGTATTTTTGCAGTTTAGGTGTATTGAAAGTCATAAAACCAGATACCTGGCCTATGTTGTATTTTTTTACTTCTCCCTTTCCAAAGAACACATTGCTAGCAGTACAATAGCCTCTCAATTGATAACAATAGCCAGTTAGCAAAAGAGGTTGTTCTTCTGTCTGTTTTTTTTTCATTGAATAAGTAAGCAATGTAGCCCAGAAGCAGAAACCACAGTCAACATAGGCCTATCAAAGAATTTACTAAGTTCTCAGCTGTTGCATCTAAACATTGTACTTTCAATTCTCTCTTGATATTTACACAGCCCTCTTTACTGCATGCAATATTTCAATGATTTTGTCTACAGTAGGTGAATAAATAGTATAGTTTTTCCTGTTTCTAATCTGGGCTCTATGACAATATTGGAGCACATATATATATATATGTATATCTATACTGTGAAACCATCACAAAATCTCTCTGAGGTTTCTGAAGGGAACACCAGGATATGGCCATCATCAAAAATGTGAACAAGACACAAAGTATACACGGGGCAGTTTGGATTCTGAGTCGTATTTTGTGGCTGCTTAACAATCAGAAGCTTTTGGATTTCTTGGTGTTTGCTCTCACAGCAGAAAAGAGTAATTCTCTTTGCACCATACGTCACAAATCATAATTTGACTAATAGTTTCACTTTTAGGAACTGTAGATTTGTTTCTTCTGCAAATTAATAAACTTAAATTGTTGACATAACCTTTTAACATCTTTCTTCATATATGTAGTTATTGTAACTAAGACGTAACTATATTTGATGTCATGGAGTTATTTTTATCACAATGCAGTCTTTAGGAGAAATATACTCATATATTAGTATACTATTCTTCAGCAGTACCAATACAGAATAAATGCACAGTATTTTAGGGCTGGTTACTAGTATAGCTTAAAATCTGTTAATGCAAAAAGAAGCAATGAAAGTTTTATAATCTGTTTTCATTTAGGAGTAAAAAATGAAGACAAGAAAAATTTAGTTTTCTTTCATATTGAAAATAATTTTTTTTCTGCTTTCAAAAAATAAAAAGTATTTTTTTCCGTTATTTTTGAACTCTCAAACCCTTACCTTTTCTCCCCTTATCATTTTCCCATGAGTAAAAATGCATTTAATATTGATTTAAAGATTTTTAATCAGCTTTAATTTTATTCCAGAAACGAGTTTTTGATGCATGTCTGTTAGGCAGGCCTGCACTATCTTATAAACAAAGAAGATTCTTTAAATTTTAATATGAAAAGCTTAGAATTTTCTAGGTATCAGGTTCAGCCCAAAACACGATATTGTGAATAAAACACATATCTTCTGTTATAGTCAAATATCAGCTCAGGTGAAGTATGTTGTAATATTCTTAACAGCTTCCTTAATACCTTCTGAACGATGTATGCTGACAATGACGACAAACCAAATGTCACACCTGGCAGCCTGAGTTCAGTTGCCTTAATCTATATTAAAGTAATAATTATGTGATTTCTGAAGTTAATGATTATCTGCAGCTCCAAGGATTTCTGTGTCAGCTGCAGGTACATACACTTTGAGGAGTCACCAAGCTCGTCAAGGAAAACATCTTCTTGGCAAGACTGAATCCTGTGTTACAGAATAGGTGTGTCACGTCGTTATAAATCACTGATACTGTGAAATTAAACATTGTGTTTGTCTCTGAAGAAAATATAGTTTGAAAGCAGAGAAAATAAATTCTTTGAAGTTGTAATATAAAGCTCAAACAAAAAATCTAAGGAAAAAGAGGACTGAATTTAATAATTTGAAACATTTCTTAAATCAATAAGTCTCTGCATTGTTTCTAATATATTGATTAGCATTTATAGCCTTATTGCATGAATCTGTATGTTATATGTGAGTTTATCAGTCCATTTGTACTTCATGAAGAAAACTTCACGTTCCTCGCCATTACGACAGTTGTACAATCTTGAGTATTTTATTGTCTTGGTTTCAGGGGGGATAAGGAGGAAAAAATAAAGGAGCTACAGCCAGTTTACTAGGAAAATATGATAACAGCTTGCAAGAATTTTAGTGACTATGAAATATAATTACCTACAGCAAGGATTCAAGAAAAATAACCTGATTTTGTGATCTCAATCTCAACTTAAGTAAATCCTACACTAAATAATCCTATTATAAAAGTACTTATGCTTAAACCTATTAATACTAAAGGACTCTGGAATCGGGTGCTAGCATGACTTGATGCCAGAAGTGTGCATTCATCTATCTATTAATCTTTTGATTGTCATAGAATGACAGGAAATACATGTGAAAGAGGTTTTAAGAAATTATCTATTCCTTCCAACTAGCCCAAGGACATACCTAAATGCCTTCTGACTGAGGGATTCTGTTGAATGAACCCTAACCACAGGAGGCCAAGGGGTTATTAGCTTTTCTCCTCTCTTTCTCTCCCCAGTTCTTCCAGGTAATACATATCAGGGGTATTGGATAATACAGACCATGTTTTCCCCATTAACTTTTTAGAGATCTTTAATAAGTATTGCATTACACAGCCCAGCAATGGACGAAAAATACCAACATCAGAGTGATAAAAAATAAGCTATCATAATCATTTATATTGTTGTACCAGTGTAGGATATTTTCATGGGTTTTTTAATTGTCTTCTCTTATAAAGAAAAGCTTTGTCAAGCATAGTTGTGCTTTAAAAATATTATGCCCTTTATTAAATATAACTAAACAACTTAAATTTGCCAGTATCTTCCTGTAAGTAGGAACTTCTATCCAAAATAATATATGCATTTGAGTTTACACAGTCATTTAATCCAGTGAGAAATTTTGGGTGACATTTTTTTTGTTTGTTTGTTTATCTCCTGATTAAATAACATGCAGAATTGTGGAGTTTGTGTTCATTTATCTTATCATAAACACACATGGAACTTTTATTGCAGGGTCAGTGTAAAATAAGTAATTAATACCCATAAGAACCAGAGCAGCTGTGTTTTGTGAAGCAAATAGGCCTGTCAATGGGCAGACCTCCTGTAGGACCAGGGTGACCACGAAGAGTCGATGCTACAAACCACTCTTGCTTAAGCATAACCACTGCTGCCACCTTCTGGGGCTGGCAGTCTGATATCTCTCCTTGCAGCTTAAGTCAAACGTACAAAAGAAATCTGTTTAGATGGAAAAAGAAATCTCCTAGGGCAAAGAGGTCAAATGCTGCAGAACGATACAAAGAAACTCCGAATGAAAAGGTCTGAGTCGGCTGTGATTAATAAATAATTATAGGTTTTTAGATGTATAATTTCAGAGCTTTGAGATATTTATAAATGGACTAACTGACATTTATTATAAAGGTCTAGCTGAGTAAGGGTGTATGCAGACTTTTTGTTGTTTATTTTTCTGTGCTCTTTTTTTTTTTTTTTTTTGAAAGCACCTCATGGATATAACTTCACTTGGGATATATAAAAGCCAAATGCAGAATCCTGGGGATTGGAAAATGCTGTTCAGCCAAAAAACTGTCTCTTAAGTTGGTGAATATTATTACCATGGCACTGATTTCCGCACAGCCGTGTGAGTTTCTGCCATCTGGAAATCCACCCACTGCAAAACCTTGGGGCCAGCTGTTGCCCTACCAGTCTCTGTCACAGTATATATATTCCAACTCTTGATCTGATGCATAGGCTCAATTTCAGATTGCTGAATGAGGATAAGCATCTTAAATCATATTTAGGAACCAAAAAATGAAATACAAATCCACCAGCATAAAAATTCCTTTTGAAATCTGAGTATCCAGCTAAGAGCTTTTCCTCTGTCATATGAAAGTTTAATTTCAAGTGCTTTGATTTGTATGTAATATTTTCAAAAAGAGAAAAGAATTAACTGCATCCCCCAAAGCACTCTCACTAGTTAATTCCATGACAAAGCCATCCATCACGAGCAATCAAGTTCACTGGTTATCTCATCAAAACCTATAATATCAAGGAACTGTTCCAGCCCTTAATTAGAGTATCAGTGAAGAAGTCAAACCAATAAAATATCTAACTCAATGCACTTAATAAGTTTTTATGAATTAGACCCCTCAAAAAATATTTATAAAAAAAACCCTCACGTACAGACTGGCAGTTTGAGATATGCAAAGGGATCAAATTACCGAAGGAAGATACTTGAGTATCTAAGTTTTATTTAGAAGCCAAAAAAAAAAAAAAAAAAAAAAAGATGATAATTTTACAAATCTGGAGTGATATTGTTTCATTTCTTTTCTCCCATTTAGCAGTTTCCTAGGTCTCCTAGGATCAGGTTTTAGAGCATCACGTGCATTTAATTCTGCACATTCATCCATCCTCAGTGGCCACTGTTGGAAAAGGTTTATAGTCAGAACATGCTCTCATCGGTTGCCAGCTCTTCCCCAGGCACTCACTGATAGCTGAGATGCATCTCGTGGCAGTAGAATCTGCTGTGTGGGCAGACGGACTGTCCACAGCAGGCCTGGATCAGCCCCTGCCCTGCCCCGGGACGCTCTGTATGCCTCTTGTTCCAGATCAAGTGGCAGGAAGGTCTGAGAGCAGGTCTCACATCCACCTTCTATGCTAAAGCTTGCTAAACCATGAATTTCTCAAATAAAGCCTGGGGGCGGCCCACTAGAGCTGTGGGACCAAGAAGCTTGTGCTGATATAAGGGCAGGGGTGATAACATGAGTGCACGTGGGTGGAAATCTAAATTGCATGCCCGTTTTCCTGACTACATCTAGAGGAGGATCGGGGCCCTATGATCCCAGGGACAGTTCCCAGAAAGCAGTAGGGTTGGTGTTAGCATGCAGCGCTAAAGAAAGCACTAAATCAGTCTGAATGTAGGCTGGGTTTATGCCACTGACTTTCAGGGTCAGCGAATGGACTCTGGGCTGGGTAAATTTTCTCTTCCTTTCTCTAATGAGGTCATATTGAATTTTCCATACTGAGTTGGAGACTTCTACAGATTTAAGGTAAGAGGTTGTAGAGCCACTACCACATCATGTTATATGGGCATAGAATCATAGAACAGAATCATCAGAATCAGTAAGGTAGGAAGGGACCTCTGGAGATCATCTAGTCCAACCTCCCTGCTCAGCAGGGTCACCTAGAGCATGTAACCTAGAGCATAGACTCATCAATCTAACCGGTACTACTAGGTGCATTAAATTCCTTTATCTGTGTCTTCTCTCTCCACTTTTCCCTCTACATTTGTGCCAGAGGAATTTGTGATATACTTCAAAATTAAATCTGAATCTCAAGCCAGTCCCTGGAACTAACAGACCATAGCTTGTCTGTTAATGTCGAGACTCTTAGATGGCAGGTTTTATATGAATGCAAGGTTTTGCTGTTGTATATTTTGCTTCTAATCCGATGTGCTCTGCCAAATTCTCTCATAGTATAATGAATCAAACTCCCTGGATGAGTATAACTGCACATATTTATGCAACAATAGTAAATTTGGTCTGATATGAAAAATTCTGCTTTTAATATAGGAATAAGATTGTTGCTAATGTGACATTAAGTGAAAATAAATTGGATCAAGTAAAAAAAATAGGAATAGAAGAAAAAAAAACTTTTTTTTTTCAGAAGATATAAGATGAAAAAGAGAACAATGAGAACAATATCTGACCTGGTTGCTTCCACTGGAAGGGGAAGAACCATCTATTTGGAAGAATAAAAAGAGAAAAAAAAAAAAAAAAACATACACAGAGTAGAGCTTTAGAAGAGAAACTTAACAAGTGAGGAACTAGGACAGCCACCGTCTCTGTTGCACTGTGGTGGTCTCCAACGACTCCAGTGGCATGTGATCAGTTTATGAGCTCTGGTGTCTTACACTCAGCAGACAGTGCGGATGTCAGCGTTTCAGTTTCCCCATGAGAATGGACAAGTATTCACGGAGGAGTGCAAATACCAGCAGTGCCGGGCCATCCTAATTCATGCAAAAATCACTTCTGCACGGTTCTGCCCTGATGTTTTGTCTACCCAGTGGCAGCCTCTCTCCATCACTTTGTTTGCGGTGCTTTGAAGCACGCGCTGGAATGCTGATGTGGCCGGAACTGCAAAATCAGATTCTGATGTCTTTCAAATTCTACCTGTTTTCTGTGACTGGTTTCCTCAGCTCCATATCTACTTTTTCCCTACAGGTCTTAATACTCTCAGAAGTCACACGTTAAGGGAATCATGCTTTCTCACAGCCCAAATCTACCTGCATCACTAAGACTGAACTTTTTTTCTTACTCTACCAGTACTCCCACTGACTTCAATGAAACTACAACAGAACACACCACAGTGAGAGAATATTCCTTTTTTGTCTAAGAAAAGGTTGGATATAAATAAGTAATTAAAGATCTGTAATTAAAGAACATAAGAAATGCATAAGCACTTGGTGCTGAATTTTCAGTTTTAGTGAACACCAACATTTTTCAAAGATTACTGCAAGTCAAAGACCTGGATTCTTTCATCACCCAAGAAGCCCAGGAAATAATTTCATAGATGATGGCTTACAAGGGTCTGAATTCCTGATCGGTCCCTATTGATAGTCATCTCTACTCCTGATCAATCACTTTTTGTTAACCTTCTCTTCTCTTGACAGACTCTGTAGTTAAAGATTAGAATTTATACGCTATTAGAGGTTAAATAAAGCTTTCTCTGGGAAAGCGGGTGATACACCACACACCTGTTTGATTCCTGACCTATTGATTCCTGATACAGTAATCTTTAAGTCTTTCAAATTGTCTATACTGAACTGAGCTGACTTTTACTTTATTTGGCGGGGAGGATTTTACTGATTGGTTCATCTTAAAATCTTCTACTTTAGTGAATTGCTACTAAATTTGACTGACCAGCAATGATTATTCTACCCAGAAAACAGTGTCTGGACATGGCAGTTTATGTCTACATTGGTCAATCAGTTCTCTGTGCAGAGCGGAGAGAGGAGGCTGTTAAGGGAGAGAGGAAGTTTTCTTCCGTCTCTGTCTATTGAAACACTGTGCAATCTAGTAGACATAAAAGTTGGGAATAAAGTAATTATAGTCTGCTCATCAACTAACTATTTCATTTTAGCACCTTTTAAAAATCTTGTCTTTATATCTGTAGAGTTTGCTCTTGAGATAAAGCTTCAATTTAAACAAAACTGACTGTACCTCTCTTGCAGACTTTTACCTAATTTTTAACTATAATGGCAGATTAACAGATTATAAGAAAATCCCTTGTGTGAAGTTGCTATCTGACAGTTATATTTCCATCAAAAAAATGGTACAAACCAGAAAATATTTCACCATCTTACGTGAATGGTAATGTATGAAGCTGCTAAGCAACAAATATAAAACTACAGACATTGCAACTTGAGTTGAAAATCCCCCCAAAGCTGTGCTTTAGTTCATGTTGCATAATTTGAATTGGAAGCAATGGAAATCACATTGATCTCTGGATTATTAACCATTTATAGATTAATTTGTAGGAAATTCTTATGCATTGCAGTGCTTGGGAAGACTGTACCCCGGTTTGAAATGCCTTTAGAAGTATTTGCATGTCTACTGGAGACTGAAGTTATAATGTGAGAAGGAGAAAGAATAGGAAAGCTGTAATAATGAAGAATGTAGCATTTAACATTTTGGCGGTGATTTTTATCAATTGTATAATATACATAATAAAATATATATTGTACAGTATCTATAACAACATCACATTGAGTGCAACCACTATAACAAGGCACTATGAAACAGAATGGGTAAAATGTTCCATATGCTTCAAAAGCAGAGAGATTTGGATGTTAATACCTGTACGTGTGTTACCTGGGGAGACAGGAGCAATAAAATTAAATGGAATTCTAGCACATGCAGATCTTCTAATTGTGAGTGATCAATATTACATTAGGCAAGTGAGGCAACTGATGCTCCCCAAATAAACAATTGCTGACTCCTCTGCAGCAGAGGGTGAGGACCTTGAGGAAGGACATCTGAATATTTTCTTAATGTCTTAAACATTACTATTATATGCAAGTTACTTTGTACCTGCAGAAGATAACAAATGTATTCTGGACAAATGTTTACCTTCAAGCATTTTAAACACATTTCTCTTCTAGTCATGCTGAAAATTTCGTTAATTTACAGCCTCTTCAAAAGTACAGGGAAGCATCACAAATCTGCTTCCTGATTTGCAGCAAGAAATTGAGAGTCAAATGTAGTTTTAATAAATCTTAATATCACAATAGGTGTGTTCTGCCAATGCAGATATACAAGGAAAACAATGATATTTTACTTGTTTAGTGAGTGGGAGTGTAAAACAAATCTGTTTTTTTTTTTTTTTTTTTTTTTTTTTTTAATCTAGTATCTCTTCAAAATCAGTGTCTGGCTAAAACTATGGTGTAATGGATCAGGTAATGACAAGTAAAAGAATAAAAAGAAATGAGAAGTGAATTCAAGTAACATGGTTTGTACAAAGCGACCTTCCAATAATGTTGTTTGAGGAACCACATTATTGACTACAGGAGGATGAATACAATCAAAACCTTAGCACAACTGATGGCACAAAAGAATTTTTCTAGCAGATAAACATTGACCTCAAGCGCCGAAGCGGAATCAGTGGCATTAACAAGATTTATATGTGCACAAGTCAAAAACTACTTCGGGAAAAGACTGTCATACAAATCAGCCAATGTAAGATGTGACTTCTTTGCTGAAACTAATATTGTTAGGCTACTTTAGACTCGATGGATGTTTGACCTTCTGCAGTGGTAAAAGGCCCAGAAGAAAGGGCCTCATGGAACGATGGTCTCTGAATACAGGTCTCTGGTCGCCACGCACACACGATCCACATATAAGAGCAGGATCTGCTTCTCTTCAGAAGAAGCTCATTGAACTCTGACTTTGCAAAGTCAAGAGGTGGAACTCAGCCTCTTCGTTTTGAAAAATTGGACCCATGGGTTTTTATTCGTATTTTAAGATCCATACAACTGTTTGAAGAAAGAAGAGGTGAGAAGGGCAGAAAAGCTTCTTTTTCTAAAGGGTTCTTGTACTTATATCCAAGACTTCAACAATAGAAAAGATGAGAGACAGGATGCCCCTGACCGATAAGGCTCATCTTTTCCTTTAGATACCTTCCAAGTCATGTACGAATGAGCTCCACAGATTCTTAATTCTTTGGGACACCTTTTGAACTTGTGACTTTAAGATAGCGAACTTTTAAACAAGATGTGTAACAGCCATGCTGCAAATTATATATTGGTGTTGTTTCACTATCCTTCCTTCACCATGCAATGCTTATTATCTTCCTCTTATTGAAGTTCTCTTTTCACAATGATTTCTTTTCTTTTTTCTTTTTTCCATTTTGACATGGAATATTTAAATTTCTTCGGTCCTTAGGATATCCTGTTTTATGGAGTTGCTTATGCATCCTTATAAGATGAACAGTCAATATTTAAGGGCTTGCTTATAGTTTTGTCCCAAGGTCATCCAATAAAACATAGAACAACCTTCCTCAACAGCAAGCCAGTCACAGTCGTTGTCTCCAATCTCTCTAATTACTATACGTCATGGGAGCAAGAAGGAGACTGTTGATCCAGCAGGCCATCCCTAACCAAGGATTGGTCCAGCTTCCAAAATTCTGCCACCAGAGTTGTGTAGTCTTGCACAGACATGAAGGGAATAGCACTTCCTATTCAGTTTTAGTGGAAAGTCCCATGAATGGGAACAACTAGGATGAGGGAAGACTGCGTTTGTCATTCTGATCTGTGTCATTAGGTGAGGCGAAGTAATTGTGCAAGGAGTAGGACCTCTCGCAGGCTAGCTCAGCATCTTCACCTAGCATAACCAAACTGACATAGATATATGGAGGTAGTTTAGTAACCTCAGAAATGGAAATTCCATAAACTAGAATACCTCTTGCTGCTATTTGAGCTGTGCTGAGGCAGGCAAGACAAGGGGGAGGATGGTGCATGTGTCCACAGGGAAAAAAAAAAACAGATATACTTCTGATTTCAGGGATGTGGTTTCTACCCTTCTGAATTTTCAGAAGGAATCATGTTTCTTAAATTTTAAAACAATAGTTTCTCACTGTAGTGAATGGACTTTGTTATCTGCAGTCAGAGCCCAGCTATCCAACTTCTTTCTCCTAAAAAATAATAAAAAAGATCTCCTCTTCATGTGCATAGGACATAATGCCCTCAACAAAAGACAGAATAAAAATGTATGTTTACTAGGAGAAAGAGGGAGAAAAAGGGTGAGGAAAAAGAATAAAATCACATGATCCATGGAAGTACTGAATGAAATGAGATTCTACTGAAACTTAAGAAAAATGAAATACCAAACTATGCTGATTTTACTGGGATGCAAAGTAAAATTAGCATCTGGTTTATCAGGTTCTAAGTTTTCTTAGAGGCTTATAAGGACTGATTTTCATTGCTACATCATATCTGGGTTAGGCTACTGAGAACATACCAGGCAGGCGGTACCTGATATACATTCCAATTAGCTATCCCTAGTCTATAAGGCAGATGATAAATAGCAATTTCCATTAGATATTCTGACACTATCTCAGTTGACAATGAAAAAATTTCAGTGGAAAACACTTACTTTAATCTAGAAGAATGAAAACACTAGATTTTTCCATATGTGAGCATATATTGTCCAAACCAATGTTCAAAGTGTCACTCCCTCCGAGGGAGCCTCATCCTGCAGATTCCCACAGAGAAAACAATTCACATGCCAGTCTTAATTTAAGGAAAAGTCAGGCCACAGGTAAGAGAGCATTGTCTCTTCTACTGTTACTTTATATTTTTACGGTGACATTATCTTCATCATACCTCTAATATTTTCTTTGTCACCGACTTGGAATCTTATATCATAAAATTCTGAATCTTACTGGCTCCTTGTTCTGAAAAAAAAGCACAGATTTTGGAGTCACCTGGACAGTAGCTTTTGGTCTTTATACATATACAGGGAGATCAATATAAATTCCACCTTTCAGAGGAGTTGAATGGTTGCAGCTTGCAGTCATAAATGTTGGAGGCGAGATTACTTAGCATATCTGAAAATTAGCATATATTTGAATAAAGATACAACACAAAGTTTTAGCTGACATAAAAGCATCCAGATATTCAGAAACCTAAAAGGGTGAAACCCTAAACCATGCTACAGGCATGATGGCCTTGTAGGCTCACCTGGTTTAAAGGAATCAGGTTTTCCCCTGGTTTTGAACAAACCATACTCTAACTTAATTACGTGACAGGGAACAGTTTAAAAGTCACTCTCACATACAAAGGTATCAAGGATTTTAAGAGCTGCAATTTCAGGTGTTCTTCCATTTTCCTTGACAGTAATGTTCAGACACTATTTGAATGCTTCTCAAACAATTTGACAGATTTATTCATGTCATTTTTAGAAATTACATTCTTGTTTTCTTATAAAAAGAACTGAAACTTATAACAAAACTTATATCATCTTACTGGTCTCATCAGGATATTTAATACTCACATGTGTCATTGTCAAGATCAAATTGCTGCACAGTATCAGCTAAACCAGAAAAAGGAACCCAAACTCCTTAACTAATCATTTAAAATGTTTTTTTTTTTTTTTTTTTTTTTTTTTTTTTTTGACATTCCTACGGGACTTTGGTCAACCCACTCTTGTTTTGACTTATATTTTAAATAAAAAGTAGTATAGATTTTAGATGAGAAAATGTGAGGCCTCAACATTTTCTAAATGAAAAGCTATATTTGAAATAGAGATGCATTATATAGCAAATAAGCCCTGAGCCTTGGAAGAACTTTAAGAGGTGTTCTTGAATCTGCATTTTTGCTTAAAGCTTGAATAAGAAACAATTTCCCTGCTTTTAGTAGATAGGTACAGTAATGTTAATGATTTGCACTTAAATGAAGAATATATACCATAGCTAAGGAACAAATTTGATATTCAACTTTTGGTCCAATTAATTATTTAGGCCTGCATCCAGTAAGACTTTAGTGCCTAAGAGGCACTGGAGCATCAAACTAAGTGTCTGGCCCTTGTAATGAAATATAGGATGCTTTATTGGCTATTTAGGTTCTTTATAACGTGATTGCAAAGATTCTGTATGTGTATGCTGTAAAATGTGTCCTGGTGCACAAACATCTGAGCTAGCACCAGCCCAATATGAGACAGTTTGATGACAAAACGCAACCTTGTCGAGCTGCTAGATTGGTGCCAGAAGTTACATTAATGTGATACAGCTTATGGCTAGCAAAGCCCTGTCCCTCTGCAGTGGTGTGGGCTGATGCGGCTATTCTGATGCAGTCTAGTTGGAGCTTATAGCTAGCGGTGTCCCCCAGGGCTCAGTACTGGGTACAGTCTTGTTCAATTTCTTCATCAATGACCTGGATGAAAGCACAGCAAGTTTTCTGATAATACCAAACTGAGAGGAGTAGCTGATATCCCATAAGACTGTACTGCCATTCAGAGAGACGTGGACAGGCTGGAGAGTTGAGCAGAGAGTAACCGCATGAAGTTCAACAAAGGCAAGTTTGGGTCCTGCACCTAAGGAGGAATAACCTCATGCACCAGTACAGGTTGTGGGTTGACCTGCTAGAAAGCAGTTCTGCAGAGAAGGACCTGAGAGTTCTGGTAGACAAGTTGACTGTGAGCCAGCGATGTGCCCTTGTGGCCAAGAAAGCCAATGGTATCCTGGGTTGCATTAGGGAGGGTGTCAAGAGGATGGGGCTGGACTCTTTTCAGTGGTGCCCAGCAACAGGACAAGAGGCGATGCCACAAACTGAAACACATCTGAACACGAAGAAAAACTTCTCTGCTATGAGAGTGACAGAGCACTGGAACAGGTTGCCCAGACATTGTAGATTCTCCTTCTCTGGAGATATTCAAAACTCACCTGGATGTGATCCCATGCAACATGTTCTAGGTGACCCTGCTCTAACAGGTTGGACCAGATGATCTCCAGAGGTCTCTTCCAACCTCAAACATTCTGTGATTTGTGATTCTGCGCGATTCTGATGCCAGAACGAGTTTGATCTCTTTTGGTTTGAGAATCTGTGCGCTGCATTGCTTGGTATGGATTAACATGCCTGTGGATTATTCAAATGGGATCCAGAACAGCCAACTGGGTAAGCTGGAAGCTATGAATGAACCTGATTAATATATCTTCATGAAGAGCTGGGTAATAGGACATACTAAGGACAGGAGTGCATTCTAGGTAGACCAAAGAGCAAGTGGTCATGTCCCTTCAAGAAACTTTCCTCACTCTCCTAGTTAAAAGCAGTGGTGCTGGTCCAGCCTGCCTTATAAAAGTATTGTCTGTGCTGTCTTAGCCAGCAGTGGTAGAAAAGTGAGGTTTTTGGCTATAGTTATTGCCTAGTATTAGGAGATTTCAGATTAGTTCATGTTCCTGTCCTTGCCTCCAAGATGTACATTAAGCAGCTGGTTTCTCCACACTCCATTTCCACACTTCTGTAATAAAGTCTTCATCTGTTGTTTGCTTGCTCTGGGGTGTTTACTGGCTATCATAAGCTATCTAGCAAACTATACATTTTTGTTACAATTGATTAATTGGTTCCCTTGCTGTCAGGTAAATAACCCCAGAACACTGTCCCTGCAAAAGAAATGATAATATTTACTAGAAAGAAACCTGCGATGATGGACAGAAATTGAGATGATGACCATCATTAGACATCTTTCTGAAAGATAAATTTTCTTTGGCGTGCTTTATAACATGCTAGTTTCTTTAGCTGTTGAGGGTGCTACAAGGTCCACAGTAGTCATATATAATAGCAAAAACATTACTCTATAGTAGTAGCTCAATACACAGAGGTTGGGGGTTTTTTGCTTGTGTATCATGACTGAGGTGTAAGAGATCAGTAATTAAAACTACTGAAGGAATGATTATTATGCAAAATTTTGCATAATAGTTGGATTTTTTTTAAAAAAAAACTTTCTAACTAAGCTTTTTAACAGATTAACAAAGTGTTATCAAAAAAGTTCAGTTAGCAGACTCATCAAGTAATTCTGTGATAGCCTTATTATCACTATTCAGTCCCTCAGATAAGTTAATCTCTTCTGTTTTACACAGTGCTGGGTGTTCATAATAACACCCTTGCTTTCAGTATGGTGTTAATAATACAGAATCAATAGCATCTATTTTAACTGAATCAGTAGGCTATATTCATTACCACTAAACAACTTCATTGACTTCAGCCTCTGCAGCTGGGTTTTAATTCTGGTAGATGTGGATAAAACCAGCACTCCCACCAGCATGACTGGGTCCAACGCAAGCCCAGCACTCACACATTATCACACCGAGTCAGGTTTAACAGTAAAAGGTAATAAAATTCTCTCTGAAAGCAGCAGCTCATTTTGTGCTAACCTCCCCAACTTGGATGAAATTCACCCCCGAAAATGGCCACCAGATATCCAGTGCTACTGCAGAGCCTTTTTCCTCACGGATTTTTATGTCTGTGTGTGTGCTGCCTACAATGCACATGTATTTAAATGGAAATTTTACAACCGAGAGGACAGAGTGAAGATGACTTAATTGCATTTCCAGAAGGGCAAACTTCTGTTCTACAGCAGCTATATCGCCTTTGCACAGATTTAAAAAATACACCATATTCCAGATTCTAGTTCAGTACTGCATCGCAGTTGATTCTCCACTTATTCTTCTATAAAATGAGTTGTTCTTTGCTGTCCTTAGCACACTTAATCCTTATTTGATATGTCATTATTGTTATCCTTCTAAATCCAGAGACAGCCGTTGCATGTCAAGGCCTCACAATGATACCTTCAGCTTCACACAATTAAAGTCAGCAGCACTTATCTAAATACTGACTGCTAAAAGGGAGAATCACCTTTGGTCTGTTGCTTTCCACTTCAGGATTTCCTTTGGGGTGTTTTATTTAAATCTGCAGGGGAACAGCTCAGCCTGCGTAGGGTCATAGCACTGTTGACCTCTTGATTGAGGGCAGGAACAGTAGAGAAAGTTCTCTGTAGGTCTGGGAGAAAGGGAGTTCTTCAGCAGAAAGATTAGCCCTTTGTCCCCTCTCCTTTAATTCTTTGGCTCGAAAGCTTATGTTATACCTCCAGCTGGCTAAAAAAAAAGTGTGACAGTTAGGACTTGGTGTACAGGAACAGTAACGGCCTTAGAAACGCAGTTTTGTGCTGATGAGCTGAGACACTAAACTCAAGCTGGCTGGTCACAAGCTATCTTTGAGTTATTCATGTTAATGATCTTCTTACTGAGATTGCCTGGGTTTTTTTGCCTCTTGGTTGTTAACTAGCCGTGAGTTGCAGCCACATGTGTGTTGAAGCAAACCTAGGCAGCACTCAGTTTGGAGCAGGCTTGGGGCTGGCAACCCCAGAGAGAGAAAACAAATATCTGAAGCCTTTAGGATTTGGGTGCTATACTCTGGGCTCTGGGAGTGCGTGCACCTTTCTTTGCTTCACATGTGTTATGAGTTCTCTAAAGGTAAATATAAGGTGTCCCTTTAAATGTAAAAGAGGTTATCTTTCTTCCAAAGCCTGCTGAGCAGGGCTTGTTCTTCCCTTTTAAATTCAGCTGGAGAGAAGCTGAATTTTCTAGGCATAGCCCTCACTGCTCAGTGGGAGACTTTTGTTCATCCCACATTTCCTTTCCAATAAATCTATTAATTCAGGCATGGGGAAGGAGCAAGACATCAGCCTGTATTCCAACTTCTACTGTACAGCTATACTTTCAACGTATTCTGGACCACAGCCAAAGGGCTTTCTCCTGGCAGGATGGTCCCAAAGGGGTCCAGTCCCTTCTCTTAGGGCAACTGTATTTTGTTCAGGTTCAAGTGCTTCAGAGCAAAACTGTAGGAAAAAGAATTTTCCAGGGTCAAAAGTGTTATCAGCCACCTACCTGGCATTTTTTTTAGCTTTACTTTCCTCTTCTAAATAGTATGAATATATGTCAAAAAACAAGCAGTTTATTTTCCAGAGTGCCCAGCTCATATCAGCTCCTGAAAAATCAACAGTAACTTAAAGGACTTATCCTTCCAAATCACGATTTATGAAATACAGACATTTCAGTTGTAAAAGTTTGGATGTTAAACATATATTTAAAATACACTCTGTGGAACACATTCACTGAGTTTATATATTCAGAATATATAAGGGGATTGCGTATATTTAATTTCTTTCTTGCAGTGAACTGCATTATTCACTACTCAGGGTTAATTACAGACTTGTATCGACTGATCAGGCCCTGTAATATAACATATTTTGTATTCTGGATACAAAACCTTAAAAGTGGTGACAGCTTTCAGTGCATCTGTGAGATCATCTGATATAAAGAAATAGTCTGATACAGTAAGAGGAAAGCTGTTAAAACCAGCAATGTCAAGGTAAATTTTCAGCTGAAGAAGACTTGAAACTTCATCATTAAGCCTAATTCATGAGATTCTAATGAAGTTAAATATCATTTTTAGGGCACAGTGCTAGTATACCAATTGGAAGGGTGAGGAGAGAAGGGGAAGAGGTCAGGAAAAGGAATGATGTAGATCTACCAACATGACCATGCTCTTCTCTAGGTTATGTTGGTGGGATGGATAAAGCAGGAGGGCAGAAGCTACAGTGTCCCTGATCCAATTAAATCTTCCCTTTATGTTTGTTTTGGTGAAGTGATCTATTAAACCTATGTACTGATACAAACTGATAACTGAAAACTAATACAAACATCTCAGTCTTGAAGCAAATCTTTCTGTTTTTCAAAATTCCGTTCATTTATTTTAACATCTATGCCCGAATACAGGGCAGAAGCTAGAGACAGCTAAGTGCACTCTGCATACTTGAGATTCGAGTGCACAAAACTTCATCAACATATCTTTTTTATTCTCATAACCATCCCCTTTGGTTTTAAGACTTCATTTTAACATTGTCTTCCTAACCACCTTGCAATTTCTAAGCATCAAAAGCAACAGGAAGGCTAGAAGCTTTGATCTTTGAAATGAATTTAAAACAGGATGAATTTAGATGTCCCTCTCTGCCCATGGAACTTTCAGTTCTTCACTTTATTTGTTTTGATTTTTTTTTCTAGTACATTAAATTGAGCTACGAAAGGCATTAGGAAGAATCCTTGTTCTATCGCATACAAAATATTTATAAACTCCAGGCAAGAAGGGCTAGAGTTGGCAGTGACCTACTCAGTGTATTGTACAACACCTAACGTAGGCTCGTCCAGCCTGAGGTGTCGATTTGGCTAATTTCCCGTTGTTTTAAATGTTCATTTGAGTTGACAGTGCAGATTAATGTCCTGGTTTTGGTAGGTTCTGATATGCAGCAGAAAAAATATGTGCAATCAATATAGCTTATAAATATTGAAGTACTACCCATATGAAACAACAGAAAGCACCAGAAGAATAAGAATAAGAGGAGAAACAAGCTTGTCAGTATCTATACCCTAATAGCTTACAGCCTCATCTACTTTTGCTCTTATGGTGGCACAAACTCAGTTCTGGGAGGTTGAAGCCCTGCATGGCTCAGCACAGCCCGTCTGGAGCACACAAGATAGGCATGCTAACATGGGTACAATACAGGATGTATGCTAGGATGTGATGGGGAGATGTCCACACTGTCAAGTCTGGAACAAGCACTAATACAATGATGCCAGGATGCTCCATCCATCCTTCCAGGTTTTCTGTTAGCCAGGACCCTACTCTGGTCAGATTTGACTTGTGTGGTATGGTCAGAAAAAAAGGTTTGGTTTACTGTCCTAATTTAGACTGCTGTGATCAAGCGCTGGGCTGCCTGACAGGAGCCCCAGACCCTGTTCGTGTAATTTTCATATCTTGTTATAGCCTTTTCTCTTCTTTCTTGGGCTTCCGCTTCTCTGCCCTTGTTCCTCCATTCCTCTACTCCTGTCTCCTCCCAAATAAACAGCCTACTCTAATTGTTTTTTGCCACATCCATAACCAAATCTGTTTTTTCTGATATGGTTACCTAAGCAATCTGACCTTACATGGTTGGTTACCCAAGTACTATTGATCTTGCAAGATTTTACTCCCCAAAGGGTCCCCAGTACTCTCCTCCAATAATTTGTGAAAATCAGCCATTTCTCCCATAACTTCCCCTCAACCATATCTGAAACCCAGCCATCCCTCCCGATCCTGTCTGTAACTTTTGTCATCTTCTCATATGGTTATCTACCATGTCTGCGATTTCTCTCATCAAACCCGGTAGTTTTCCATGTCCTGCTCAGTCAGCTTAACCTCAAGTCCGTGCTAGTCATTTGCTCACAGCCTTGACAATCCATAGAAAGAAAGAGAAGCAAAACAAGTTATTGCTGATGAGACATGAGATCTACAACTCTCTGGGAACCAGTCCAAGTGCTGGCTCTGTTACTGTTCTCTAAGCTTATAAGCACCGTCTACTTTGTCCCTTACAAATCCAGCCGTACCATGTTACCTTCAACTTGTTTTTCTTGCCCTTTCTGTCAAAAACGTGTCTCAAGCAGTCACTCAAGTGCCAAAAGACCAGCCCATGCAGCCATTTCCATGCTTCTCTTTGGGGAGCATTTGCTAATATTCCCACAGTGAATATGACAATCTCTACTGTTAGCCTGGAAAGAAAAGCAAAACCTCCTACTTTTAAGAGTACTGTCTAATATGGAAGTCAACGCATAAACTTAAGTTCAGTGCATAATCATAAACTCAAGGCTTGCACACAAAATTCTTGGAAACTCTGAAATTGATGATGGATTTTTTTTTCCTATACTTTATGTATGAAATATGAAAAAGTCTCTGGTCTTTTTCTGAAAGAGTAAAGAAAAGATAATGACTTGTTATTGGCTCTAAAAAATGATTTCTGTCCCACTGCTGAGAATTGCCAATCATCCACTTGAAAAACTCACCCCTGAGAAACTGCCTTTGAGCCACAGGTTTACCTAGCAGACAGTACATTGCTCGAAGGTGTTGAAGCTGCCCTCGATGCAAGATGTAGGTCTGGTGTAACTCAGGAGCGAAGAGGTTAGCTGAAACAGAGAGCTTTGCCCGGGCAGAACTAACCAAAAGAGCTCTCACAACTCATGTCGTGCCTCAGACCAAACTCGACCACCCCAGTCTCAGACATCAGACGCCTTAAAATAGAGGTTTAGGCATTATATCAAAGCTTTGTCTGACTGTCTCATCAAATTTACTTCAACTTATATAGATTTCAGTCACTGTTGGTGCAGGTAAACAAATGCAGCAGAAATTTTATTTCTCAGATGAGTATATTGAAACTGTAAACTAAAGTCTGCTATTTTGTTCTTTGCATACTGTCATTTTTTAGGAATGATTTCTTTAGGTTTATATGGAATTGAAAAATATCAAATAATACATTTCCTGAAGTTATTCTACCCTTCTCTGTTAGGAATAAGCAGTAATTGCACTACCAGCAAACTTCCAAGGGATTGATGCCAACAATTTAAGCAGTTGTATTTTTACATTTTGTTTAATAAAATTGCTTTTATGTAAAGGTCTGCTATTAAATATTTGATAGCTTCACACAAAAACAAATCTCTGGTATGGAAAGGCAATTACAATTTGAAGAATTATTCCTATAAACTTTAATGTTTTTCAATTTCAATCTATTGTAAGCCACGAATCTCACTATAGCAGTCACATTCAATGTTTCAACATAAAAAAGAGTAATGGAATAAAAAATATTGTGCAATATATGGAATTTAATGACTGAAAGGCAAAAAAAAAAAAAGAATCTCTCTCACTCTCTTTAGCCATTGCTACCTTTAGTCTAATTGGCTGCCAAGAAAAATATCTCCAGAACTACCCTTAAGCCCAAATAATTGCGCATCTAGTTGCATAACTTGTTAATAGAAGGTGAATATCTAAAAGCTTTCTTATGTCTTAGCCTTGTAGCTAATTCATCTTGCCACTGCTATGCCCAGATTTATCTAAACTCTCTCCCTAGACCCTAAAAAGAGGCATTTCCAGAAGGTGATTTAGCCTGTCTCTCACTTTTGGTGTTAGAGAGCTTGGTAAACACAGCTCTGTTTCACTTCTGGGCAGCTACGATTAAGGGAAGCCTGTTCCTGGGTAACTTACCTCTAAGAGAATTAGGTTTTCTGTGATTTTGACAGGGTTCGTGTTACTCCAGTCTAATACAGAAGGTCCTTGCGCTGAGATAAGGTGGTTCAGTTAAATCAGTGTGAAAGAGGGCCTGAGTCAGTGCTCTGGTGCCAGCCAACTTCACGATGCTCTGGAAACCCAGATGGTCTCTAGCTGCTTTGCATCGCTCCCAAGCTGCAAAATAATCATCTTGGAAGCGCTGCGGGCCAAAGGCCATCTTAACATACCCATAGGTCTTAATCTATTGTGCAAGGTATTAAAGCACTACTACAAAATGAATTACATCCCACTGACATACGGTGAACCCACGCGCACCAGCTGCACGTAGACCACTGTCAGATTTAAAGCTTTGGTAGTAGTTGCTGAGCCAAGATAATCCTCCTAGGCCATTTTTCAGAAAGATCCTGCTCAAAAAGGAGTACCTAAAGACAATTCTCAAAAATATATTAATGATGTTATTTAAGAGTTAAAGCTAAGTGACTGTTTCAAGTTATAGGGTGCTCCACATCCATCCAATGACGGATTATGATCGGCTCTAAGCCCCAATCCAAACCCACCCAATTATAAAGCTTCACTGTTAAATCAGTAAAAAGGAAGAAAGAAATAACAAAATTGAGGACCTCCCTGATTTCAGTGATCATGAAACTGCTAATGTGCTGTAATTCACAGAGTACTTAATCATACGCTTATTTTTAAGCTTGTAGACTGGCACACTGATTTCAATGGAAGATGCATTTTATTAAGTACACCAACCTAAGTGCTTTGCTGCCTCCCAGCTTAATGTAAATGCCTCTTGAAATGACTGTCAACATATTTATGCAAGAGAAATTAATGACTATAAAAAATTGAAAGTGAACCTAAATCAGTTATATTAACTTTGACGTTTTCAGGATGCCAGAATAGGATTTAGTGTGAACAAGAACACTTTTCCATCCGGTGGCTTAGAATTCTTCTTTAAGCACAAGAAGACAGGGATATGAATATTTTAAATTAATACTTACCAATTCTCACTTTGAAATCAAAATCTTTATCTACTGAAAGATAGGGGAATCAAAAATCTAAAACAATAAAATGAATTATTCTGGAGCTTTTTTTTTTTTTTTTTTAAGATCTGGGGCATCAGAACAACTGTCTTTAGATTATAGCATTATTCTAATCAGATTTTTTATCATATATTTTTCAAAGAATATACTGTACAATCATTTAACAGTTCAAAGTGGAGTCTTCTTTATACAGATGTCTTCTGGGACAGGTTCACATAACTCCTAGCCCTGATCACCGTGACTGAAAATCACATGCAGCTCCTCAACCACTTCTATCCCTCAGTTTATCTCCTTCCTCCTTTCATGTTATCTCCAAGTCCACTGGCTCCTCTTCAAACCACTTCTTGTTTCAAACTTAGTCTTGTCCTTACGCAAGACAGATTGTCATTAGACTCTTGGTTTCCCTGCTTGATTTGATGTCTAAACCTTATTTGAGGATGAACAAGTATCTTCTGAATCATGATAATTAGCTATCAAAAAAAAAAAAAATCAAAGGGAGCATGTATAAGCATTTCTGTAAGCACCATTTACACTCCTGCTGTTCAGGCATCATGTAGTCAGTAAAGTTCCTATTTCTTATGTATTCAGGTTAAATATTGAACTTCAGTCTTTTGGGACACCTACTGTTTGGTTGCTATGTCCATACAGCAAAACAGACCAGTTCTTTTGGAGCCAAAGAGGAGAAATTGTATTATGTTCTTTTTATCTGACTGTGGTGGATTTTGGATTAACTGTCCATTTTAGTTAGGTTTGGGCTAGTAAATATTTTCAAAAAGTTAATTTGTCTAAGGAGGCCAAGTTATTTCCAAATATTTGAGAGGAAGTGCAGAGGAAATTTTGGAAATAGCATATTAAAAATGCCAAAGTGCTTCATGTTGTCACTGTAAAAAAAAATTAGAAATTTCAATTTAATTTAACACTTTAAAGTAAGGGTTAACAAAACCTGGAAATTGAAATAAAACATTTCTTCAGGCTGAAAACCAGCTTCTGGTTTTTCTGGTTTATCATTAATTAACCTGTGGATGCTTGTTGTAAGCAATCCCTTTCCGCTGTCCTCAGTTCCCACAGAAATTTTCCTTTGCATTCCGTATTTCTTTTTTTTACGTCGAGAAAGCCATGCTCCGAGTTCTGCCACCGAATACAAACCAGGAAAGCAGGTGCGGATGAGACAAGGAAGTAGACGACTGCTTTGTGTAATATCCGTAAAAGAAGGCCTGGTTTGGAGAGTGTTACAGGTAAAAGAGCTTCCCGAAAACCTCGGAGCGGTGATTTTACCACCCGAGGGTCCCCCACGGCTGCCCAAATCGCGCAGCACGTGTTTGCTCGCTCCACAAATGCAGCTCGAGTTCTTCCTTTCTGGACCACGCTAAGCTGAGGCTAAAACCAGTGTTAAAGTAACGGCAGAGCTGATGATTGACTCTGTATCGCTTCGCCAAACAAGTAAGCAAATGATATTCCTTGGGCAAGCAGAGACCCTGCACAGCTTTCTCGCCGAGCTGCCTGTGGCTGCCTGAACCCTGCCGATGCCCGGTCTGCCCTTCTGCTCGAACTCAGCTAAGCTGCAGGCCTAGGAATGGACTTAGGTCAACACACGCTCCTGAATTCTGGGGTCTAATTTTCCAAAACAGAAAACCATATCTGACCGCAGTCCAGACAGTAATGGGAAGAGACATAGCTTACGCGCTTAAAAATTGGAGTTTGGATGCCAAATTATTTATTTTCTGTCACAGTAGTAAATTCTGGTTTTGAAGACCTACAATCTTATATTTACCTGCTTAGAGAGATTATGGCTCTAACAAGGAAATAGCCTGAGATTTGTGTCCCTTTTGATTGGCTTGAGTTTCATAACTTTCACAAACACCTCCGCTATTTTAAAAAACTGAAATTTTCAGTCACATTGTATGAGAGATATTATTCTGACCTAGGGATCAATCTTGTGGGTTATAGAATTTAGCATGGTCGAGGGAAGCAGATAGATGTATATAACAGGTAATTTTAACTTTATTACTCTTGGGCTGCAGTAATGCAATTTACCTTTTTAAAATTTGATCTACATTTGTCTTCCCAATGGAACGATAATCACAATCTATTCTGTACACAGTTACCACTATATATATGCTAAGTTTCTATGAAAGCGGGTCTGCACTCCCTGGGTCATACTGCCAGCAGTCAAAAAAAAGGGGGGGGGGGGAAGCTATTTCAGCAGCCTGAAATCATATGAAGGATAGGGATAAAAGTGTAATAAAATAGTTAAGGTGGTTTCAGTTGTCAGATTCTCTGGGGAAAAATAATCTCACATTCACCTTAAAACTGTATTTGCATTCATAAATGCTTACCGCAATTCATTACAGATCCAACTGAATTTAGAAATAAAATGTGATTAGTTTGCAAATGAGTCCCTGAAGAGCGTCTGAGTTCCCGGGGTAGAACGCTTTTCACCCATTAAACTATTAAAAGGGAGTCTTGCACATCCAGAAAATATTGACGATCAAGCGAGACACAAAACCTCAGCAGCTCCGCTTGGTAAGGTTGTTTGCATGCTTTTATAAGCAGCTGTGGTCATCTTTAGGAGGCCGTTGGCCAGGACCTCGGCGCAGCGGCCACTGCAGGCTTTGAACCGGGGACCTCCGCAGCGGGAGACCCTTTGCATTCATTGCACTAAACAGCCTCCGGTTTAGTGGTGCTCTTCATTCTCCCTCTCTGCGGGTGACCCAGAAACACCTGTGCGGTTTAGCTATAAGCAGAACACAGGGCTTTGTTAATGGATTGAGTTTAGCTAATTAAATAACGATTTTCGTATTGTGGCCAAGCGCGACTGGGTGATAAGTCTCGTGACGTTGTACACGCATAGCATCAGCTAAGAGCAGGAGCCGGTTCTGCGTCAGCCATTCAGCCTGTCATCACGGTAGTATTTAAATAGATCTTTTATTAAAAAATGTTGTTGTTTATATGCAGCCTTCTGCAGCTTTAATCTCAAGTGCTAGTCTCAGCTATAGCATTTTGTAGCATTCAGTGGAATTGCATAAAAAAAATCAATAAAAACTGGCATGATGTGATACATGTGGTGTTTAGTAAACAAGTAGATGGGGTTGACCTGATTGAAAGCTGTGATCAGCACAAAACACACTGAATACAAAATGTG
The DNA here is from genome assembly GCF_028389875.1 of Rhea pennata. Lineage (NCBI taxonomy): Eukaryota > Metazoa > Chordata > Aves > Rheiformes > Rheidae > Rhea > Rhea pennata. Next base: position 5,581,830 of record NC_084666.1, read on the forward strand.
GTGTTAATGTAAAGCAGAACTGGGCTCCATGTACATTCATTTATCCAGTGACATTGGAAAGGCATTCACTTTTTTTTTTTTTTAATTTACATCTCCCAATCTTAGGTGTCAGCCTCAGTATCCGTCTCTTCATGAAGCTTTCACATTTGTTTCCATGTCTGAAAAATGAAAATAGAAGTCAAATTCATTCACATTCTGAGATCATAGCAGACATTATTGGTTTGCTCAAAAATTATTGGATTCAGTTGACTGCTCTTGCCAGTTTAGAAATTCCCTAAAGAGAAAAAAGAGGATGAGAGAACAGACTTAAAAAGGTTTATAAATTGGAGGTGGGCTTTCAGCTGATTTTGGATGGAAGACCATTATGGAAACAAATTCTGTTAAGTAACCTTGTCAGCTGTGGATGCTAAAATGGAATATCTGGCAGTTTTGTTTCAATCTTTTTTTTATCTTTCCTTCTTGCTTTCTCTCTATCTGTTCATCTTCCTGCCCCTGTCTCTCCCTCTTTCTCTCTAAGTAAGGAAAAAATATGGAATGTAGGCGCAGATGAGAGCAAATCTTTGGCACAAGAAACACTTCTTGGTTAATTAAGTTTCTAACTTTGTTCCTTTGTATTAAATTCTAATTCTTCTCACTTAGGACAAAACAACCGCAGAAAGGTAAATGACAGTGCAACTCCTGCTTGCACAGGTCTGTAACCTAGCATTTAGAAGTCTTTATTTCCCACCCAAAGCTGCAGTGTTGAGTGGATGTCCTATGCTGTGAGAACACCACTTTGTCCTCTCCCATATGGGTTTAATGCTAATGAGGTGTCTAGCAGAGGAAGAAGATTACCTCATGTTTACACAGAGAGATATGTATTCCTATATCAATTTAGCTAACCTGACTTCCACTTTTGGCATCCCTTTGGCTATTTAACTTCTATTCTTCAATGAATTATTAACTAGGTCAGAATACTAACCAACTCTCCAAGGCACTTGCTAAGAAATGATGATTTAACTTATATGTTTTTGCTTTGTCTGGGACATTGTCACTTACCATGAAGGTAAGATGAAGTGTATCTGAGGAATATAGGCTAAATTATTCTTTAATAACATGGCTGAATATCAGCCCATTTTGAATTTTTTTCTGTTCTTTTTTTTTTTTCTTTTCTACTGAAAAGGAAACAAAACAGAACAAAACAAAACAAAACTCCTTGCACTCTAGAGCTTATATCCAAATAATTTTTTAACCTACATGCTGGCGATATATGTAGGAAATAATATATTAATAGACATGTTTTCTTCTAAACCTCCAAGACAACTGTAGAGAAATAAAGCTAGGTTCTTGGGCAGATCCAAAGGAGGACTCAGGTGAGTTGGAGGGGGAGATCTGGGCAAATATAAAAAGTCTGTGATCCAGAAACTCCCTGGAGATAATAAACTCCATATTGTCTGACTGACGGTTTTATTCCATATGCATGAAGTGCCTTAGTCTTATAAGTACTAAATTTCCCATAAAAGATTTTTAGATCGTTGTTAAGAAAAAGATTTTAAAGCATATATATAAAACTAGAGGCTTTGATTTAAGTAAAATGTATTTAATTATTCTAAGTGGAAAAAAAATATATTTTTATTACCAAGATAATAAAACTAAAGACACAATACTTTCTCTTAGCAATAAAAATTCTGTCTTCCAACACAGCACTGCGGACCCCAAGGACCATAGCAAATGAAATTTGGAAGATTCTACTGTTGACGTAATACAATATTAAAAGATGGAGAGACATGTTAAAACTTATGAAAATGTTTCATAATCCAGGAGGGGAAACTTCTGTCAGGGTCTAAATTCTATAAGTGCAAGTGGAGGATATCAGAAATGAAAGCAGACTAGGAGGAAGCAGGGCAAAAGCTAGATAACACAGGACCTGACCTATTGCTGCTGTCAGTGAGAAACTTTATGCCATGGACAAGTCTTTTCATCTGTCTTTCTTTTTTCTGTTTTTGGCTATTCAGATGGTTTGTTCTTTCCAATTCATTAGCTAAGAGGTATTAGAATTCAATATAAGATGCAATGGCATTGAATCAACTCCCCCCATTTCTACATCACCCGTGGTTTTCTGAGTCATCCAGAATGACAGTGAGGGATCATCGTGTTCAGTCTGAAAGATCTAGAAGGGAAGAAAGGCCTATCGACTTCATCCATCCGGCAGCTCACAGACTGGATGTTATCTGCAGGTTGCTTCTACTTGGAATTAGAAAATGGAAGTGTCACTAATCAGGTCAGAAAAACAGAAGACAGATTCATTAAAAGTTAAAGCGATAGGATGGAGCTAACAGAAAACAAGGACAGAATTCATGTTGTCAGACATTATCTTATGAGACATAGGAGGTTTTAACAAACAGCCTATGTTAAGATATTCTTCCATCATCTATTTTTATCTCTGCACTTTTGAAATCAAATACTATTAAGTTTTCATGAATCCTAGGACATGTGTTATGTTCTGTCGGGAACTGTTGCATAGCAAATGGTGTGTAAAAACAATAAGAAATATGTGGACAGGAAAATTTGCGTGTTTTAATACATCACAATTTGTTAACTTATAAAGAGGTATTTTTTGATCCTCTCTCTGGAGGCAACTTAGAGTAGTTTTCCATCTTCAATAAGATCAATGTCAAAATTCTCCTTGCTTATGGAGGGATGAAGATGGATCTTTACTGGACAGTGTTTCACCAGTTATTTAGAAATATATATGAAAATTATATCTGAAAGCTGAGTATACTTAGAACAGCATTATTTGGGAAATAAAAAAGGAAATTCAGTTTAGCTACCCTGGTCATGCAAGGCTTCTGCAAGGCTACATCTTTGATCAAGTTACCTTCGCGAAAAAGGTTTCAGTTAAAGTCTAGGAACTGATAATTGTGCTAGAATAGGGATCCATCTCAAAATGTTATGGGGAACCAAAACAAGAACCTATCTATTAAGTGTGCTATAAAAAATCTCAAATATGACTTCAGATTACTAAGTAGCACAAAGTTCAGTATTGTGTCGTATCTGAAAAGCTCAGCTACTTAAAACAGTACTGAAAATAGTTTTGACCTCATGAAACATACTGCCCACAATACTTAGGGCTCACTCCTCAGACTTACTTCTGACTCTTTTGTCATTGTTTCTGCAAGTAAGAATTTCAAATTCAAACATGTTTCCACTAGAAATGTTTGTTCCTCATATCTGAATCTAATTTCAGGAAAAATTAGTTTTCACAGTTATTTTGGTTTTTCACGAGGGAGCTACCATTGAAGCCCCTGTTTTGACATTTCTGCAGTGAAACTTGTTTTCTTCTTTATCACGAAGTTAATTTATTTTCTATGCAGAACATGAAAAGAGAGGAAAAACTGGTAAATTATCAAATGCTTTTGCTACCTGACCTGTCCACTTTTTAAAAAACGCTTTGAAATCTTAAGTGGACATGATATGGATAAACAACTTCCTTCCCAGTCCTACTTATTCACACTCTACTGCTGCTTCTAGTGATTGGCATCTTGTCACTGGTTTGGACCAGGATGATGACTCTGTTTTAGTTGCTAGGCCAGTAGAAGTCCAGTCAGGTAAAATACAAAATCAAAGACAACTTACCTGATCCTCAGCTAATTTGCCAGTTCCATGTGCTTCATCCACAGGTTTTATTAACAAGACCAGGACCCATTCCCTGTCCCCTGAGCCAAGCGAGACAGTTTGGATTGCATTGACGCAGCTGAACTACCTTCAACAACATACTATCCACGCTCTTTATCAGGAATAATTTTTTTGTGCTATCTCCCAAGGGATTGTATGAGAGAGTGCTAGTTGGTAAAATCAGACTGCCAGAGAGTGTGCTTACCTGTTGAACAGTCCTAAAAATCATGGCCTAAGGCTGGAGTTTGAACACCTGGCTCAGGAGCATTGGTACTGTTGCAAAAGCACCCTTTTTCCAGCCATCTAAAACACTAGAAAAGAAAAACGTGGCTTAAAACTTTTTTCCCTCACCTACGTCAAGTGTAAATTCAGCTAAGCCAGATGATTCATCCAGAACCCTTCTCCAACATTAAAACAATAAAATTACACCAGTGGGACCATTCATGTACTAAAAATCTCATTAGTAAATAGACATAGTGCTTTTCTGGATGGAGTATCTAACTTTCACATATTATAGTAAAAGACTGGATCTACATTAGCTTAAATAAAATATCAGACAAGGGAAAACAAATTGACTAATCTGATTTACTAGATCCTCAGATCCATCCTTGTTTGGTTTGCAAAACACTGCTGTTCTCTTCTTCCATGAGCAAATTGCATAGATACACACCTGTGAGTCCGAGTGCATCTTCATACCCTTCTGCCAACAGCATGAGAAGAAATCCGTTATCCTTTGTGTAAAAGCAAGTCAACTCATGCAGTCAAAGTTTTGCAGTCAAATGCAGTAATATGATTGCAAGAAAGTAGCTTGAAGCATTCCTTGGAAAACCTAAAAGAAAATAGAAAAGAGAGACAAGATAAAGCAGAAGATGAAGATTCCAGTTTCCCCTTACTATGAAGCGTTACATGACAATAAATCAAAAAGAGGTAGGAGTGAGGAGGACTAAAACATATTAGAAAATATGTATTAGTATGCTGACATTTTTACTAGGGAAAGGAATATAACTGGATAGAGGTCTGCATCAACTTATAAGAGTACAAACATTTTCATAGTATCACACTACTGTCATCCAGCTCACCATGAGACCAGAGATACTAGGAAATTAAACAGACAATTAAAATTCACAAAGAGTAATAATGAGCTACCTTCATCATCTGGCAAGGTTAAAAAAGATATTTTCATCGTATTTTTACTACCTGAGACAAATAAGAAACATGGCTTGTCATGTTTTCATGTGCAATATTTCTTTTTTATTCTTCAGTGAAAAATTACAATCCATCAAGCTTGACATAAAATATTTGGACTGGGTTTTTTAATGCAGATTTCTGGAAAAACAAACATGTCAAACATCTTTTCTTCTTCAGCAAATTTTTAGGCTGATAATTCAGCTTTCATCTGACACTAGAACAGAATAAAGTTTCAGGTTTCCTGACAAAGCTCTCAAACATTTTCAACAGCTGCAAGGAGAGGGGAAAAAATACAGCAGCAAGAAACTGATGTAAGAAATGGAAAAGAAAAACATGTAGGTGCACAGTACATATTACATAATGTCTTTGTAGGAGTCGTAGAATTTTATCGAACCCCCTGTGATAAAGCAACTTGGAGCTTATTAGGAGGGAGATCTACATAGCATGTGACATCTACCAGGAGGCAAGGATGACTGACCCAGATTGCTGCATTCCTCCTGCTGATTTGCTCCACGCGAGAGAGAACGTGCTCTTTGCTGAGCACCTACAAAACAAAATAAATAATAGAAAAGAAGAGAAGATACTAATAAACAGTCAGAATGGATAAATAATGTATGAGCTGTTCCATGGAAGAGATGCTCTTTCTTTAGCATGTACTAAGTCTTCGGTGCTGGTGTTTCCTTTGCCCGGATATCATAGGCATGAAGTTTCAACTTAGTTGATACATTGCTGTTTTCTGCTTAGCCTCAGACTACTTTAAAAGTTTGCTTTTGAGGTATAAGTTCCTACCCCTGTACCTCATCTACACAAATAGTACAAGCAAATGTATCCTGTAAAGGAAAGAAAATCAGTTTCTCATCTATGTCTGTTAGATCTGAGTGTGATGATGAAGGTGTGAAAAAATGGTTCCCATGCGAGACCACATTTGTGACTTAAAAAAAAAAAAAAAAAATTAGATGTTCTAAAACGTGGAAAAAAGCCTGGCACACATGCAGTGTACAGAGCAGGCAATTATCAGCTCAAATCTCTTTCAGTCCTTCTTTGGGAACACTGAAGCTTTCATCTTTCTATTATCTGGAGCTGCAAGGCCATAAGGCTAGATTCAGAAATGCATGTAGGCCCCACATAACTTCCCATGAAAGCATCTACATCTGTCATTTTGGTCTTCATAATCCTTGTGTTACTCTGGACCAACACAGGAGGTTTCTGAAGTTCGAAAGTGCCTGGCTTTCATTCAGCATATTTCCATGCAATGGGGTTCTCCACTTCTAGCTCATACCTGACTAACTCATAGCGATACTGAACAGCTAAATGTTCAAAAGCCATCACAATTCACTGTTGAGAAGTTCTTCAACTTCTTCAAGTTGTCTCATGTGTTTGGATAGAATTTGCCTTGTATCTTTAGGAAACTTAATCAAGGCAGTAACAAGGTAGGAACTAAAAAGCTTTCTGAAATCTAAAAAACTTTTTGAAATCCCCGCTGTGGACTCTTCAGCTCTCTTGAGTGTCTACAATGATAATACTTGCTTGCCTCCTTGACGGCATTAGCGTGGTTTTATTAACGTTTAGCAAAGCAATCAGAATAGATAAACTATGTAAATTGCTAGCTAAGTACAACAGGATAGTATCTCAAGATCAAAACTAAGAGTATGTCATTAATTTGTCTTATCTGAATAAGAAAAAAATGAAAAACCTAACGATGCTGGTATAAGATAGCTTTGTCTTTATTTGAGCAGCACTGATTTACATGGGTGGGTCCTTTTGCCTTGTAAGAGATCGCGAAGAATACCTTACACATCTCACTCAGATAACAAAAACTGCATCCCCCCCCACACCCCTTTAGCAGGCAGGGGGAATCTTCTGCGTGGTCCTGTGCACTGCAATGGTGAACACGCCTGTTATTTGCACAGCAAAGCGTACCTCAAAAGGGAGCAGGTCGTTCAGTGTATCGGCTTGGCTATTCTGATGGACATCATCTGTCTCAATCTTTACACTGCTAAGAGGTAAAGACTGGCTTTGCTGTGACCTTTCCCTCTTGTTTTTCCTCTAATCTATGATGGCTGCTACATGTGGCTTTGCATGTTTCTTTCATGCCACCAGTTCTCTTTCAACAGTTTCTTCTAACACTCTGTGCTCATATTTCTACACTGACATGCTTCTTTACACAAACATCCCTCAGCTCTGCAGCTGCCAGTATCAGAAAGGGAAAAAAAAAACCTTCCAAAATACCAAAGATACCAAGTTCATTTCTTCCCCTTCCTGCTGGGAATAATACTGTGTTTCTCTTCTACTCTTGATGCTCACACAGGGTATCACTCACAGCATTTGCAAGAAGTTTCCTCTTTAAAAGGAAACAGCACTCAAGAATGATGCATTGTCTTTAATAGCAAAAGGCGTAACAAGTGATAGAGTGACTGGAAGTGTCTTCCGTTAATGTTCAGACTAAAAATAAAGTGTATTTCTTTGGAGTGAAAGTAATTAATCATGGGAACAACTTACTGGAGTTCTCCAACACTGATCTTTGTAAAAATTGAAGCTAGCAAAATATGTAAGTATATGCAGAAGCATATGTACATGCAATGTATGTGTAGATGTATATAGGAAAGATAAAAACTTGAGAGAAGAATTATATTTTGGAAAGTCTTAGACTTTTCTTATGAAAGGAAGACAGACTAAAGCTTAATATTCAGCCCACATTCCATGGACCATGGCTTCTAGTTAGGAATCTGCTAGAGGTAAATAAGAAAAATTCTTTACATCTGGTTTTAAATATGCTGCAAGGAGAACTTTACGGAAAATATGCACTGGCTTTGCAAATCATGATGCTGAAAAACCCTGAGAGTACTTACTGGCAATGATTCCTCCTGGTGCCACCCGAGAAACACTGATGAAACACCTCTGCTGCCGGCCCACACACTTTCCCTGTGTGTCTCTCTGTACCTCTTGTTTTCTATAAAAGTTGCAGCTATTGAAAGCAACAAACTGAAGAAGAATCTCAGCTTTCAGAATAGAGTAACTTTCTGTCTCTCAGCTGTAGTAGAAAGCTTGAAAATAAATAATGCCTGTAACTCAGAAATCAAAGGCCAAATAGAGTGGAATTTGCATGGGTGCAACTTTCCATTTTAAATAAGCCCTTTGACTCTCCTAATCCCAGGTAGTTATCACAGTTTATTTTCTAGCCCTAGACAAGTGGACTCTGCATCCAGCCATTAACAGTTATTGTACCTCTTCTATTTATTTTATATGGAAGAGGTGTCTGATGCTCTTTATTTATACACTGGAAATTCAATTGAAGTGACATTCAGATGAGATTCTTCAGCTTGCTCTTTACTGCGTGAGTGTCCAGGGATTAGAGGAAGCTCAAGATTTTTGTTCTGTGGGAAACATTGACATTTTGAAATTTTTCGTTCTGGATGAGAAATATAAACTGTTGTTTCCTTTTGTCCTTAATGGAGTTCTTATTCCCTCTTAGCCTACTCACCCAGGTGAAGACTTGTTAAAAAATAAGTTGTTCAAAAGTACTGTTTACTTTCCAGTGTAATTTATATTCTACCTAAGGAGTATATGACACTGTGTGTGCATAGCAATCAATCTATCTTTAGAAATTAGTAACATAGTTGATAACAACAGAGATAAAATATTTAATTTTTAGAGACTATTTAGTTATGACCATTAGACCTTTGGCTACCAGGCCTTAGGTTGGAGTCAGGATTAGAAACAAGAGACAATAATCATAAACATTATTTACCAAAGTCAACAAGTTGGGCAGTGAATTTTCTCAGCTTGGGTTCAAAAGGTCCATGAGAGGTTTCCAATACCAAATACTGAATTATATGCATCCCAGTGTGAGTCTAGCTGAAGACTCAGTAATCATAGCTTATATACAAACATTACAAGTCCTTAAGAAGAGCCTTCAGGCCCTTACATTTGTTTTTGCAATAACTTAAAGACTTTTCTGGATGATTGTGTTGACATTGTCTGTAAAACTTTCATTTCTGAGTGCTGGAAAAAATCCATGCTTTTCTAGGACAGTATCATATTGCATGTTTTCTATAGGAATTCAATTGTTTGCAAAGAAATTCTCCTCTCCTTTTACCCCATTGAGGGGGGAAAAAAAAAAAAAAAAAAAAAAAAAAAGATTAGTGAACAGCTTGTTGATAACTTTAATTATCTAGATTTCTTTTCTACCTTACAGATTTCCACATAAGAAAAGAACCCAATGTGCATTTCACACACAAACATGCCCAAATATTTGGTTCTGCTCCCAGAACTGAATCACCAGTACCGCTGCGATGCAGCTGGGACCTGGCAGTGCCATCCTGGTACAGGGAAGCAGACAAAGTAGCCCAACTTGGCATCTAAAATTCCTCGAGATGGAGCAGCTATGAGCAACTTTCACAACTCAGGGCAGGTTTTTGCTCACTGAGTGTTTTTTTTTTGTTTGTTTGTTTGTTTGTTTTGTTTTTTGTGTTGTTGTTGCAGTCGCCTTTTCTCTTTCACAAAACTTCTCAGACCTGCCTGTTTACGTGTACTTCTTCTTCCTCTTCCTCTGCCCCCTTCCATTCTTAATCCTGCTCTTTCTCCCTCCTTCCTTTTTTTTTTTTTTTTGCCTTCTTTGCCTTTTGTCTCTAAAATTTTCTGCAAAGAAAGTTAACTTTTTTTTTTTTTCCAAAAAATGGTGACAAATACAGAGACTGTAGGTCAAGGACAGTAGTAGAATCATTTTATTTTACTCTAGTTATGGCCCTGGCTATAAACATATTCAGAAATGGTACAACTGGAAAAGGAAGACCTTCCATTTCCAAACTTCCAAACTTCTAATTAAAGAGAACAGAAACGATAAGCTAAAATTTGCAAAATACAGTGATGTCCTTTCTGCATTTTAATTGATAGCATGCATAAATATAATTTAGTATTTACTGATTCATAGTCTCTTAAACACATCATACATCTTAAATTATATTTTGGAGAAAGAATAACCTTAACTTTGGCTTCTATATTCCCTCAAAGCCACAATCTAGACTCCCTCTACGCTCTTTCGTGACCTGCTTGGACTGAAGGTTCAAGCCCAGCTACTGCCCATCTCTTTTTTTAGTTCAGTTCAAGACTTGATGTTATCCATTTCTCCTTTTTGTCACTGGCTTTTGCAAGTGGTTGCTACTTTACAGACAGGGAGAACTAGCTGTATATAGATATATCTGGTAATCTCATTTTAAGATCGATATTTAGCGTTGTAAGTATCTTGGTGTTACAGTTCTTATTACACAAGTATGCCCTCCCAGTAATCCTCAGCTTGAAGTCAGCAGCCTTACTGTAGATGTAGATGTAGATAGTATCAGGTGTGTTTCTGGGCTTGTCCCTGGTGCAAAAAATTGGGTAAATGAAATGGAATGAGAAGAAGGGAATGGGAAGTGGAGGATCCCTGAAACCTCTATGCCTCAGTGCACATTATTTAAGATTTTTTTTTTTTTTTTTAAGAAGGAGGGAAAAGAATAATGATTCCAAAATTCAGGCATCCATCATTTGTCTTCATTTTGTGTTTTGAACTACGCTCTGGGAACAAGTCGTTTTAGCTCATATTTGAAATCCCCTGCAACCCCATCAGCAAAGACAGGGTCTCTCTGCCCTGCATTAGTGAGAAGGGGCAGGGGGAAGGTATATAAAAAATTAAAATTCAAGTGTTTGTAGTTAAAAAAAAAAAAGATTTTCACCTATTCTCTAAAACATCTTTAATAGTAATTTTTAGGATAGATAAGTTTTCAGTTATTGGGATCTCAAAGAATTTCTTTTATTATTCATTTGTCTTTGCCTGCGCACATTGGTTGCTCTTTCAAAGCAAGGGAGCAGCCCCACACTGGAGATTTCACAATCTAAATAGAAATGGCAGAGAAAATGCTTTTTCAGCCTCCTTAGCTATTGCATCTTCATTATCCATTTTCTCTGACCTTGACACCTGGAGTCTTGCTTTGTTCATCTCACCTTTTCATTGTGGCCTTTTGCACCCTCCTCTGTACACCGTTCCCCATGCTTTTTCTAGTGCATCTGAAAAGTCCTTTTTCTCAAATTCTTTCATTATCCCCATTCTACTGCCCTCTGTTATTAGGCATTCAGAGACCGATTCTTACTTTCACCCTACCTATGACACAAACTTTCATTTCCAGCTTATTCAAGCTGCAGATAGATATGCTTATGCTTTTTTTTTTTTTTTTTTTTTTTTTTTTTGTGGCTAGATACTTCCCTCATGCTGGGATGGAATTGTCCTTTCATTTCATTATGCCCGATCAAAAACTTTGTTGAGACTTACGTTTGCCTTGCTGCTTCTAAAAATTCCCAATAGAGGTTCAGAGGTACAAGAACCACTCCCTTCCTTGCTGAATATACTGTCAATATTTCCCCGCATTCCCCCGGCTGTGTTATAGCCATTTCTTGCCTCTAGTCTCCTACTGAGATAAAAAGCTGCTTGAGATGGGGACTGTTATCTGTTCTATATTTAAAAAGGTCTTAAAGCCAGGCCCTGCCTTATGCGGAGGGTCATAAGTGTCACTGCAAAGATGATGAGGATGGATGGAAAGGTGTTATTATCTCCCTTTTACGAGCAAAGAGCTAAATCAGGAAGACAGCAAGTATCGCAGCTGTGCAGAGCTGGCAGCTGAGCCCCCACCTCCAGCGCGGGGCTTTCCGCGTAAAAGCGTTAAATACACGTTGGAGCTGTGGGTTGCATCGCTCTTAATGCAGTGCAGTGTATGTGATTAACCTTAAATCATGTTAATGGACAGTCACAGCTGCTCTTTGCTGTTAATGACGAGATCTTTTCATGTAACCTGTTACCCGTGTTATGGTTCAGCAAATGGCATCGTCCTGCCACGTTTCAGAGCCCCGCGTTCATTGTTGCAAGGGCCAGCAGCAAAAGTAAATGGTTTATTCATTTAATCAGTGTGACGACTGACTTCCTCTATCCCACATCTCCCTTTACTTTCGGAACTAGTTCCCTGCATTTACATGCTCAGAAATGCTTAAATTTAGTTTGGTTTTTTTTTAATCCATTTATCTATTCATTTCCTCAATTACAGTGAAGACGGCTGTGCGTTGATTTTTGTTAGGTGGTTCACTTTCAGTTGTCTCATTTATTTACTTACTTATTTATTTTATTTGCAGCTACTGAAGCGAAAGTTTAGGAAATCTGGGTATTTCAAATCGGCTTGTGTTTTATACATTACAGTACATTATCAAAAGATGCATATTCGTACGTCTTAATAGTTTCCAAATGGCCAGTTAGCCAGGTTGATTTGAAGAGGTTTGTATATGAATTTAATATTATTAGCATTATTATTATGAAAACAGTAGGCCAGAATCAAGTCTGTAAACAGCAAGCACTTTGAATAAGAAAAACTGTCCCACTTTTAATATGAAAAACTATGCTAGCATTATACCATTATACCATACTACGCTAGCATTATACCAAGACCTGCTTTGAGATTTATAACATCTATGAATGGATGAATTTTATTATGTCTTTTTAATAACAGAATGGACTGAGGCAGGACATGGTCAAGCCAGCATTTCTTAACGTACGTGCGTAGTCATGCGCGTGTCCCCTGAGATCTTACCAATTGGTTTATCTTTCAAACTATTTCCAGTTCTTTATTCCAGTTCTAAACTAAGCCCCATGGAAACTTATACATGTACAGAAAGTCATACCATTGATTTAAGGGTCTGAAAATACCTTTAGGTATCAACCTTCAAGCACTGAATTTTATTAAGAACAGCATATTGCTTGCAAGCTGTTTTTCAATACCCAGGACATCACATCACACTAGCGCTCAGCTGGCAAAACTGGAAGGGTCCGTTAGCTTCCCGGTGGGGAGCCAGGCATTACCGAAGTGCGAGCACTTAGAAATGATGCAGTGCAGAAGGACTGCCCATTTGAGTGTGTAAAGTACCCAAGAGCACTTTTTTTTTTTTTTTTGTAATAGCAGGAGTGCTAGCAATTCAGAATTGTCAATTTTAAACTTGGAGAGTTATATTTCACCTAGTATGTCTCCCTGAGTTATGAGCAAGTAAAATAGTTACACTCAGTTTCCTTCATACGAAACTGCGGTGTAAAGACCTGCACTGTTTTATACTCATATCTGCCTCAGTCTTTTCCATCTGTGGGGGTCTCCACCATTGGTGAAGCAGGACATTTCTCTCCAGAGCGTAAATGACACTGCTAGAGCTCTGGGCTGTGAGACGTTTGCATATATCAAACCTCCCTGATTAACTTCACTGCATTTGAAGATAAAAGCTTCCTTAGCAATGCCGGAATTGTCTCCTAAACGATGTATCTGCAGGCCATAAGATGACAATGAAAGGAGCTGGTCCTTCTAGATAAAAAGTCAATATCCATCTAATATGAAGCAAGACGACTCCCAGAGCAGGTTCCCTGGACAGTCAATGGAGACTGTCACATGAGACTTACCCTCCAGATGCTTCCAGAATTTCTTTTCAGATGGCTTAAACAGTGGCAGAGGGAAGGGAGAGGTGCCTATTTCTCTTAGCCCAAGTTTTGATTCTCATAGTACAAAGCTTTCCTCTCCTTTACGCCAATTCACTTTCAAAAGTGTAATGAGTCAGGTATAGGTTGCAATAAATCCATGATAGCTCCAGTAATCTTAATTCTGCTGTGGTTAAAAAAACTATGGTATGTAGAATGACTTTCTATTTTAATACGAAGTAAATCTCATACTATTCTGAAGCTAGTTACTTCAGCTGCAAAGTGTGTCCAGTACCATGCTCTATGTATCTTATTTTAAGTTTCTAGGATCAATAACAGTAATCTATTCCACACTTCTCTTTAAGGTTCCTGGTCTTATACTGCAGCTAACAAGCCCAGATATACTTTATGTAGATTATCTGCCTAATTTAAAACCAAGCAGGGCAAAAGAAAAATCTTTCTTATGGAGAGTCACCAGCAGTAATTTCAAATAAATTATATATGCATGTAATAATACCAAAAAAATCCAAGAACTTCTCTTGAAGGAATTGAGTAAAAAAAAATGAGTGGCAGGAATTATTCTTCTTTTATATAAGACATTGCTTTGCCTGTCTTCATTGTGGGTTGATGAGATCTGCCCTAAACACAGAGGGATATAGATAATTGCAGTGAGTTATAAATTGAATATGAGTCAGCGACAGAGGGAGTAATAAGAGAGTATAAGGGGGAGAGCAGCTGTTGGTGAAAATCGCATATAAATTTGCATGGCTTACATATCAGTTTGGCTTTTGCTGAACCAGTTATAAACTGTCCATATTGATATTACTGAACAGAATGCAGTTTTGTCCACGCAAATACACTTTGCTCGGTGTCTAATACATTGTTCTGCACCTAAGTAGCAAATGTTGATCCGTTTAATCTTTACCTATACTTTTTTTAGGTTCAGGGGATCAGATTGACATCTCTGAATCAATGGAATTGTAAGTTGTAAGTGATGTGAGAGCCCTTTGGTTGCCTTCTGACCAGGGTTAATTTCAGCCTACGCACAGCATATAAATGGAGGTTTGGTGCAGAAAAAACAGCTGGGGAAAGCTAACAATAAGCATAATCTAACATATCACTCAGAGAGGTCAGAATATAATAGGAGCACCATCTTCCTTTGAATAAGATGGTTCATGCCCTAGAAACTTTTCTTTTTCTTCTTGGATGATATAGAGATAGTAAAGTCAGTAGTTCAGATGCAGACATCTGTACTATGGATTTTTAGAGATGATCAGACACATTCAGTACAGTATCTTCTATTATCAATGTTATTTGAGTGAACAACTCCACAAAAGAACATTGGCTCCCACTGGGAACATTTAGTTCCCATTGATTTTACGTACCTAAATATCACTGATTTGTAAGCGGTCGTGGAACTCCCCGTCTAGACGTCTGCACAGACGATGGACTGGCTGGAAACAACGGACTCACCTGAGACAAGGTGACTGGCAGAACTCCCTGCCATCTTCACAACAAAGCTTTGCCTAATTCACCTCTGCAGATGGGAATTTTGAATTGTCCCAGAGATTCCTTGAGGCAGTTCCTTCTCTACCTAGATAGGCAGGACTCGTATGCTTAAATATGTTTATTAACTTCTTAGGTGGAGAATCTGGCCATCCCAGAGACTCCCCAAGGCATTTCTACAGCAGAATTGATGGCTGTACATACATAAAGACACTTATAAATATTCAGTAGAAACTGCTTGCGCGGATGCAGAAATGGTCACATAGGACAATCTTTTGTACCTAGTCAAGGTAGGTAATTTCTTTGTACGCAGTTTAAGATAATCAGTAGTAATGGATCATGTATATGCTGAAGTGATGATATGGGCAACTAGATTTAAGAATTCAGCAGAATGGCCAGCCGAAAAATCTCCCCCAATCTAGCTGAAGCAATTGCTGCAAGGACCCTTGCAACAGGGATGCAGGTTATCGTCCAGACGATGACTGTCATCTTATTCATGAGATTTGCTTCCTCACATCGACTTTGCACTATGCCAAGATCCCGGTAAATCAGGTCTTTTTTTAACAAACACTCTGTGTCTATACAACGTGGCCAGCTACATCACTTTTTAAAGAGAAATAAACCTGGCAATCAAACCTATCCTATCATTAGGATGAAGAACTCTCGCATTATCATTTCCCTGTTAATTAATCGGTCTTTGCCAGACTTTACGTGTTCTATTGTGTATCTTCAGTAAGAGGCAGATGTATGGTCTTGAAAACTATTCTTAATTTTCAGAATTTAGAATAAATGTCCATTTCTCTAGACTTAGCTATATTTAGATTCTCTGGTGATAAACATATACAAAACCTGTTCATGGGATCAATCCTGTGTTTGTTTTTAGGAACTAAAGACATATTTTAGAAAAAGGAATAGTATGTAAGACTGGATGGACAGACTCTAGAATTGTCTCTTTCAGAGAGATTCTGTGTTTTTAAAGTTAAATGCTGTTATCACTGGGAAGCAACAAATTTGGTAGTTTGTGAGACAGTCATGGGTATAGATGCAACTTTTTTTTGAGAAATCCATCATGGATGTATGGCGCAGTTCAGCATAAGGTACCTTTACTGGCATGAATGCTGGGAGTAGTTTTTCAGAGTGGAAATTAAAATCAAAGTTAACATTTAAAGCATAGGGCAGATTTTAAGTACTACATTCCAATAATTTATTTCCAATTTAAAATTCCTTTTCTTTAATAGTGGCTACTATAATCATTTCCAGTGTAAAGTACTTGATTAATGTGAATAAATACATTCAAATCTGGTCCTAAATGTACACATAATAGTTTCTCCCTTGGTATCAGACTTGCTATCATGCATTCTAAAAAAAAGAATCAATATAAAAACTGGCATGTTTAAACATGTGATAAACAGAAACAGTGTAGAGAAATGTGTAAAAAGAATCATGATGGATTAATGGAAAGCGTAGCTTTTTTTTTTTTTTTAAGCAAGCTATAGACAGATACTTTACAGGAAACCAACAGAGAAATTGAGTCAATGTAAGATGGAAATTAAAATATATATATATATCTGGTAGACGTTTCTTGCTGGATGCACAGGAAGTCTGATATAGGCAGGAAACTATACTGCAGAGCTACAAAGCCAGGAAGTTACCTAAAGGAGAAAGAGTGAACCCAAGAGTCCTACACAAGAGTTACTACACCTGAGTTTGCTAAATCAGGAGTAAGGCTCCATCCAGCTCATTGCTGAACACAAGACGTTTTGGCCAGAGGAGATGTACAGACATGAGATGGACAATATTGTGAACAGAGAAACGGAAGCATGGAGAAGTCAAAAAGCTAAAGTGAAGGGAATGAGCAGCTTCATGTGAACAGCATCCATGAATCATGGGTTCATTCTGCATTGAGAACTGACTAGCCCTGAAATGGAAGTACTGCTGCCATTTTATGGGACACAGAAACTTGATGATACTATTTTACATCGCATTTTAGAGGCACCACGAGATTTACTCCTTTTAAAATACTGCTTTACTGCAAAGGTTTCAATAATTCCGCCAGTAAATAAAATGTCAGTGAGGGCTTAAAATGTCAATATAATCATATTCATGCAGCAGGTCTTTAGAACATAATAAACCACTCCTCAGCTTCCAAATTGCTACCTACTACAAGTCAATACAGTTTTCCACCTTATAGATTAGAAGAGGATAAAAATATTTTACTATATAAAAAAGCCAACTTCCAAGTTTTCAGGAAACATTGTATATATATATACACACACATATATACATACACATACACACATATACATGCATCCACACACACAAATGTGTGTATATTTACTTAGATATACAAGAGGCCATGCTCTTAAATTTTACCAAGTCTCATCAAGCTCAAAAGACTATTTTTGTTTATTTGAATGGACTTCTTATCTTCCTTGGCTCAGTGTGGCAGAATTTGCATTTGTTAACTAGATGGATGGCCTTTAAAACTAACTTCTGCATTGTAGGATCCATTGGACAGGTATTCTCTATGGTATATAAAGTGCTAACAAAAAGGAGAATCAATCTAATTGGAGCCCCTGGGAATAACAGTAATAATGATTAATGAATAACAAGTGCAGATCACATACAAAGATGTGAAAAGTTGGAGGGGGTGAATACAATTATCTAATTAGAAAAGACATGGAATGGATGGAATTCACAAGCATTTGTTGAAGTGTTCAACATATACATTCATCAGCCAGACTGAATTTGTAAGAAATGTTGGGAAAAGATGCCCCTAACTGGATAGTGGAAGAAAATACTTTGCTCTTTAAATTGAAAATGGAAAAGAAAATGGCCAGCGTTAAAAGCTTAAGATGTACTAGGCTTGACTAAGATTTGAAGTCATTGTTGGAATCATTAGTGAAAGGCTGGACAAACAACTGAAACTAGTTATATGTTTCCTAGAGAGGAAAAAAGGATGCTGAAGGAATGCATTTGGGATGAAGAACCAGCTGATAGAGGTAGAGGTTTTAAAAGGACATTAGATTAAATAAATAAATAAATAAAAACTTTCACAGTGGGTATATTAAGCAAAAATGTTTCACTGCGTACCACATAAATGGACTCTGACTACCTGAAATGATGGAAGTGTATTTGTCGTTGGAGGAATGTTGACAAATTAGCATGGGAAAGCATATACTGAACCAGAAATACAATGATAAAATATGAAACAAGATAAAAGCACAATGTGAGGTTTACCAAAGTGACTTCTTGTCACTTTTACAATTTGTTATATTACTCTTTCAGCCACATGTCATGAAAGAAAGGGCTGTTTAATGCTTCAAGAGGAGAAGAGGGGGCAATTTCACAACTATTTTTATGGATGACCTGAAACTGTAAGGTTGGAATGAGGTGGGGATTAATTCTATGAATTATTCTTTGAATATTTTTGAAGCATAAAGCACAAGCTGATAGGAGAACCAGGAGGAAGTTAACAACATATAAAATAATGCAGGTGATACGGCTTTCTGTGCTGATAGGAAGGCTGGAGGGGAAGAGCAGAAAGCCATCAATGAAGTTGTAAATTGTATACAGTTATAGCAAAATACAGAAAAAAAAAAAACTAACTGGATCTTGGGTCAAGTTTGAAAACAAAGTGAGCAATATAATCCTGCTGAGAGTTGTTTGTTGGATAGACAAAATCAAAAGATACATGGGTAGAAGTGGTTGGGTAGACCACTGCTTGGAAAGATGTGTGTATTGGGGGTAGAAGGCAGTTGGTTGATTTTCAATTGTTCTGAGAAGAATACAGCTAATGAGAACAAGCTAAAGTAAAATATTAAAGAACAGTGGAAAATGGAGAAGACTAAATTTAACGTGGCTAAACTTGAGACATTTACGTTGAGTATAACCTAATTTAAGCTAGCTGTAGTTACTTCATTAGCTCCACTATGTAAGTGGAGAGAAATGGACATTTCTAGGACACGATTCCTTTCATCTTAATGAAGGCATCTAAATAAGGCCAGACAAATTGTACTCAAGTAATGCCTATGTCTCTCCAATGAGTATGAAGGGAATTTAGATGTTTGCCTCATATGTAGATATCTATATTTGTAGACATTTCAAGTCAGGTGGTATGAATCTCATTCTCAGTCTTTATTTAGAGTGGCGCAGGAGAACATTGGTCAAAAGATATATTAGAGCAAGTGCTGGATTAAGAAAGAAATCTCTTATGTGAGATAGATAACCAGATCCAGAGACTAATACTCAGATTCAAGCATTGGTATGAAGTTGTCAGAAAAAAATACAATGCATGACAAAGTCAGAAGTGTTCTCTCTCAAGATATGGACCCCAAGCAGAAAATTAGTATTTCAATAAAAGCCACATAAAGTTGCTCATAAGAAAATATTCATGTAAAGAAAAGGGGATGGTTCAATCATTATTTCAACTTCTTATGAAGTATATGCTAGATGACATGTAGGGTAAACATATAAAAATGAGAAGAAAATACACTTCATCATAGATTTTTCATTTTGACCCAAAATGTTCATTTGATCATTCAAGATGAGACTTGGAAAAAATTTGTCAACATTTTGGGACCTAAGGATAGGCAATATAGAAAACTGCATAAACTAGGGCCGAAACTATGTTAGACTTTTTCAAAACACTGCTCCCCTTCCTCTCCACGGAAAACTGTGGTGGAAAGAAGTGATCACAGCAATAATAGTTATAATGGGGGTATTATCCAGAGCAGTAATAAGACAGACAAGTGCACACAGAGTGCTTTGAGAATGTGTACATTGAAGCTTTTCTGTTGATTTCAAACAAATACAAATCAGACATTAAGTAAAGAACAGCAGGAGTATTTGGTTAGCTAAAATAAGCAGACGATTGTAAGTATATATAAAAAGGAGGATTTTAAGATATTAAGGTATATAAGTTTTTAAAAGATATACAGGAGCAGAAGTCTCATTACAATTAAAGGAAATATGTTTGGAGTTACATGCTTATTTTTTTTCTATGAGAGAATTTGCCTGAAGCTTTTTTTAAACTTAAATTCATCTGCCATATTCTGAATCTCTAAGCTTGATCTCCTGTAGCAAGTCACCGCAACTTGAAAATCTGAAGAACAACTTAATTTAAATTCATCCCTTTTCTTCTTGGTTTTGTCTTTTCCATAGCTGCACAGAACCTTCCACAGAGGGCATGTGCCAAGCACAAAAAAATCTACCACTAGCTAAAAAAATCTACCACTAGCTAACTTCTTCCTTTCTTCTTCCACCTTTTGGTCTTCATGCATACATATCTGCTCTCTCTTTCTGTGGGTCTGAGAAATAAGGGCTTTCAGTGAGGCAATAAATCACAAAGGAATCTGGGATACGCTATAGTATGTGGACAAAAAATAAGAATACAAGTTGTGTTTGGGTCACAGGCCCAACCACAGGCCACTAGAAGGGTTTGAAACAGTGTCAAAATAGACTCATATCAGTGCAGTCACCCTTTGACATTTATTCATATAATAATATAATATAGTTGGGATGGAAGAGAGAAGATGTACTTAAAATGTCTTTAATGAAAATGGTTTCTTGATATTGGATTTTCTCAGGCATCTGTTGCAAACTAGATTTGCAGCAGAAAACAGATACAACAAGGCTTAACACCTCGAAAATTGAACTGTAGAAAACACCGTAAAAAGTACTTGGAAAATGGCCTTTCTCTGACAAAGAAAAGCCAGTCAGGTTATTTCTAGATAATCTTTATTGTAAATGTGTTGTTAAAATTTAACAAATTTGTTAAAAAAATAGCTTCCAGTTGGTTTTGATATTCTGAAAGTTTATTGTGTATTTTTTTCATAATACTCTGCCACAAAAAACACTTTTAAGTAATTCCCAACTTGCTTCTTCCTCTATTCGCAAACCTTTTGCTGCCTGGAAAACGTCCATTTCTATCTTCTTTCAACACATGAATATTATCAAAGGAGTTAAAGAGGAGCAGAGGCAGTGATGTGTTACTCAGGGCAATGTTAGATGTCAGGAAGCAGGCAAAGCGCAGAAGCGATATACCTACACTATCTTGGGAATGCTCTTCACTCCTCCTGTAGCCTTAGTCTGCCGTTCATTTGTCCACCCTCTGTGTCTCTAGGTGCTCAGTTTGCCATCTGAAGTGGGCTCACTGGTTCTCTTGGGAAGGAACCTACATGCAGATTTTCTCATTCTTAAATCCTTGTTTCTACCACGGAACAATTTCAGGTTGAGTCTAACCTCCTTGTACTACTCTGCTACCGTACCCAGAAGATCTTTACCTACATGAGTTCATTCGTTCCTTGATCTTTCCAAAAGCAGCAAGAATTTCAGGTGGCTCAGTAGGTCACGGCAAAGATTGCTGAGATACGGAATGGTGGAACAAAAACCTATGATTATCAAAGTATTATTGTGGTCTTTCTAAAATACAAATCTTGTTATCCGTATATTTTTCTCTATCTTCTGTTATTTGGGCATAATTCTCTTTGTTCTATATTATGTCTGCATTAATTGAGTAATAAATAAGCCTTTTCCTTTCTCTTCCTTCAGCTTTTGCTTTTTCTCATTCTTCTCCATTATTATATATATAATAATTGGCAGAAATCTCAGTACTTTCAAAAAATTCACCTGCCGCAGTACCAACTTTTTTTGTTTTCATCCATGAGGTATAAAAATTAGTCACAAAGAGGTAGACTTAAACTGACCCTAAAAACTTAAAATTTTAGGAGTCAAGGTACTCAAAAAGAATAACCATGCAAATAAACTTTCAATGTATCTTTGAAATTTGCTTTGTTCTCATTCACTGGTGGAGAAGGGGAATAAAGCAAGTCTGGGGGAATAAAGCAACTGTTTCAGCTACTTTTATTTTTTTCTGAGCAACCTTACCTTATTTCTTGGTGTATATTGAAGCCATGTACTCATATAGACCAGAAAGAAATACACAGATTGATCACATTACTGTTCATTACATCCACTCTGAAGCAAGAAACAAAATGTATATAATGAAACAGCAAAGTCACAAAAATGCAACCAACATGTGTCTCAAGCAATTAATGTTGAATATTGTAATGTGTCAGTTCATATTTTTGCTTCAATATATTCATAATCAAATCTTCCCTATACTTACTTTGAACCAAGTATTGTTGCTTTGTTTTCTAGGAAGCTAATGGAGTATCAAAGGATCTATACAATGAAAAAGGTTAGAAGAAAAAACTGTAGTGAATTATAAATGCAACATTTTGACCTAAGTAATCTGAATGTTCTTAATAACAGTTTTAAAAACTATAAATTTTCATAATAAGCTTTTACAAGCATATAATGTATTTAGTAGTATATAATAATTACTTAGTATGACAGCAGTTAAGTAATTCTATATTCTATTGATGCAGATAAAGAAATGTCTTGTGTCCACACAAAGCAATGCCAAATGTTAATTTTAATGCTTCTTCAAAACGTGACTGTAAAAAAAAAATTTTTGTGCATTATATATATGTTTGTGTGTGCAATTACATATAAATAAAGTCCTATTTAACAAAAGTTTTCATTAGTGTTCTGTCTTGAATATAGTATGCCTACTTTCAAGTCCATTGAATATCAATTGCTATGTCTTGTTTAGAAGTTGTAGCTCATCTTGTAAACAAATATCTGTTATTTGATAAAAAGATATTTTCCAAGAGACGAAGTGTCATTGTAGTAGTTACAATCCAAGCCCAATCACCGCAAGTCCTTTCTTTTAAGATTTTATTTTCCTCTCACTCTCACTTTACGTATAAAAGCTTGCTTTGCGGCTGATTTTATTTTAATGTAGAACTGTAATGAGGCAGTTGAAGTATGACTCATCTGACAAAATGCGGGCAACTACAGAGTAAACATGTAATCCTCACCAAGTAACTCATCGAAGGTTTTACAGCCCTTGAGCAAGATAAATCTTTTTTAGGAAGTCCGACTTATTTCAGCCATCAATTTTGGAATGAAATGAATTGTGTCCTGATGATTCCCACTTCTCACCAGTGACCACAAAAGGAGTTTAGAGTGACTAGTGCAGGTCGTTACACTGTAGTAGTCTGAAGTCAGGCGAGTTGCATCCTTGTCCTCAGACAGTGGATAGGTTTCCCCAAAACACAGTGATTTAGAATGAAATGACTCTGTTCTTCCTAACATGGAAATACAAGTTTGAATCCTGGAAGAATATAGACGATTTGGTGATATACAAGGGTAAACACAGATCTGGATACACTAGGGAGACAGAAGACTGCAATCAGGCAGTTTTCCTATATGCATGGTAGGTGCAGGTAACTATTCCTTATCCAAGGACATCTTAAACAAGTTATTTGCTTATTCCAGGTCTCAATTCACTTGCAAAAACAATTCTCATCTTTCTCATCTCTGTCAGAAGTGTTTCTATTTCTGTGTAAATTTATGTATTCTATTTTACATAGATTTCTATTAAAATGTCTTTAGGACAAAGACTTTTGTCTTTGTTATGTTCTTAGTGTCCAGATCAGGAAAATTCATTTCGTCATAGACCTACCAAGAAGCACAAACACAGCAAAACTAATTAAAATAAATGCACAATTTTTAATTTTAACTATCTGTGGCAGGTAAACATACATTTTCAACTTGTTCAGTGATATTAGTCTCCATGATCTGAGACCGTATCAGTGTGCTCTGACATTGCCTCCCTTTATTGTAAAAATAAAAGTCACATTCAGCTGAATGACTGAGAAAAAATATTACATGACATAATACCAAAAGGAGAATGTTGAACTTTGCATTTTGAGATGTAAGCAAACTGATTGCTTGGTAAAATGGTATTGGTCGTACAGAAAATCCCCAGGGCCTCTTCAAACTCCAAGAGCCACAAAAGGGGCTTTAAAAAGACTGCAGTAATTGCCTGCAAAGAACTGTGTGATCATTAACTGTTAACCTGAAACTTCAGTAATGTTTTATTTTACCCATGAGTGCTTTTTCACATCCAGAGTAAGCTCTGGTTTACTGTCAGTCTTCCCACAAAACCCCCCCGCCTTGGCTTTGGTGGTACTCTGGGAAGAAACCAGCCCAGCTCTCTGACCAGACAGTGTGTTGTGGGCACAAGCAGAAAGGAATAGCATAAAATAATCATTCATGCAATGCAACTGGAGACATTGCCAAGAATAGTGAATTTTTGTTGCAAAGCCATATGAAGAAGAAAAAAGCCTGGAGATGATTTTTTTAAAAAAAGTCCAAAAATAGAAGACTACTTGCTCATGAAACTAGGCTATAGAGCTCTCCGCCACCCCCTCAGATTTAGCATGCATTTATGGCACTGCCTGAGTAAAGTGGAGTCACAAGCTTGTGTCCTGCAAGCATTACAGAGAGGGCAGGTTGGTAGATAGCTAGGATAAATACGGACTAAAAAATACCAGTGAGTCAGAGGAGCTGTAGGAGCTCTAGACTCCCATTAACACTGCTGGGTGTGGCAATTCCCTCCCCATTTATAGTGTAATCAGCTGGAAGGATCAATCTAATTAGCTGAAATGAGTACTGTGTTTACATGGTAATACTGCTCTGTTCAGGAGCTAGCACATTTATAGAAGATGTGGTTGTCTGCTGGTGAACATCTGCACTTCATCACAGGTGCGTACGCACATCACACCACAGCACTTAATCAGGTGCTTTTCAACCTAAAGATCAGCAAACATTGGTTTTGCTCGATCTTTCTGAAAGGGTATAGCAGAGATGTGGATTCCTAGAGTAGAAAATGTCCAGCTGCTCTGTCCAGTAATCCAAATTAGATAAATTAGAGTGATCGCTGGCCGTCTCATTTGTAGAGAGGGAAGATGAAGGGCTCTAGATACAGCAGCTTTGCAGAAAACATAGACCAGGTATTTGAACCTGGGTTTCCTCTATTTAGGATGAAATTTCCAAAATGGATATCTTTCTGGTTTGATTGGATTTTTTTATGTTGTTGTTTTTTTCCAGAAATCTTGATAGTCATTTCAATTATCTTTTTGCTCTACAATATCTTTCTATCCTTCTCCACAAATCCTACCCCAAACACCAAGATCAAGAGACCAAAGAGCTTTTGGGCAGGAGTCGTTGACAAAAGGCAATTAGAAAGAGCACATGAATCACAGAAGTAGCACTATGTGTTTACTGCCGCTGGATTTATCTAGTGGGTGTTGCACATGCACCAAGCTGTATTTTAGAAGTCTGAGATATGTGACTATGTTGTACCAGTTTCAGATAAAAATCCACTGGCTTGAAATAAAAAGTTGAAGCTGAGGACCCCAAAAAAAAGTATTAAATTAGGAATTTCATAACAAGTCAATAAAAATAAGAAAGTATCATTTCTACCTGAGCAGAATTGCTCATCTCCATTTTATGACTAAATTTCCCAACATCTTTTCCTCTTGGATAATTTACTAATCAATGAACATAATATTATAGATATTGCAGACAAATTCTCTGCTAATAAAAAAGACCTGAACCTAAGCTTAAAAGAATTGTTTCTTTGCACAAGCAGATTATTTGCCCCTGACAAATTCTTACTGCTTTCCTTCCATGTTTTTACCAGCTCTTTCTATCCTTATATTCTATGATCTTCAAGCTCTGATTGATGAAAATGCAGACATACTTGCCAAGACAAAGTCACTACTCATGAGAACCTGGTTCCAGTTTTACTTTGGTCTACAACCACCAGTTTCAACAGACAAACACTGGTGAATCAAGAACACTCTGACCGACAAAAGAGAAATAAATCTATTATTTTTTTCCAGCTTTTATGTTGTGTTTTGATGACTTTTCCCCCATTCATTTTTTGTCTTGTATCTATTTTACACATAGTAATACTTTCTTTCTTGTTTTGTTTAACCCCAACATTTCAATGGTTACTGCCATTCTCTATCAGACTACATTGAATTTTAGCATTAGACTTATACAGAGATACCTAATTTCTGAACATGATTAAAAGTACTTCTTTCAGGCTCTGTCTTTTAGTGGCAGGCACGTTGCAGCATTTCCATTTTCAAGGTATGATATCTAACAATATATTACCAGAAAGACTAATAAAAAATGTCAGGCAATGTGCAATAGCAGCTTTTGCATGGTATCTTTATGATAAATTAAAGCCAAGATAGTATTTTTTGGAGCCTAATAAGTGACAAGGGCATAATTACACAAGCAGATGAGATATATTCAACTATAGATCTTTCATGTTAAAACTGGAAAAGGCTTGAAATAATGTAAAAAGAGAACAGAGCTATGGTTGAAAGGGGCTTTTATTAACTCCGTCTACCAGCTTATAGAGTCTCAAAGACAGAACTAGACAAGGGGGGAAAAAAAAGGAAAAACTGGAGAAGTAATAATAGAGTAATAGAGCTTGACTATTGTTTATTCCTTGTGTAAGTCTGTGATTGTTATTATTAGCAGAATTTTAGGATGGTACTTTCTTATTGCATGTGCTTATAGTACCTAATTTACTATTCTGTGATTACAGTTCTTACTTTCTGCTCGTCTCCTTGGGGGTGGTCTGGAGAAAGATGTTCTACCACAGGGGAGTATACAACAGGAGACTAATGTAAAGCTTTGACTTACTTCTTGTTTTTTCTGTTGAGTATAGTATGGTTCTTAAAGCTGGAGATACAGTGTCAGAGTCTACTGTATCTGCTATGAGGGACCTGTGGTTCTAATGCTAGAAAGGTCTTCTAATGACCATCTGGTGTCATACAATGACAATTTCAGGCAAAGACTATATCTCAGAAAACAGATAGAAAAATGAACTATAATTTTTTAGATACTCAGAAAGAAATAGGGCATAAACCTTATGCTTACCATTACAGCAGATCTAATGAAGATATATATATATATATATTCATATAAATATATAAAATGTATACAGAATTTTGTTTGAACATTCTAATAACAGAATAATAAATTATTTTCTACTTCAATTAAAAAAGTAATCCATAGCTTTCTGTTGTCTATCTACAAAGATAAAATTGAGAAGTCATATGTATTGTTTAAATGACTTCTCAATTTTACCTTATATGTATTGTTTAAATAAGGTGAGCCACAGGTCATCTTAGGCAATGCACATTATGGAAAATCAAAAGAAATAGACTGAATATGAAAAACCTTTTTATTTTTTTTAATATCTCACAAGGAATATAAATTAGTCATGAGGCCTGTAGAATAATCTTCCGAAAGAAATGGAAGAAAATTCAGTGCTCTGAATTCAGTGCTCTCAAGCATCTGAAAACACTACAGAAAACAATTCCATGCTAATAGCACATGAACTTAGATGATCTCTCATTCTAGTGTGGTTCTTATGGGGCTACTTTTTCCTCTAACACACTCATTAATGGCTTTTAAAGGAGAAGTAAAGAAAATGAATACAAAAGGCTACTATTAAAAGTAGCAAAAGAATCCTAATTGGTCAAGGGACCTACACTCATATACCAAAGTACCTCAATCAGAAGATCCTAATATTATGTTTGGCTTAATATCATTAATTTATCCTTCTCTATGTTTTAAAACAAAAGCTTGACAAACTACTTATGAAGATCATCTTGTCCTATACTTTAATAAATGCAATTTTTTTAAAATCACTAGTGCTTTTTTGCTCCAATATGTTTTATTGTGCTATCACTAAAATGACTATGGAGTTACAATCAAAGCACACCCTTGAGGACACAGCATTAGAAGGAAGCGGCTAGCACGCATATGTTCAACTGGTATTTCACGTAGAACTTCAACAGTCTTCATAATATTAACAGCCTTTATGAACAAAGGGATCAGGCTTACGTACACACTATTTCAGTGAAATAGGGAACCTCTAAGGCACAAGAAGACTCCTAAATGTCTGCAGATGTGCTACAATATGTAGAAAACTGAAAATCTGAAAGTTTACAATAGATCACAATATCACCTCTGTCCTACCTCTTCCAAAAAATAAAGAACTCCTAAGAAACAAAAGCAGCATTTCCTAGCCCATCCAGTCTCATAAGTCATAGCTCACCATGACTTCTCATAGATATTGCTATTCTTCATAAAAAGGGGATTTTGCCACTGTAGCACTGCTGCTTCATGGAGTTGTGGCACCTGATAAACAGCAGTGTTGTTATTGCTCCTGCAAACTTTTCTGCATTGTCCTCGGAAACAGCTTCCATATGCTCATCAGTAGATCAAATCATAATCAACAGACTTAATGAAAGCAGACTTTGTTCAGTAAAATACTAACACCACTTTTTTAAACTCAGTAAAAGTACAGTTGGTTACACACGACAGATGATAGTTCAAGTAGGGAAGAGATTACCAAGAGGGTAAGCGATCATCGTTTCTGCCTACTGAGACATTTCCAAATTTCTTCCAAGACTAATAAATATTCTCCAGATTACTTGACTTCCTGGGAAGTGAGAGAACTGCAAAATTAGAGTTAAGACAAAGGGGAAGTATGATTTTAAATATATAATAAGAGCTATTAAAAATTGCAGAGTCTGCTTTCTCACTGCCCTTACCACGTGCTTAGTTTAGGTTAAGACTTCATGGACTTCAAGCCTCTTCTG
Source organism: Rhea pennata (assembly GCF_028389875.1). NCBI lineage: Eukaryota > Metazoa > Chordata > Aves > Rheiformes > Rheidae > Rhea > Rhea pennata. The sequence continues at coordinate 5,610,198 of NC_084666.1, forward strand.
TACAGTGAGGGATTTACAAGACTCATTCCTACTGACATTGCTTTCCTTCACACCCACCTACCTACCACCTCAGAGGTCTGCTTGACTAACTGAGGGTTAGAGACATGCAGCTGAACTCTCATGATTGAACTAAGGATAAGAAGTCAAAAGAACAATATTTTCCTCACTATACTAAAGTTAGCTTGTGCCAAAAAAAAATATGAAAAAAGATGGAAGAAATTAGCAAGTGGTAGATTACATGAGAGTACCACTTCTTATACAGTGCAGATCTGAAGAGATGAATCCTGCTGTCATTCCCTGCCTTGTCTCTGTCTGGGGCTGCAATTCCAGCACTATGATAAAATCCATCATTCTACAGAGGACACAGGTCTCACCTGACTGAATCCAGAGGAAATTTCTGCTAAAGGGTAAACAAATCACCCACTCCTGTGCCTCAAGGCATTTGCTTGTACAGTTTCTCCTCCTTACAGTTACAAAAGACATCTTGTTAACAGGCACCAAATAAAACAAATACCTGCCAAATAAAGCATACTTATTGCTTGTGGCTACTAAAGTTTGCATGAAAATATCATTAGATTTTTTTTTCTAGGTTTTATTCACATATTTTATTTTATTAATTTCAAAGAGAAACTCCACTACTGCAAGCACCTCAAAAAAAATAAAACAAAAATAAATAGTAGATGCTTTTTTTGTTTGATCTGCTAAAGACAAAGGGATTTCATGAAACAAAAAATGAATTCTCGATTACATTTCAGGTATAAGAACCATATTTGCAGGGTCTTTGTGTAGAACTCTGTCAAATGTTACACCACCAATAATTCACTGGAGAAGCTAAGAGTGGGCAAAGCAGTCTGAGACATCTTATTCTAAGTAAGAAGAGAGCTGTATTCCTTGACAACATAAAATTGGACCTAAACTATGAGATGTGTATTGCCCATTATTTGAAATTACCAGTGAAAACCTTGTGATTCCAAAACCAATCTGTGGTAGATGAGCTACTATCTGCTTCTTATTTTAACCATTCTGCCAAAATCAATAGTATTTTAAGGGAGCTTCAGCGAGAACAACCTGTCACGCAACTGAAGCAGCATGCATTGAAGGAGTGAAAGTTGTTTCTTTACATGCTTTGGTGTAATTGAAGGGAGCATGAAGGAGGTTTTCTGTAAATCCTGCAGCATTAACAGGGATGGAAGCTACCTCTGTCTGCAGCCTTCTGTTCAAGAGCTGCCCTCAAGGTCAACAAAACTGTCACTTGAGCAAAGGTTGAAGGGCTTGAATAAGTAATGGGTTTGAAACAGATCAGAGGTGTTTGCTGCTAGTTAGAGCACCTCACCACCGAAGACTGGTCTCAGCTACTCCATATGAGATCAAGCAGTCCCCTTGTTTAAGGGTAGACTAGCCATCACCACAAGCATCCTCATATGTATATAGTCACAGTTTCCAGGACCTCTGAAAGCTGAAATCTCCAAGTCCTGGGAAATTAGTCATTTCCAGCATTCATTAGAGCACCTATGAGTTAGGATACATAACCCACATCTTACTAAAACCTGATGTCTTTAATGAGTTGCGTCTGCCCTGCCTTGCTGCCAGCTACCCTGCTCTCCATAAATGTGTGTGCAGAGCAGGAATCCTGGGGCATGGCCTATCAAGGGTCATTTGCTATCTGAAGCACACAAGATCACAGCTGTGCAAGAATTTGAGCTCCCTTCAATCTCCCTTTCAGGCCATTACATTTTTGAAACAGCTGCTCATTGGTAATATAGGTGAACTGCAGCTATTGAAGCTTCCAGGGCTGCATCACACCCAGCTTTGCATGTGTTAACAGTGCATTGTGTGGAGAAAGGCTGGAGGTTAAAACTACTGCAGTTGCTAAGACCTATTAGGGTTAACTGATGCAATTCCCAAAGTTATTTTCCATGTGGCTTTTTAAAAAACAAACAAACAAAAAAACCCCCCGTATTTTACTAGAACTAGGTAAGAGGATGCAATTTCAAAAGCCCCATCAAAGAGTCAATGCAACATAAAACAATGTAAGTTGTTACTTTACCCCTGAGGGAGAATACTCCACTGTAGGGGAGATTTCTCAGATTTAGCAGTTAGTTTCACTTTCCAGTTTAGCTTCTATGCAAACAGAATAGGAGTTCATGCCAAGGTTTGCCTCACTTAGTGATTTCATTTCACATCAAGCCTCTGCACTGACTCTGCAGTTTCTAGGGCTTATCCAAAGCTTCTGCACAGCCTTGAACACAGCTGCAATATTCAACTCTGCATTTCAGCTCCTGTGTTTCCAAACACCCACCTGGCAGCTTGTCTGCATTCAGGATCTCAGCTGCTCCTTGCTTGCCATAAAAATGTGACTTTCCAAAATTAAATCACTGCATGAAGGTCTTCTACAGTGCTCCCTCCTCTTTTCACTGACATCCAGGGAAGGAGGATGTGCCGGTGTGGAGGGAGGGAGGGAGGGAGGGAGGGAGGGAGGGAAGACAGCCATACCACCCTCTCCCCCAGAATCCCCCTCTACTTTCCTGTGTTCCTAGTTATAAAGGTCCCACAGATTTCGCCAGCTGTACTGCAATCAGCTTCATTACTGGTTCCTCAGCTGCAACCTTTGCAACTCATTAAAGACATCAGGTTTTAGTAAGATGTGGGCTAGCATTGAGGCAAAACCAAAAAGATGTCCAAATTCATTTTACAAGGTCTTCCAAACAGTCACAAGATGGCCCATTATTTGCGATTGCTACAGGACGGCCCTAGATGTTGGAGACTGAGTGCCAATATCCCCATCGCCTATTCTTCCGAGAAAAACAGAGAAGCAAATTTACACTCAGATCTTCCTAAGACCATGAGATTTGCCAGAGAAGGGACCCACTGCACATCTGTTGAAGTGATTTAAAATCACTCATTTCTCCTTTTCTTTCCTTTTATCTTGCTTTCTTTGTATCTATCCATTCATCAGTCTATCCCGCTGTCTCACATTCCCCTTCTTTTCACCATTTTAGTACTATGTAAAAATATAAAACATGGATGTGACAAATACACAGGTGACCAACTCTGACTCTGAGGTGAGAAAGAAGATCATCGTGGCCTGTCTTAGCTACAGCTCACATTTCATCATAAAGCTTTGAAGGATCTCAACACTCCTTAGCCTTTTGTTTCCTTTAAATGCTATTCTTTAGGTGAACACATTTCTGGGTGAAGCCAATGTTCTCAGGTTGAAGTAACTATAGTAGAATATATCATTGTGAGTAGTATTTGTTCTATATGAACTCCGTAATTTAACTTGGAAATATTTACCCTTGAGCACAGAGAACCAATTTTTTTCAAAATTCACATAGCCTGTCAGTAGTTTTACTTTCTTGGACATTCATAAATGACAACTAACCTAATGTGCTTAAAAATGTTTACCCATAATAATAATAAATAATAAAATAATAAATATTTAAACAAATAATAAACAGAATAAGAACAATAATGACTAATGCTGTGAGGCCTCTGAAAATGCAATCTGCACTGAGAAAAGCCTTCGCACATCTGGCTACTGTCCAGTGACTTGGGGGGAAGGGAATGTTACTGGCCTGCATATATGATTTAAAATGTAATTTACAAAACTAATTTTCATGTTCAATTTCTGTATATGAAATGCTACAATATGCAAAAAATCTAATAAAATCACATTTTTTTACCATATAAGATTTTATTACACAGCTTTTGAATTTACTTTTACACCTCGCATAAGGTGATAAATCAGTTTGTTCCAATAACAGCAGCTATTCAGTCACATACATTACGGCCTCATGGCTTCAGAATACTAATTTCAGCCACTGGTTTCAAAGTGTCAGATCTCAGGTGATTACTTTTCCAATATTTATTTCTCAGAACTCATTTTTAAAACACCATTGAATGCAAATATAGATGTGTCAACAGCTCAGCACAAACTGTGCTACAAAACCATTTATCTTTGTTGAAATAGTTCTTGTAGATAGTGATTCTCATTCAGTTTTTCATACAGATTCCTTATAATGCAGCCACTTCCACTGTAAACAATAAGGTATGTCCTCAGTGGAATAATTTTGCATATTTTTCTAAATCAGTAGTCTATTTTAAATTGATTTTATCAGACTCAGCTGCCACCTCCTGTCTGTTCTTGAACAGAGAAATGAGAGAAACAAAGCTTAAATGGGAGGATATGAAAAATTTGAAAAATTCCATTTGTTTGCTCCACAAGAAAATGTGAAACTCCTTACTGTCATCATGATTATCTTACAGAAGACCATCTGAAAATACTTCTGGATACACCCTGTCTGCTAAAAAACAGGTGCTAGGAATATCCAGACCTGAATGCACTCCCATGTGGATTTCCATGTGATCATACTGTCCTTCACACCTTGTCTTTCAGTGAATTTTAAAACGGAAGGTTCCTGCTCAAAGCCTTCCACTAAGTTCCAGTGGATCTACAACCACTTCTGAGGCCTTCCCCAGATTTTCCATGTGAAGAAGGATAAGAAATTTAGTGTCTCCACATCATTTTTTCATTACCTTGCCCCCAGTTTATGAATGTGAGAATTGTATTTAATGTATTTAATAAGTGAGAATTGAAGTGCAGGACTCATTTCATACCTGGCATTTCTGATGAATATTTCTGAGGAAAGTGAACAGCCATTCCCAATGTTATTTAATGTCATATCGTGGCAGAAACTTCCTCTTAATTTAACTCATAATCTCTGAACACTGAAACACAAGGCTAAATAGGCATTGTTAGCATTATGCTAACTCACAGGACTGCAGAATCTACTCTTGGTCACATACACTTATCTATTTCTTTAAAAAAGAAGTCAAATTATTTCTTCTAAAGTGTTCTTTCGTAGTGAATTCTAAGAATTAATGGCATTGAGCATGTTATGTTTGACATGAAACTTGTTTAATTCTCTTATATTTCAGAATTAGTTATTCATATAAAAGTCAGACAACTAAATAGAGTGTGTGGCTAAGCTTGTGTTAAGCTTACTACTCGATAGATCAGCACTGCAGAAGACCTTCGCTAGGGCTGCATTACCACCAGCCAAAATAGTAGTCTTCATAGTGCAGATCTGCTTTGCTAAACTTCGTATAAGAACTAAAATGGGATTAATAAACCTGGCACCGTAAATTTCACATTTATTGGCAAAAGTACTAAACAAAGTGTGCTCTCGTGCATCCCAAATCCAATAGAAATATTGCCACTTCATGTCAGTGGATGTGAAATCACAGCCAGACCAAAGTAACGCTCCAGATCTGTCATTTCTAAAATGTTGTAGTATTGGCTTACACTGTGCTACTATAGTGTTATAATTTTTCAAAACATACCTTTTCTCTTTCATGAAACCCCATGTGCTTGTTTAGGTATTGTTACTGATGTTCTTAACACTACAGAAATCTCGAAGACACATATCTTTTCTAGGCATCAAATTCTCATTAGCTTTGAGGACAATTAATTTCCTTTCTTCTTCGTATTCTTCTGAAATAAGCAGATATTATTTTTAGCTTAAGTTGACAGAGTATGTTCAAGGAAATTAAATTTAGCAAAAGTACTTTGCTTTCTTGAAGCTGAAGCACTCCAGAAAGCTGTAGTGATTTTAGCTATGTATGGCATAGTAATGAGAAGCAGTGTTCTCGGGTAGTTCGGAAAGGAAAAGGAATTAAGAAACTCCACAACTTTCTATGGAAGGATGACTATTTTGACATGTCTGTGCTTCGCAGAGCAGTGAATACTCTTCAAAGTATTGCCTTTACTCCACTGAGGGGCAAAACAAAATTTCAAAACCTTAAAGACCTTGCAATCTAAGTTCTTTGGCTTCCAAACAACCCCTGTTACAGTCTTCAGCAAGCAAGAATTTCTTAAAACGTTGTCTGTAGCAGCTGAGCAAGAAAGCAGACACAGATTTACACAAATACTGTTTGCATACACCCATCACTTCTCTGGCAAGACAGAGGCAGTCTTTCTCCTATGCCTCCTGCAGAAGTGTGTGGGGAGTAGCAAAGTAGCTCCTAAACAGCACACTAGAGAGCGAGTTCTGTCATTGGGATGGATTAGGGGGCTTGACTAAATGAATTACTTTGCTGAAAAGGGCTTCAAACTGTACATCATCAAAACCATTTATTTGACAGACTAAGTCATTGTATGTGTCAAGGTGCAGCACTACAGGATAGATTTAGCTATTTCCACAAAATCCCTTCCCTTTGCAGAAATATTTTTTGTTTGACAGCTGAAGCTCCCCATTGAAGGCTCTGGTTATACAGTACATTGATGGTGTTTACAGGTGAAAGGAGAGAAATACGATTTTTATACATCTGAGGAGAAAGTTATCAGGCAGGCTTCTCTTCAGATGCTTGAAGTGACACCAGCATCTTGCTTCTCATGACCTTAACACTCTCATAACATGTTTAAACTGCAGGACTTATAAAAATGACACTATAACACTGGGAACTGAAGTACACTATCTAGTCACAGACAATGTGAAAAGAGCCAGAGAGCTGGAATTCAGAAGGAAATATGAAACAGTCTAGTCAAACCTCCTGTACACTCCAGACTCTTGATATCAGTTGGAGAAAACTATACAGTGAATTTGTTCAGGTGACAACAGGTTTGTGCTTAGAGGGCTCAGTATTTTGAAACAAGGTACAACTCCCTGATTTCCAACACTGCATGCAGGTTAATTCACTGCCAGCATTCTGCTCTGCTAGAACAAACCAAGTAGTTCCTCCAGAAAGAGAAACCAGGAACTGGCGGAAATTAGCCCAAGGCTCTAGACCCCAGGTGTATTGAGTGGAAGCTGTTCTACACCATTTTGCTAGTCAAATTCAGACTGCCACTGTGGTGTTGTCATAGCCTAAAAGTCTAAAATGTTGTGCCTTGTGGACAGAGGATAGGAGAAGTCAAGTTGCTAGCAACTTCAGCTATAATCAGGAATGGACTGAGATATGTGGAGATGACACTAGAAGATGAATGATGTTCTCGATAGAGAGGAGGGTAAAAAAATGTGTATCAACCTGACGATAAGGAAGATGCTTTCTTGGTTCCCAGCTTGGGGGATCCCCGTTGGCATCTGGCTATTATCTTTCCTCTAAGCAGTGCAGAAAGTTATGCTAGTCAGGAACCTTAGAAAAAAGATCAAAAATAGCACACGCTAGTCCTCATTCTGACTTCATAGCTCCCTGGTAAAGAAGCACAATCACAGTGACCCATTTTTGGCATCTACTCCTGCTTGTGACTTCACCATCATCAACTGTTCATGATAATCATAAAATTCTGGCTCCCTGGCAGCCAAAAAATCATCAGTGTTTCAATCACAGATATACTCAAGCTCTTTCTCTGCAATTCCTCCCTTTATTATAATATGTAAATCCACATGTGTGTGCCTGTAAAGCAGGGGGGAGCTGAAGAACAGGAGAGAATATATTTCATAATTCATACAGAGGTGTTGGGTGATATGTCTTTTCATGAATAGTAGATCAAAAGTGGATCTGACAGACAAGAAATGTATTGAAAAAAAATCAACATCTTTATGTGTTTGATCCATTATATCAATTCATCAGTCTCAAGAGAGAAGCAGGAGGAAGAAAGTGCCTGAATTAGCAGAAGCTAGTGGGGTTGGTATAATATCATTTACCATGACAGGTTGTGTATAAAGAATTTGCAGTGTTTCCCTTTATTACTCACTATTTAATTTGATCCAGTGTATGATTAGATATGTTGAGACCTTGACTGTGAGGGGAAACAAAGAAAAAGAGGCAATGTTTTGATAAAGAAAAAGGTGGTGCTAACCCCTTACACTCTAAGATTTGGCTTTCCAAATACTTGAAATTTTATTGTGACATCCAGTGCTGGAGATTTGCCACGAGCTGTCAGACTTGACTTATAACCTTAATTTCACAAGACACTAATGATCTCCATACTGGTAATATATAGGCAAACAAATTGTTATTTCTTAATTATTGTTAGAATTTGATGATTTACAGGAAGAAACTCAATTAGTAGAACTCAATTATTTCCTTAAAAAGATAAGTTCTGTCTGGATCCATCACTGAGGAGCTCCGCTATTGATTATTTTTATTATTACTATTTTTCTTTAGCTTCTAGAATCATGTTATGTGGCTTTACTACTAGGGTCTAATCAACAGTTTTGCAATTTAAATTATAAAATGACCCAAATAAAAGGCAGCAAATCCAGATGGAAAAATAGAGGAGGAAGAAAAAGATATTCTCCACAAAGCCTAGCAAACAGCACCATGCATTTATGTTAAAACAAAAATAAATATCCTTATTAACAGTATTAGCACACTTTGTAGATTTTTACAAGGGATTTTTCACCTAATTCCCTTAAGAAGTGAGGTTTTGAGCTCATTCTTTCTGTGTTAGTCTAACGGGCATGTCTGTTCCCAGATGTTGATGGGATAATTCACTGAAAGAGGATGAAATCCTGATTAGTGAGCCAGAAGGATATATTATCACAGCTCTTTTGCTTCTTCCCTGATTAGCTGAAGCATTTTGCTTTAAATTTGACAGTAAGACCCAAGACTCACTAATTCTTGTACAAAACTACCTATTTTCTCTGAGTTTTTGACCTTTGTTGAAGTTGATTTTTTGTTATATGCATCATATTTTTTTAAAAAATGAACAAGCTACACTGAAGATAGCATATTACTAAGTTTGTATATTATGATTTTAAAGAAGCTAATTAAAGCTGTGTTAATGAGGCGATCAAATGAAAGTTATAGTTAAGATTAAATCAATAAATCAACATTTTTTTTGAACTGTTCACTTCTCAAATTAATACAGAAGTTAATAAATCAAATTTTGATCTTGGCACTAGAGGAATAACTCAGTTTTAGCTTTTTCCTGGGATTATTTAGAGTCTTCAGTTGTTTTTTACCTCAGACCCCAAGCTAATGCTTTCCTAGCTGGTCTGCACAATTATGGGTCAGATGTAAAAATACTAACACTAAGATGTGTAAACGAAGATTTGAATGCAATTCAAAAATCTAAGCACAATAGCACATTTCAAAAAACTTTGGTCTGCAGCCACATAAAGCCACGAGATACTTTGAGATTTTTTTTTCCTTGGCCTATTCCCTTGGCCTGAGCAAAAAGATAAGCAGATTTGGCATGTTCGTACTTAAAGGCTTGGCTTTCTGTGTAGACTCAGCACTGCATTGGTGATTCATATAACATATCAATAATACACATATAAGTCAGTGAACATATTACATGTATGCATTTAATAGGAGACACTAGGCATCTGTACAAGGTTGGAACTCACAGCCTAAAATAATTTTCTGGCCTGTAGTATTATTTAAGTCGTCTAATGAGAATTAGGTAGCTGTCCTTTCATTTTTAAAGGAAACTGTGGGTGTTCTCTTTTACATAAAACGTCTTGTTCAAAACTTTACTCCAAGAAATTTTGCATAAGGTCATACCATTCTTGGTCTGAAAAGACTAAAACCTACACTTTCCAGATAAATTCAGTCCCAGTCAGGCTAACAGCAGGGTTAAAAATGATTTAAGTTGAAAGAATATTCTCTCTATTGAAGGTAGGATGTCGTAGCAAAAGTAATGAGAAACTCAGAGAACGAAAGAATAAGCCCAGGAAGATTTTTTTTTTTTTTGTGTGTGTGTGTGTGTGTGTGTGTGTGTGTGTGATTCAGGAGGCTTTCAAAAATCTAACAAGTATATTTGGGTTAAAATGTGAAAACTGGGAAAAACACAAGGGGGTGTGAATCCACGTGTTTTTGTTGTATATATGCATGAATGTTTTTTCTATGTGTGTGTTTGTTGGATTTGATTTATTTTTCTTTCACATTTTATTCAAATCAAGCTTACAGATTTAACATTTTTCTATTTAAAAATGTCAAGACCTTTTTTCTGAAAAAGGAACTATAAAAAGGATTTTCTCCTTTATTTTCAACTAGCTCATTCTTATTTAAAAACCAAAGCATGAGGATTCAGCTAATTCAGTCCATTCTCCTAATTAAATCAGAATTAGCTTACACCTTTGCTTTTTTTTTTTTCCTTAGCAAGTCTGTATTATTTTCTAAAGGTTCTATTCATTTACTGTTACAATTCTACAGCCAAAAATATCAATATTAAAACACATTTAGCGCCTTCATTCTATTTTTAATACATAGAAGAAATATTTGCAGCATTTAAGGAAGCATCAGATTTTCTGCACTGAGCTGTCTGATGTTTGAATATTGCTGATGAAATTGCACATGAGGCATTTACTTAGTGTTTTAATTCTTCTTAAACCCTGGAACTGTGGTCCATGGATTGAAAACTCATCTGAATACGGAAAAGAATCCCTACATAGAAATGAGACATTCAGTCACTTCCACAGCCTACAACTCACAAATACCATGTGGATCATGTGGATAATGGAAAGCTCCTGCTTAAATGCCTGGTGCCAGCAGAAACAAAAAAAGTACCCAGGCTAAACCATTATTAAGATATAAATAGGCTTGTAAACACTTTAATTGTCTAAAAGAGTTGGTTTCCTTGGGACTACAGCAATTTGCATAATGAACTGCAGCAGTAGCCCTGCCATATTCCATGTTAGCTGCATGTGAGCAGCTTTCTGCAAAGCTAGACGTTTTCTTGCCTTTCTTCTTCTTTTTTTTTTTTTTTTTTTTTTTGGTTCTTCTGAGAAGGAAAAATGTGTGTGTGTGTGTGGTGTGTGTGTGTGTGTTTGTGTATTCCTGGGGGAAATTTCCTTCTCATTTGTTTTTAGGATTTAACACAGCCCACTCTTTCTTATAAGCGTTGGTAAACAACACATGCTTCTTTGAAATAACGTCTAAATGAGTACGACTGGTTATCTTATCAGAACTCTGGCTCTGTAAAGAAGCCCTCAAAGTGCTGTGCCTACTTTCTTGCCAGCTGTGCCTGAAATAACGGTTTAGATTTGCAGGTTCAGTTTTTCAGAACATCATCTCCTTAAATTTCATTTAAAATTATATCTTTATTTCTGTCCTGTTTAGGGGAGCTAATGTTTTAGATATTGTTTAGCTGTCTAAACATAGGTGACCAGTGCCATTTTAGTTACCCTAAGATAACCAGAACATCTGAAAACGATTTGAAGATAAAGAATCACAGGACCATGCAGATTGGACGGGACCTCAGGAGGTCTCTAATCTGGCCTCCTGCTCAAAACCAGGTCAACTATGAACTTGCACCGAGTTGTTTAACACTTTCTCCAATTTGAGGCATAAAAGAACGCAGATACCACAATCTCTCTGAGCAACCAGTTACACTCACTATGCTGAGTTGTGGAGGAGATCTGCACATCATTCTGAAGGAGCAGACAAATTATACCTTGGAGATAGTGTAAAAACACGAGATACTCAAAATATCTCAGGTGGTGCATAGTCAAGTCACCAGAGTGACACTACCTGAGATGTCACCTATTGACAGAGAAGGAATTAAGTTCAAGTATTGGTGTAATACACAGTGAATAATCCAAGCACTACTAGATCTTTATGGGCTGACTTATGTTTCCACTGTATTTATAAAATGGACAAGCTTGGCAATGCTCTGAAGAAAATCTCTTCCTTTTCACAGATAAATTTGGAAAGCCTCCTATATTTCTCATCTTGCTTGATTTTTCCTTATTATGCATAGACCACAGTCAAATTTGAGTGTTTCCTGAGTAGCAAATGCTCATAGAGAACATATATTTGTTAATAGAAATAATAATAAGTAAGTCCACTTTCAGCTATTTAGATGATTTGTATTCTATTAGTCCATCAAGCATTTTGACTCTACTAATAATCTCTGTGATGATTATGGTAGCATTCCTCCTACTTAACTTTGAACGACTGCAATATAGACCCAGAGCGTGATTTAGTCACAAAAGTTTCTCTTCCTATTCAGTGGAGAATAGTATGCACTTTTAATGCACAATTCATTTGATGTACTTTGTTCATCTAATTTGGGCTGAGTTGAACTGTGTGTTTAAAGTGTCTATCTCTTTCAACAACAAAAATGAAAATCCATGCAGCTAGTTCAGCTGAAACCTCAGTACTGCAAAGAACTGCATTAGATCAGATGAATGTCACAGTGAATATCTAATATTCAGAAGTCCTCCAGTACTATCCAGTTCCAGCCACTGTTTTTAAATTTAATAATCCACTTTTTGAAAGTGTGGACATTTTTTTTCAGATTTTTTTTTGAAGATATTCATTTAAATTTATGTGATTTAAGTGTAATTGAAATTCCAGATTTTCCAATACAACTCTAAACTTTCCACTCTAATTTTAATGTAACAGCTTCTTCATCCCTTGGAACTATTTTTGTTTGTTTGTTTTTAACATGTGTGTATTCCTAATGGCTACCTATTCAAACATTATGTTAATTCAGTAAACGTATAAGACCAGGTTGTTAGGAAGCAGGATCTCTCATTTTAGCATTTTCTTGCAGCTTTTTGCATGTAATTCTGACCCTGTAACATTCCATTCCCACATTTTCCCCTCTCTTCCTTCTTCTGGCATTTCACTTCAATTTTGTTGGCTCCAGTGTGAGATATTCACCTCTCACTGAGTTTATTTAATCCGTTAATCTACTCCCTCCCCTCCTCTCCCCCCCCCCCCAAAAAAAAAAAAAAAAAAAAAAAAAAGTAGTTATCTGCAAGCACTTTGAGTTCTAAAGGAAATGCAAATACATACTCTGCTGCCTGGAAAGGATCTTCTCTGGAGTTCATCTAGTCCAAAATTTTGCTAAAAGTCCTATCACCAACATTAGCCATGGTTATGTCTAGCCAAATCTTGAAAGCTTCCAGGGGTGGAGATTTCACTGTCTTTCTCCATAATCTGCTTCAGATCTGCACCAAATACTTAGTGAAAAAGTTTCTTTTCTTAAAGCACAACTTGAATCTCTCAAGATGCAGTCTGTGGCCATTGCTCCTTGCTTTACCATCTGTTAATACATAGGAGAATTTGGATTCATCCTTGTAACTCCCTTTCAAGTAGTTGTGGGCTACTATTAGATCCCTTCTCAGTCACCCTTTTGCCAGGCTAAACAAGCCTTGATCCCTCAACCTGTCCTTACAGGCTGTTGTAGGTACCTAACCATCTTGGTAGCCCTCTGTTTCTCCCTATCTCTCTTGAAATGGGAATAACTGTAGGAGAATATTGAACCAATGTTATCCATAGCTGCAGGTGGACATTCTTAAGCTGACACAAGGCTGTGGATAGATGTCCCTTTCCACACCTAGGCATGCTCAAATTATTACTGCCTCCTGCCTCTGTTACTGTCTGTCGGACTTCATCCCTGCACCCTCATACCAGCACTTCTGTGTGCACTCCCTTACCTGCTTCGTGCAGGCTTATTCAGCCTTCACAACCCATCCTCTTCATCTCTTTAAATGTGCACAACTGACTGCCTATAACAATTAGGGAATGGTCTATGCCACTACCAGGGCGATCATATAGTCATTTTCAACAACTCAGTGATACTTAATCCCTGTTGGCAGTAACATCTCTAACCAGCACAGTTGTCTGCAAAATTTACTTTCCCAAGATACTGGAATTTGGGATTATTTTGAGTTAACTTTATCAAGTGCTAACAAATAATCTGAAAGAATATCCTCTTGAAAAAATAAAAATATCTACCTATGTTGATATTACATTAGAAAACCACACTTGCACAACTGATGCATGTATTATATGATATATGTACACACTGTAAATTTAAATTTTCAGATTAGATGGAAAAATAACCATGAAGTACTCCTAAGTTTCAGAAAGAGAGAGATTCTTTTCTTAACCTCCAAAATTAGAATGAAGTTAAAAAATGCTCTATCAAAATAGGACATTAAAAAAAAAAAAAAAGAGAGAGAGAGCATTCACAAGACTTTGAAACTTCCTTAGCTATAGTTAGGAGCACATCACTGTCCACAAGACTGCACTTTAATTAACTGGAATGCTCTGAGATTTATTTAATACATTTAATAAGTATTATTTTAACCTCTCATTGGACATCACTATGAATTCTAGATTCCTGTACTCCTAACATGGTATGTCAGCTAACAGTCTGAAGTAAAGGTTTTTTAAGGAGAGTAAGGACAAGAAGTCTAGCCCTTTGCAAATGCATTTTACAGTGTAGCCTCAGGAAACTCATCCGTGAAAAGAAGATATTCACAGTTTATAAGAGATACCACCGTGTATCAGTCTCTGGCAGTACTTCTGGCTTTCCCTTTTCCAACAGTCTTCCTTCTGTTCAGAAATGTTAACTCTGCTTTAACTACTTCTTTCTGAGGAGAAAGAGAGAGAAATGGCTGATTTAGGTTTTTCAGTCTTTCGCATGGCCTTTAATACTTAGTATGGAGGGTACACAGGGAACATGGTAATACCAAATAGAAGTTACCTGGTTGTCAAAGGCCGAAATATTTCATGTGATTTAGAAAATATTTGCGGCACATGCATAGATCACCAATTTGCTGACAGAGCACAAGAACAATTTTAGCAGGCTTCAGGATGTAAGCAGCTGGTAAGGATTTAAGGCAATGACTCTATTAGCACTGCAGATTTGGATTTCACTGTTGTCATGATTCATCTTATTCAATTTCTCAGAGTGAATAATATCATTAACTCTGAATTTTTTTCCAAAGGAAACAACACAAACATATTAACTAAGTTCATTCTGAATCTCTCTCTCTTCCCTCTATTAGACTGTGCTCTTGGTCAGACACTCTGAATGATTATTTCCTGGACAGAAAAAGAAGGAAAAATGCCATTCTGACTAAAATTATGTTGCATATAATATTTCTGGAGGATTATAAAAGTCTTGTTCACAATAGTGGTTGATTGCTCCCTGTATTTTCATTACTCTTCCCTATTTTGATGTATTCAGGGTGGCATTGGAAGGAGAATCAAGAATTTCATTTCTGTATGTCTCTGGGTAGTTAGATAACTGTTACTTTTCCAGCTCACAGAAAATTGTTACCTAGTTCCATACTGGAACTTCATAAATGGGACATACCCATTTCCGCACAGCTTTGCTCATAGGAAAAAAAATATATAAGCTTGGGCCCGACTAAGGGTTCAGGCTGCAGTCATGTGCCACTTTCTGGCTGCAGCTGCCGTTCACTGTCTCGAGAATGGAGGGTTTTGTCCCTTCAAGGTGTCCAGCATGACAACTCCTGAACTCTCTCCTTAGATAGGTTCAAGCCTCATAGTCACAATGATATGTAGGCATTTAATACAGGTTTTCTAACCTGTCTTTTGTCACATCAGGTTCATCAGGTTTGAGAGTTACTACATAGAGTACTATATGTGCAGGGATGCTGGAAAATCTGAAGATCCAGCAACCCTTGGAAGTGGAAGAAGAAGGAGAAGAGTCTGAGGAGCCATTTCAAGCAAGTCAGGCAATACCCAGAGTCGAAGACGTGTGCTCAGAGCCTCCGCCTACAACAGGGCTAGCTTTTAAGCATTCAAACTTCCTCAGTAGGAAGGAATTTAAGCTCTGGAGCTGAAAGAATTGCATGCTGAAAGAGGAAAGAGGAGCTGAGGGGGGGGAAAAAAAAAGAAAAGAAACGCTAAGGAATCCTGTGTATGGGCTTCAGGGATAATGAACACCTACTTATTTCAGGATCAATGTCTCCTCATGTGGGTGGCAGCTTCTAACGAGGGTTCATTATTTCCCTTCTCAGACAGTCCAGGATAATGATGATGATGATGATCAAAGTCTCCTAGGAAGCAGATTAATGGCTGACCCACTGGTACAGAAAAAAAGCAGAATCATTTTTTAGGCAGCCCAAGGACATTCAAACCTGTTTCACTTACCTCCAAAGCAAGTGCTGTGATTTCATAGCAGGGACTTTCTCTCTCCTCTGCTGTGCTCCTGCCCAAGAAAAAAAGATGAGTTACAAGGAGACTCAAGGAAGGGGCTGGGTCTGGAGGAAAAAGGAGAGGTGGAAAGAAAGGCACTTGACCTGCATTTTACTGGAGAGGGCACATATTGCAACACAGAGAGGAGGAAAGAGAGGAGCAAATGCTGTTTCTGTTATCATTTGTACATTCCCTTTAAATAGACTTTGAGTTAAAAACAAAGACCAGAATTCAGGACTCCCTCTACATCAGAGAATATTTTACTTTGTAAACTACAGATTAATGGCCTTTGCTACACACAGATGAGCCTTGTATTCATTTTTGCACAGCAGAGAGTAAAAACAAGGAGATTAAGACTTTCCCTGTCTTCTTTTTCTTCGGTAAGTGTGTCACCCATGGGTCTGTCTGAAGGTGGGTAGTACCACCATCTCCACACAAAGCTGCCTTTCTCTTCTCTGAAGAGAAATCCCATCTTGCAAATGTGTTCAGCGTGCACAAAACACACCTAATGGACAGGGCCTTTGAAAGACTTTCTAAGTCCTATATACCATACCCTTATTCATAATAGTTAAATATGCATCTGCTCTGTTGACTGTTACTTTGCATGATGAGAACTGTATTTAGCTTCAAAGAGTTCAAAACTGTATTTATGTCTACATCAGGAATTTCAGGCAATTGTTTAAGATTAGGTGAAAACTTCAGGCTGCATTATTTTTATTTAGGCACAGAGAAATAGGCTGATCTCACTCAGCTGCAGACATCTCAGAGTCCAGTATCCAGCCCAAGTTAATGGTCCATGCTCCATCTACAATCACCTGCAGAAGGTGATTCAGCCACTGGGAATCAAGTGTTTCAGAGAGTGTCTTCTGCCAGTATTTAGCTCTTGTTTTCACTCTTAAGACAGACCAGAGAACTGATCTAGTCTTGAGTCCAGGTTTAACTTTTGCTAGTTAGGTGATGTGAACGCCTTTGGAGAGTCATTCTCCTCATATAAGGGTAATGCTGTAGTTTCTAATGTTGAGGTACAAAAGTGAGAAGAAATAGGATTTACAGGCTTCGTGGGCTTCAGGTGGACCCTTTGCAAAGTGATGATTTCATTCCATGAACAATTCTATCTTCTCAATTTTCAGTCTTGACTAAGGAAATCCACCTTTGGTATAACTCCATTGCTCCACATACGGACTAAATGAAGTCAATTTCTTAACGATATTTTTATTGATAGTGAAATACAATATGATATAACAAAATATACCATTGTCCTCAACAAAATATGCTGTGCAAGAAGGGATTGTTTTGAATGAAAAAGCATTTGCCACCTTGTTGAAAAATAACAAAGATAATGTTGTTAAATTACGAATTATTGCTCTTCTGCTTGACATTGTTCAAGAAGTATTTCTGTAATTACCATTTAGTAACAATCGCTAGATGAGGGGGAAATAAAACTCTTTAACTGTATCTCTCATTTTTCACAATGTTAAAGTGGTTTAGGGAAGCAAATTTATATATCTTCATCCTGGAGAGTGGAGGGAAACATTGAAATATGTCTTATATATATTATAGAGATAATAAGAGGATACTGTTACATACACAATTATCTGAAAGCTGTATGCAGAGGAAAATAAAATGAGATGAATATGGTGCCCTTTAATTACTTAGTGAGGGATTAAGCACTTATGTGTAGGTTTTAATGGATGCCACTTTCAATTACGCACAGCACTGCTGAACGCCTTGCTAGCGAATTGCCCTCTGCAGGGTTGAATGCAGCTCCGGTCCGAGCAGGAGTGGGCAATACAGAGATCAGGAGAGTCTAATGGGCCGTTATGTTAGTTCTTCAGAAATAATAATGTACTAGGGGAAAAAAATGCACTAGGGGAGGAGTGGGAAAGGGACTTGCTGCTAAATCCTCGCTTAAATTTGAGTTGACTTTGCAGAGTCAGAGCTAAGCGATCCTGGAGGGTTTTCTGGAACTTGCATCACTCACCGCGTGGTCTCGATTCTGCAATGTTTTGAGCTCTGTTATAAATGAAATGGAGAGGAAGGTGGGGGAATTCACAGCAGGAATACATTTTGCCTTTGATATTTACAAGTCCAAATTTACAAGTCCAAATTTTGGCTTTGCTAGATATTCTGGGAAAGTCGCTTAAAAAAACCACAAACTTTTCCTAATGCCATTCCTCATTTTTTAAGCGGATAATTTGTGATATTTGGAGACTAATTTGGAGACACTCGCTGGTGACTGAATACTAAAAACACCCACCGAAAAAAAAAAAAGGAAATAGAACTACAGAAGCTCACAGACCTCTGACAAAAGAGGCTGAAGAAGCCTCGAAGGTTGATTTGCAGTTACACTGAGAACTTCCAGCCTTAGCTCTGAGCTCCTGATTTCAACACTCAGATCTGCTGCCCTTACCAACACCACATGTAAAACATCAGTTTTGTGGGTATCTGCTTCTCTGCCCTATGAAATACCATGTGTAGAACTTTCAACTTTGTATCACAATGTTTTCTTATATAATTATACTGCATCCAGCCCAATAGATTTTGATAGTTTTAAGGCTAATGATACTATTTAAAGACAAACCTCTTATAATAATATAAGAGTAGTAATAACAAGGCAGTTTTTCCTGTGAAGGTGGAAAGGTGAATGATTTGAATTTGTAATCAAATTTATGAAAAAATGCTAGGAGAAATATATTTTTCTCATACAATAGCAGAAGTATGCTTGCAAAAGCTTTTCAGAATAGAGAAGCATAGAGAAACTGGTACATTGATAAGGGTTATGAGACCTAGGAGACATAACTAAAACATTAAACACGGAGAAAATATAAATCACACAGGGTAAGTTACTAAGGAAACCAGTGCAAACTGAAGTCCACAGTTTTAGCCTTTACTATATGGAGACACAAACACACACACACACACACACACACACTTGCATCCTGATCACAATTTTAGTGTTTGCAGCTGTTTGCAGAATCTGCCAAATGCCAGAGACTTCAAGAAGTAATTTCATATACAATACATTCAATTTATTTTACATGAAAGGTACTTCGATATTATATTAAATAACACCCATACAAAGCTATTAGATTGGATAGATGGAACAGTTAGCTATTTAGTTAAAGTTGATAGTCTTTTCTCCATAATCAATCCAAAACCCAAAATAAATTAATTTTTCAGTAATTGAGTCTGCAATAAACACGTACAAATAAGTGGAGCAAGGTCTTGTTTCTGGCTCTCCTGCAAATTGGCACAGCACAGTTTGCACCCCTGCATCTGAACTCTCCCCAGAGAGTATCTACATCCAGAATATCCACTGAATTGTATGCAGGAATTGTCAGATGGGGGGCTGCTGGCATGGTATAAAACTAGGCCAAGAACAGGACTAACAGCTTAACAGTATGGGCAGCAGTAAAGCAGCTCTTGGGGGCAGCGTCCTAGCACTATTTAATTCACTAGCATAAAGGTAGCTCTTGTTATAAACCCAGGCAACACTCAAGTCTCACTCAAGCACAACACTGTTTAGCAAATACTTCAATGTCTGGAGATCGTGGATGGAAAAAATAGCTGGGAAATGTCACGCGATCAGATGGGCAAAACAGTCAGCTCAAGTTTGTGAAATAATATATGCTGCTTTTCAGACTCAATACAGCCCTAATAAATTCATACAGCTTTTGGATGGAGGTCAGCTCCAGTCCCACCATGGAGTACCAACACGTCGCATCCTTCTGCCTTTTGCTATGCAGAGAAAGCCACTGAGAGCGTAGGTACATCCTTCTAATTCTAGGCATTTCCACACTCTATAAGTGAGTGTAGGGGTGTGCTTTATCCTTGCTTTACAGCATCCCTTCACTATAGAATTGTTTACCAAATTTGAGCATTCATGATTTCAGATTTTTCTATACAGCATATCATCAAAGCATGATGCATCTATCATCTTTTCTCAACTTCTCTTCCAGTATGACATTGTATACTTGGCCAAAAGATGCACTTTTCAGATATTTGTTTTATTGCCTTAGAAAACTGGCTAAGACATTTTCACTGTTAGCTGTTTTTTTCTCTTTGTGCTACAGTCAGTACCTAAGAAGTGAAGAGATATAAATGTAAAAACCTGAGCAACTCAGAGACAAGAACCATCTGTAGAGGCACCGCTTGAAATGTTCACTGCTCAGAAGAATCTGTAGAGTCTCTAGTAGACCACCACATGGGTAGTTTGCTGTGAATACTGTGTACTGCCCTGAAATTGTTTACACACTTGCTTTAGAGAAATAAATAATACTGCCTCATTACTAAATTTTCAAATAGAGCTCATTAAAAATGAATTCTTTTGCCCATAGCAAAGGAATGGTATTGTGCAGAATAATGAAGACTCTGGTAAAAACTAACTAATTAATAGTGAAACAACTTTCTCTAGTAATTGTTAAAAATTAATAAGTATTTAAGGATGTCCACACAGAAAAGTCATAAATACATCATTTCATCATTCAAGGAGTAATCAGTACAAATTTAGGCAGACTTATATAGTAAGTGCTAAATCCAAACTGTTCCGTTCTCAATAAAAAATGACCTCCTTATCTTTCATTAGGTCAGAACATCAAGTGAGGTGATGCACAGATATAGAAACACTATTTAAGGAAGGTATTCTTTATTTCCTATTTACAGCTATGAATACTCTTTTAAGTTGAATGTCCTGTGGATCTATTTATGACTCAAGAGAAGAATCCAGAGAAATAGTTTGAATATACAGCTCTGTGGGATGACTAGAAATTAAAGGTCATTTACAACATATGTTTTGGAACAATCATCTGATATGATTTATCCATTGATCATTTTACTTTAGCCCAATACTAAGTATTAGCAAACCACTAGAGGTTAAAATAGTCTTCCTTTATTAAGGCAAGTTAATCACCTTCTTTATGTTAAAAACTCAAAAGTTACAGATTCCATGATAACTTGAAAAATTATCAGTGAAAGATCTTTCAAATTATAAATAAAACATAGAGTCCAAGTTTGTAATCTAAAATTAGTAATAATAAACAAATTAGATTGAATACAGTATAATAGGATTCTGTGTAACAATCTTTTTTTAACCAATGCATATCCCAAAGTATACTGCTGTTTATTCATTACTGCTGCAAAATGCAAATTTTAAGTAAACAGAGAAGTATATTAATGGTAAATGACTTTAAAATTGGCCTGGACAAGTCTCATCACAGATGATCCTCCTGCTTTGGAGGAGAGTTGGGTTTCTGTCAGTCCACAGACAAGCACGCTGGCAGAGAAACGTAGCATGTTCTGTACCAGCTGTCAGGTTGATAAAGGTCTGAAATATTACGATAGTGATAGAAAGTCAGCATCATTAGATCTCAGGAGGCTGACAATTTTAAATCTCTCAGATTGGTCAGTCATTCCCGTTTCATGAAGTCTTGGATAATTATTGCTTCTTCCAATCTTTCCAAAACACAAAGAAAACAAAATGTGGAAGACTGGCTTCTGTATTTGTACTGTAAAATCATGGTTATCGGAATGAACAGTGAGAGGATCGGACCCTCCATATGTGAGAAATTCCTGAATGGGGGATGTAACCTTTCTTTTTCCTCTCTCTCTCTCTCTCTCTCTCTCTCTCTCTCTTTTTTTTTTTTTTTTTTTTTTTTTTTTTTTTTTTTTTTTTTTTAGTATAGGCCAGGCTGTCATGGACAGATGCATACTTTTATTCTAATCCTAAAGAAAATATTTCAGAAGGTCTGTTTTGTAAGGTTAGGATGGGCAAAATTTCCCCACTAACGACAAAAAGAGTTGATAAAGTCATCAGGGACAGACCCATGGTTGTACCCTGCTTCTATATTTAATATCGAGCGTCTTTCTCATCTCTTGTTACTTGACTGGGAAAACACTGACTCTAAGACAGATCCATTTCACAATCATCTTCAAATCTTCTTCTTTATAACATTTTCTCTTTTTTGGCTTGGAAAGCAACAACCATCTTCAGTCTCCTGGGTTTTGTACTTTGGCCAGACAATCCAGTACAATCACAAAGCAAATGTTAATCATATTAATGACAGTGTGCATCACTTAAATGTTAACCTTCAAACCAATAACTCAGATTCAAAGGATCACTTGGGTACAAAAGCTTCTGATTTTGAAATGACCTTTCCTTGTCTGAGAAAAATTGACAGTGTCCCATTTAAGTCACACTGTGTCAACCTAGATGGTCACTCACAATCAGCCAATGCAATTTAGACTGGCATTTATGAAAGGGAAAGAAAGGAAAAACGAAGTCCCACAAGAGTTCAGACAGAGCACGCAATACGATCAGGGTGGTTTGGGCAAAGACGTAACATCTTAAAGAGAAATATACACTTGAAATGAAGATGACCAACACAAAAACCCAGAAGTTTGTTGATGAAACTTGCAAGTTTTTTAAAAGACACAGAGATAAAGAAAAAAATGACCGCAATCTTCCTTAGGACCTAGTTCTCTTGGTCTGCTTCTCAGAAGCCGCAAGTGATGTGTATCTCTGAGTAAAGGGTTTGAGGAGACATTGTAACCAGCAAATTTTCACTTAGATACCCTTGCTGTCTTCCTAATGTGTGTTTCCAGGATACGAGCTTTATCATCAAGGAGTTTGAAGCTGTCTTTTGGAGTCTACAAAGAGCCTTTCATTGTTTGTGACAACGGACAATGAGGAAAAGCAGGAGAAATATGACAGAGCACATGAAGAATTGAATAATTTTTTTTATAGCTCCCCGTAGCCTTGACTTTTCAGATACCCTAAGTCTCAGCAATGAAGAACTGCAGTCACTTTTATGCATTCTTAGCAAGAACTGTCTGAGAAAACTACCTTGAAAAAATCAAAGAAGGGAAAGTTAGTTAGTTAATTTGCTGCATATTTCATATTTACTTGTTGTTTCCATTCACTTTGAACTTGGGCATGATTTGTATTAGATTTTCACATGCAAGACTTTTAGTCAAGGATAAGACATTAGACAAAGGGTATTTTATGTTTTCAAATTTAATCCATTAGGGTAATGTATGCTTTTGGATAAAAACTGTCTTGGTTTTGTTCCTCTCATATAATGAGGCTCTGATCGTACCCCATAATTATCGTTGATAATGAAAGATGTGTAAACAAATATTATATTTCAAGTATTCAGCATCTAAAATTTTTCAGGGAGATAAAAAGAAAACAAGCAATCTTTTTCCCATGTACATTTAGCATTTTACCCATTTATATTGCTATAGAGTATAAGAAAACTTAGAAAGAAAAGGGGGCAACTCAGATGAATTTTCATTCCTCATTGCAAGATTAATAAAATGTCTCATGGCTTTATTATCATAAGTTCTATTCACTGACTTTGTTCTCAAATATAGTTGAACCATTTGATCAGAATTTTACAAAAGCTTAATTCTCTGAGGGGGAACCTGCAAAGTTTTCTCCAAAAGTCTGAGATAAGTTTATGCATCTTCAAGTATAAATTTCAAGATGGATGCATGTGTGAGGGTCACCTGGGAGGATAGAGCAGAGTGATATAGACTCTTCCATCATCCAGACAAACTATGTATTACTCTAATATGTGATTGAGGCCTTATAGCTTATAGCTTATAAACCTTATAGCTCCTTCTCCTCCCTAGGAAATGTGACGGTGATGGCCAAAATGTATACAGTTCCCTTTTCCAATTACTTTTCACTCTAATCTGTCTTAAAATATCAAGTTCATCTGAAATTTTATTGTTTGGTTTTATAGTTTATGCAAATTTTTACAATTAATATAATACTGGCAATTTTTTTTTTTTTTTTTGTTTTTTTTTTTGGGGGGGGGGGTTAAGTTTATAGGATAGCTTTCATTAATACAGATCTCTGTCCCTGCTCAGCTATGTCTATGACATTTCAGAATCCAGTTTTAGGCTATCGTTAGGTTATGCTTTCTTTTAATTATCTTGTACTGCTTCTAGACTTCCTAAGGAAAAGTACAGTATTGAGCTCATGACATGAGTGTCCAGATCAAAAATATCTGATTAGTGTGGATCCAAATTTATTTCTACACAAAAAGGGAAACCATTTCACCTAACCTACGAACAAAAAGAAAAAAAGAGAGCATGTAACCTACTGTTCTGACTTTCAAAACCAAAAAGAGAGGATATGTCCATTTGAAATGCCAGTATAGTATGTTGCTTTGACATTTGACTTTTCAAGCGTTGCAGCTCTCTATCACTGCTCTTTCCGTGCTGCTCCTGATTTTTCCCTTTTGATCTGATTACTTATCCATACTTGCTGGTGACCCCAGGAAATCAGGTTCAGCAGCTCTTCCAGTCTCTTCTATTCTCTTATTTCTATGAAAGGGAAAAATATCTATCCTAGAACCATTTATTTCATCTGGCTACTTACCTCAGAGTCTGCTATAGCAGGCATACAATCCAAAGATTTTCACAGCACCTTATGGCTGAATTAGCACTTTTTGTTCCTTTGTACCTGTTTTTAAAACATGAGTGATTAGAAGGAGGATCTGTCTTTTGTCTTGATTTTTTTTTCTGTGAAAAGTAGAATAAGTTTGCTAAGAAATGTCTTGGGCTAGCAAATACTCTCATTAGATAGTTAAAAAATAACAACAACAAAAAAAAAAACAAAAACAAAAACAAACCCAAGCAGTCAAATAAACCCTCCCAAAGTTTAAATCTCTTCTCTGCTAGCATAACATTGGAAACATGAATAGTGGTATTCCATTTCCAGGTCTTGATCATTACTGGGTCGTTGTTCTACTTCCGAGCTAAAAACAAACAAACAAGCAAACCTGGAACCTTTTTTTTTTTTTTTTTTTTTTTGGTACAAACGCTTTCCTTTCCTGCTCATTTTGCCCAAACAAATATACAGTTGAAAGGAAAAAAGGTTCAGCCACATCACTGCAGACTGTGCTTTTCTGAGTTTCCAAATATGATCTATCTCATGTGAATTCCATCTACATCTCACACCTGGACTTTTACAAAAGACGTTTACAGTACCCTGGTTGACAATAACAAGTCATCAGGGTTGTAACAAGGTGAAGGTGAGGGGGACCCAACACATCTTAGTACACCCGTCACAGTCACCCGTTTCTTCTCCAAGCTAAGCAAAGGCGCCCTTCCACTTTGCACTACAACACTCACAGCTCTGCATTTGCCTCTGCTAAGTTCACATGAAGAAAGAGAGCTTGCCATTAACAGAGCAGCTCTGTACTAAACCATATTGAAGCTAAATGATGTACTGACTTCAGGGAGGAAAACTGATGGTAGATAATACAATATTCTATTAAACGTTGCAGAACACCAATCGCCCTTGGATAATAAATTCCTAAGGAAAAGGGAAGATTAGATTACTGCTCACATTAAATTATATCAAAGAGGTTATTCTTGGTTTACGCTCTTATAAGAAGGAGAAGACTCACTCAGATGCTCTCTGTTTTTCATAAAACCTTCCTTATATCAAAAAAACTGCTATTCATCATCTTACACAGAAAGATAATTCATTGCTAAAGGTTTGACATTTGAACTCAATATATTTTATTCCAATATTTTGTTCTCATGAGGAATTCAGTCGCTTTGAAGGAATCAGATCACTGTACAGTAAACACAGAATTAATCAGAGTATTTCTTGTAGGTTAATTCTGATTTTCTATGGGATATAATCAACATACAAACTTTTAGATCAAGATTCAGATCCTGAGCATTCAAATAATTAGATACCTTTTTTAAAATTTGTGTTCATCTGTTCTTGTTGCAAAATCTAGTTGCAAAATATGAAGATGTCAGACTCCAAACTCAAGTCCAGCATTTGAACTCAGTCTGTTCTCATTTCAGAAAAAAAACATATAGAAAAAATCAGTTCCTCTGAGAGCTCTAAATACAAAATTTGGAGATCAGTTCCTGCATTTCTTTAGAACTCCAACTGTTCTTTCACCTGCTTGTGTGAGACGGCCTGAGGGTCCCTTGATTTCTCTGTGAACTGTAAACTGAAAGAGAATAAGAGAAAAACAAGCAAGTTTATGAATGGTATCTTTTCTCTACTTTTTAATGGAAAAAAGATCTCATTCTGAAAAAAAAAAAAGGTTCTGTTTTGTTTCTATATTTGGGTTCTCGTGCTCCACCAGAGTACTGGACACTACTTTGGTTCCCCAGAGACTTACAAACAGAGGATTATACATTCAACAGCCTGATTGCTAAAAAGCAGGGAGATATTTGCAAGAAAGTATGCCTTTCCTGGAAGTATCTTTCTGGGTATTGAAATAAGCCAGAAAATTCACTTGCCTTGACAGGATTTTGGAAGGTGCCTCAACTTAACATGTGGACTTCCATAAAGGGGCAGGGAAATGCCTATAATAATTCCTTATCATATTTAGAGTGAAATTTATTTTAATTAACTTAAATTACCTGTGAGTCTTGGCTACAGCCAACGTAGAAAGGAAGGTACCTTAAAAGAGTAGTTCATCTCTTTTTAAATTGGAGTTCATTGTATTTTAAGAAACCAAGTCCATGTAGGTTGCCTTTGAATTCAATGGCCAGACTCCTGCTGGCTTCAGCAAAGACAGAACTGGTCCCACGTCTTGTTTGCTTCTTGTATAATCCACAGTCCTTTATGTGAGCTACTAGGAAAACAGAATTTGCTTTATGCTATTCAAAGGAAAAAGACAGATGCCAATAAAAAAGAGCCTTGGGGAGATGTAACCCACTGGTTATGTGCTGCAGTGGAAATTCATTGCAAGCAGCACTCAAAAATGATGGCACAGTCTTTGCTTAGGAAACAAATGACAGATGTGACATCCAGTCAGGAGCATTCAATACCTGCACATGAGGCCCAGGATGACTTTGCATAAGATTTTCCTGAAAGTATGGTTAAATGAAAACTTGTAGGAGTTGTCCTCCTAGACACCTATGCTCTGATGGTGCCTTCATATGTTCTGGAAAATATTCTAAGAGACATCTTGTCAGAATATTCATCTTGTGAGGAGCCATCTGCGGACCATAACAAACGGCAAAGGACAAAACCAATGGGGCTTTTAAGATATCACAGATCTGACCTTGAGGCCCTACTTTCAGAAAAGTTTCCAGTACTATTCTGCTCAGTGAAAGCTATCTTTTTGTCTGATCTCATTAGGACTGAGCTATGACTATATAACCTCAGGGCAAGAGGACAACCTTTTAGTAGAAGACCTTAGGTATTAAAATCCACAGCACAACCCTATTTAAAACCTGGGTAAACAACCCTGCTTAATGGAGTTCACAAGACTGCACATTCTTAGAAACCTATTGTTTGTATGTTATAAAGTATCAGAGCCTGAAATTGCCTCCTAATTTTATTTAATATTTAAATAGTGCAGCTAAGGAAATTTTAACTTATCATTCTCACAACCAAGGAAGCGACTCTAAACACCGTATTATGAACTATTCAATACTTTTCCCCCTCTTTTGCTGAAGCTGGACCACTACGTACCAAGAAAACTGAAATCCTTGGGAAAAAGGAACTTCGATATTGGTTGCAAGTGCAAGTGTAAAAAGGGAATTTCTCTTGAATCAGGAATCCTAGATCTTTTTCCCTCACCTTTTTATATTATTCACTAGCTGAAAAATAGAAATCATCTAATAACCAGAATTCCAGTCCCTTTATCTGCAGCTAAATGCTGAGATTGACACACTAGAAAAAGGCTCCCTCTTGCCTACTGTTCTTCTGATTCCTTGAACCTTAACACTAGTCTATATAGTGACTACTCCTGCCTACTCCCAGCTTTAGAGGGAGGTTCACAGAGATTTCCCATGAAGAATGGTTTCAAGTCATACACCGAAGGCAAGATCCATGCATCCCAGTCTTACAGCCAGTGTTTTTGGTGTTAGTCTCTTATAAAAGGGACTTCCAGCAGCAGTTTTTAAATTCAGTGCTATTTAGTGCAAGTGGATTAGGCATGGTCTCAATATTCCTAGCACATTAGATTTCCTTGGGATGCTCAGGCAAACAGAAATATGTTTTTCTCATCACTAACAGAAACTGGAAGGAGAAAGATAATGAGATATCCACTTTAGCAAAAGTGGCATTTTAGGATGCCCAAGAAATTTTTCCTGCAATTAAGTGTAATGGTGTCTCGGATGTTAAGTAGGATTTTTCTGAATCATTCTTTTAGTTTAGACTTCTATACTTTACCAAAAGGGCATTTCAAGTATGTAAGTGTTCTGCTTGTTGTCTGCCAGACTGTTACTTCTTCAGATGAGGAGCCAGCATCCTCTACCAGATGGTTCTCCTGACTCATAGGCTTTTTAGGCAGATACAGTGATAAAGAGGGAGAAAGAGGAGCACATATTCACTATGTTTTGCACAAGCTCTTCATAAATCAAGATGTACACAAAGATGTGACCATGATTTTTCATAGGTGAGAAGCAGAAAAGCACATCCATCAGCCAGAGATGTTCCACAAGAACATCTCACCTGAGCCTCACAAGAGGCATGAGTCTTTTTGCCCTTCAAGAAGATGTACATTTCAGTGACTGACACTGAAATTGTGCAGGATGCTGTCTACACACTCATGAAGGCATTTATAGTGGAAGTTTAGGCATAATAAGACGGATTTTTTTTTCCAAATAGATACAGCAGAAATAGCCAATGACATCCAAACTGTGAACTAAACTGTGAAAAAAGAAAATATGATAGAAGTCATTTCAGAGATACTTTAAAGTGGACTGACTTGAATGCCATTTTATGGCCAGTGCTTCTAAGCAGTGCATTTAAAATAGGCATTATAGAGGGCCAAGATGAGGCAACAGAACATGCAACAGAAACAGCATTCAGATATGTGTTAAAAACCCTCTGTGTCACCCAGTATCACTGAGCATTACACACAGAGTCTCTCTGCCATGCAGAGTTCACCTGTGCATGGCCATGATGAAGACAGGTAAATCAAACCTATGCTTGGGTAATGTGCAATAAATTCAACACATCACAACCCTTACAGTACACCAGCTGATGACTATCTGGAGCCTTTTCAGACTGGAGGTCTAGATCTAGTGTCCCCATTGGGTCCAGCTACTGATAGCACCACTAAGGACAGAAACAGTGTTCAAGGTGAAGGAAGTATCAGTAGCTTCCAACAAAAGCAGCAGCAATTAAGTAGGCTAACTTGCTAAGAGACATTCTGAGTTGGACCACAAAAGAACTTACAGTGAAAAACTGTCTTTGATTCAGCCATCCTCACTGCAGTCTCATGTCGCAGGGAAGTTACAGTAGAGAAATCATGGCAGCAACACTTACGTATTTCATTAAGAAACATCCTGTTGATTCCTGAGATCTTTCTGGAAATGAGATTTATATGTTCACTTCATTGAGCCCAGATATTTCAAAATACTCAGCTGTGTTAGTTCCTTTGAAATCACAACTGGTGAGGAACCAGGTATTTTTGAGAATCTGGTCCTGAGGATTTCATGGAAGAAAAATGTTCTTCATTATAAAGTGGTTAAACTCTGGAACAGGTCCAGAGACATGGCTTAATCTCCACCCCGGGAGCTTTCTAAAACTTGCCTAGATGGATACTAAGAAATCTGACATCCACATATCTATACCATACATGTATACATACATATATACATACACACATAAAATACTTGTAAATTATATATCACATTTCAAGTACATTTTGAAATTTCCTTACATTATAGATACCTGCTACAAAGGATATAAGAAATTAGCCTTAGAATGGAATCAAACTATAAATTTTTATTAGATGAGTCAGAAATATTTTCATGCTGTGGGCAGTGTCAGTTTAAAAGAAGCACAGATTATTATCTGCTATAACAAGGAGCATTAACTATGATTAATGAGCTGGCTTTGAAAGTCAGACCAACTCCACAATATAATCTTTTCTCCTCTAAGGCAATTTTTAAAGACACTTTTAAATATTTTAATAGTTAAGCAGCCTACTGAAGCTGGTGCTCTCTGATTGAAAAAAATAAGATCTAGTTGACCATTATGTGAACAGTAGCATCATATGTATGTTAATGTAATTGCTTCTTGGCAAAACCAGGGTCTGATAGAAGCAGTCACCATTATGTTAAATTCATTTGAGCTGAACTATCTAAATTTGAGGAAATTTGGCCCATTTTTCACTTTTTTTACTGGTAAAAAAAGCAGAGTGTCATTAAATATGTTCTCGGAAAACAAGATTACTTCTAGAATGAGTTTGTGATTAAGGTATAGATTAAATCAAAGAGGAACTTGAGGAACTGCACTGCCCATAAATGCAGTACAAGTTGATACCATATCATATCCAAGATAGGCCTAAAAGGGCTATGTGAGCTTACGTAGCTTAATTTGGAAATGGATTAATGAGAAAGGTCAAAAGCATGTGATCAATTTAGGGCTCATAATGCCATTTTCAAAAGTGACTTTTGACACTGTAGATCCTCAAAACTATTCAAGAATCTAGCTGTCCCAGAGAAATTTGAACTGAATAGCCATTGTGTTAAACAGTCACTGGTTTATAGTACTTTACATTAAACTGTCACTGGATACAATACATGAACATTTCCCATAACAGGGATTAAAATACAATTTTCCTCAACTGAAGTATAGATATCCAAGCAAATAAAGTTCAGAGTCCTCTCCCATGCATTATTCTTAGGGGAAAATGGGAAAATAACCTAAATATTCTGCATTCTTAGTGAATGTTCTAATTCCTATCATTATTTTATATTTATATTTATATATAATGTATATCTATATATGTTTATGCAAGCTACTTTTTCAGCTGTATTATAGAAGGAGGAGATAATCAGCTATATATTACTCAAGCTGTAATAATAATTTGAATGGACCTCACCAGGGGATCTGCACTATGATCACTTATCTGTGTTTTGTCCTAGCAAGACACCAGTTATTTTGTGGCTGATCTACCACTTATTTCCTCACCTGGCGAATGTCTGGAAATCCTAAATGGGTGGGATAGATCTGCAAACATGTAGTGAGCATTGCACTTTTCAGGATCTTGGGGAATGCTATGCTTAGATCCAGTGTGCTCAAATGGGGCTGACAGGATCTAAGTTCTGGATTTAGGGTCTGGGCAGATAATCATAGATGCAGTGACTTAAATGTAGTTTATCTTGGATGTGCAGTAAGCTAGAAATGCATACATGACCCCTAACTACAGTATGAGCTCAGGAAGCTTCTGAGCTATATCTTGTTCAACTGTGGCCCTTACGTTGTTTGAAACTGTGCTGCCTCACACAGACAAATCATCATCCTCAATCTCATTTTAGGAAGTCAACATATTAAATAAATAATTAGAGCATGAGTCATAGTGTCATTAATACTTCTAAAATACTTAGTGCTTTCTGTCCTAAAGTGCATCGGAGACGTACCGGGTGCTGTCGAACAGCAATTGCTGTTCACTGTTGAGGAGGAAGATGTTTCAAGTAGAGCCAAGCAATACAGCAATTTTACAATCAATGAGTCAGACATTATGACAATTTTAGTATAATTTTTGTTTTGTTGCCCAACATATGCATTTTATGTATTTTCTGAAGTGCACTGAGATCTTTGAGAATGAAAGGTGCCAAAGAAATAGGAAAGACTGTAGCTACCACTTAACAGTACCTTATGCCCATCCACTGTCGGCTTGGTCAGTCCCTATGGAAATATCAAGTCTGGGAAACGGTTTCTCAGCCATTTTGTTTTGCAGAGGGGAATTAAACATAGGAAAAGACTATCAACTCTTTTTAACAATACACGTTCATCAAAAGAGCAGAAAAACAAGGATGGCCACAACTGGAAATGTGCAAATCCTTATGTTTTATTTCCTCAATCTTTTATTTAGTTTTTAAATGAAAACCAACAAATGATAGCAAAATGCAATACACTGTATGACTTATTTGTCAAT
Source organism: Rhea pennata (assembly GCF_028389875.1). NCBI lineage: Eukaryota > Metazoa > Chordata > Aves > Rheiformes > Rheidae > Rhea > Rhea pennata. The sequence goes on from NC_084666.1 coordinate 5,641,937, forward strand.
AAAAGCCTATGGGATTTACACTGCCATGCGAGGGAGGCCATTTACATGTTAAGAAGCCATTTATGATACTAATAAAAGTCTACGGGATTTACTTTACAGTGTGTATGAAGCCATTTATGATGTTAAGAGTCAATTTACAATGTCGACAATTGTGTTAGCAGTAAAAATGCAAAGTGGGTATATAACGTTGATTTTTTTTTTCTTTGTATTGTTGATATTTCCCTGGAGGTGATCCGTGCCTCAGCTGCATGGATTTTCTGGTTTATGTTTTAAATGAGACAGATATGGTATAAATTGTTGGTTTCCCTAAGTGAATTTTCTTTATTTACACAGATATATTCTGGATACCTCAGATAGTGTAACAGGGCAGGAATTTCTGGCTTTTCTGTCTGTAGAATTTGGTTACAGCACCAAAGATCTTCCCAGTCTTCCCTCTTTCCCTTGGACATTCACTAGTCTGGATCCAACAGCAACGTCTTCATATTTGTCCTAATTCTAACTCTTTTTGTTTGTTTGTTTGTTTTTTGGGGTTTTTTTTTTTTTTTTTTTTTGATAGGGAAAGTAAAATATCAAAGACTTCTGGGATAAATGTTTACTGCTACCTTTATTTGTGTATTTGCTCCAAAAAAAGAAAAACATAATTTCTTATATTAACCGAAAAGTGGCTAACATCCTTTTTTTTTACAGAATAAGCCACTGATTAATCAAAAAGTTTACCTACATAAGACCAGCTAACCATGTTAATGGGCAAGAACGACTGCACAATTAGAATAGTAATTCCTCTTCCTTGAGATGCCTATCTAAATGAAGGTGCCTACTAACCGAACAAGGTCCAAGACCCTCTTTGACTACGACAGGAACTTAGGCCCCCTACCTTAAAAGTAGACATGTTGATGGAAACAACAGTATTAAGATGTCTTCAAACAGAAACTGAATCCCATCCTGCATACTTTTTTTTTTATGCTTTTTTTTTTTATGTAAAGCTAAACTATGTTTTCCATCCTGAGTCATTTGATATGCTGATTCCCATTTTCAAGGACCAAAGAGCTTATTTTCAGGTAACTTTCAAGAAACCCAAATCCCCTTCCTGTACTTCTGAACTCAGCAGCAATTTTGCCTTTGACTTCAGCAGATGCAAAATCAAATATTAAATTTAAAAGATTTTTTGGAGTGTTTTTTTAGTTGCTTTTTTTTTTTTTTTTTTTGATTTTAATGGAAACCTAGCTGATAAATAGAATAAGCACTCTTGAAAAATTTTTAAATTTAGCAAGCTCAGGGTTAGAGTTCTGTAATCCTAATATTTAGGATAAAATTTTAAAAAGTGAAAAATCTTACTTTAAGATTCATGGCAGTTTTGAAATGTATAATGACCAAGGTAAGATCAGAGTGTTATTATTGTTATTACTATTGCTTTTGCTATTGCTGTTGCTGTTATATACATACACTCATAAAAAGCAGTATTATTGAAGAAACGACTATTTCAAAATATTTTAAAAAATAATTCTTATTTAATAGAATCTTACTAATTTGTTTAAGCTTTTTATAAATTTTCAGAGAATGCTAAAATTACATTTATTACACTTGAAAATAGAGTAGCACTGTTTGCAATTTTGTTTCCTTATTTTGTTAAATTAGATATTTCACCTAAAGGCACATCAATAATCCTCTAATTTCTGTTGCATGGGACAAGTCTTATATCCTAAATACAGTAAATTGTGATTTCAGGTATATGTTTATACTTACTTGGAAATGAAGCTTTTCAGATTTTTGTCTTGCTTAAAAGTTCTCTTCATAATCTGCTTTCTAAAATGTGTAAAAAAAAGATAGCTACTTCAAAGACTGCATTTAAAAACTCTAAGAGTTAACTAATTAGTTATGTCCAATAACTGGAATAACAGCCCTGGAAGACTATATAAACAGTAAGGTTGTTTGGACTTGCTCAAAATAGATTTGCAACTCTAGTGCAGCTAAATGCATGACGTAATATATTGAACGTAAGACTTCAGACTTTCAACTTTGGAAACTTCAAGATTTTCCTGCCACAAGAACAATTAAATGTTTACTGTCTATACTTCAAACCAACCGCACGTTCACTAAGTGAAGATGTTCTTAGAACCAGGTTATGAACGCAATGAGCCAGGGAAACAGGAACTAAAGATTATGAAATACATAGATGGATAGTAGAACCACATTTTGGTAGCCTCTACTAAGTCATGAAAAACAGAGGCTATGGAATAGTTAAAAATGAACAGGTAAAAATAAATACAAAAGTATCTGAACTTATCTGCTGGGTTTGTCAGGCCAGGCAGGGAGAAGTTGTCATTGTCTTGTCCATTCTAAATTGAATAATCAATATTTCCTCCTTCTGCTCCCACTTTCAATTTTAAAGCATGTGATGTATCTCATCCTGTTCATTTCTGCAGGAAAGCAACATGCTAAGAGTTAAGTACAAAAATATAGTTACAGCAAAATATCCAGAGGAAGTAGCCCTCCTGTTCAGATGACAACATGACTGAGATTCTAAACTCTGTTGGCAAAACAAGGCCATAAATCATGGCAAGTGATGAGATTTGTACATTTTAGTATTTATTTTAGTGGAATAATGAAATTTTATTAACATTTCAACTACTACTGGTTTCTTCAAATCTCCTGGTGTCTTGAATTTACAATCTAAAAGGACTTTTTTTTTTTTTTTTTTTTTTTGATTGGTTATATTGAGAAAGTCACCTGTAAGAGAGCTGCATGGCAACTTTGTTTGTGTTAGAACTTAGTTACAAGCTGAGCAAACACACAACCACAGCCCTAAGCCCTCGCTAATATGCTTTGTCTTAAATAGAAGTTAGCAGTAAGTGCAATATGTGCTGATGTGGCTAACTTCTAGCTTGGAAGATAGCTTACATCTATCCATCTTAGAGAAAGGATGGAGAAGGTGCTTAAAAGTCTGCATCTGACAAAGTGCCTGACTATGTCTGCGAAATAGATTAGAGTCCACTGTCTTTCCTGAGGTCAGCTCAAACAGCAGCACTTATTTCTATACAGCTAAACTTTCCTATTTCACAAAAAACAGGCTTTCATAGCTTTGAAAACTGAATAAACCTGCAGATTTCTTGCCTGCATGGATTCCCCTCTGTCTTTATAACCTTTGCATGCACAAGGCCAATCACAGCCGTAGATAAAGCAAGTAGTTACCTCTAGCTATGGACCATTAGGGACAACACCATGGCCACAGTCTCACTCCAGCCTCATCTATGCCAGGCCTTCGATGAGGAGTACTGGCTACTTCTGCCACTTCAGATAGGACAGCATGGTGATGGTCACTACCAGGAAAGAAAGTAAAAGCAATCCTTTTCAGCATTATTGGTCTTTGTCCATTCTCCTCATATCCTTCCACAGCAGAAGGAGCCATGAGGATCTACACGAACCATTCACACTGCACCTGCACTCCTCTTCCTCCGAGTCTCCAAATGCAATTTTGCCTACCCTGGTGAGAAATCTGGAGACATCTATGTGCTACACAATCTCATATGTCCCGAATTCCATACTAAGGTTCATTTTCTCTGTTAAAATGAAACATTTTTCATATCCCAATTAAATCTCTGCCTTCCTTTTAAGACTGTGGCAACTTTTCCATTTTTTGATTTTTTGGGTTTGATTCTGATTTTGGTTACACTAGTAACACTTGAAACATCATACAGGATTAAAAGTTCCAGAGAGAAATATCCAATTTCTTTAAAAGAAGAAAATGTAGCATAATCAGTCATGTCTTTCAAAACTATTTTTTGGATTTTTAGCGAACATCAGATTTAATCCCAGTGATGTCAGCATGGCCATATTCTCAGCACTATAAATTAATGAGGCTTCACTGAAGAACTATATAAAGTTACATCACTGTAGGTTTGCCCAGACTCTTGGACTCTACTGTGATGGAGCTTATATATGAAAAGTAGGGGCAGACAGAGATAGGAAGAGAAGGTTGATTCAGACTTACCTGCTGAGATTCTGATTTAATTTTTCTTCTGTTACATTTTGGCAAGTCAAATGGAAATTTGAAATCTTAGAGTCTCAGATATGTCCTGAAAAACTTGAAAAACATTCTGTTGGAGAAATTTCCAACTATATAGTCCTTCGTATCTTTTTCTCTTAGCAATGCAGCTTCTACCACCATGATGATTCTGTTCCCTTACATACTCCTGGATTCATTCTTAAAGTAGAAAAATGCAGCCCCCAGTAAGAATGTAAAGCCATAGTTTAGAGATCTCTCAAAGAACAAAAAAAACTAGAAAGTATTTGATTAAAAAATATTATTTAGTTCTTTTCAGTTTTTTCATTACAATAATATCATCTTGCTTCACTTGAACTTTTTTCCCCCACAGTAAGTCGCAACTCAGTGCCTAGTCCAAAGCGATATTTGTTTGTTTAGTCTTCAACTAAAGCATTGTAGAGCATTGTGAAAAAAACACACGAGCAGCAGCTCTCAGTGTTTAGTGCAGCAGGAATATGTGACATATAAGGGACTGCAGAAACATTAAGTTCTTCTTTGTAACGTCTCAGAATTGTTGCTTGTGACAAAGACAAATGAAGCGTTGCAGTTACAATTTCCAAGTAATGAAGCTGCAGTGGAGTGAGCTTCTAGTGGACCATGTTATGTTCAAGACAGTCTATTGCATATGAGCATGAGGAGTAAAATAATTAGGGAAGGAGTCAGGCAATTAATGAGAAGGAAACAAAAGTGTTTTTAAGACATCATCCTACCTGACCCCACTCTGGCCCTTAGCAAATACAAAAGAGGGGTGACCAGACACAGCAGTGACTTGAATCTGAGGAACGTCTGTTCATTTCTTGGCTATGTCCCAGGCTGCCTGACCCTGGGAATGTCTCTAACTCTATTATGTACTCCATTCTCAGACTATAAAAGCTGTGAGAGCATTCTCCTGTCTCACTGGAATAAAATTCATTAATGATTGTGAAGTTTTCAGCTATTATAATTACAGAGATTGTATGCAATGGGCACAAAGACTAGGGGTTTTGAAGCAAATATTCAAAGACATCTAGGTGTTTAAAAATGTAAAGCATTTTAATTGGAGTCTAGGCACCTAAGAGCTTTTGAATATCCTAATATATAAAAATTCCTAATTCTGACTTTACACAGACAAGGTAGAGATCATGCAGATGACACTAAAATATGGATAATGCATGGAGTCTATACCCTACCAGGTGATGGATAATTAGGAATCTATATTTTTTCAAACTAATATTTTCTTCAGTTGATTTTAAAATTGCTCTCACACACACATCTGTAGCAATTAAATATTTTGATTCAAAACTTTTCTGGAAAACAAGATTCAAGGTTTGGCAGCCTCACCAGTGGCAGACTGGTGTTTTGCAAGACCAAAGTGTTCCTGAAAGGTTCTGTTCAGTTCTACAGAGATTTAATCTATTTCCCAGCTGAAGGGCATTAAGTATATTTGGTTTATTTTACCTATAGCACAAAGCCTACACTGACTTATTCAAAGAACCAAAATATAAAGCTCAGAAAAAACATACTATTTGATTTATATGCAGTAGAGTCACTGAGAGTCTCATAGTCTTTGGAGAATGGATGTAAAAAATGACAAATAATACTGACCAGAACAAACATGGCCATGGATTTATTGTAGTTGCTTTATTATAATGTCACATATAATGTACTGCTGTAGTATATATTTTTGGATTAAATAAATATACTTTATAGTGGTCATATTATAATGGAATATTTCAAACTCTCATTGATTGATTCATTCATCCATCCATTTCTGACAGCAAAGTAGTTTAAAGGATAAAGAAAATAATTGTATTTTCTATTTTTGCTCTAAGTAATGGGTATAAATGTTATGAGTTTGTTTTCTAGCAGTATTATGAACTCAAAACTTATTTAAAAAGCTATGAAAAAATACAATATATATTATATATATTTTATATTTAGTCCTAAAAATATTTCCTATATTTTTGACAGAAGGGTCATTTCAGCTTGGTGAACTTTTATTCACACATGTACCAAAATATATTAGCTTACTATTATGTTTCAAACTTTGGAACTTATACATGCTGAACAGCAAGAAAACAATCAGCTTCTTCATCTTACAAAGTATTTACTCATTTCCCAGTCCTTGTGTATTTCTGCATTAACTCATGTGATAGGAAATTTAATGTATAGAGAAGTCCAAAGCTTTTTATTTAATTCCTCTATATATGGATGAAATAAAAAACTTAATTTAGTCCTAAAATGAATAAGAAGAAAACCAATGAACTAGATGCAATTATGCTGCTTACAATAGACTTGAAAATCAGGTCTAATCTTCTTATATAATTTCTTCTTTTCCCAAGAATCATTTTTCACACTACTAGTTTAATCTTTCTGCATAGGAAATTTCATTTAGCATTTGGCTAACCAAAAATAACTCAATAAAATATTTCAGTGCTTCTCGTACTTTTTGCTTTTATCAGAAACTTTCTTATATTAATTTGGTTTGGTAATAAAAAGAAAAAAAAATGTTTATGTAAGGAAATTTGGAAGAAAATAAATTGGAAGCCAAAATTTTCAGTTATTAATTAAAATATTTGGTCTTCCATGACAGACAATATCAATAAAAAGAAAAAAAAATAAGAAAGAAAAAGAGACATTTCAATTATTTTGTTTCACTGACAAAACATTGTCATCATTCTTAGTCCATGTATTCTTTTCACTCATATTCCTGAGCACCATTTTGCTGTGAACTGTAAAGCCTCCTTAGATATATTTAGACTCAAGTCCACTTACCAACACTTTATGGCACTATGTAAATCTTTTGACATGTTGGATTTTATTGTCTCACAAACGGCTAAACAAAGCCTAATGTTGTTACTTGGAAAATTTCCACAGACTAGAGATGAAACTGGGAGTTACTCCTTAAAAGCTTTTTGAGATCGTCTAGTACAAAAGTCTTGTGAAGTAGAAAGAATCACGGATTTAATTTGTCATTGGATGGTTCTTCTAGTAAAACCAGAATTTGTGAGTAGAACTAAATGTTCCACTCACATAAGAAAAGGCGCTTTGCCACGGCAACCAAAGGTACTGTCTTAATCTATATTACATCCATATTCAAAATGTACTCTTTGCCTGATTGAGAACACAGATTTGTGCAAGGACTTTTTTGCAAGACAGTGTTCAAATTCTATTCAAATTTGCTTCAGCCTTTTCTGCTGGAGTTATATGAAATAGTTAAATATTCATCACCTGGGAACGCAATGCTAAAAGCCATATAATTTCACGATTAGGACATTCAGTGAATAGGTGAACTCTCAAGGCTCTAGATTCAGTGAATATTTAGTTATAGAAAGTGAAACAATAAAATTAGAAAAAAAAAATGAGAAGACTTCAATACTATAATACTCTGCAATCTCACCTAGGATGTAGGAGGCTGGGTTCAAATCTGCCAAAAATATTTGGCAACTGAACACAGAGCTCTGACAACCTAAATGACTGACTGTTGAATTCTTCAGATAAGTGTCCTAAAGGAATAATGATAACTGCTCTCTCGGCACTTTTTTTATTAAGGAGTTTAAAATCAAAGAAGTCACTTTTAAATACTTTCTTTTTTATTATTTTTCAATTTAAAAATTCAGCTTTAATTGAAAGGAACATTTCATGACACATACATATACGTTCAGGCTTTTCAGCTTCATTCATTCTATCTTTTTTATTGTTTAGCTATATAGTCCAATTGTTCATGTAGTCCAACCGTGTACACTTTCAACACTGTAAGTAATTAACAGCTGGACAGATCCGCTTCTGTTCTCTGTTGCAGTGTTCCACAGTCCTTTATGAAACCTGTATTTAAAATTACTTACAGGAGCAAACTGATATAGCTTTATGAGATATCAATGTGTCCTGAAAATTTTACAGCAGTGGAAAATATGATTAACTATGTTTAATTACCAAATTTAATGTCCAAAATTAGATTATTTAAATGGAAAATTGAAAAGCTAATCCCGTTCTTTTGGCTTTCTCAACAGCCTTAAATCAACTTCTATTCACCATCCCAGAAAAAAAAAATGCAAAGATCTTAAAAAATCTAAGTGCCCCACAGTCATTGAGAATCTAGGGCATATTAAAAGCTTCCTTATTTATACCATTTTTCTACAAATATTCTCAGTGGGACTACCCACAGATAGTACAGCAAGAACTTCCTACATCCTGCTAGTGCCTACAGCTCATTATTAATATAGCATTTACCCTTTGAGATTTGCTGAACTAATCAGAAGTAATGTTAATAATATGCAAACTGGGATTTCCTCTGGATAAAGAACATTGCAGAGAAAATTCTGTTTATTTAACTTCTGAAAGCATCAATAAGAGTAGATTTTCCTATCTTCTTCAGGTCTCTCCTGGTTCTGGCTTTTGGTTTGTTTGTTTTCAGATCTTCACATTAATTCATAGAGGTACCTAGCATGATCATGCAGAAAGCTAGAATAGAAGAAAACTTCAGAAACTCAAATACTGCTGAGTGGCAACTGCTGACTCTTTCAGGGTGAAATATTGTGTTGTTAAGTGGTGAATCTTTTGAAACTGAGAGGTTTGGTCACTGCTTTCCATTCAGGAGAGCTGTAAGAGATAGATAAGCTCCAGTTTCTCTTTAAAACAAAGGGAAGGGTGTCCAAGAAGAGCAAGTCCTCTTCAGGGTGAAGAGGATTCAGACTACCACGCGTTAGCAAAGGGGAATATGTGAAGAGCCCTGAGAAGCAGCTTTGATGGAGCAATAAGACAGGCAAAGAGACAGGAAAAACTAATTAGTCTGCAGAAGATACTCCTAACCTTTTGGTAACTAGGTTTACTGGCATCATGATCTCACCTTCCTTCCCTACTCCATTATTTTGTTGCCAAAACAGAAATAAGAATGACTATCTGGAAAAAAAAGTGCACATTCAAATCAGCCTGGCTCTTACAAGTCCATTCAGATGGGTCTGGACCCTACCAGAAGCTAGGTAATGAGGGTGGCTAGCAAAAGGCATGCTAAACCCATGTGAGACCTCCTCCTTCACATCAGCAGGCTGTAGCCACTTCTTCCCAATTCCAGTCCTGCCTAACTCTTGCAAATCCAGTGTAAATCATTGGTAAATGAGCATGACAGGATTTGTTAGAGAGGGTTCAGCTTTATCACATTTCTCCCTTCTAATGACTTCAACCTGTGCTTTAACGTGTAGTCCTGAGACAATCCCAAAAGCAAGCTCTTCTTCAGAGCTGAGCAAACTGGAAGACTATGGACAAAGAAATTGTCTGCGGTTCAAGGAAGCAGGAGTTATTCCTGTAATAGAGAGAACCGTATAGATGATAACTGGCTCCCCAGTGGAAGAGTGGCATGGGAGTATCACGGCCTTGATCAAATCATATCATATATGAGAACGTAAGATTTTGCCACATTTAGAGTTATATTTTATAACCGAGGCAGGCAAGCCTGCCGATGTTTAGGACTGCTATCCAGCCTATCTATATATAGTGTACACCTTAATTTCACCTGAGCATCCTAACATCACTAGTAATTTACCTCATTCCTCATTATACATCTTACCTGCAAGTATACACCAAGATCTTTCAGTTAGAAAAAAAAAATGTTTTGAAAATCTATTAATACTAATAATCACTGGACATATTTTATTTATCCTTTTTATCTTTTAAAGAAATATGAATCTCTAGAATTTATAAAAAGGAACAGACTATTGTGCAAAGCAAAAATCTTTAAATGAACTTTGCTTTCTCTGGCTGTTTTACATGTGGTGCTTTTCATTTAATGCTAAAATCTTTGATTCTATATCCTGCTATCCTTCCTAAGAAGCACTGTTGCCATATGATAAAGAGCTGGATTGGGAATCAGGTAACCTGACTTCAATTCACAGCTTTTCCATTGCTCTGCAGAGTGACCTTGAACACATTATTTTCCTCTTTATTCCTTAGTTTCACTGTCTGTTAAAAAAGCCACAGGGATAATAATGCTGACCTTTCATAAAATACTTTAAGCTGCAAAGTTGCTAAGTGCAGTCTGAAATTATTGATACAGTAATCATCATCATCATAATTTTCATAAAATTGCTATCATTCTTCATTATTCCTATTATTATTATTATTTTATATATTTGTAGCCATATATCACTGGGAACTGAACTGAAACTAAGATGAAAGACTAGGAAGGATTGTCATTTATGTGAAAATAGCCAATCAATAATTATGTCAGCCTTATTTTTTCCTTCCTCTCCTCTGGAGATTTTTAACTGACAGAACATTTTAGACTGATGGACCCAGAAAGAACAAGAGCAGAAAGGAAGAGAGTCACTTTTGTCTTCAAGGAAAGCTTTATACACTGCAAGATGCAACCAAAAAAAAAGTCTTTGCAGAGATTATAGCAATGAGTCCTCTGCCCATCTCTTACGACAAAAAAGGAAGCAATAATCACTACTGCAGTATTAGTGGTCTTAAAGGCAAATTGATAAAGAGTAATATCTGAGATCTCTCTCGCTCTCTCTCTGCTGCACTCCACCCCGAACCCAAAGATTGAGCGAGCGAGCAAGTAGTGAAAAGAAAGGATATTTTGCATCTAAACTGAGAAATAGCTGTTAAAGCAAGCCACACTTGCACACTTTTAAAACAACAGCTTGAATGTTTCCCGAGAAGGCATTTCAGTAATTACAAGCATCTATAAATATTTCAAAGCTGCAACACTAGAAAGCTTTAAAACTCCAGGATAAATTTGGGCACTTGATGAACAAAATGCCAAGCTTCTCTGGAGCAGAATCCCACAGGCTATCGTAAGGAGTCCCGAAGACGTTAATGTGGCCAGCTGTGGTTATGGCTGATAAAACTCTGCAGTAGGGTGATATGCACTCAAACTGTTGAGAATCTGCTCTAGCACTTAGCACTTAACGAAGCGATAATATTCGTCTTCCATCAATTCAGGCACTTACCTGAGTTACTGTGTTTAGAAGTCCAGTTTCCCTCGGTTCCTTCTTCAGTAAGGTACTTCCAGAGAACTGCCCAATTTTCAGGTGGTTAGATCACCAGTCGGAAGTTCGCTGAAAATCCTAGGAGCAGAGATTTTAAGTTCTCCATGTTGTGCGGCTGATGCATCCCAGTGTGTCTGAATGGTCTTGAATTCCCTATTTTGCAGATCGATATCCTAATCCAAGTGTTCTGCAGCCACTTCGCCTCCTCTTACCTTAGCTGCCACCACACAGAAATCAGGGTCTCGGGCAGGGGAGAGGAATTATGTCATATCGTGTTAAGATGCATCCGGGAACTCCGTCACTTGGGTTCTGCAATTTAAGCATTTAGCCTTAGTTTCCAACTTAAGCGCTTCAGGTTGAGTGTCTGAAAATAGACAGCATAAAGATCTGAATGGGTCTCAATATTTGAAAGCACCAGTGAGGATATATTTACAGACTAAAAAGCAGGCAGTCACATGTTCATTTCATCCATATTCTGAGCTGGCCTTAGAAAACAAATACCTGGAAAATACCATGTTAGTGTGACTCTGAGCCCAAGCCACCTACTGGGACACGACTGTCATCAAAAAACCTTCTAGCCACACTGTTAGGAGAAATAATAGGATCTGAAAAATTCAGTGACTAGAACTGGACACAGACTTGCAGTGCAAGATATATTGCAGATATATTGCAGATATATTTTCTCCATTCCAATATGGAGCTTAATAAAATCAAAATATCAAAGTGTTCTATGTAACACCAGTCTAACAGTACAAAGGAGAAATGTGTTGAACTCTGAAATTTTATGTTACAAATTATTTCTGAGTAAAATTCTACCAGGTGGACTAAAAGAAATACGGGAGGTTAGAAAACATAGGGATCCTACCTAAGGTCAGGATTTTTGAATCTTAGGGATGTTAACACTTCTAGTCCATGATGAAAAATATCCAGAAGTTTGAGTCCCAGTTCTGTGATGGTGCAGTCTGGGATGCCACCAAGATCCAGGAATCTAGGACCCAGTACTACTAAAATTTCCAGTTCAGTTGGCTTCTCAGGAGGCTCAGGCTTGGATGTCAAGGAGTTATGCGAGTTTGGAGGCATCTTAACATAGCAATCTTTCAGCTGATATTCTAGAGGAGTTTCTTATAGAAGCAGTACAAATTAATGTATTTGCATATTGTGTTCCCATAGTCAATACTACCCAATGGAAACAAGAGCCATGCGAAAAATTCCAGTTAGTTCCAGTAGTAACACGTGGGGCTAAGTCTGCATAGCCCCCTGGTACAACAGCCTAACCCTGCTGTAACACCATTGAGGTCAATGTAGTTGTGTGGAGTTTACAAGTATTGCAAGATACAAGAAGGATTTACCATGAGCATCTTGATATATCCTTACTTAACATTTGTATTATTCCATGGACTTAATAGAGTTGGTCTGTGTTAGTTCAGGCTCAGTCACTGCTCTCATCTTGACAAAAAACTGCTTTGGGAAAAGGGCTGTCTTTTCAAATCTCTTTGGTGACAGCCTGCATTTGCATTTGGCAGCAGTGATTGATATAGTGCTGGCCAGTGCATAGTATCAGTAAGCTGCAAATGTCACGTCTTTTATACTCACTAATCACCTGAGGTAAGGCCACACAGATGGGTGCATCAAAAATATGAAATACCTCTACTGGGGATACCTGCTGGAGCTAAGAACATCTGCTCTCACTTTTTTATCTCATCTTTCTTTTAAATTCACAATGAATAAATTTCACTATTGAAAACACCACTGTGTAACAGAGTGGTCTCGTTTTGGCTGCTAATAATTCCGTGTATCATGAAAATAGGACAATATGTTATGAATGTGGTAGAAAGTATCTTTCCTTTGATTCTGTATCCATTTATGCATCAGTATTTTTAACCTTCTTGCTCCCCTGCCTATAGTCCATGGATTAATAAAGCAACTGGCCACAAAAGAGAGGCTCTATGTACCTTTATTTAGCCCTAATAAGCTAGATGTACATGAGCAGAAGAGTAGATGACTTAGCTTGGAGAAAGTATCCCAGATAAAATCAGCTCACCTTCTTGTGCACTGAAAAAAATGTGGGGAGCTCCTGCAGTCAAACAGTAAAGACAGAAGTGATCTCAGAGGCAGAGTCATCCCAGACTAAAGAATCTGTAAAGTGAAAGCTGCATATTCTCTGCCTTTCTACTCTTCGAGTTACCTCCTTCCTGATTTTTTTTTCTTTTTTTTTTGAATGAGAGCCATTGTAGTCTATATATGATGTTAGAGGACAGTTTCCAACCTCTGAACTTGCCTTGCCAGAAGAGCTAAGCAAAATATCAACCCAAGGGGACAGGTAAAATGCAGGTTGGCAGCATTAAAGACCCATTTGGAGAGAGATTTCAATGGAAAAAAATTCTATTACAAGACATGAACAATCGACATTTGGGACCACCCTGTAAAAATCAAGTACGTACAACACTGAAGGACTGAACTACACTCGTACTCATATAGAGGGGCTATATTGCACGTGTTGCCTGTGACCATACAAATGCCCAGAGCTTCCTGTCCCAACCTGGTTCTGCAAAGTTGCACTTGGCAACCACTGTGTTGGTCTACAGTCATGTACAGGTGATGCACTGACTGAAGACCATGAAGAATACCACAGCCCCAGCCATACTTTCACCTGCCACATGTATTTATTAAGTCTAACTCATCCTTTGGGTGTTATGAGAAAAGTCTGGAAGGGAGCAGTGCATTGTGTCTAGATGAAAGAACACTGAAGTCCAGGAGACCTTTCTCACTGGCATAGTTCAGGCTTGTAAAGCCAAGAGGAATGATAGGTTCTGTAGGTTTGGCGCGTGCATGGGAGAGGGAATTGCTTTGTTTGCTTTTTCTTGCTCTTTACCCTCCAGGAGATGTGAAGGATAAGCTGTGTATTTGAAAAGGCATCAAGAATTTTGGCTCAGAGCTAGTCCAGATGTCTGCATCTTTGCTCATTTGCTACCAATTGCATCTTTAAAAAAGAAGAAACAATGCCCTAACCACTTTGGGGACACTTTATATGAGAAAAAAAATAGAAAAGGAAAGTATCTGCTGGAACCAAGTGATGCTATAGTCAGGCCAAGCAGTTTTTAAAAGCCTCTGAGACCATGTGTTTAATTTTGCTGTAAGGCTCCAAATCCAGTATAGTTATCAGTGAAATCACATTTATGATGGCAATTGTCTCAGGATGACTGGATAGATGTTTTGCCTTTCCAGCATATGTCTCTGAAATGGTGGTTGCCACCTGGCAGACTGTTAAACCTCTTCAGCAAGGGATGGACGAATGACGATTATTTTTCTTTGTCAGACCAGTAGAGAGTCACCTCTAATATGTATTTATCCTAGCATACAGCTCTCCCATCAGTTATGAGGATCCTCGTTAATGCTCATAAGAATGGGATAAAATCAGACCAAAAGAGACTCCAGAGTCATAAACCTGCTGGTGGATAGCATCCAGGAGAGTCATATAATGAACCCTCTAAAGAGACACCTGCATTAATTGTTAAATCAGTTTTCATCACACTTAGCTACACTAAGATTATGAACTGTTACCAGATGGTGCTGTTGAAGATGATCTTAGTGTAATGCAGTTTCTTTCTTTCAAGTGAATGCATGGGAAACAGATCTTCAAAAATTTAAGTGGTAAGCTTTCTTATTTTCTGGATTATGTATTAGGTCAGTAAAAGCCAATCTGCATGACTTTTCTCCTGCCTTCTGACTATGGTATTTCTAGATAGTTTAAGTTATGCTCAACTAAAGAAGTAAAGTATTGCCTGGTATCTCAAATGCTAAAACATGAGTTGAAAGAACCAGAAGAGATTACTAGCCCAGATTTTAATAATAGTTTTTGGCTATCTCATGAAGATAATTCTGACGTGTATAGGGAACGCAGGTAAACCTAAGCACTCAAAGTACAGTGGGACTTAGGAGGAGTATCAGCTGTCTGCTTGTGGATTTTACTTGGGAACAACATGCAACAGAGAGAGCGTGGGATTTGTTCTGTGATGTGTGAATTAACCTGGGACTTTGAAAGCCAGCTTTTGCTTCTGTGTAGTGCTCCAAGCTCTTGAGTGATAATGGTCAGCCATTTAAAATTAAATCCAAAATGAGATTCTGGTGTTGCTCTGCTTCTTAGGCTTTACCAGCTAATTGGACTTCTCGCTTAGGAAAACATCTTCCCATTCCTTATCCAGTGCACAGAAGAAATCAATAAGGAAGCAAATAAGCTGAGCAGATAGTGATCTAAGTGAGGCAGTAAACAAGGACTTTAAATCTGCTCAGGATTCTCATCAGAGAAGGTGACAAATGAAGTACATTAGAGAGGTGTCCAAACAGGCAGTCTCTCAATAGAAAAGTAGAGACCATCTCACATAACAGACCAGAGGTCAGACCACCCAGGAAAGAGGCCTCTTTTCATAGCCACGTTGGGCACATATAGAGTATGGATTTGAATTCAGACTTACCACAAGGAAGTCCTCATGCTGAAGCTATAATATATCATTCTTCATAAAATAGTCTCTAGACTAAAGTGCTGAATCTGATTTTAACAAATTTCAGGTCAGTGCAATGCTTTTTCACTGTTTGCAATGATGTTTTCTTCCAGCTCTTTTCAGGAGTTCAGTAGCAGACCAAGTTGTCACAGATATTCCTTATTTTAAATTTAATATTTCCATTAACTTTGACTGAACTTTTCCATTACTGTATGGTTTTGGTTTTGTCTGTAAAAGAGGCTTTCAATGTCACTAGGAATTTATCAAGCTTTCAAAACTCAAATACTTTCAGGCATCTTTTATATATATTTGTCATGCACACAATGAACAATGTAAAAATTAATCATGTTACCACATCATCAAACAAAGATTGTCCTCATGGCTATCATTGCTTCAAGTCTTGGAGAATCAATATAAAAAGATAATTTAATGTACAAATTTTTTTTTTTTAGTATGTTTCTGTCAGTTATTTCTCATATGAACTCCAAACACTCCTGTAAAGTTATTCATTACCATTTTGTATGGTAAGCTCCATACAAATCTGATCAAAGTGGCAATTGGTTTGACCACATCTGAAACATCAAGGCTGTAAGAAATCTCACCCATCCTGAGGTATGTGCGGCTGAGTTATACAGTCAAAGTTCGCTATAAAGTTGGTGGAAAGAGATAAAGATCTCTTGCAAAGATTCCTCTAGACTATTTCAGAGAGCTATACATCATACCATAAAAGTACCAATGTAGATATACACATTTTATCAGACAAATCCTATTCCTCAACTCCATCTATAAATAAAGGCAGGCAGATGGACAGGTGACTGCCTATCTATGTTAGTCAGATTTTGGGGGATGAGAAGATTTATTTTCTGAAGGTGCCTCTCTGCTCCCACTCATTGTGGCAGGAGAATAGACGACTCCATTGGTCTATATCTGGTGTGATGATTCCCACCCCAGATTTATTTTGGAATCACAATTACCGGTAAAGCACTCTATATTTCTAAAAAAACTAATTAGACTAGGAAGAGTGGCTGGTTAATAGCTTGATGCATTCCTTACATTGTTGTTTAGCATATAGATTGGAAATCATGCCTTTCCTTCACCTGAAGTCACACCAACCTCATTATTCCCAGCCCAACAGTTGTTTCCTTTCAGAAACAGCTTATCAAAACTATTGGAAAATTGTAACATCTTGCTGACAATGTACTTATAAGTGATCAATCAAACACCTCCAAGATGACAAAATAATTTCAAGTATACTTTGTTTGCAGTGGTCAGGTTATTTCTCTTCTTTTGTTCAAGGACATTTTATAGAGTCAATCAATTTTAGTTAAGCACCTGATCTTCCTCTTCTGTTTCCACCTCCAAGATTAACTAGGATAATTAAAGCTTGGTTGCTAAGCAAAATTCTGATTACGTTTTGACAGCTAGAAAGCTCCATCTGGATGCTCCATAGCTTTTATTCATTTTACATAACTGATTTATTTACCTTTGGATAGCATAGAAATATTTTACAGTTATACAGTTTGCATCAGTAACAAATTCATGCAAATTCCCAGGCTTTTTCAGTCTCCGGACACAGAATGGGGAAATAACCAGGTCTAAAAAAGCAAGTACAAACCAGAAAAGATATAATTCACAATAAGATTTTCAAAATTTACTTAAAAAAATAAGTCAAATCAAATTCAATGGTGGATTTTTTGAAAAGATAAAGCATTGGTCTATGTCTTAAAAATATCATAAATATAGGTTTGGAACAGAGTAAGCTACAGGGTCCACAGAGCTATCAAAGAAAATGGAATCAGTTAAAAAATTCAGAGGGGGTTTTGAATAACAGTATCTTGTTAATGTTAGGCAATATCTTGTTAATGTTAGGATAGCCTAACAACTTATCTTACTGACATTGATACCAGAAAGCATTTTTACTGCTGAATTAAGTGGGTAGTCTTCAGCTGATACAAATCACCATGTTCCATGGACCCTAAGTTTAAGTACTACAATGGATCTATAGCAATATGCATATACTTAGAATTTCTTCTACTTAATATCAAGAAACATTGTAAGAAAGAAAATGTTTTATACTACTGAAATAAATGAAGTCTTGACCTCCTACTGCAGATGGCATGAAGACTAAAAGTATATTGTTCTTAGACAAGGACATTTAGCATTTTACTCTTATTTTGGGGAGAAGGGGATAGGAAATTTCTAAGGTGATGGAAATCACTTTTTCAGCTGCATTTTTCTATGCTATAATACACTGATTTAAAGTACTCATAGGGCATTAATTTCATACCAAAAACAAAGAAAATTTCTCCTGGCTTCAGCAAGCTTACCATCTCAGTCAGAGTTGTGACAGAACAACTAGCTTTTAGCAGACCAAATAAGAGGCTGCAGATTTAAAAATAGTCCTGATTAGAAAAGGAGGCTGAACTAGAGACCTTTAGAGTCTGAATTATTTTGTGATAAAACAGCTTTTGATCTCCCATGCTTTTATAAACAGTATAATCATAAACAGATGGGTTTCCTCCTGACATTGCCATTTACTACAACCTCCAGGGTAGCTAATCCTACCTAGCTGCCCCAGACATAAGTTTTGCACACATGATCAACTCTATTTTCTCTACTTTTACTATGTCAGGTTGCCCCAGCCAGCCAAAGGCTACCAAAAAACTTCTGAGCTTCAATTTTGCTGTTTCTTTATGGAACAGTTTCATTAACTTCCTTGGATTTGGTCCCAGTCCATAATCGCCTAGGGATGAAAGGTTACATTTTTACGGACTCAGGCTGCTGGCAATCCAATTTTATTGTGAACCTACATACAGGGCAAACCTCTAAAAGGGAGCTGCGTTGAAAAGAGCTGCATTCATTTCTGTGCTTTAAAGCACAAATAGCTCGTGTCATCAGGGCTCAGAGGCATAGTTACCTATCGGGATTAATACAGGATACACACAATGTCTAGAAGACAATAGACCAGATGAACAAAGGAATAATCGGTATTTTCTCAGCCACTTCTTCTCGTTCATATTAACATTTTTTTCATACTTTACAGGAACTTTGTTTTCTTGTTTGAAGTTTCTACGCTTCCCTGTTGTTTACGTGGAAGACTAATTAATAGTCAGGAATGGTGTATTTCACTGCAGTTGTTCTTTGTTGTATCAAATTGTTATGAAGATGAATTTCTCATTCCCACCATTGTTCTAACACTTCTGTTACTAAATCTACTGCCATTCTTCAGACAAACACATCTTTCTTTATGTTTCATAAGCCGCATTAAAGGATTTTTTTTAAGTCATTGGTAGGCTACATGTATCATTAGATACCTTATTTTTCCCAATGAAAATCTGCTGGTTGTTTAACTGGAAGCACATTCCAGGAAACATCAATCCACACAAACACAGAAATAAGGTAATGCAAAGCAGTAGTTTTCTGCAAAGATTTTTCAAAGCCAGCAATAGGAATTAGATATTAAATTACCATTGAGTGTCAATGGGAATTGGTACTTGTTTATTCTCTTGTTCTTTAAAATACCTCAATTAGCGGTCTGAAGAGACATCTCATCTCTTACCTGAGGAGCAACAGGAAGCTGATGCCCTCCCTGGTATAAATCAACACAGCTCTGACAAATCTCTGTTGATTTAAGCCAGCTGAGAAGTTGGAGCTCTACAAAAATACCTACCTTTCAGCTGTTGAATGATTAATATTCACATTTTTATTTTACTTTCTACCTTTGTCTTGTTACTTCACATCCATCAGATAACTCCTGAAAAGGTATTTTGTACTAATTTATTTCCCCAATGTGCAGCCATAGTATCAAATAAAAATGCAATAAATGATTCCTGAGAGTGTTAAAGCTGAACAGCTTTAGAGAACAAAACAAAAATATATTCCTTTTTCTTTTCCAGTTTGTTTGTTCACGTTATATGTATTCATTTGGGAGCAGGGGAATATATTGCCTGCCAACAAAGAAGGAAAACATTTATTGCTAATAGAACCTTAATGTGTCCATAATACTATATCTCTCTAATTTTATATTAAAGAAATCATATTCCCACTCATTATAGAGAAAATTGTCCATTGTATGTGATGAGCTACATGAAAAAGTGTGGTATAATAATTAGCATATTGGCTTAGAACTGCCAGAATGGAGACAGGATAGGACTGGAGGAGGAACAGAGCTCTTAAGAAATTTTGTAATAAAAAAGAGTGTCAGCTTGAACCTTGTAACAGACTTGTGCCAAAATATATCCCTTGTCCATCCACCTATAAGTAAGTAAGTTAGACATAGATTGTGGCAACATCATGTCCTTATCTTCTATATTGGCTACAGAAATTAGACTTTCTTATACCTATTAGTCAAATTGTCTGGTGCAACTTTTGATTTAGTATTATCTGTTTTAAATACTGCCCTTCATCCCAGATTTAATTTAATTTGCTTGTAGCTTAGTTCTCCAACTGCAAGATGCAGATATTGTCCCCTTGCTATGTACCTGATTGTAAACCATTTTGTCTTGCTGTATGTGAGTAGAAGTCTCTGTGCAGGGAGCTTCAGCACCACACCTGAGGCAGTGTAGGAACAAACCGCAGACTTATTATAAAAGGAGTACCAGGAATACGTCATTCGTAAGCCACTGGAGAAGGTAAACTCTCCTGAAGAAAAATTAAGAAAGAGCCAGTGATACGCAGCGCTGTTGTTCATAAAAGGAACAGCTGGGAAAAGTGATGCTGACATTGCCAAACCCACAGGTCCAATCTGGTACCCGGGGAGAAGCTGACATGTCCCATCAAAGACTTCAAAGCAGCTACAGTTCCATTAGATCCACTTGTGAGGAGATCCACTCATAAATCATATCCTATAGGTGCAGTCCTGAGGGGAATTTGCATAGGCTTTCCACAACTTCAAAGAGATATGTTTATTCAAAATATAACTTAGATCAGTATAAGTATTGTATGTATTTCTATCAAAATCACATGCAAGGCACTGATTATTTTCTTGCTTTCTTGCTTCATTTTCTTCAGCCTCCCTCCAGTGAGTGATTTATAAAGGAAAGTCTCAGAGAAGCAATAGTAATTCCTCTGGGCATAAATACTACATCTGTAGAGCAACCTGATTGATGGCATGGTGGTAGAGATATAACGTTTATTTATGTCCATGTGAGATTCAATTTAATATTGGCTGGATTTTTTATCACTGTTTGTATTTGCTTGCATACTGAAATGCAGGTAATTTCAGAACATGCATAAATTCTTCCAAATGAGTTAAAGGAGAGATCCGATAGCTTTCATTGCCTATACTTTTGTTGGAATGATTAAGCTCTTTTTTAATGCCTACCATTCCAAGTTCTCTTAGATTTTGTTGACTTGAAGACAACAAATAAACAAAAAGCTTGCGTAGGGTGAAATTCACATCGTGCTCATGCTTACTCATCCTCACAAGGTCTTTTTTTTTTTTTAACTATTTAAACCTCATTTTAGAATATTTTATTGGTGTTCAGGGAGTCATTTTGATCCCTTGTTTAAGGAATCTCTAAAGACCTTGAAATCTGTTTTAGCCACTTCCTATTAACCTCCAAAGATGCTGCAGAAGGTTACTTTGCATTATGCAAGCCCCCAAAGCAGATAAATTCACTGTTTAATTGCCTGATTGATGATAGAAGGCAAACATGTAAGGCACTCCTAAACAGATCTGTGAAAGAAGGATGGCTGATGGAAAGCAAACTTCAAGCAAACTTCACCAGCTACTCAGTCAGAACTGCAGTTGAAACAAGAGCTAGAAAGAGGGGAATGTAGCTGCTGCTACCCTGAAGATAAAAGGCAGCAGAATGACTTAGTGTTGGGGCATACCCTCTATTTTTAGGACAGAAGGATCACCCATTAAAAGATTCATATTTCTGTAATGGAAACCTAATAACTGAAATGATCCAAGGACCGCTCAGCAATGATGGAAAATGGACTGAAAGCATACTAACTGACTGCAGGTTATCACTGAAAATAGAGTCAGAATGTGGCTGAAAGCTATGAAATTTCTGTCAGAGAAAAATGATAGCATTTCGGGCTGTTGCTCCTAACAGAATAGTTGGGGGATGGGGGAGAAGAGAGAAGAAAAAGAATAAAAGATATTACTGAAATCCTCAAAATTACTCTGAAGAACCATGGATAATATTGAAAAATTCCAGTATAATCATATGTTAAAATGGTTGACTGAATAAGTATCTTGTCAGGTTATCTCTGTGATTCTGCGTTGTACTTTTTTTTTCTGCAGTGTAAACTTCTATCAAAGATAAGCCTAAAAAAGGTTCGTCTAGTCTTCACTTGGAGGATTTTCCGTTTACCTAAGTGTTTCAAGATTCTGCAATTCAAACAAATGTGACAAACAAATTTTTACATTTTCTATAAAAAAGTGGAAGCTTCTCATTTATTTCAAAGGACATTTTTGCTGCCTTTAGTATTCTCATGGACTTTCAAAATGTTTTCCTATTAGAAGGTAGAAAAGAATGCTGGTCTCTGCAAGATGCTAATAAGGACTACATTAAACCAATCCATCAGCCATGGCATTCAATCACAGCAAGTGAAACAGATGTTCTACCTGGGATGTCTTATTCCCTAGAAACAACTACAAAGTAACGAATTTTCTTTGACTTTTAGCACTTACATTTTTATCTATTCTCCGTCACAGCTTTGTTGCTGTTTGGTCACAGTATATTTGGAACTTAAAGCTTTTAAGTGTACCATTAGCAACAAAACAAGCTGTATTATCATCTCTTTAAAATGCTGATACATACAAAAGCAAATAGGACTTTCAATGTCTCCCTTTAAGTACCAACTGCAACTGTAAAATGCTAGATTGTCAAAAAAAAAAAAAAAAAAGTGAATTCCTCATTCAGAAATCAAACTCTTTCACATAGGAAGGCATGCATAAACACCAATCACATATATAGAAAGACGTTTTAAAGCCTTTTGATTAAATGCCCCAATACAGATACCATAACCTAGCAACATCTTTTGGCTTTGGGTGTCCCTGACCATGTCTGGGGAGAGCCTTGCTCCATGAGCCCAGTCTTCACTGGTACATTCTGGACCTGCTCTGACTGGCAGTTCTGGAAAAAAAACACTTGTTCTGCAGCACAGTCTTGGAAGAAGTTTTTACCTGGAGAGAGATAAAAGGCAATGATACAGAAATATCTTCATCCAAGAAGCAGCCCCTAATGTTGGCCATGTCATTGGTAACTTTTTTTAAAAAACTATGAAATGAACTTTTATGGAGCCAACACCTGCATCATCAATATCTTCTGTCTTTAAATGCAGTAGTTGGCAAGACAATTTTTATGATTTCTGAGGTCCTTATATTTCACAATGTCCTTATATTTTTGGCTTATTTACAGTCAAAAATTAGATGTGTTTATATAATGAAGACCATATAATTTCATCTCCTGTAAAGAGCTGAGAGATTGTTTTTCTCTGAGTTCCTCATTCTAGATTCAGCAGTTTTATTACTTTCTGCGAATTTTTAGTCCTTTCCAGTGGAGAACGGTTGTCATGTCCTTTAAGGGATCTATTAAGCAAAGTAACACAACTTTCTATTTGGTGAGGTGGAACTCCATGTTTAAAGCAACAATTAGAAAGATAAATGGAGTGTTTTGGGGTGCAGCCTCAGAAAAATACAAAAAAAAAAGATATTTTTGATTGTTTTATTTTTAGCACTGGAAAAATCAGATAGGATAGGCTGTCAGTATACATAGCGCTACGCACGATTTTTTCAAAAGGTTAGGGAGAACACTTTTAAGGACGATGCTTTTCATAAGTATTTGGAAATGTCAGTGAGTACAACTTCTATCTATCCAACTGATTGACAGTATTACCTCCAAATAATGTATTAACCACAGGATTTCATCAACTAATTGGGTTTCCTTCTCACTTCTGTAGAGCACTGTACTGTTGACACTGGACTAAAAACTCTCTATTACTTGGTTTTCTGGCCAAAGTCGCATTTCTGAGCACAGTCTCAAACAATGAAGATCACTGAAAAACTGCCAAAATAGTTTCCGGTGGAAAAAAAAATGTACTTTCACTAATGTTGAAACATTTCATGGGAAATTATTGTACTAGAACCCCCCAAAAAACTGAACTTATGGTTTCAAGCCCAAGTTTTAGGTTACTACAGCCCACATCAAACTTTCCTCTGTAGATCTCAAAGCATTTTTTTAAATTGGTAAGTATGATTATCCCCATGTAACAATTGTGATCAAGTCAAAAATTCTAGCTGAGCACTCAGTGGCAGCACACTACCTTTTTTTCCCTGGCTCTCCCACAGGCAAAACAGGCAGGTAAATCATTCTTTTCTTGTACCCACATGCTTTCTGCAGTACACAGCTGTTTATTTTGCCTAGGCAGCAGCAAGTCAATGAAAGAGCAATATATCACCTATTAATCAGTCCTGTCTGTGGACCATTACCCACAGATAAACCTACCTTGCCCACAGAAAAACACTTTTCACACATTGTAGAGGTCAAAGCTGGTGTAAACCAGTCCATACTATCTGAAAATCAGGCCCATTTCATCTATCTGAAGACTAAAAACATAAACAACTACAACCACTTCCAAGACTGTAGTGTCATACCTTGCAATAAGCTCCAAAGCTTGTCTGTGTTGACAGCAGTTCTACTTTTCTCCTGCCTCTGACCGATTTGCTTGGTTGACCTACTTTTTCAACACTTTCCCTAAAGGTAACATAAAAACTTGCTGAATCACTCATACCACTTTTTGATCATATTTAATAAACACGACCTCTTTTTGAAGGTTGTGTATAACTTCTTCAGAGTGGGAGAAATCCCAATAGCCCTTTGTCATCCAAGGGATTATTTGCATATCAGGTCAGGCAGCAGATTTCAGCAGCTCTATCTCTTTCAGTTAAATATATAGAACTTAAACAAAAAGAAGGGGAGGGCTGGTTTTGTATGTAGTGCTGTTTTTCCATCATCAATACTATTCAGCTCTCTAAAAAGGCAACTATTGACATTTGAGATGCTGCAGGGTACGTAAGGCATGCTGAAAGGGCTGGCAGATATGACAGAGGACCTATGGAAGATCCATGCACTTCTGGAGTATGTCAGGAGGCCAGCAAGATAAGTTATGGCATCTGAAATAGCACTGCACATCTATATTTATGCAACAGAACCACACCCACTAATTTTCAAGCCTATTTTTCTGGAGAAGGCAAAAAATTGGTTATGTTTTAAAATACAAATGACGACTCATCATCGATTCCCCATTGCAATTCCGGTGGTCCTATACTTCTTAATCTCACTTTATGACTGCAGAAAAAGACTACACAGTCTGCAACTGATCGTTAATACACAATAAATGCTGATAGTGTACTAAGTACCTTAAGGGAGGGTGTTGGGGGGGGGGGGACAGGGACAAACTCTTTTCAGTTGTCCCGTGTGACAGGACAAGAGGCAATGGGCAGAAATTGAAGCACAGGAAGCTCCACCTGACCGTGAGGGGGAATTTCTGAGCAGGGAGGTTGGACTAGATGATCTCCAGAGGTCCCTTCCAACCTTACTGATTCTGTGATTCTATGATTCTACTACGAAATATTTTTTGTTTGTCATATGATTGCTATGACTTTTTTTTCTGTCAGCTACTTGCTATACTAAAAGACCTTTGACAATTTCAAAGTTATAAAGTGGTGGCTGATGTCATAGTGATGGAAAGAAAGAAAAAGAGAAAGAAATCAAACGGAAAATTTTCTGCTTGGTCTTTCTTAAGTTGATGGACCTCACTGTTTTTCTTGCACAGCTGTGGAAAAGGCCCTGCTTTTCAGCTGGCTCCTCACTTCTCATTTAAATATCCTCTGAGGATTGGGTTGTTTTTCTCAGTTCCCCCCACAGCCATTCACTCTCTTTATTGGTTTGGTTTATTGTATTTTCTTCTGTTTTGAGGCATACGAGTGGTCATTTGGGGCAGGATTCAGCACGAGGCTGAAGACACTTACACATAGCTGTCTAAATGGGAATAAGGCCCCTGCTACAGTCAGTGAAGACCTAGTCAATACTGTTAGTGAAGGTGCTCAGCTCATCAACAAGGAGCTTTAGCACTTGAGATAGGGCTCTAGATTGAAAGCTGAGTGGCCTGATCCTGAGCGTAAAAATCCTTGTTCATTTATGGACTGAGTCTTTTTTATTTCTACTCTCAAAATATGCTAGAAATGTCCTTTTAGAGAAGTGTGGGGAGCACAAGCACCTGTGAAATGGTAAAGGAGTCAGGACTGTAACTGATGAGCTGTTCAACAGATCTGACCCTTTTTTGTTTGAGAGCAGATGGAAGTGTTTCTGTCTCATTGGGAAATCACTACGCACGTCCTACAGACAGAGTGTGGAATCGCTTTAGATAATGGGTGACTCCTTAAGATAAGAATATGAAGCCTGCAGAGACATATATATATAGCAGAAAATCTCCCAGCACATCTAGAGTAATTGCAGAAGATAAACATCTCTAGAAAATGGTCCATCTAACTTAAAATAAATGTTTAAAGTAAGTTGCCTATATCTCTCTGTGTTGTATACAGGAAGCCTTGATGACTAAATTGTAGTCACCTGCCTAAATTTTAGATAGCTGAGGTAAGGTGAAATGAATCCTATCAGTCAGATGACCAGGGATGAGATGGGGCTTTAGTGTATAAACTTGAGGTGAAACATGCAATTGAAGCATTATAGGTCATAGGAAAGTCACAGGTTTTTCACTAACTGCAGAGGTACTCGCTGTCAGATGTATTATTGCTGAAGATGTTTATCCCTCTCTAGTTTGCTTTCTTTTTTCTGCTCCTCATTGCTAGGATGAAAGGTCGGAACACAAAAAGAACTGACATACAACGAAACTTGATGTCATTCAACCCTTGATCTGGCTAAAAGTGAAAATTATGGAATTCAAAGGGCCATGAAAAATACACTTTCCAAAATTCTCCATATCACCTTTATCAACTCAGGAAATATAACTTCAAATGAATCCACAGGTATAGATGAGGAAAGTTAGTACATAAAATGGATTTTGATGAAGGCAGTGCTTGCATCTATTAAAAATAAATCTGTTAGCCATATTAATGTAATTTGTAACTAAGAAATTATTATTTGAAAAATAATTGGTTTTCTTGGAGAAAGCTTGAAGAATGAGTTTGTGCTGGAATAGAGTCAGGAAGTTTTTCTTACACCAGATAAAACACAGTAAAGAATCGCGGAAGTCAGAGCTGTTACTAGGTTTTGATCACATGTGACAAAAGGAAGCTACTATATTGCTATTTTGTTTTAAAAGAAACGAACTATTGCACTAGCCCGTTGACTTTCAGGTTGAATAGCAGAGGACAATTCATAACATAAAAGCATTATCTTAATTTGCACAGAATGTTAATAAGAGATGAAGTTCTTGCCAGGCAGCTCCTTGCAATGCACTGAATGAAGCATAGAATTGATTTAGTATATCCAGCAAAATTAAGTGGACATCTTGCAATGCCTGAACTAATTGCAGGATGTATTTTTGTTTATTACTTCTGAGGGAAACTTCAGTGGCTCTCATTAAATGGATGGATGGATGGGTGGATGAATGATTGATGGTACAGCAATCAATATAGCCAATTAGTTTTCCATTTCTCCCAGGCGTATCACTCTATTAAAAATCAGAAATATAGTAATAACAATCAACTTAGCAAAGCCATCCTTATTTGCTGTTCAGGGTGAAATTCATCCCTGTGCATATGCACAGCAAACACCCTTTCCCCTTCCTCCCCACAAAGAAAACACTCGCATTCATTAACAAGTTTTTGATGTTTACAATTAGAACAGATTTTCAAAAGGTTCACTTTTAGAACTGCAAAATAAGTAATCACATTTTCTAAAGAGCTTGTTCATATTGGTCATTCATAATAAATGCCATCCTCTTCTGAAAAACTAGCCCAGCTGCCCACTCATGCTTAAGAGGAACTTCCTGGAATCAACAATAGAAGGAAATAGAAGAATAATTTCATTATTCTGCTTCAAATCCTTCCTTAAAATTAGTGATATAAAAATGAATAGATAAAAATAGTGGATAAATGTATCTGTTCAGTGACCAGAAAAAGGCTGAAGGCCTGTAAGGCTTTACACAAGACTTTAAAAGGCCTGCATGTGTCAGCAGCGACAAGGAGATGCAATTCATACTGTCCATATCAGAGCGAAGTCCTGGCTGTTTACTTGATTCACCACCGAGCACACTGTTCCACTGTTTCAAGAGATGCTTTGCTACCTAGTCCTCAAAACTGAATAAGAAAATGCTCAGAAAGGGGAAGCAACTGCTTGGTTGGGGCAACACCCTTAACCTGGCTGTATCTGTTGTCTCACTGTCCCCTGTTTCCCCCTCTCTATTTATCTATACTCAGCTCTTATTTAAGACTACAGGGTTATTTTCACTGAACAAAGACCACTTTGGGTCTTGTGTTCGCAACACTTGAGCAGTCAAAGGAGTAATGCTCCATAACTCAGTCTCTGGATCATAACTCAACATCCATAAGTCTGTTGCATACTGACCGCATTTTGCATTCTGGATCTTCAGCATGTGCCTGGATGAGAATTTGGTTGAAAAAGTGGTAGCTGGCAGCTGCTGAAGTTTGCCTCTACTTTTTTTTTTTTTTTAATTTAACCTTACATCTATCTCTAGTTTTTAAAGTTCACTTTTGCTTTGTGCTCACATTCTTAACAAAGGTAAGCCTCCCCCTGAGTTAAAATAGACATCCTGATAAAAGCTTTCCTTCTCCCCAACACTTTCCCCCTTTATAATCAGCTATTATCATGCTTCTCCAAGGACATACCAGTGTATATGTTCCCAGAAACTGTCTTCAATCTGTCTGAATTTTTCACAGTTATGGCCTTTAAAAAACAGCAGATATTCTACATTTCTATCCCAGAACAGGTAGCCCTGATTTACATTATTTTTTACAATTTTTTAACTGTTTTATATACTCCAAATCAAATTCTACAATTTCTCCTGTGATCTACTTTCATTCAGCTTAAATACTGCAGCATGAGAGAGTATAAATAGAGTTACTTTGACCCCACCACTCCCAAAATGACCATACACTGTTCTGTTTCTTATGAGACTTCCAGAGCATAGCACATATATATAGCATCAGCTTGCCGAGCTCAGGCCACGATTCTGTTTTGTTATAACAGCGTTAACAAGAAGTAACTCTATTTCTCATACCAGTGTAAAACCAATGTAACAGAAGGAATAGTGGTGTGAGAAACACCTTATTTTCTCAGAAGCTAGACCTGATAAGCTGGAAGCTCAATACATGAAGCTGCTTTGTCAATTTTGCATTGACTTAACTAATCAAAACATTTATTTTTAACATTGTTCCCGATTAAATTGGTTCATTTTATTGGATCCCTTTGTGAACTAATCCTGAAAATTTGTAAAGATATGAGTCATTTATAAACATTCATTTAATAATTTGGATGATTAATAAGCAAAGGTTTCTTCATTTGTTGCACTGAAAGTTTTTATGTCTTCTTTTGCTATTTATTCTGCCTTCTAATTCTATTCTCATGGATTCACAAGGAATTATTTTTTACTGGCCAGCAAACCAAAGGAAACTTTTTGATTGGGAGACTAAACATTGCCATGGAAATCCTTATCAAAAACAGCCTTCTTGAATGAATGCTTAATCAAATGATGGTTGTGCTGAAAAATCTGGGAAACATTTAGGATAAATGAATACGCCTCATGATTCCTAAATATTTCAACAACCAGCATGCCCTGAATAATCACTATGAAACAAACTCAGCATCAGATTTGCACCTATTGCTGAGAGATAACAAAAGCCAAGTTTTAACTGTCCTGCCTCGTTTTGACACCCGTCTGGGACAGCTAAGTTTGAGCTCTAATGCCAAGAACCGATTGCAGCCTGACCATAAGGGGATCTAGCTCATTTCTTGATATAAGTACAGCTGTCTGAAGAGTCTGTTTGTGTTCCAGTTACTCCTACATGCAGTGTGAGCAGCTGATTGAAACTGAAAGCTGTGATATATCAACACAGAAATATAACGTGTTTGACACACAGTACTATTAGTTCATACGGGCACACCAGAAGTCCAACAGGCTGTCATAGCTTACACTTTTTGTGCAAGACAAAACGCCACCAGCCTCCTTTTAAAATACAACCGAAGTCCTTTTTAATTAAAAGGCAGTAAACTTCCTTTCACATTAGGAAGGCAGCTAGTCATCTGTGAAATATGAAAACTGTGGGGAAAAAAGTACATCCTGCATATAGAAGAGCTACACCTAAGAAGTCAAAGGTAGAGAGAATTAGGCTTTAAAATAAGAATCTTGACATTCACCCACGTCCTCCATCTCAGGCCCTGTCTTCCATACAAAGTCCGCTCTATCTAGTGCTGTGTGTGTGCGCTTCACTTTCCAGCTAACAGGTAATTTTCCTGACTGCAGAAAGGATTGATACTATCTTTATTTCAGAAATGCCAGTCTTTTAAAATAAAGTCTCTTCAGTAATCGTTGGGCTGGCGACCTCTTGTTCCGCAGTGGAGCTATACTACTCATGCTCTCTACAGCCGTAAAAGTCAGGAAGTTCTGGGCAATGACTCTGATTTGATGTGGGGCGAATCATTCCCTGGTGTCGCCTCGCTTTCCGTTTCGTCTGTATGGTGAGCCCAAAGCGGAGAGTTTAGGCATGCAACTGTCCTCACCTAAGTAAATATAAGTAGGAGGTATCTGGAGTACAGTGCAATGCACAATTCTTAAATATGCCTAAGGGCTTGTTTTGC
This sequence comes from Rhea pennata, assembly GCF_028389875.1. Taxonomy (NCBI): domain Eukaryota; kingdom Metazoa; phylum Chordata; class Aves; order Rheiformes; family Rheidae; genus Rhea; species Rhea pennata. Next base: position 5,672,241 of record NC_084666.1, read on the forward strand.
TAAGGTCTGACATAATTTCTTACTTCTGAGTGTGTTTTGGAAACACACGGTGGGGGCAGGGGAAAAAAAAAAGAGCAGCTTCCTTTACTAACTACAGAGAAAGAAGGCCTTTTTCAACTCTGTTCTAACTCTGAGAAAAACAACAGTAGTGTGTGAAAAGGCAAAGTGAGTATTGACTTAATCTACTAGGGTTTGTTTACAAAAAACATCCTCTGGTGATCAATGGCTATGCCCTCTGGAAATGCAGTGTCAATTCTGACCTTGAACCATGGATCAAACAATGTTGACTATTATCAAGAAAAGAACGAATTTGTGATTTAGCTGGTAGCAATTTTCTCATTGACATGTGAAAATAATACAATGCTAGCACAAGGGGCTGGTAGTTGCCAGACCACAGAACTTACCATTTAGTAGAAAAGGAGCAGGAAATGTGAGCTTAGAATATAGAAATGTCAGCTATCTCCAGCATAACTCCTCAAAGACTCTGGCATAACCACTTAGCCCATTTATTTAGTGCCCCAACCAACCTCGAGAAACTAGACCCCCTTATCCTCACTTACCACCTTTACCCCTTTGACCAGCTCACATCCTTTTTCTCAATCATTGCTTCCCTATTGCTATCCCTATCCCCTGTCGCTATCACTCACACTGCAATATCATACAGGAATACGAAGCATGGACCATGATCTTACAGTGCTATACGCTATACAAAACCAGAATAAAGACAGTCCACATTCCCACACGTCGTATGTATGGTATGTGTCTAGCTGTTAAAATCATGCCCCAAACATCCCCCCACCCCATCCTTCCTTCATTTTATTCCTTTCACACATAATGTGAGCTAGAACGTGATCCCCAGTTCACTTCTGCAGGCTTCCGACACCACTATATCTAAGCTACGTTATTACATGGTGATAACACTATTACACGGCTGTCGTCTGGATGTGACAGACTGCAGTGTGTTCTAGCTTCATTTCCTCTGTTGAGGAAGCTTTTGCGAATGTCTGCAGCTTATTTAATATATTAGTGATGAAGCAGGTATTTCTGCTGAAATAATCACCCAACCATAGAAGCATCTGTGCAAAAAACTCATGTGCCTACAAACAGCATGACAACCTCTATTAAGAATCGACATCCTTCCAATGTTGGAACCAGGTGCACTGCTAACAAGCTGCAGGTGGAGACATGTAGAAATTAATTGTGAGGCCCCTGATAATTGCTCGGAATTCATCTTAAATACACTTGTGAAGCTGTCATATTTTGGTAATTCACCTCTTCTCAGGTTCCGTGCTTGCTATAAACGCTCCCACCTCTTACCTCACCACAAAGCAATCCCTGGCCCTTTGCACGTAATGTGCACGAACTCTATCCACAAAGGGAAGGAAGATGAAACTTTAAAGAGGAAAACATGGACTAGGGTATGAGGTTAGAACATAAATGCTGTAAGAACAAAGAGACAAACATAGAGATGTGACAGGGAGAAAAGAAATAGAAACCTGATTTTAGCAGGACAAAGGTCCACCTGGAGTTACAGGACTTGAATCAGTGGGATGCTTGCACCTCACTAGAGGTCTTCTTACCCTGTGGAAAGACTCAGTTGCACTAAGTTTAAGAAAAGGAATGAGCGAGCAAGGATTCAAGCTCCAGCACACTGCAAGCCTGAATAGACTTTCTGATAACCTAAAATCCAATTCCAGCTCCGTAATAATTTTTTATTCACATACCCCAGCAAAACATTGCTATTTTACCTCCTGTGGGACAGATAAGAAGTGTATTACCAGATTCAACCAGTGAAATAGCTGCAGATCTTACATATCCTCCCTTTTGGTCCCACCTTGACTGCTGTATGCTTGATTGCTCCTCTGCAGGGAAGTCTGATGGTTCTGTTTCCTTGAAGAACATTAATGCATGGAGTACCACAGAGTACACCTACCCTGCAGAGAGCACTGCTGTGTAAAGATACTCCTGCTGCTTTTAAACAAGGTAGCTGGTATGCCACTGCTTAGTGTTCAGTCTGGCGCTGAGCACAGACTGAGAGATAGTAAATTTTCCTGCACTGAGGTACGTGCTCAAGCACAGGAATCAGGAGGAGCCAGGCAGCACTATCTCCCCAGCTGCCCTCTTGCCTCTAACTGATTTGAGCATGTGTGCCCTCTTTGTCTGAAGCATCCTAGATCCTCCACCTGCAAGCTGAGGTGTCTCTAAAACTTCGCTGCGTGCTGGCTACGCTTTTGAGATCCGCAGCTGCTGCGGGAGCACGTTTCCTGTTGCTTCCCGCAGTCTCCAGGTTGCCATTCTCTCCGCTTGTTCAAGATCAGTTGGGATTCGTCTCCCACCAGAGTTAGGATTTTCCTCACCAAATATACATGTGCCTAGAAGTTAGGCATCGCATTTTAATTATTGCCTGGGTTTCTTCTACAGTTAGTAGAGCTAGAAACATTCAGGACGTGATTCATCTCACCTATCTCAGCATTTTTACGATGGGATAAATCAGTCTCTGGAGGTGTTTGTCTCCCCCAGTTAATTAGTGCAGAATGAATCGCACTGTTTAAACACCAAGTCTGTAGACAGTAACAGTTAGGTGGGATATTTCACAGGTCTGGAGCATGGTTTTATCATTTGTCTCCGTGAAACTGTGCTCGGGTCACTGGGGAACACAGGCTCGTGCTTTTGCGAAATATCACTCTGCTACAGGGTTTCTGTCTTGTCTCCTCGGCCTGACAGCAGGCATTCACTGTATTGTACACTCAAAAAAGAAAAGGCCTTCAACATAATTTAACTGGGCAGAAGCAGACAAGCACAGATGCAACCCTAAATATAATTAGCTTTTTCCCTTGGTTGATATGCAGAAATAGGTAGTCGTCATGTCCAATCCAAATGATCTGTGTAAACTGCCGCACTGAAATAATGCAGACTGACATAATCCTGGGGAGCTGTGTGGTAAATGTCCATATTGTTTGGGGGAACCTTTATTTCCAGTATTTCTTTGCAAATTGTACTGCAGTGGAGTCTTTGGTCCAGTATCTCCATTGGCACAAATCCCTGATGAGCCAGAGGCGGAAAGAGCTACATCAGTTTGCATTAGCCAACAGGTTAGCCCCGCAAATTACGCTCTTAAACAAACTGGAAATGCCTGGGGAAATCCTCCTCATCCTGCTTCTGACGTTTCTCTCTATCTGAGTTACCAAAAGCAGACATAACATGCAGTAACTGATTTCCGTGTTCCTCCATGACCATTTCCACTGGTCAGAGAACCAGTTTGAAACGTATTTCATCAAGAAAGACATTATTGCAGAAATAGTTGCAGTTCATCTAAGAGAATATTCCAGAAACTTGTCTGTGAATTGACCACTGACAAAGAAAATGGTCAGCTAGGTTTTTTACTATTTATTTATTAAATTTCACTATCTTATGTACCTATGGAGTCTTTGGGGATTACTGCAATAAAAGATTTTTATTTTTCTTCCTACTTTTTACTATAGTTAGTACTGAATTCAGTTTATGAACTGATGCTACCTGCTTCAGATATCATTTTGAGACACTATATATAGAGCATAAATATATTTTGGCAATAGACAGATTATTATTTCTTTTTTCCAAAAGACAGTGGTAAATAATGTATGTTTTATCTTTATAGACATTACTGACAATTGACTCTTTGACTTGAGTATGCCTGTATGCATTAAATATGTTTTGTAGACAGTAGCTTTTAAGTATGTTTTGCAATGTTCAAAACTATAAAGAGATATATAGCCATCATAAGACTGAAAATTGAAAATTTAATCTCTGACGTAGCGGGTTTTTTGGCATGGTGGTTTCCATAGCAACTTGATGTCACACTATAATTTGATCCATCTTGATAAGAAAGCAAGAAATTATTTGGTCTGTAAAAAAAAAGTTTTGAACATCTTCAGTAAAAATAAACTTTGAAATATATAAGAGAGAAGAAAAGATGGGGTAAGAACTGGAGGTAAAGTCTTTCATAAAATACTAATGTTGAATTAAGCAAGCATCTGGCAGATGGACAGATTCGGTTGCTTCTGCAGGTGCTAGCACTGTGGGAGAAGATAAGAGTGAGAGCAGTTCCCCAGAAGATCAGACATGCACTGTTCAAGAGACAGCACTTGCATCCCCCATTTTTGACAGAGCTAATTGCCCGTTTTTGAACTGAGAGCTTTTGGTTCAGGCCTGCTGAAAATGTAGCTGTATACTTACTTACATACCTCAGTTTTCTATATGAGAAGGGAATGAAGTCCTTCTAAATGTAAATTTAATTTTCAGAGAGGCATGAAAACAAATGAAGATAGAGTTAAAATACATTAGAAAACCCTCTTTTCTCCCTGTTTACTTATTTTTTTATCAGCTCTGAGCTAATTTGATACCAAGCAGGATGATAAAACAGTCTTTCCCTTGGGAAATCCTCTTCTGAGTGAGAGCCTGTAAATATTCCCTCAAAGTGAGGTGATTTGATGCAGTGCAAACTTTACCATAAAAAGCACACCTTACATTCAGAAAGCAGCTGTTCAGAAAGCAGAAAACAGGAGTTTTTTGCAGTCCCCAACAATATTTTTATTGGTCTTCCACTTTTACAAATCATGTGTTGTATTATTATTTTCCAGTAGATGCTATTCTTTGTATCAGCTCTCTATGTTCCTATATAAAGTGGTAAATTTGGAGATTTCTCAGCTTTTTGTCCTCAGAAAAATAAAGAATGCTCAGTTTTATACAGCTACACCATCAAGTGTGCTGTCAGAGGAATGAACTTTGGACAAACAGTTCAAGCACAAGAGCCTCAGATATTGCTGAAATACTTGAACCAGGACAATCTAGACAGGCACTCCAAAACCTAGATCTTCAAAACAATCTAGGTAATGAAGCTGATTTTACTGCACCACAAATTATCACTGCACTTAGTCATAACTTCATCTGTATTTTTCAACCCTTTATCAGTGAAGGAAAATTCTCTGGAAATTGCTGTTGTGCTCTCTCTCTTTCCCTGTCTCTCTTTCTCCTAAATACTGACAAAGCCCAATTCAGAAAATAGATAACTTTTGAAGCTTTGCTAAATGCATGACAGTTATAATGGTTATTTACAACATTTTGCTTTTGAATTCAGATGAACAGTTCTAGAGCTGATCTTTGATTTTTTTTAATATATTCCTCATGAACTTCTATTTCCTAAGTATTCACTTGTGATATAACGTACACACAAACCAATTTTCTATAAATACTGAATTTCTGTGAGTGTCACTGGAATCCTTTCTCTGAGCCTGAAAGTAGATAAATCCTATTTTGAAAGAGTAATTTGAAATTTAAAATCAATAGCCACCATTGTAAATGATCAATTTCCCCATATTCAGAGACGAATACCTACAAATATATATATTCTAGCTTGACTATGCAGAGCACTGAGGAAGAGGTTGTTGTCTACTTAAAGCACAATTATGAGACTTTCAGACCTTAATTTTCTTCCAAGAAAAGCTGGTTGCGTGCCTAGCTTTTCTTCAGAATACAGGTATGTTCAATGGTTAGTAAACCATTTTTCATCTATAGTATGGACCAAGAGTCAGCTGTTCTAGGTCTTAATTCCCGAAATAATATCCTCATATATTTACAATCTTGGACAAGCTGGTTTCCTACCAACTTTCATAATAGATCTCCTGTTTCTAGATTGGCTCAGTTGTAAACACAATTAAATATATAGACTTATTTTTGCTCCTCTGTCCTGTCTACAGCCATTTCAATTTTGCCTGGGATTCACATGAATAAAACAGTTTTTTTATTTGAGTTGGTTGTAATTGTGGAGCAGTAGTCTTTCCACGCATGTACCATTCATTGCAATAAAATAAGAATGACTACTGGACACAGATCTTTCCTTCCTGAGAAAAGCACCTATCATGAAAAACTTGCGATCCTACTACAACAGAAGTACAGGAGACACACCAAGAAAGAGCTTATCTTTGGGATGATTTCTACATCAGAGCTGGGGAAGAACTGCAGTATCTCTGAATGTCAGATTGCAACTCATCTTAAAAGGAATCCAGCATGCATAGGCATACCAAACATCTGGATTTTTGTATAGGTGTTCACTCTATTTACCTTGAAACTTTTGTGTAGGAGGAACGGCTGGACTTTGGATATTTATTCAGGTTTTCCAAGTGACTGTTAATCTTGGTTAAATACACTCTTTATGTCCTGATAAATTTTATTGCTCATAAACTGTGGGTTCAATGCACACCGGATGTGCCAGATTTACTGCAGATGTACTACACAGTGCATATACATACACCTGCCTAATTTCAGACAGCTCCAAGGCAATCTCAGCATACGTATTACCTCTTGTGGACTGCTGAGCTAGATGAAGGCTGTGGGTGGAATATGAGTGCATCTCCTTCATTAAGGTTATTTGATCAAGGAGCTTTTCAGCACCAAAGGGATAGATAATAATAAAAGAGGAAAGCCACAAACAAAACACAGGAACACAAACCTGACAGACAAGAGGTAACAGAGGCGATGACAAAGACCAAAATTTTCCAGTCACTAATTGATAGGCCATTAAGAAACTGTGGACATAGCCAACCTGGACTTGGTAGCTGACAAGAAGGAAGAGAAAAGAGGAATATTAAGTATTTTTAAGATAAGAGAGGGGCAAGAGGGATCCCTGGGGCCAGGTGGAGCAGGCAGCCCCCATTGCTCCCTTATTTACTTTCCTCTTCCAGCTCTTGAGAAACAAGAATTCATGTTCTGAATGCAGAAACTGCAGTTCTGCCTGGCTACTTGGTGTCAGCATCAGTAGAAATAAAGCCTAGTTCAGCAGAATCCACAGAATATCTATGCCCCATTTCACAGAACACTATAAGCTGGGTAGAGGACCCAATGTAATGTCCGGTAGAGCTCATAAAATATCTTCCACGGGCAGAACTTTAGATCAAGCCCAGAGCAAAAATGTGGCCAGAAGCTGAATTCATGTCCTGCTTTCCCTTCCCCATCTCCTTCTCACCCCGTCATGTAAGACTGGTGGGTTATTCCTCGGCGCCAAGAGCATTAACCCTGGACACAAGGAACAAGACATGACCACCCTGTATAAAATCCAGTTAACTTTAGCATACTTAAAGCCCATTTTTCACAGCAGTTCTTTTTTCCTGATCCAGGAAAAGGCAGTCCTCTGAAGCAAAAGCACAGTTTGCTGCCCTCCCCCTACCCTCAGCTTGTATCAAACAGCTTCTTGAAATCCAGCAAATGCACAAAAATAAGCCCTTTAAACTATTAACTCCTACTCTTATCATTTTTTATTGGAGCTGAAAGTGTGCTAATCAAACCAGCATCTAGAGTAATTTTAGTGCATGCAGTCACCAAGCAGATCTTCTAATCAGTGTTTTGGTAATAAAAGACACTGGCATCACTACACAGCCGTGAACTCTTCCCATGTGTAAACAAAATTGATAACGATCATATTGTCTTTATTGCTCTTGGGAGATAACACGTCACTCAGTCTGTAATGAATGGGTTAAAGTAATCCTTTCTGTCAGTTTAGAGACCCTGCAGCCTTTAAGAATAAATTCCATTTTTAATTAAAGATTTTTTACTACCTAATGAAGGAATTTAAAATGTAAACTGCTGATTGAAAAAGGAAAATGGACTTCAGCCAAGACAGTGACGAATTCTAGCATTAAAAAAAAAAAAAAAAAAAGTCAGTGAGAACCACACATTGCACTGACCTGCTACAATTTGAACAGGTAGTTACCATGTTTAAAAAGTACAGTACATTAACATAATCTGAATTATCATTATTAAAATGCTGCTCCAGGTATAATTAGTATTTTATTATCATTAATATTTTGACTTAATTTCTATTCTGAACAGATACCATCTCGTTCTCTCCTGTTTTCACGAAATGCAAGTTCTGAGGCAACTAAAAGAGAAAAACCTTCTTAGTTGTCTCATAAATTAATAAACCTTAAAGTCAGAGGGAGCAGCCTGATTACTGGCTTGGCCTCTCTGAATAACACGAGCAACTCTCCACCTCCAGCCCTGTCCCAGAAATTTCTTCATCAACCCCATGCCTTTTGGTTGAACCACTCTGTGAGTCCTGTCTTGAACAAACCCATGTTGACTGTTAAGGTCACGTTCAGATCACTTTTCCTAGTGCTCACAAACCCTTGCCCCTCGGGCCATTGCTACTCATGTCCCTCACGTACTCGTGTGTTTGGAAGAGCAGAAACTAATAGGTAAAATATTGGGTCTTTTGCTGATCAAGCCTTAACGTGTGACCCACAGTCATCCACGGGAAGTAATGATTCCTTTTATATACACTAAATCTATTTGTACAGCTTGGTTTTGTTACTCAATAGCTTTTTCAGCGTAGTTAGTACCACTAACTGGTGGTACTTTTTAATCACACACTTGTCATACCTTCTCGCCCCCAGCATTACACCGGGCATACTCCCAAGGACATGGAGACACTCAGTGAAGTGTGCAAGTGGGTCAGCCTCACCTCCCTATCGTGCCGTATCATTCGTAGCCAGCCAGCACTTAACATCATGTGCTTCCTATCCTTGTGCTTTGAGTGATAATTAAAACCATCACTTTCCTGGGGATTTATTTTTGGCTTCCTTTTTCTGTCAAGCCTGCGCAGAGCATTGTTTATGCCCAGCAGTCACATCACCGTGTCACTTCAAGTTAGTCTTGGCTTACAACCACCAAGCGACGTGTGGAGCTGAAGGTGTGCAAACCCTCAGGAGGCCTCAGCAGATACCAACCCAGCAAGGCCAGCTATCTTAGCAGCTCTGTTTTCTAGGCTCTTGTTTGTCTCTCCTAAAAAAGTTATATATCTTCTAGAAAGTCAGCCTGTCCTCATTTTAAAAAATTCATCATGTTTCAAGCGAAATTGTTTCCCTGGTTAATTATCTTTTCCACTTAACTTTTGCCTCTTATTTCTACTATGTATCTGTCTAGCTTTCACTTCCAATGAAAGCTAGACATTACACCTCATCCCGTTAAAGTTGGCTGCTAGACTAAATATGTGTCTTCCGATAGTCACTGATAACTGTGACATGATCACCTCATTATCTTCTTAGATAAATGATATACAAATTGAATTTAATAAACTAGAAGAAAAAAGGAAGAAAAAAGGTAAGAGTCTTTCAGCGTATGGAAAGTTTTCAAAATTTTGCCATTCTTCCCTGAACAGTTTCTGATTCTGTAGCCTCCCTTTTGAATTCTCTGGTAGGATGCACCAGGAAGAGTCTCACAAATGCTGAATGGCTCTTCTTGTTTGGCTCTATCTTTTCATAGGGCATTTCAAGCAAGATGTTACTTGAACTTGTTTTCTGGGCTTTAGAGAATATGTTTATTCCACTGAGGTTGTAGCTTGCGATGTGCGATCATTAAGATTTCATAATGGGTTTCTATAATAATCTTTGGGATGGGGGTTACCACGATCTTTCTGAAGCTTTCATCTTTCAAAATTTTTGCAAGTTTAATCTCTGCCCCAGGTATTTCTTCTTAAAATTTTCGAGGAAACAAATATTATTCATCCATTCTTGGATGAAAAAGTGGAAGAAGGAAATCTTTCCTGTTTAAAAATAAAGTCTTCAGAACTTGTTCTGAGAGCCTTATATGCAAAACAGTTGGGGATTAAGAAACAGCTTGGAATAGAGGAATTTAAATGTTTCCTTTCCCTAGTATAGACTGAATGTTTCCAGCCCTGGAATTTATAAAACTCTGAAGTGAAACTTTTGGTTTACCATTTCTCTCTCTTTTGATTCATTTCTGTCTGCGAGCACTCCTATATCAATCTGAGATGTCTTAAAAAAAATAGGGGGAAAAAAAAAGAAAAGCCTAAGAAGTTTCATAGCAAAGCACTGCACGACCTCTAGAGCTAATGATTTGAAAAGTCAGCTGTCATCTTGAGTAGCTGACTACTTAAAAAAATCAGAATTTAAAAATCAAGACAAAGCGATCTGTCTGGTATTGGCATGCGGTGAGACAAGACGATCATAATAGTCTCTTCAGTGTTCAGTGTAGAGGGAGAGATTCACAAAGGCTTGGTCTATGGAGTCTTGCTTCCCTTCAGCTTTTGATGTCTACACTGGGGAAACTCCTCGTGAGAGTAATTCACTGGCAAACTTGCTCTGAATGTTATATCAGGAAAGCTTCCCCTTCTCTTTAGACTTCAGAAGAATCACCAGAGATGGGACATAGGAAAAGAAATACTGGATCAGAGTGAGGTCTATCTATCCCAGTGTCCTCTTTCCAGCAATAACCAATAGCAAATGCCTACGCAAAAATTAAATACAGAGAGTGTGCATAATAATATTTCCCCAAATACCCTCCTAGCTTCCAGCAATCTTCCTTTTAGTGATGTTCTTCATAATCATTAATTATAAAATTAATTTTTAATTATAAAAAAAAAATCCCTCGGGTATTTTTCTTCCATTAGGTTGTTCAATCATTTCTAGATCTATGGACACTTCTATTATGCACAGCACTTTGTGACATTGTCCTACAGTTTAATCGTGTGTCACATGAAAAAAAGCAGCTTCTCTATACTTAAGGTAGCTGTTGTTAATTTTGCACTTTCCCATGATTTTCAGTCCACATTCCCACCTTCCTGCACACGAGTAGTAGCATACATGAACTAGTTTATGAAGTGACTACAGAAACATGTGTTAATAATCCATGATTTTCAGGGTGAAGCTTCCCTCTTGAGAAGCGAGGGTTTTAACCTTTAGCAGTAACAAGCCAACCAAACTCATCGTGACTGATGAGGCCCACATCCGCACCGGGAACTGGAAGTGTCGGTCATAAACACAAAGGTGGCTTTGGGCCCATTTGCTGCCCCTGAACATCAGAGACATAGCTGTGTTCAGCAAGACCATCTAAGCTAAGACCATAAACGTGCACTTGCATATATGAGAAAAAATAGTCCATGAACATCCCATATGGCTAGAATTTGAACTTTTCTCATGACCCAGTGCAGCCTGACTTTCATAACATTCAGAGTAGTTTCCAAAACAGATTATTTCTCCACAATAGAGGGATACTGAACACCCTAATTGTGTTTTACTATAAAGTGAGGCATACATCAAACTTTCATGTCATTTTATGTTTCTTTTTCTTTTGCTGGGAGGAGCAATAACTTGTCTATTTTTGTGTGACTACATTTTTAATTTACAATAAAAATTCCCAGAGCTCAGGAATGTGCTTTCTTATATAAGTACTATAAATCACAACAGTAATAAATAAATATCGTATACACCAGGCAAGCATCAAGTCTGCAAATCACTTTTGTAAGTACACAGTAAACCATACCTTGGTGAGTCTGTGCAGGTATGGTGCAACAAAGATTCACAGGAAAAAAAAATATACTGGCATACACAGAATTTTCAATTGAGTGTGACATGAGTGTGCACGCTCTCATTGTGAACAAGGCAAACTGCACACTGAGCTGCAGGAGGAGTAGTGTGGCCTTCAGATCAAGGGAAGTTATTATCCAGTTGATGCTAGTGAAGCTGCACCTGAAATAAAGGTGCCCAGTTTGGGGGTCTTCAGCTCAGCAGGGACATGGAGGAATTGGAGATGCTCCAGGAGGTGGCTGGGGAGTCTTGGGCATATGGCTTATCAGGAGAGGTTGGGGAAGCTGGGCTTTGTTGAAGAAGACACTAAGGATGAGATCTAATATCAACCTAAGCTACTTAAAAGGTAATTACAAGCACAAAAAAACCCCTAAACGTTTCTCAGTACTGGCACATGAAATAGTCACTTGACTGTTCTTGGGAGGTTCAGTTTGGATTCTCAGATTACCTTTTTTACCAGGCGGGATAGCAGTACTGAGTGGGTTTCATACAGTGTGGAATCTCCATTCTTGGCAATTTTCCGAACCAAACCAGACAAAGCTGTGGCTGACGGAGATAGTGTTGGTGCTGGTCCTGCTTCAAGCAAAAGACTGGATTAAGTGACCTCCAGAAATCTCTTCCAACTAACATTTGGATGATTTCTATGACAATTTCTATGATTTCTTAGCAGGTCCGTTACTATAGTCATGCATCTGTAAATACCTCCTAAGTACGAAGTTGTTACTTTTGCACAGTGCTTTGCTGTGATGTATCAAAGTAATGGACTGCAAGATACTAGTTCAAAGCTCTTTTTACCAAACACTGGTTTAGTGCAGATAGAAACTGAAAAATGATGCCTTTTCTCTTTCTCCAGATTCAGGACATTCCTTCTGTAACTCCATCTCAACAATGTTCACAAGACAGATTTGCCTCTTTTACTTATTTGAAAATTGTCCCATAGTATGTAGACACATCTACAAACAGATAATACACGTCACTCTCCTTTAGGGGCTATAATGTTATTGTTAATATTTACCTTATAAAACAGCTCAGTGCGAAATCACATAAAATCCATGCAATTTAACAGGAAAAATAAAAAGAATCTTCAGGTGTAATTTAATTTACTGATGGTAAATAAAATATTACACTCAAATAACTTGTTTCCTAGTGAGAAAAGGAAGGTTAGAAAATCTAAGCCAAGATTACAGCACCATTTGGCTATTTCTCTTGATAGATCTCCTCAGCTTGGAGCAGAGGGAAAACATTTTTTAAGGAGTTGGTGAAATAAGTTAACAGAAGACACCTGTCACAACAGCCTGATCTATTTTGATGAGACAGTTTAGAACAAAACGACTTGATCCTACAAAAACTAAAGGTGTAGGAGGAGAGCCTGCAAAAACATATCAGATGTACTCTGCCAGCTTTTTAATTTTTTCCCCATTGCAGCTGAAATGTAAGTTGGTGTTCCTGAAACGCCTCAAAACCATGACAAACTAGAGTTCACAGAAAAACATCCTTAATGACCGCCTTTAGCTAGTCTCAGGCTTGCCTATCAAGCACCAGGACATAGGAACCCTCTGTGCAGCACTGTTTCAAACATTAATAAATTAATCAGGGAGGAACCTCTAGTATAGCAGCTGTTGTTTTTCAGCCGGAGGACTTGTACAATCAGCCCACAAACTCCTCTGGCCAGACAAGCTGAACTGAATGGACTAATGCTAGATGGCATGAGACCGCCTAAGTTATAAAGCCTAAGATGTCCCATTTGCATCCTAGGCTTTTTATTCGCCTATAAAAAAATCTACTGGTGCATCTGTTCATCTCTGTAATATACTCTTTGGGCTATGAAACAGATAACGTATCTGAATTAAATAAAGCAGATAGAAAAGAACATTTATTTTTATTAAATAAATTCTACCTGAGGAACTGGGAGAGGTTTTCTCTTTTTTTTCTTAAGGTGCTATGGACAAATTGCTGAGATAAAACAAGTGCATATATAGGTATGTTCAAGTCAGCACCTGCTAATAGACAAAAAAACTATCTAGCTCATTGCAGTTCACCTTTAAGTTGCCATAATATTTAGCAGTTCAAAAGAACGACAGCAAGTGTACACAGCTAATCTGTATAACCCCAAAATTTGTACTCATAAGGGGAAGCAGTTCTCCTCATGAGGGAAACATGAAAAAGTCACATAGTGATATCAGCAACAAAGCCAGGAATAATGTCCAATTTTGCAACAATTACACCAATATCTTATTTGCTAGACTAATGTTTTATCCACAAGATAACATGAATTAGGATTCATGCTAAATTCATATTTAATCCTTCAGGATTAAAATAGCATTTAGACTCAATTGATTTTAAGGTCCTTAGTCCAAAAAATGGATGCTCAGTGTCTGTGGTCTAACAGTCATCTAATTCAGGAAGGGAGGATTAATTTTAATTTATTTCAGATGTCTTAAGTATAGATGTCTAAGAATCTATAGCTGACCAAGTAGTATAGACTCTGACTACAGTTAGGATATGGCGTAATTTCAAGTTGCTGCTAGAAGTGATGGCTCCAGACTCTCTCCTACCTATCTCAGCTGCATCCCTCACAATGAACCTAAAGGTTATACAGCCTCGAGATGAATCAAATCAGCCAGATGGTGCAATGGAAAACTAAACCATTCCGAAAAAAACATATTTTTTTGTCCCCATCAGATGGTCTTACTAAACTGCAGCCTGAAGACCTGACAGCAGACTGCACCCATGCAAGGAATGAGAGAGAACGTGCGGCTGCGAGGAGACAGAACTACTGTTAGTAGCCCACAATAACATCACACGTGGTGTAAGATCAGATCACCCATTCTTAGGTGAAAGGAGCCAAAATTCAGCAAGTCCCCGGATGTGGCTGACCACCGGATCAGAAGTGAGAGACATGACTGAGTGCCCTTCTGACCCACTATTTCATCTCATGAGAGCAACATATAGCTATTCAGGAAGATTTTTGCATGTTTTTTCCAAACTTGGAGGGTGAAACCAAAGGAGTAGAAACTCAGACAAATGGGAGATGCTCCTGCTTCCCGTGGTTTGTACGTAGCCGTGGGTTACGAACCTTTCTGGAGCACTTGTTTTTTGCTGACCCACCTGACGCACACATTCAAGGCTCTGCTGTCATAGAGTGAAATGAGTACTTCAGGGAAGGACCAAAGCTACTGCTGATTTTCAGAACTAATTTAACAAGCCAGTTTTCACTGTTTGAGATTACTCTGTATTCTAACAACAACAACAAATAAAAAACAGTAAAATGACCTCCCTGCCCCCTGCAACACACCCAATTTGAATTGCAAAGTTCCTTTGCACAATGTTGCAATCCTTCTGCATAGCGTGGACATCGTTTGTATAAGCAAAGCTAGTTTTCTCTTGAGATACAAGTGGATCACAGAAAAGAACATACTTTGATTAGGTAGGATCAGAATTTTATTATACAGTCTACTTGTTAAGAGGGGCATGAAATAGAGAAGCTGAAATAAGGCATTGTTGAATGGCATAAATAATTTTAATAGCATTTGTTTTAATGAAAACAGTTAAACGTGTCAGTGTGCCACAAATATACATCTAGCGTCTCAGTGTATACAAGAAGAAAATCAGGAACAATTATTTCATGAAAAATAGAACTGGGCTTCATTTTAGATTGATAGTCTCATTACTGCAGCCCATGTAAAAAACCTATACATTTGTTCAGCTCTGTGTTTCTTACTCACTAAACAAAAGAAATTCCTTCTTACTCTTTCAAAACAATCTTTCACCAAACTTTTTAGGTGGAGACATAATTCCACCACACTACGCATTAGCTTTTGCTCTCCGATTTAAATGGAGGAGTTGGATATATTCATAAGCAATAGGGCCAATAAAAAAATGCCGCTAGTCTATCTATAGCTTGATTCCAAAGATGAAGGAAGCCTTATTTCTCTGGGGGGAGGGGGGCATTCAGCATCTCTCCAGGTTAAGTATAGGAATAATACATGAACTTTATAGCTGTAATGCTTAGCATTCATGCACGCTCCTTGACTCCACTGGAACAGATTTGGCTTGCTCAGTCACATCAAACTTTACCGACAAAGTCAAAGAAAGATCTCTAAACACTAGGGAGTAGTTCCAGGGAATTCACACTTGGCCAGCATCACAAATCTCATGTTTTGCTCCTGCAGACCAGCCGGCTTCATTTCAGCAGCCACCCAGCTCAGAACGGAAGGGTAGGCGCTATGCTGACGTCCTCACGCGGGTGTTTCCCTTTCCTGTTGCGAGTAATAAAAGCCAGTGAAGGTTTAGCTATTACCTTTCATCCAGCTGTCCTGTCACTCTTCCGACGTCTCCCTTGCCAGGATGAAGATTTGAGACGAGTGGGTTCTTCTGCTGTGGTCTGCATTTATGAGGGAGTGCCTTTCTCCTCCGCTCCTCCTAGACGTGACCGGGAGACCTCATTTTGCTTTGCCAGAAACCAATCGTTGAGAATTTCAGGCAGGCTGGAGGTGGAGGAGAGGATAAGTGGGAAAGTACGACCCTGAAGTAGTAATTTTCAAGGGCATGGACTCTTTCCTCCTGCCTCATTGAGCATTACCCATGATTTCACTCCTTTAAATATAAGAATACAGGATCTGCCATTTCATAACAGAGCAACGGTCCCTCCAGTGCATCCTCGTAATCCCAACACTAGACAACACTGAATGCTTCAAGGGGGCCTATAAAACCCCATAATGCACCTAATTGGACAAGAATACACCACGGGGGGAAATTTCTAACTGACTTCAGCTGGTGATAGGGTTATTATTTGAAACATGACAACCCTTGTAATTTTTCATTGCAGCTAGTGTAACTGCAGCTGCTGTTCTTAGCCATGAAAATATCTGTTGCTGTTGCTTTCAGTGGGACAAAATATGTTTCCTGCTCTGTATTCATGCCTTAAAAAGAGCTATCCAGCATCATATAAAGTTTCTCTCTAGACTCCTATTAAGCTGTTTTTCTGCTGTGGTTCCTGCGCATCTGAAATACAGGTTAGGGAATGTGCCAGTCATAGTAGAACTTGTCTGATTGCCTTGTAAATTCTCTAAAATAGTAGAAAAAAAATTCTTGATTAAACAAAAATGAGAGAAAGGCTAAAAGCAAAACAGAAATGGATAAATGGGGGGAAAAAAGCCTTAAAGAAATGTAAAGCTTGTCACAATTACACTATTGAAGAAAAATACAATATATGGCTCAGCATTCACTCACAAGAAAATATATAATTATAGACTCATTTCAGATGGAAGGAGCCATTTGTGTCACCTGTTTCATCCTATACATTAAGTTGGAACTGATGTTACCATCTTTTTCACCCTCCTAACAGACGTCTGTCTAATCTGAATAGTTTGACCGGCTCCATTTAAGATTTCATAACCTCTATAAGGAGACTCACCCTCTTAAACTTTTCTTAAGCTAATGCCATAACACAAGCATGAACTAGTGTATTCTCTTTTATTTCAACAGGCTTTTGATCAAAGTCAAGACTAAATCCTGCAGATATGAGACGTCACTGATTCTGCTGCAGCAAGTCAGTAGATTTTAATACCTGCTGTAATAAAGAGTATGGGTCTTTCCTCTGCGACACCAGCCCATCCCCACCTCAAATCCAATAGCTCTGAAAAGAAGCATTTCCTCTGATATAATCTATTTTTCAACTTCCATGGAGTTTGTAGTTTGGACAATATCTGTATCTACATCAACATCTACAGCCAAACATACAGACAGACAGAGAAGAGAGAGAGGAGAGAGAGTTTTACACTTGTAAAAATATCAGTTCTGTGAACACATTTAAGGCCTAAAATAAATTCCACCAGATAGTTGAATATTCTTATTATTTTAAAACCACTTTTTTACTCACCTCTCCCACCTTCTGCTGCAAAGATCGGAGGGCAAACTAAGTCAAAGACTTAATAGTTCCATATCAGACTTCACCAAAATGCCCAGAGATCAGGCAGTAACCGCTTAGGCTTAAATTCAGAACTCAGATATGTAAACATCAAAATAAATTAGAATTCTGCACAATGTATCTGATTATGTTAAGCAAAAGAATGGCATCTTACAATTATGCCTAACAATTTCTGTCAGAATTGTGCTTTTGGCAGGCTAAGGCTCAAGAAAGAGAACTCTTTCTGGAATGTGACTTCTCAAAGATCTTGCTTAACCAACCTCTTTTTCAGGTTGAATTAAATGCCTTCATTTTTTTGCTACTCTTCTTTCAGAAGAGGAAACACTGTCTTCTAAATCAATTTGGCCCCAAGGAAGTAAATTTTTGACAGATTTTAACTTCTTTGCTGTTATATCCATAACAACTACTAATGAGAAATCTCCTGCCTTGTTTTAATGCAGAACTTTCTTTATAGTGCATCCAGATGCAAATATAATTTGGAATAACCTGCAGGATCCTTTCTCTTTACCTTAATTTTTATGAAACTTCACACTTTTTTTCAGATTTAAATTAGTCCAGATGGAGAGTAGTCCCTTAGCAACACCTTCTGGCAACTTCACCTGGCTGGAGCAGGCACCAACCTCCCTGTTCCCAGCCAAGTGACCTGGAAGTGGTCCAGACAGCACATGCTAGTACTAATGTTGCCAGCTGATACACACTGTAAAATGTGACTGTTTCCCAATTCAGAGGGAATATGGGACAAAACATTGACGATCTGAATGGTGTCAATTGTTTCAGAGCATCTGGCATCCACCAGTGTTTACAGAAATAACTGGTTAGCTAAGTTCATTTTGTTGTAGACCATGTTAGCAAAGATGACGTGATACGCAGAGATCAATCATCCCAGAAAGCCTGAGATGTTGCAAACATACAGTGGACTATCTACTCACTGCTGGGATGATACTATTGCTCAGTCTTAGTTTCTTAGGCTAGTTTCTTAGGCTATGTCTATAATTAGACTAAAAAGGCTAGTAACTTTTCTGTGGTCCTCAGCTCAAGTGACATTGCAGGAGTAGCATCCAAACAGCCAAATGCTCTTTCTCCCCACAAAGTTTCCAGGCGATCTACTGCAAACAGTGCCTGAAATGTGCTGTACTCCAAATGGGGCTGGAGTTTATCTGAGAGAATGAAAGCTGCCATGAGCCACAATCTGCCACACATTTTCTAATAATTAAGCAGACAGGGTAGTTTTAAGACAGAGCTCAAACCTGCTCCCTGTTGAATTGATTAGTGTAGACATACCATCAAGTCATGCATTGAAGTCAATTTAGTAGGGTTAGAAACTGCCTGAATACCTAGTGTACATCATTTCTTCTAACTCTCATTAACTCTCCAGCAAAACTCTTAGGAATTAAACCATCATTTTCCCTTCCCTGTAAGCTGCATTTGGACCAAGAAGGAACACAAGAAAGGCGTGGTGGGATGATTTTATCTTCTTTCAACCTGAAACCCTCAGGAACAAGCATCACCTACACCCTTATTCTTGGCAAGTTTCCCTCCTTATACAACCACAGCAGTCAGGAGCTGCATCAGTAATTGGATGTATCCAGTGAGCAACAGAGAAGCAGGTCACACACTCCGCTGTCTGATGGTGCAAGTCTGTCATTTCTGAGCTGTCAGAGCTGGAAGGGACAATAGCAATAATCTGGTCTGACATCCTTCATTACAGAGAAAAATCAAACATCACGCTTTACTCAGGCTTTGTTACCCTAAGCAGCTCTTGCTCAAGCTACAATAAAATACTAGAAATTGCTTCTTTTTTAAAGGCATGACCAAAACATTTAAAAAACAGTAGCAGTCTAGTGATGGCAATTGGATTTTGCCTAGTTATGCCTCAGTGTAGCTAGAAATATTTTCAGATTTGCATTTATGTTTTTTTCCTGAATATGAATCTTCCTTAGGAAGGTTAGGTAATAATCTGGGCATAAAAGTCACCATTTCCTCACAGCTCCTGCTCATAGAGTTTCCTGGCATTCGATGATTCCAGCTCCCCATAGATTCCATTATTTTAAGTGGTTTTTATATAATGGAGCTCTGTTAGAATTGCGGAGCCATACTCATCATAATAAGACAGAAACCATATTAAAGGCTGATGTGCCTCAAGATTTTTGTTGTGAGAAAGATTACTATCTCAGTGGAATACTTGGACAAATAAAGATATTGATTAGGATTTTTTCTCTGAAATACCATTTTACATAATTTTCCACTATTTTTACATACTAAAATAAATAACAATGGTAGCAACAACAGTTACATTTTTACCTTGTAAGACTAGCAACTTTGCAATTCAGTCTGAAGATGACAATGATGGGATTAAAGTCAAGGCTACTACAAAATAATACTAATAAACAAATTTAGCTCACACACAGAATTTCACAAAGACAACAAAAGCTCCTAAAAGATAAGTAGGTATCACATCTCCTTGATTTCCATGAGATTAGCTGTCAAAATCATTTTAGGCGCTGAGACTGAGTGACTCAGGAAGTAAAATATCATTATGCCTAATAGGATTTGTTCCCCTCAATTAGGCATTTTTTTTAAGTAATTATCTCTCTTATCATCCAGAGATGTAGCACATGAGATTTACTTCAATACTGATGAGTAAATGAATGCTTCACTTTTTAAAATATCAACTCTGAGACCTTCAGCAGGACGCTGCTCTTGTCTTCCAAATAATCTAATGGTCACCCTACTGACACTGCCCCTAACTTATCTGAAAACTCATTTCTAATAGGTGCAAATTAGCAGGAGGTGGAGGGGAATTTCCATTTAACAACATCTGATATGATGTTCTTCCTCACTGGATGGTAGAGAGACAATTTTACTGTACAACACACTAATTATATTGCAGCTGCATTTACTCCCACTCTAGAACTGCTTTTAATAGGATATCCAAACTTTAAAGTCACCGTGGAAATGTAGAGTAAGTCTTTATCTTTAGAATTTCTTTATGAATTTCGGTATACTACAGAAGTTATTTCTCTTCCTTCTAATTAAAAAGCAACATTTGGATCATTTAGTTAAGCTTTAAAGATGTTAAAAATTGTTATTCTGAGTAGAATGTGTAAAATCTTTGAAGATCTTAAGACAAGTTCTCATGCACCTGAGAGCTCCCTGTTGTACAACATCCCTGTAAAAATGTCCCAGTTCATTGTGGCTCTTACAGAATATGTTGGTGTAGGTGAATTTTCCTTCATTTGTCCTTAAACTCCTACTCTTCACTTGAGAGTTCCATACTACATCAAAATATTTAAAATATTTTTCTCACAAACCTTCCAGAAATTACCCAATAATTCCCATTCCCATTTTAAAACAGGGAGTTGCACAAAAATGTAAGTATGTTTTGAAGGCCTGTGACAAGGCAGGGAATTCAACTCCCTCCTGAGTTCTAAGCTATAGGGCTGAATTCTTTTCAAAAGAAGATGATGGCAGCTGAATAACAGATCTAGCAACTGAGAGAGACCCTGAAGTATTTTCTGACTGAAGGAGAGATATATGAGGATTTGTCTGGTTTGAAATCAGAGCTTCTCAGGAAGACATTAATCTTTTGCAGATCTCATTAAAGGACATACCACCCTACAGTAGCTATAGCAGGTGGTCTTTAAAATGCATTCCTAATGTATAGAGAAGAAAGAAGAGATGCATATACTACAGTTCACTTACCATCATTTTCATTATCTTTACAACATAACATGGGATGTTGAAGACACTAGAGAACACTGATTTTTTTTTTTTTTTTTTTTTTTTTTTTTTGACTGAGAAACAATTGGAGGAAAAAAAGGACTACAAAAACCTTCGTATTGCTTGGAAACATTTGTTCATGACCACTTTAGAGGATATAGCTAGTTCTACATTAAGACAATTGTACCAGTCTGTATATCTTTTATAAATAAAAGAGTTAAACTACAAGGCCATATTTCTCTATGCAACAGAGACTGAGACTTGATGCTGTCATTCAAGTTTCAAGATGATGCCTTTAATAGTTGCCACTATGAACATCTAATTATCAGCATTTTTTTCACAGACCAAAATAACCCTGCAATACTGTTATTGTCATAGCAAAGCTTTATTGTCATTTTTGCTTCAGCACATCATTATAACTCAGTAAGTACATGCTAGATAATCACAGAGATTCACTTTGACACCTGTATGCTAATATCAGCAGTGCTGATATTGAGCATTGCCTTCCTGCTTTGGTAGACCTATGACAGTCTCGCTTTATTTGCATTACAGTTGTACTTCCCAGAAGACATACATCTCTTAGGTGTGCCAGGTGCTGGAGCTTTCTCCATCTTCACCAGGAGACAAGGCTGCTTTGCCTGGTGCAGAGGACACTGTCTGAAGGCACTGGGTACACACAGTTCCTTAGGTGGACATGACAGGTCTCAGCAGCACAGTCAGTTTTCTCCACACCCTGTCCTTACCAGGGCTAAATGCAGAATAAGCTGGTATTCAAGGTTATTAATGGTTTTGGTATCTTTTCTGTATATATTTGATCTTACACAATCTGTACTTACGTATGTACACTCTCCTCTTCCCTGCTTCCTAACAAAATGCTTAAAGTGAGCCGGTGTGTGCATGATGCGGAGAGGAAAAGATGGAAAGGAGATCAGGTTTCTTCATTTCATAAAGTTTGTCTCAGATTTGACAAAAACTGCTGACTGTAGATATTTTAATTAAACATTTGCTAAATTTTCATGCAATACTTTCAGCAAAATGTCAGCGAATGTCTGGTCTGCTTTTCTTGACACATTCTGTTCGAGGGTGAGACAGGCTAACGTGCTTGCTTTGCAGGGAATTTGCATCCTTAATTTAATTCTTGCATCTTGGATCCATAATTTAAGGACTTGACTTCTGTTTGGTACTTTAATTTCTAAGAAATAGGTTCATCCCCATACCACAGCACCTAAGTCTTTCTAAAGCCAAGAATACAATTCACTGGAGGCAGCATTCAATTCATTGCAAAGAAAGCTGTAAGGAATAAACACATGCATTATTTAATTATAATATATTAATAAAAATATGTGAAAAGAATACCACAGACTCATGATGTCCATGTGAACACTTCTTCACTTTTTGGAACTCCTCTTCTGTTACAGAGCTATTTTTAGCTCAACTCAGCCCTCAAGTTGATAGATATGGTAATGTACCCAGTTTTAAGATTTAAGTCAGAGCAGGGAGAGGTAGATCAGTTTTCACTGCATTCTTTAGAAGTCAGTCTGCACTTCCTTTTTCAAACTGCTTTTCTTTCATGTGTGAAAAAGCCAAGATATCAGGTCTGTGAAGAGTAGAAGAAACCGACATGTGGCATATATGTGAGAATCTTATTTACATACAACCGGATCAAATTCCTCATGACTCAAGGTGAAGAGAATGGAAGTGACATCTAAAAAAACCATGTCCATGGGCAGACACCCAGCCACCTGCGAAACTTGTGCTGCTGCCAGAAAGGAGAGCAGCCAGTTACACGGCAATAAAATCATGCATTAGTCGGGGCCAGATAGTGCTCATTGAAAAAATCTCTTTCTGACTTGAGACTGATTTGCAGAGGCTGACTCTGCCAGCATAGTAGTTATAATTGACAGCTCCATGTCAGAGAGACAGAATATCATATGGAGCAATCCTGAATGGTCCTCCTGGTGTTCTACTCATCTTCCTGGCTCACCCAGTAGTTCTGCTGTACCACTTGCTTTAAGATAAGAATAGCCCAGCAACTGCTGAACATTTATTCTTGCACTTCCACATAGTTATCCAGGTGTTTCCTCTTATAAGCTGTGGCTGCTCTCACCTGGGAAGGATCTCTTATCAGATAGTTGAAGCTACTTCCATGAATAAACATCCATTCACCCTCCATTACCATTCATCAAGCACATTGTAACTCTGTATGTAATCTTTGGAGCTACCCCAATAGAGTATCTAGCCAGAACATTATAAAGACTGGACCCCCTGTTTATCTTTGAGTGATCTGAGTGGTACTGGTAGTGCTAATTCCAACACAGAATCACAGAATCAGTAAGGTTGGAAGGGACCTCTGGAGATCATCTAGTCCAACCCCCCTGCTCAGCACGGTCACCTAGAGCATGTTAGACAGGGTTGTGTTCAGGTGGGCCTTGAAGATCTAAAGAGAAGGAGACTCCACAACCTCTCTGGGCAACCTGGTCCAGTGCTCCATCACTCTCACAGGGAAGAAATTCCCCCTCACGTTCAGGCGGAACTTCCTGTGCTTCAATTTCTGCCCATTGCCTCTTGTCCTGTCACATGGGACAACTGAAAATATATTGTAGACAGCAGGAGATCCTCTATATATATCGCTAAAGGGAAATTAATGAGAATATTGTAGCTTGTTCTGATGTTAGATTATGATAAAATTTCCTGCATTTTCATTGATTTTTAAGAGCTTGCTACATCTCTTAAAAGCAATCATTTTACAATCATTTTAAAATATTGAAAGATTTAATATAAAGAATCAGAATATTTAGACCTATTTGAATCTGAATGTCAGTTTATATTAAGCTCTGAAAAAAAAAATGAAGACATATCTCAAAAATGGCCTGGCTCAATGGAGAAGTTAGAGCTCCAACTCTAAAGAGGCTCAGAACTACCTATCACAAGGACAGAGAAAGGCAGGATAAGCACCAGCTTAGGGAGGAGGAAAAATCTCAGTACTGTTGGGGCAACATAATATTCTGTTACATCTGGATTCTGGAGAGAAAACCAGAAAGCCTAATACTGAGAAAGGGGATTTATTTTTCTCTAGTCTATGGTGGTGGGATACATGGCACAACACAAAAACTGAAAAAGTCTTTGTCGGAGTCACGTTTCATGCAGCAGGAGCTCATTAGAATTGGCTTCGGTGAAAGGTGGTCGAGCCCAGGGGAACCCCTTTAAGTATGAGCCTGGGTCTGCTCAGGAGCTGCGCACCATGAAGGTGTTGAGCCAATGGGAAGACGAAACCTGGTAATCTCAAATCCACCTGAAAA
This sequence comes from Rhea pennata, assembly GCF_028389875.1. Lineage (NCBI taxonomy): Eukaryota > Metazoa > Chordata > Aves > Rheiformes > Rheidae > Rhea > Rhea pennata. The sequence goes on from NC_084666.1 coordinate 5,696,546, forward strand.
TGTAGGATTCGTGTTTTCCTCCCTCTCTAGGAGGAGGCTTACAGCAGCTCCAGCTCTCCACAGTTCTTAAGCTTGATAGCTCTCAGCATAGTTAATCCTGTTCACCCCAGAAAGCACATGGCAGACAGTAAAGAAGAGCAGCAAAAGCCAAAAGATTCTAGAAGAAGTAGTAATGAGAAATGACTGTTCAGTTCAGTACTCATTCAGCACTCAATATGACAATACCCCTGAGACCAACTCAGTGTGGTCTCAGCAGACAGGATGGCATAAAGCGCAGAAAAGGATTAAATTTTTATTTTTATTATTTTCAATAGGATATTAAAATCCTTTCTGTAATTGGAGATATTAACAGCTTCTCCTATTAAATATGGTGCTAATGAGACCAAGAATTGTTCATAAGAACACTAGAGCAAATGGTGAGATATCCTGGGGTTTAAATTAGATTTCTAATTCCTCCTAGGCAGAGATTTGCTTGTCTCAGGACAAATTCATTTAAGTAAATGTTGCCCAGGGTTTCACAGTGCTTAGAGATCAATTTTATAATCAAGCTACAGTGCCTTATCAGGTTCCCACACGTCATCCGAGTTCTGCCCAAGCCCTGTCCTGTCTCAGCCATTCATGCACAAGGCAACGGAACTGACTTCAGTTTGGGGTTAAGCTAAGCACAATTAATTATCTTACATTTGCAGCAGCTAGAAGTGTGAAATGAGAGGTTATCACTGCCTCTCTGAAAGCACGCTAACGCAGCTGGAACACCAAGCCTTTATTTAACAATTCTTCCATTTTTTTCACTTATAAAGTGATTATCCAAGATAAATCAAGTGTGATTCACAAACCTTCAAGCATAGTGCTGATTCCTATTTATAAAGTGTTTTCATTTCCTGTAGCATAATGAACCGTTTGGCAGCAGGATGCCATGCAGGCTGGCAAATCCCAGGGGCCAGTGTCAGCAGGGTGTCCCCGCAGTGGCAAGGCAGAGCCTCACTGCTGGCGCCCATCCGACTACACCACGATGGAGCAGAGCATCTCTGCGGGGACAGGCCGAGCCTGGGCTGGGTGATCATGTAACCGGGGTCAGACACAGCTCTGCACAAGTTGAGCAAGACTCTGACATTTTGGAGGTTTACTTTGTTCCTAACTCCAGGTTCATCTGTTTTCAAAGGGATAATTTTTGTTAAAAGCATTGCACAAAAGGATGTGCGCAAGAGTCTGCCTGGCGTAATTACTGTCTTAATCAAAAAAAAAAGGAGGGGGGGCAAAAGGGAAAAAAAGACAAAAAAAAAATCTGTTGTTGTTATTGACCTTAGTAATAGCTCTGGCTATTTTACTCATCTTTAACTGTGTCCTTTAAAACAAATCAAAAACTTCTTCTTCTTGACTGGAAAAGTGAGAGTTCTATATCTTATGAACTCCAAGAGCAAGTAGTAGGATTAAGGCCTATCATTTCTTTTATCTCTGGACTATGAATTTCTGCTATTTTTATATAGAAAAAATGCTAGATGTACAACAGCTTTGTAGACTCTTTGCTGTCAGAAAAGTCCTGACTCAGACAATGTCCTGGAATACGGAGGAAAAAGGTCAAATCAGAGAGAAGACGAATATGCAAATAAAGTGGACCATATTTTTTAGATTTTCACAGTGAGGCTGTGACAGAGAAGGACTGAAAATCTATGGCTGTTGGCTCTTACTACAATGTGCTGTCTACTAGAACAGACTTTGTTATAAGTGAGTTTACTGTCAGAGACTTTAAGTGTGTTGAGGTACAAGTGAGTTTGATGTTAACAAAACTTTAATGGATACAGGCAGATGCCTACAGATTTTAATGAAATGTTTTTGCAAAAGTAGTGACAGTGACATTGCAGCTTCGAAGCCATGTACAAGCTCTGTGCAATAAAGCATCCAAGTCTGCTGAACCTGAGCCATGCAAGAGAACCGGGAGGAAATAGCAAGCGATAGCACTGGGTGACTCATTGCTCCAAGGGATGGAAGACCCTTCCACTGACGCAATTCGCTGTCAGGAGAGGTCTGCTGCTTGCTAGGGCCTTGGATCTGGGACATTGTGGAGAGGAAACATCTCTTGTGTTGGGCGGAGTGGTTGATAAACCAGACAGCTGCACTGTCATGCAGGCAGACCTGTCAGGCTGGAGAAATTGCCAAAAGCAACCTCATGAAATTCAACAGAGGGAAGTGCAAATCCTGAGCTGATTTGGAAGAGTATTGCCAGCACGTAGAGGGAGGTGATCCTCAGAGCAGAGGCTCAGGGCACATCTGCACCGCAAGTAGTTATGGGCTCCTCAGCACGAGAAGGACATGGACATACTGGAGAGAGTTCAGCCAAGAGTCATGAAGATGATTAAGGGACTGGAGCATGTGTCATAGGAGGAGAGGCTGAGAAAACTAAGAATGTTTAGTCCTCAGAAAAGAAGGCTCAGACCAGGGACCTTATCAATACGTATAAATACCAGATGGGAGGGAGTAAAGAAAATGGAGCCAGACTCTTCTCAGTGGTGACAAGTGAAAGGTTGAGAGGCAGTAGGCACAAACTGAAATACAAGCAATTCCATTTAAACATAAACTTTTTTTATGATGGAGTGAGGCTTCTGGGAGAGATGATGTTTAATTATATGAAGTGATATGTTTGAGGAAAGGGAAACATAGATCTGGCATGCTTTTTCTTAAACTCTGAAATGGAAGTGGAAAACTTCAAAGCTAACCACAGCATGAGAATAATCTGCCAAAATAGACAACATTTTACAAGATGTCATTAACGATTTTGCTATGACCATTCTTCACAGATTTCTACCTGAAAATACTAACTTACTTTATAATATACCTAAATATAGAAAGCATACGTTCAGATGTGGATCAAAGTCTAGCTTGAGGCACAGTCACAGCAGGCAGTTGCCATGGACATTGAAAGAGCCAAGGCTCTGCAGCTTATTTCTCTCATCCTAATGCCCTAGAGTATCAAACTGGCAGCTGCTGTTGCTACCCCTGGGAGGGAATTTAGAACAGGTCGAGAAGTGCTTCCACGGAGAGATGCTCCACCAGGAAATCTCTGCTTTCAACTCTCTCCTCCCCTAACAGCAGCAGGGCACAAGCCTGATTGCCTAAGGCATTCCTCTATTCTACATCTCCCCTCTTCTGCTGTTTTGTTCCATATTTCCCTTCCTGTATCAAGCCCACACCACTGGGGAATCATAGAATCAGTAAGGTTGGAAGGGACCTCTGGAGATCATCTAGTCCAACCCCCCTGCTCAGCACGGTCACCTAGAGCATGGTAGACAGGGTTGTGTTCAGGTGGGCCTTGAAGATCTAAAGAGAAGGAGACTCCACAACCTCTCTGGGCAACCTGCTCCAGTGCTCCATCACTCTCACAGGGAAGAAATTCCCCCTCACGGTCAGGCGGAACTTCCTATGCTTCAATTTCTGCCCATTGCCTCTTGTCCTGTCACACGGGACAACTGAAAAGAGTTTGTCCCCTTCCCCTTGACACCCTCCCTTCAGGTACTTGTACACATTGATCAGATCCCCCCTCAGTCTTCTCTTCCCCAGACTGAAGAGGCCCAGCTCTCGCAGCCGTTCCTCATAGGGCAGATGCTCCAGCCCTCGGATCATCTTTGTAGCCCTACGCTGGACTCTCTCCAGTAGCTCCACATCTCTCTTGTACTGGAGAGCCCAGAACTGGACCCAGTACTCAAGATGAGACCTCACCAGGGCTGAGTAGAGGGACAGGATCACCTCCCTCCACCTACTGGCAACACTCATCCTAAGGCACCCCAGGAGACCATTGGCCTTCTTGGCCACAAGGGCACATTGCTGGCTCATGGTCGACTTGTCATCCACCAGCACTCCCAGGTCCTTCTCTGCAGAGCTGGTCTCCAGCAGGTCAGCCCCCAGCTTGTACTGATGCCTAGGGTTATTTCTCTCTAGGTGCAGGACTCTGCACTTGCCCTTGTGAAATCTCAGCAGGTTCCTCTCTGCCCAGCTCTGCAGCCTGTCCAGGTCTCTCTGAACGGCAGCACAGCCCTAAGGTGTGTCAGCCACTCCTCCCAGCTTGGTATCTTCAGCAAACTTGCTGAGGAGGCACTCCATCTCCTCATCCAGGTCACTGATGAAAAAGTTGAACAAGATGGGACCCAGTCCTGAGTCCTGGGGGATGCCACTAGCCACAGGCCTCCAACTAGACTCCACGCCACTGATGACGACCCTCTGAGCTCTGCCTTTCAGCCAGCTCTCAATCCACCTCGCTGTCCACTCATCTAACCCACACTTCCTGAGCTTATCTAGGAGGATGTTATGACCTTCAGTTGGCTTTGGAAGAAAGGTAGTCTTTCTTCTCTGCTGTACATCAGCCCACTGAAAAGTAAAGTAAGTGTGGCCATGCGTACACTCCTTTGGCTGAACTATCCAGACACTGTTTTAAGTCCAGTTCTCTTCTTGTTATTTTAAGATAGAATGAAAATATTTTCCTTCACTCAGGCTTTATTCTAGTCCATCATAAATTTTGACTATTAGGAGAAATTTTAATGGTCAAACTCTGGAGTGAGAGAGATTTTGAGATTTCCCAGAAAATCTGCATTCCATTCCTTGACACTTCTAGCAGTAATTATACTATCTATGGCACATCTTTTCATCATGTGACTCTATCCCAGTGCGCATGTGTGTATTTTATATTTCTAGAGAAACTGAAACCTTTCTTTCCTGTTTCCTAGGAAACAATGACTCAGTTCCTTTCATTAAATGATGAACAGCTTACTTTCCATTATGTTGTTCAGTACTTCAGAAAGCTAAAATGATCACCACAATTCAAATAGCCCTCCACGGAAGAATTATATCACTTTCAGAAAACAATACATTGAAAAGTATAATGATAATTATGCTTTTCAGAAATAAAATGGAATTTTTTTGTGCTTCATCACCTCAGGAGTAAAACTACCCAGAAGATTTTCAGTAAAACCTACTGGTCTGTCAAAACTAACAGGTTCCATAGGGTTCTATTAGCTTTGATGAAATTTTCAGGGGAAGAGATGCAGAGGAAACTTTCCCAAGCTTCATGGCCTTTTCATCACAACAGGGACTCTTTTTTTTATGCAAAGTTATTGAAGGATGAATCTGAACAAAGTGGATTTTCACCCAGCATTTTCACTGGCAGGCTCAACCTCAAATTATAGTCTACTCATCCCTGTACAAAACAAGCTTCAGATGAAAAGCAAAACAAAACAAAAACAAAACAAAAAGCATAGATTCCAATCCCAAGCCAGATTTTCCAACATAGTTTCAAGCAACATGAAAATGAATCTGAATTCTTTAAAGTCTTTGCTCAGTAAAATGGTTGTACTCCAGTAGGCTTTGCTCAGCAATGATTAAGGCAATATGTTATAGTGATATCTCCCTCAAGAGTAACTGTTTTCTATTGCGCTATCATGAAAAGAAGACAGCCCTAAATCTAATATAATCCTCATTCTTCAGAAGAGAAGACTCATAAAACCTGTTGACAAAACACATCTATTAAAAACTGAATCTTTTGTCCAATACCTTAGCTTTTTCCAGCCATATATCTATGGTCAGGGTCCAAGAAATGTGGTTAATATTCAAGCATCACCTCCCCCAAGCTCAAGAACAATGCATCCCTATGAATAAGAAGCCAAGCAAAGGGGGCAGGAGACCTGCAGGGATGAGCAAGGCGCTCCTGCAAAACGCAAACAAAAGAAGAAAGCACATGGAACATGGGAAAAGGGATAGGCCACTTGGGAGGAACATAGGAACATTGTCAGAGTATGCAGCGATGCAATGAAGAAGGCTACAGCCCATTTGGAATTAAATCTGGCAAGGCATGTCAAGGACAACAAGAAAGGCTTCTTTGATTATGTCAGTAGCAAAAGGAAGGCTAGGGAAAATGTGGGCCTGCTACTGAATGGGGCGGGGGCCCTTGGTGACAAGGGATATGGAGAAGGCAGAATTACTGAATGCTGCCTTTGCTTCAGTCTTCACTGCTAACGGCAGCCCTCAGGAATCCCAGAGCCTGGAGATGACAGAAAGTCTGGAGAAAGGAAGACTTTCCTTTGGTTGAGGAGGATAGGATTAGAGATCATTTAGGCAAATTTGACATCCACAAATCGATGGACCTTGACGGGATGTGCCCACAAGTGCTGAGGGAGGTGGTAGATGTTATTGTTAGGTCAGTCTCCATCATCTTTGAAGTCATGGAGAACTGGAGAGGTGCCTGAGGACTGGAAGAAAGCCAGTGTCACGCCAGTCTTCAAGAAGGGCAAGGAGGACCCAGGCAACTATAGGCCGGTCAGCCTTACCTCCATCCCTGGAAAAGGGATGGAACAGCTCATTCTGGATGTTATCTCTAAGCATTTGGAGGAAAAGAACATGATCAGGAGTAGTGACCAGTAATAGGTGATTAGAGGACTGGAGCATCTCTTTTACGAGCAAAGGCTGCAAGACCTGGGCCTGTTAGCCTGGAGAAGACTGAGAAGGGATCTTGTCAATATCTACAAATACATTAAGGGAGGGTGTCAAGAGGATGGACCAGACTCTCTTCAGTGGTGCCCAGGGATGGGACAAGAGGCAACAGCACAAGCTGAAACATAGGAAGTTCTGTCTACACATGAGGAAAATTTTTACTGCCAGAGTGACAGAGGTCACTCTGGAGCAGGTTGCCCAGAGAAGTTGTGGAATCTCCTTCTCTGGAGATACTCAAAATCTGCCTGGATACGATCCTGTCTAACATGCTCTAGGTGACCCTGCTTGAGCAGGGGGTTTGGACTGGATGATCTCCAGAGGTCCCTTCCAACCTCAACCATTCTGTGATTCTCTGATTCTGTGATTCTGTGATTCTTTAAATAGGTGAGCCTAAGTCAGCTTTCCTCAAATTCACAAATCATCCACCAAAAGTACACCTTCTCTTTGCCCTGTTTATGTTTTCACTTAGTATCATTTCCCCCTTAAATATCTTATAATAACATAAAACCTAAAACCCTAAGTGTTCCATGTGTTCACAAAAAATAAGGTGAAATAACACCCTGTATTTTATAGCAACTCAGTCTCCTCCTGTTCCCAACAGGACCAACCTAATAACCAAGAAACCCTTCTTTGTTCCAAATCAGAGAATGAATGTACATATATTTTATATATATATATATAAAGAGAAAGAGATTAACCGTCTTTCATCTACTTCTCTGTAAGGATATTTTCTGGAAGAACCCAAAGTTCTCCATTCTATTTCTCCATTATTTTGTCACTGTCTCTTACTGTTTCTTATTTCTGTGTTTCTAGTTCAGCAGACTGGTTAATCCCAGCTTTATTTACTCATACTTCATTTTTTGCTGTACTGTCTCCTACATACAGAAATACATTCCTTTCAGATCTACCTTCTCCTTCTTTAGGATGCTTTTCAAGGCTGACTTTTTATCATAAAAAGAATTAGCTGTTTCTTTCAGTCTGAGCCGTGGCCTCCACACCCTTTATTGATGCTAATTTCATTTACTTAATGATCGTGGAATTGCAAAGGCTGTCACAGTACATGTTGTTATCCAAGTATTCTGGTTAAATAGCACTCTGGATAAATTTCTAGGGATAATTTAGGTGTTTGGGGTGTGGTTTTGTGCTGCCTTATGAATGAATGGAGGTTCCCTCACTGCCTCCAATGAGCTCTCCTTATGGCTGCTAATGGTTAGAAAATTTTACGAAGTGAAAATTATGGATAAGGTCTGGTAGGGTGCCAGTTAATGGACAGAACATATGCAGTGTGGAGTGTTTAGATTTAATATTTTAGAAATACTGATAGCTTAACAACAACAATTCTTTATAAATGAGTAATATCACCGACATTTGAAAACATTCACTGACTGACTCAACAAAGCCCATTAAAACAAATAAGGGAAAAGTGGAATTATTTCTTTGCTTGTCAGTCTCTGCTTCATTCACTACACCTGCTTTCTTTTATGTATTAAATCATCCTCTTATTATTTCAAGACAGTAAGTCACCATTAATAAAGATTAGACATCACTCTGCAAATGTTAGAAACCCAGTACGAATGGGAACTCAAATGAAATGTCTCCTGGATAACGCCACTTACTTTAGCAGAATGTCATCAAATTAACCCAAAGGTAAGCGGGATTCAGTGCCAATTAGGCTGGAATAATAATTCTGGAAGTTATGCCTCTAGGAAGCAAAATAAATGGTAGTTGTTTTGACTTCTTGCACAACTGAAGGAACAATTAATTTAGTAAGTTCAGGTTTAGAAAGTTGCATGTCCATCAAGTCACCTTGCAGAAGACAAGAGAGGAGAGGACAGGACAGGACAGGACAGGGTAGGACAGGGCTGTAAACTCCAAGAGTTTCAATTATGATTACATTAAGTGAAACTACTTAGGCAAACACAATTTGTTGTATTCCAGTTAACAGTGAGATCCTCTCTAGTGCAAAGGGATTAGGTCCCTCCTGAGGCCTAATCTATGGAGAAAAGCGGCATGGGATACTGAATCAAATTTCAGTATCAGGGCCAAGAAAATAGGAATGAAAGGAAAAATTTATCACCGTTTTTCAGCCAACTATGTGGTAATTCTCCTATTGTGCAGAGGATATACCCCTGTCTAAACATGGTCCCCAAACAGCAATATGCTGCGGGTGAGAAATGATCATACAGGCTGAGTGGTTTCAGAATAAGCTAGCAGTGACAGTCTATGTCTGCCAGGAATGCTTTTAAGAATGGCTTTAGAAATCGTTGGGAAAAGAGGCCACTTTCTCTCTGACATTCTCTCTCATGCACATAAATCACCATAAGCACAGAGCTGCAGTCAATCCGAGTGCTAGCTCGTGCACCTCTTACGGGTGCTAAATAAGATCTTCCTGGGTGAATAGAATCACAGGAATCAAGAGGAGTGCTCTCAAAGTAAGATGCAGACAGTAGAAAATTAATAAGTGGTTTATCCAAAAGTAGTTTATCCTGGAAATTAGCCAGGCTAAATAGGGATGGTATAGAAGGATATTTAAGGGTCCATCTCACTTTCCAAAGGCCCCCAAGGAATATCAGGCTGGAAACCGTCTTTAGGACACAGAGTTTGCTAGTACCACAGGCAGCTCTGTCATATAAACCCATTTAACAATTTCTCAAGTTCTATCTTCAGCTAGGGATTAATTTTTTAGGTCAGTATTCTCACTAGAAGGCCTTATCAAATTCTCATTTCATCTGACCTTTACAAACTTCCTTCTGTCCTCCAGCTTAAAGCTGTTCCCTGGTCAGCTTGTATCCATTTTGTAAAATTTCAGTGTTACTGATTAATTTAAATAAGTTTCACTTTTCTTTATAACCTGATATTTATTCACATCAAATGCAAAAATATTTATGTCACTTGACTGCTGTTATGCTTATATGACTCTCAGGCCAAAATTCAGGATAGTAAAAATAATCATAAATATATGTTTAAAGCTGAGCTCATGCTTGTATGCTGTCTTGAATCAAGGCCTAATCAGCTCTCTGAAAGCAAATGCTAAAGTTACCAGAATTGCTGCTGACCTGTATTCTGTCCCTATCACATATCGTTGGATTAGAATACTTTCTAAATATTATTTTAGTGGCACAAAGGAAATGAATTTGTGAACAATACAGCCCTTAAAAGACTAACAAAAATGCCACATGCCAATTAAAATTGTTTTTATGGGTTTTCCGCTGCAATTATTTCAGGTAGTTTGTTTCCATATGTGAATTCTACTACTAATCAGTCACTCATAAATCTTAGTAATATCTATATGTCATCTCTATGCATTATAAATATGTGGAAAAACAAGCTATATTGAAATGTAAGGATTTAGATTACAACCTGTTTCTAGTAAAACTAAATAAAAATTAAATCTGTGGTGCCAGGTCACATATGTGGATAAAGATGACTGTAGAGGGCAAGAAGCTTACATGAAACTGATAGAGCTAAACTGGCTCAAAAGCTGTCCAACTTTGCCTAAATATGCAAACAAATATCTCACTTTGGTTTTAGAGATGCCTTTAAAATTCTTGCTCTGTACATGTATACAGCTGTCTACCTGAAGAGTTTAAGTGCTTATTTAAGAGGAAGCCAGAAACTCAACACAGATATTCATATAGATTCCTATTATGTTTGAATATAGTATGTTTTGATGGAATATATATATAAAGCTTATGATTACGTTTTGTCCTGTTAAAAAATCATAGCTATTCTCCTTCTTTTTTAATTAAAAGATGCCTTTAAAAGAAAAAAAGAGCTTCTATCAACAATTTAGTTCAGCATCTTAACTCCTAACCTTATTAAAAGGTGTGAAATACCTTCTGGACTTAGCTAAAAGAATTTATTGAGGTGCTGGAAATGATGAGGGCAAGATGGATGGTGCCTTCCCAGCATCATAAAACAAACGGCTACCACTTTCTCTTCCCCTCGATTAAAGCAAAGGAAACCTTTCCCTCATCCTCTTCGTCTCGTCAATTATTTCTACAGAGTGCCAAATAGAATTACTTGTATTTGGATTTTGAGCTTCCACAGTCCAGCGCTCCACAGAGATTCCTGAAAGAGCTACAAGGAAACTATCTTCACCTCTGGGTTCAGGGTAGCGGCACCAGTTTGTGAACGGGCAGCCCTGCCCTGTGCTCGTGCACACACCAACCCTGGTATCTCCACAACCGCTCCCACAGCCACAAATGACAACCTCTTCTGAACGCAGGATGGTCGTGCAAATGCGTGAGGACTTTAAATCCTCCCCCTACAACAAGAAATTGTCATCTTTTAAAGCTGAGAGATCGTTGCTCCATCAACACCTTGACTTTTGCGTCACCCAGGTCCACCTGTGGATCGACCTCATGAAATCTGTTTGAGGCCTCTAGGTTCAGACCTGCGGAGCTCTCCTTTATTATCTGGGACAGTCAATTTGCCCCCAAAGTGCAAAATCATCCGTGCCCTGCTCCCTCTGGTGGTAGCAGAGTTCCAGTTCAAACGGGAAGACCGCAGCGAAACAGTGGAGTTACAGTAGATGTTTGACAAGGTTTATTTGCTTGTAAAGGCCATGAGATACAGCGCTCTGACTTTTTGCCTCTCTATTGCCTTAGACCGGCACTGGTGGTTTTTATCTCCAGCCTCTCTTCTCTACGCGTTCTTGTGTCTCGGGGTTACTAGCTGTTCAGCAATGTATTTTTGTGCAATTAGCTGTGAGTCACAGGGGCATGACAGCACTGGCAATCGAAGGAGCATATTCAAGGCAGAAGAAAATACAGCTGTAATGTGCAGTCAGTAGGAGAAAATCAAAAAGGAGAAATTATATTGGCTTAAAATGACAAAAAATGTGCATTCAAAATTAGAAATGTGAATTAGAAAATGCATCTAGACTTAAATCTCTGGAAATTTAGCACGGGTGTTCCCTTTTATAGCAAGCTTTACAAAACTTTTTCACTATTTCTACGGAGGCTGAGTCGACAGAAGGCTTGTTTTTTACCCTCTTGCAGCGGGGGGGTCCCAGTTTGCCGTCCACATACAAATACAGAGGCAAGGTTTTCCCTTCCACCACCGCCAGCTACTCTCCATATGCATTCACCCTGCACATACACTGTTAAACTTACTGGCTCTGCAGCACTTTATTTGGAATAAATCGACCAAGTTACCCTGACACCAGCTGCAGCTATTCCAGATTATATGGAGAATCCAGCCTATCCATTCAGAAAGCCAGAAGGGACTAAAGAGATCCTCTCATCCAGCCTCCTAATTGCAGCTGTCAATCTTTCGTGTGGTTTACATTATAAACAAACCACCTGGAAACTCACTCTGAAAGCAAAAACAGACGTTAAAATTCAGATGCAATCCCCTTGAGTGAGCATATCAAAAGACTTTATAATATATCCAAATTAGATGGTAATTTTGGATAGAATACCTCTGGGAAATATACGTAACCATGTTAACATTTTTAAAAAGTGAAACATGGAACATTGTACTACTTAAAAGGGGGGGAAAAAGCCACCTGTGGTAACAGTCTGTATTTTTCATCAGCCACTTATTAATTGCATGCAATAAGGGAACTGCTGAAAGTATCTGACATGACCTGTCTTATGATAATTAAAAAGCTTTTAGAAGTGAAATTGCAGAATGGTGATTTGGCAAGTAAATGGGTTTGCATTTTTTGGAAAACAGATGAGGAAAAAAAATAGAAGAAGAAGAAGAATCCAGTAAAGGGAATGAAAAATATTTATCTTTCTGGAGGAAAGAAAAGGAAAAAAATCACCATTAATAAACTGATTGGCTCAGTCCCTCTAAAATGGAACTGCTCTGACCTATCATCTGTAGTATTGCTCTATCACCAATAGTAGTAAGTATAAGGAAGTGACATTCTGATTGAATTAAAGAAAATTGCATCAGTGTTATACTGCCAAACCACTTAAGCAAAATGATTTTCAAATTTTCTAATGCATTCCATTTTCTCTGACACACAGGATCAGATCACTTTTTCTTCATGAAATAGAGCACGCAAGAATGTTTTTGGCTATAGTACTTACACATTTTGAGTAGCTTTTCTGCCTGCCACCTAAGTACACGCATCATGCAAGGCTCTGACCAGCCCAGGCTGTATCCTGAACACGATGGTCCATGGGACAGAAGCGCTTTACTCCACAAGCGCAAGGCAGAAAACTCGGCCTGTTGGACATTAAAGAAAGGAGTTTCTTGGGGAAGTCTTCTAAAAATTGTAGCCTCTGACTAATGCTGTTTTCTTGGAGTAATTTTAAATTTCTTCACTCCAGGTGACGCTGGAGTGCTCCAGGTGAGGCTCAATGCTCGGCCCCGAATGCCGGAGGCTTAGAGCAGCAGCGTACTACCGGGCACAGCCAGCCCGACCCGCTGCCGTTCGCTTTCCAAGGCGCCCACGGAGACGTCGACGAGGCTGGAAGGTGAGCAAACAACCGCACGTACTCATGGCCGCGTCTCAAACTCCACACGGACGCAGTTTAATACAGCTAAGGACGGGCCTGCTGCTCGTTGGTCCAGCAAGCACGATGTGGAGCCATGGCTTTCGATGAGCAAGCTGTTTTCAGCTGTCCGTACTGAGGGTTTTGCTTGGCAATTTCATTTACGGAATAAGCTACTTATGTGCTTGCATTTTGCCACTTGGAAAAGTAAGTGTTTCATGGACATTTTAAAAATATATTAAATTTGATCTGAAATTATCCATTTCTGTTTTTCCCCCCTTCCTTTTTTTCTTATAAGTGTTTTCAAAAATACTGGTGAAAACTCTAAATCTTACAAATAAATACATTTTTATTTGGAGAGGGAAAGCTATTATGATTACATTATTTATATTTTATTTACTTATTTATAATTATATTAGCAATAATAATACACTTTACTAGAAAAAGTTGAAATATCCTTGATTTTTCATGTTTAACATTCTCACATCAACATTAGTGCACTTGGGTGTTTAATATCATTCTGTTTTATTTCTATCCAGTTAGAGGAGGAGATCTTCAGTCATATCCATGATTATACTGTGATTGTTGGTGTATGAAGAGAAAAAAAGAAAAAGAAATGACAATCCAAGAGCTGTACAAAGCAAATACGCAGCCAAGCTGTTCTATTTGAAATGAGAAATCTTTAAGAACATGGGCATCAGAATTCCCATTTGGATCTGAGCTTTCCTGTTTTGCTGTGTCTAGTTCCATAGCGTTGGATTCATAGGTAAGAACAGCCGAATCGTCATTCGTAAGGTGGTAACTCCAGTTTGGATTAGAAGAGGGGGCACTCTTGTATTGAATGTATATGAATTCTAATATGAATACATCAAGATATATGAAAAGTCACTGCAATATTCTGTAAAAATAAATGAATAAATAAATTGTGAATAACTCTCTTTCCTCTCGATTTCATATTGCCAAAGCCCTCTTTAAAATTATACAGGCATCCTTGAGTCAGCTATTCTCCACATTATAGTCCTCCGGGAGGAAGCAGTCCAATTCAGGTCAACCTCAAATCAAATCTATGCACCAAATTAGCACAACCAGCTGTGTAAGCACACTATATAAAGAATTGACATGCCTTATATCATGTCTATTGCCTTTTAATTTTCTAGCCTATTAGCCGAGCAACCCACTGGTCAGTGGGGTCACCAGAAATCCAGGACAAGGTTTGATCTTGTATTTCTCCAAACATACCGAAACATGTTCTTTTCCCCCACCTTTTCACGGGTGGCAATGTCTAAAATCTCAGCAGAATACACCCCTTTTTCGTCCAAACGGAGTTCTGTTATAGATTCCCTTTTTTGTCTTACAAGACTTGTCACAGTTTTGCTTTGCAAGGGTGATATTGGCTTTCACAGTCCTGGTATGTAGCTGGAGAAACCTTTTAAGTAAGAGTAATATATAGTAAATATATAGTAAATTGCACAACTTGATTACAGATTTCTTTGGTTTCAAACTTTTTTAGAAGGACCTCAGCCCAACCTCAGGCATCCTTAAGTATCGGGAGAATATTACATGGTTTCATGCTGAATTGATTGTGCACATGCAAGTGAAAAACACCAGCCAGAGGGGAATTTTCCACTGAGTTTTGTGTTATCTTGAATATTAAAGAAAAACTCAAATTGAAAGAAATTGTCATAGCCTTCACCCTAGGTGAAGGAAAAGAACAAAATTCTACAGATTCTGCTCCAGAACATTTCATAAATAATTAGAAACCTTCTAAAGGTATTCAAGCAATGACATTTGCACAGACCACTGGGATCATGCACCCTTTCTGTTTAATAGAGAGAAACTTTATCTCTAAAAGCTTCCTTATTTCAGAGCATTCAGAACATGGCATGACTTAACAGATAACAGATTGCTTATCCTACTAGTACACTATAAACCAAAGTCTCAAAAATCTATAGCAGTATTTTCTTCAACTGAAAGTGGTTGAGGAAAGTGTATTACAGATTTATTCTTGCTTTTCTTCTGGACAGAAGTGACTTCTTTATAGCATTGAAAATGTCCTGAAAATTCCTGAGGTTTTTCAAAATTATAATTGATTTTTAAGACGATGTTCTTAGTTAGAAAAACAAGTTATTTTTGCATTTTTTCCTATATTTACATTGAAACAAATTGTCCAAATTCAAAAAAGGAAACAACTGCTTTCCGAAAAAAAAGTACTATTGCAAGATGTGGGAGGAAAAGCTTAAACAATTCAAGATGCTCCTTTTCTTTGAAATTTTTCAAATTAATTAAAATATGTCTTTGAATTGCCTCTAATTAGGAGATCTGAGAGAAAACAGGATTAAAATCTGTGGTATGTGGTTCTCCTCGGGTACTTCTCCTCCTGTTAGTATTGTTTACTTACTGCAGAGTTAACCTTAGGAGTGACTCAGAAAAAATAATGAGTCATGATTGAAATCAC
Source organism: Rhea pennata (assembly GCF_028389875.1). Lineage (NCBI taxonomy): Eukaryota > Metazoa > Chordata > Aves > Rheiformes > Rheidae > Rhea > Rhea pennata. The sequence continues at coordinate 5,711,927 of NC_084666.1, forward strand.
AAGTATTTTCAGTGCTGAAAAGGACCGAGACCTTTACAATGACATTTAACCAAGCTGCTTTAATGTTGACAAATGTAAATCTCCATATGTTGGTCTGGAAAACAGTAACAGCAAGCACTTTTTAAATTATAAGTGTTATTCTAAAAGCTTTGAAGCTTCAAATTGGTTGTCTGATGTACAGTTCTACCATATATCAGTTCTATGGTGTATGACTGCAGTTTTAGATGCTACAATGGCCTAAAAACTTGAGGATTTGAGAAATGGAAAGAGTGGAAGATATTTTCTGTTCAGAAAGGATTGTTTTGTTTCAATGGCTGAATGCTCTCAAGCACAGAGGAAAGCCTAGTGTATCTCCTCAGCATCTTGCAATGGCTATTCAAATCACCAATAGCAAAGTGAAGCCTTCACAAGCCACGGTGTTTTCCAGTCCTTTCCAGACTGTCTCCCTTCCAAAAAGTGCATCTATGTTCATAATTTGGCAGAAATAGAGACACTACTGTTTTTCATTCAGTTTTGGGAATGCAGCAGTCATTCAATCTGCTTGCCATACCACTCCAAAAAAAAATGCTCCACTGTATCCTGGGTCCCAGCTAAGCTACAATTAACTACAAGAATCCTGGTCTCTATATAATTTTAGAAAATTTTGAATTCACAGGCTGCTGGAAGGACATAAAGAAAATCTTCCGTCACTGTGTACTTCTTCCTGGTTGGTCGTCCTTTCTCATTACCCTCCTAAGTAACTCAGACAGTCAAGAACAGTTCCTACAAACACGTATGACAAGAAGATACTGACAGGTAACTGTGGGAGTTCCTTTGTGAACTTCTACTTTTGCTAACTATGAGATGCATAATGTCCTGACCTAAAATTCATGTAAATCAAGGTGAAAAGAGACCGATAGATCATCTAGATCCTCCTATAAACCATAAGAAAGTATGAAAAAAGGAATTCAATCTATATGTCATCTATTAAAAAATGATGTTATCTCTTATGCCTTTCTAAAGTAAATTTCATTAGTGAAAAAGCAAGAGGTACATTGCATATAATATTGATGTTTCTATTCTTTGGTTTCCCAAAGAGGGATTAAAAGCAGCAATATGCATAAATGATACAGTCAGAGGAATCTCTAGACAAGTGGTGCGAGTCCAAATTTTGTCTGCAAGCACATGATACTTTAAAATTATGGTAAACAAGTATAGATTTACCAGGATGAGCAAAATCGTGTGAACATCTTCCTTTCTTTCACTCCCTTTTCTTTTCCTCTGTCCAAAATTTTATGTGCATTCTTGGGATACAAGATACAGTACTGTATCCATGCAGCCCCTGTTCAAAACACGTATTTTCTGTATACAGCCCTGAATTCAGACTAACAAACTCTGATGAGCTAGGTGCTGTCATGAATGGTATTTCAAAGAATGTCCCAATAAATGTACTCTCCACTGAGATTTTTTGAAAAATCGGGAATATTCACTCTGATTAACAGACAATTTTGCAGCATGGGCTGAGGCCGTACGAGTATCAATATATCCACAATGTGTCTATACAAAATATGATCACAGAACAGCTAAGGTAGACCTGTATTGCATATGACACAGTGCAAAACTATATAAACATGTTCATTGTAGCTCTGAAGAATCTAATTCAGGAGACAGAGGCGATACACCTCAGTTAGCGTAATCCTGGCTAATGTATCTTAATCCTCTATCCCAGTTTTGCCTGGGTTTGCACTGTATTTATCATTCTTTTCAATGAAAATGATTGATTACTTTGTGCAAACTCACTGTATAGTTTCACCTTTGCATCCAGCTCAGCTTTTCTAAATCATCTTCCCTTTATCTGACTTCAGTTTTTCTATGCATTTTTTTAGCACGCTAAGACCTGTACCCAGCATTAGAGATGCCTCAGTCTTGCCTTATTGTTATCATATCCATTGTCTTCGAGACATACAGCATTCTCATAAACATGAACAGCTATTGGCCTTAAAACTGTTCTTTCTAAAATTCTGTTTATATTACTGGTTTGCTTTACTAACATTTCTAGACAATGCTTTTATATATAGTTTTATTTAATGCAAAATTTTGTATTTCATTTTTAAACTTTTTTAGCAAGAAAGATTTGAAAATTAAGACAGATGATAGTGTTTTCCAACCCAGTTAGTTGTTACTTTTTTTAATGTGGTACTACTTCTTTAAACATGCTCACTGAATAAAGTTAACAATGCTTGATTATTAGCCCACTTCAAGTGAATAAGAATATTTTATATGCAATTAATTTTAAATAATATGTTAGATAGCACCATCATGCATCATAGTCTGTTGAATCCAGGACTATTTCCCTGAAACGGAAAATTCTCCCATTTTATAATATAAAGAGATTATATACTCCATATAATCATTATATAATCTATAATAATCTACAGAAGATTATAGCTGTTGTTTAATAAACTTCAGCTTGTTAATTCTTATATTCTGAAATTTCATTTTTGAAATATTATTTTAAACATTATTAATGTTTATGGTGCACAATATGCATGCACCTTCAATTAATTACCATCTTTCTATTAGATTATTTTGAAGGAATATTATTATAGTAAGTGAAGGTATTTATATGTATTATTTCCCTGCTTCAAGTTAGAAATTCTTGTGTAATTTAGGTGGCTTTCCCTGACACAACAGAAAAAAATTGACAAAATGCATGAAAATCTTGTTTTGTTGCTCTCTGTTTTATGAGCTATTTGTGTTTGCAATTACTAATAATCAATAATTCCATCCACATCCCCACATTTTCATTCTTCACAAGCGTGTTAACTCTCTTGACATCACTACTAGTTCCCAAAAGCATGAAAAGCATTCTTTCACTTAACAGCACATTTTTGGTGATAAACCTTTATACTCTGTATCAGATTCAGCCCACTGCTTTCTGAATAAAAAAAGGGTCTGCTTCCAGTTCCTGAAGTCTATATTAAAGTAGGAAAAATCCGTATGTTAACAAGGTAGGCTCTACTGACCTGCTACTGTTATGTCTGATTTGATGTAATGCACCACGGTGTCATTTTAGGCAAGGGCAGATCTCATCAGCACATCAGTTGCTTTATTCACCTTCTTGCTATATTGTACATAGCAGGGGCCACCTTCCACATACACCAGAAACACTTCTAATATTGATGCTAGCTATCTGGTAACAGAATAAAAATCAGGACAGTGAATGGGGAAGGATAAGAAGTCATGGAGTTCAGCAATCCCTCTGTTTTAGATTGTGGTAAAAAGCATCAAATCAAGAGAGCATCAGGGGATTCCCAGGGGCGAAATAAAACCTTGAAAGGTCTTTATTTCCCAAGCTTGGAGTTAACGGCTCAAGAGATCCTATTAACAGTCTTGGGGACAAACTTTCAGCAAGTGAAAGAGTGCAAAGCTTCACTGAAAGAGCCTGCATTATGTTGGGGATCCAATGTAGTGAACTTTCTCTGAAAGTCAGTGTGAAATGTATCACTGAAATCGATGGAAATACAATTCACATTTTTCAGGTTTATTTTTTAAATTACGTACAAACATAAAACTCTCTCCTCTCACCAAAGAGCTTTTATTAAAGTGTATCCAGGTGTGGTACCCCTTAATCTTCCTTATTTCCTTCTGGATGTGCCCTGCAGGTGGAGATTTTTTGCTCTTTTGCTCTGTAAGGAGTAAATTCGATCCCAACTGAGAGTTTTGGGCAAATTGTTGTGTTAGCATTTGGCAGTCTTTACTCCCTTTGGCAGTATTTTTTAGTTTGTAGTTAGTGCAGTGGCATTGCTGCATGAGTTCTTCAGATCTTGGATGCATGCTTTGCTGCAGTTTTCCACTAACAGACGAGTATACAATTAAAGCCCTATATGCACAGCAATCTGCAGCTCCAAGTATCATCGCAGGCCCATTTATCACAGATGCTATTGTTTTCAGAATTTTTGTATTGGAAGCTGATGTCATATATATTTCTGAAGCACCTTTAAAACTGAAAACAAACTAATCTGAAAGGAGAGAGTTAAACGCGCAAGAAGCTAAAAGAAATATAAGAGAAAGTAGTATGAATCTGAAATTCAACAAAGCTATAACTGTGCTATGATAATTATCTAGCTTTGTTCTAAGCCTCAAGCCTGTAATCCTCATGGCAGTTCTTTCTTTTTTTAAAACAAACAATCAAGAAGAAACAGCACTTGAGCAACGCACTGTCAGTTTGCCTATTTACCAGGGAATTTCTACCAAATTTGATCAAAGCCAAGGTGCTACAAATATACTAAAATGTGTTACAGAGTTGTAAAAATCAGTGGTTGATAGAAGGGGGGAAAATACATTGAGGTAGAGACTACACGATGTTCACAATAGCTCTCTGATGTGTTTGACCTTGGCCAACTGCCTTGTTTAGGCAGCACATTCACAGTGGCTGTGCAATCAGCACAAGTATTGCTTGGAAACTGTCACAGCCACTATATTCTACCCAGCTGGTCCTGGGAAACATGGAAGAGAGATGAAATATTATGGTGGGGCTATGAAGGAAAACTGAAAACAATGGGAAAAAATTCCCTAGAGGTCCTGATAAACAAGTTGACCACGAGCCAGCAATCTGCCCTTGTGGCAAAGAAGGCCAAGGATATCCTGGGTCATATGAGGAAGCATCTTACCAGCAGGTTGAGCGAGGAGATCCTTCCCCTCTGCTCACCACTAGTGAGACCACATCTAGGGTGCTGTGCCCAATTATGGGCTCCCTATGCAAGAGAGACATGGACATACTGGGGAGAGTCCAGCAAAGGACCACAAATATTAACAGACATCTGAGATACGAGGAGAAGATGAGAGAGCTGGGACCATTCAGCCTCAACAAGAAAAGGCTCCATGCATATAAACAGCTTATGTGGGGAGGAAAAGAAGATGGAGCCAGACTCTTCTCAATGGTTTCCTGTGAAAGGAAAGGAAGCAACAGGCACAAACTGAAATTTCATTTAAACACAAGAAAAAAAATATTCTTACTGTGAGGATGGTCAAACACTGGAAGAGATTTCCCAGAGAAGTTCTGTGGTCTCCATCTCTAGAGACATTCAAAATTCACCTGGACATGGTCCTGAGCAACCTGCTTTGAGCTTGGACTGCTTGATTACAGAGGTCCTGTCCAACTTCAACTATTATGTAACTGCAGATTTTTGTTTACAGGGGAGATGTCACAGGCAGGCAGGTAGTCTTGAGAATTGAGATATACATCCTTAAGAAACAAGATTTCACTAGTTTATAGGTTAAAGAACAATCTGGTTAGAAATAAAAAGGAAGTTAGAATAGAAGTCTCCATCTCAGCACTTTCACATTGCAGTCCAGAAACAAGGGGTTTTCAGAGTGCAGTGGAAAGAAGCCTTAGTCAAGGAAATTGCTGGTAATGAGAATGATCCTTGTATACTGCAGTATTCATAGCTACTTTCTGGAATTCTGGTACTAAATTGGCAAAGATTAGCTGATCTACCCTTAACCTGTCCCTATTAGCGGTTTCTTGAATAGTTTATCGAATCTGGAACAATTTAATGCATTTCTAAAGCTGTTCTCTACTGCCCTCACCTTCTTGTTACCTGGAAGCTAGAATAGCAACCATGTGTCTTAGATGAGTAACAGCCATGTTTGACCATGAACATATCCAAATTATAATGGATGGAGAACAGATGTTTCCTGTGTATTTGCCCTTCTAAAAAATAACGGTGATAATGTATCCTTTTCATAAATAATTAGCTATTTGGGGAATTGATAGTTTCCTTATTTAAGCTGTTGAATCAAATCCATTGTGGTCTTTAGAGAGCAGAACATTACGCATTCCGGCAGCTAGATAATAGGATTTGTGCATTTGGGACTTTTTTGTCTGTCCCCATGCACAGATGTCCCCATGACAGGAATCACAGAGGGATAAAAATCACCCATTTTACAAGGACATCAAGAACTGAACAGGCACAAAGACCTGAAAAACAGTGTTCCTAGATCAAGATAATAACCGATTGGCAGGACCACAGCTGGGGATGGGGGGGGAGTGATAACATGGAGGTATTTCCGTACAGGGATTAGAATGTCCTTGGTTCTGTTCCCAGGGCTGACACTAGCCTTCTGAATGACTGTCAGTCACTCCACAGCTAAATGTCCCAGTTTCCCATTTTACAAATTACTCGAGTTCTTTGTAAAGTGTATTTCTGAGATCTGCTGATAAAGTCCTTTTATTCTTAGCAATAATTGCAGAGCTCATATTATCATCTTGTGCATGCACAAAATTGCCATACCTCACAGAACAAGTTTTTATCTAGCACTATGTGTAGTAACTTTGCCTGAATGTATTAACATGTCTCCCTAGTGACTTACCTATGTTATTATCTCACCATTTAATATGTGAGGGCAGAACTATGAAGCCTTTTATTTCAGTTTATGTGGAAAAGAAGTATTTTCTATTATGATGAAGATCTTAAATTTTGTTTCTGCTTTTAATTTCAGTATTTTGCAGATCATCATGGTTCATTAGGATTGTACTGGATAAATGCCAACGTATTCATTTTAGTTAGATCTTTCACAACTTTCAAAATCAGTACTGCATTCTTCTGAGAGTTTGACTCTTGAGATATCTTACTTGTCATGCTTTGGCAAGGCTTACCTGATGATCAGCTAAGAGACTAAAGGGGTAGACTAGGAGAGTTATGGACATCATTTCGAATTTCAGAAGTATTTTTATTTGAGTTTTCTTTCAGTTTCCATGAAGATTTTTTTTTCCAAGGTTCTCTTGTGAAGGAGGCAGAAAGCAGTCCTAATATAAATTAGGTCAAGTAATCATCTGATAGGAAGAAAAAATGATTGCTCTAATAGTAATAACTGACATGAATACACTATTTAGATTTTCTGTATAAACATATATATAGGTTGTAATGGTATTCAGCATGTATAGTCCTCTACTGCAGTACAGTACCCACCAAACTGAGCTTGAAACTTTCTACTTTGGGCACAAATATCAGAAGCATATAGGTGAGTAGGGTCAAGTTAAACAAGATCATTTTAAGCCAGTCAGCACCTAATTTCACTACTCTATCTTTCCATGACTGCATTGTAAAGACCCCTGAAATCATTTGCAGTGAGTGTCAGTATTAGTCTCTCTACTTCAAAGAAAATGAAATAAAAAGCAGGAAAATAATATGAATATGAACCAGAGCACTGGATATAGACCAATAGGTAACAGCGAAGATTAGGTTAGTGAGAGATTTAGCTATCTCTTCCAGATGTGACCTAGCAGCCAAGTAGAAATATTTGTTATAAAAGACAATTGCTTGATCAACTGATGTTAAAGATGTGTTATTTAAGAAGGCTGTAAGAAGACTAATGTGAGAGGAGAGAGTCCAAGGAGTGAAATGGATCAGGAAAGTAATGACGTGTAGAAGGGAATGAAACTCTGCTATATACCTTTAAGCAAACAGGCAGTGGAAGGTGTAGTCTTGCCTTTCTTTTATTTACACTATTGAGGGTGGACTGGTCAATAAATGATAAAAAAAAATCAAGATTATGTTTGATATAAAAGATAACTGCTCATGTTCTATTGATTTAGAGATTTAGAGATGAATTCACACTAGCTTATATGTCAGCTCTGTGCTTATTACTAGAAACCAGCGATGACTTATCTGCAGGACTTCAACAGACTGGGATAATGTAATCCGCTTTCAAAGTTCGAATCTTCCTAATTTTTAGTAAAATTGGGGAATTTCTGATATATAATCAAAGATGAAGAATCTAATAATCTTTCTTTTTTTGAGACAGTTCATAGGGTCACAGAATGGGTGATTAATAACCACATGCTCTTTTAGTGTATCAATAACATCCTAATACAAGAAAGACATGGACATACTTGAAAGTTCAGCCAAGAGGCATGAAAATGATTAAGAAACTGGAGCATCTGTCATAGGAGGAGAGGCTGAGTGAGCTGAGACTGTTTAGTCTGCAGAAGAGAAGGCTCTGACCTGGGATCTTATCAGTGTGTATAAATATTTGACAGAAGGGAGTAAAGAAGACAGAGCCACACTCCTAGGTACCAGTACAAGCTGGGGGCTGACCTGCTGGAGACCAGCTCTGCAGAGAAGGACCTGGGAGTGCTGGTGGATGACAAGTCGACCATGAGCCAGCAATGTGCCCTTGTGGCCAAGAAGGCCAATGGTATCTTGGGGTGCCTTAGGAAGAGTGTTGCCAGTAGGTGGAGGGAGGTGATCTACTCAGCCCTGGTGAGGCCTCATCTGGAGTACTGCGTCCAGTTCTTGGCTCCCCACTACAAAAGAGATGTGGAGCTACTGGAGAGAGTCCAGCGTACGGCTACAAAGATGGTCAGAGGGCTGGAGCACCTGCCCTAGAAGGAATGGCTGTGAGAGCTGGGCCTCTTCAGCCTGGGGAAGAGAAGACTGAGGGGGGATCTTAACCAATGTGTACAAGGACCTGAAGGGAGGGTGTCAAGGGGACGGGGACAAACTCTTTTCAGTCTTTTCAGGACAAGAGGCAATGGGCAGAAATTGAAGCACAGGCAGTTCCGCCTGACCGTGAGGGGGAATTTCTTCCCTGTGAGAGTGACGGAGCACTGGCCAGGTTGCCCAGAGAGGTTGTGGAGTCTCCTTCTCTTTAGATTTTCAAGGCCCACCTGAACACAACCCTGTCTAACATGCTGCAGGTGACTCTGCTGAGCAGGGAAGTTGGCCTAGGTGATCTCCAGAGGTCCCTTCCAACCTTACTGATTCTATGTTTCTTCTCAGTGGTGCTTAGTGAAAGGACAAGGGGCAATGGGCACAAATTGAAATTCCAGAAATTCCACTTAAATGTAAGAAAAAACTTATATTGTGACAGTGCTCAAACACGGGAAGTGGTTTCCCAGAGAGGTTTTGCAGTCTCCATCTTTGGAGACATTCAAAACTTGACCGGACATGCCACTGGGCAGCTTAGTACAAGTATGTCTGGGCTTAGCTTGTTGCACATGCGTTCACAATCAATCAGCTTTTTTTATTGCATATATATGGTGTTTCATACACTCAGAAAAAAGGTTTGTTGGATTAAAAAATAAGTGTTTCTAGAATCACCAAAAAAATCAAAAAGTCAAAAATATATTTACTCTATTGACTAGTTTACTGTATTGACTGAAAAGGACTGACTTAAACCATCAAAACCAAAAAAAAACTTTTTTTTTTTTTTTTTTTGAATGTACTTTTATGGAATTCGTATGAATAAAAAAAAAAAAAAAAAGAACAGAACAAAATATCTGTTCAACCAGAAGAAGCTGCTAATGTCTTCATGGTGTCTTGCCTTCAGCCAGCATTGCTGAAGCTGGTGACCAGCTGATCTTTGTCATGCTGGTTACCATACATCATGACTGGAACTGATCTAAGAACAGTGGCAAAAAGAAATGTGAGGAAAAGAGTGAAATCCAGTGAAATGTAGCCCTTGATGTTAACAAAAAAACTTGACTGTTGACTGCTCAGCTTTCATTGTAGTTTATTAGATGACTGAAAAAAGGGTAAAAGAAATGCTTTTGAGATGTACAGAGTGGGTTAGCATGGATCCAGCCCCTTCCATTACATGGAAAGTAATTACAAAATGCCTAGATCTCTAGTTTCTTAATTCTAATTTGGGGGAAGAGGGAGGGAAGGGAGTGGTGTTAAATCAATAATTATATTGAGAGGAAAATTCAATACTACACCTCATAGACTTGATGACTGAGAATATTAAAGAAAGATTATGGATGTGAGCTTTTAATATAAAAATTTTAAAGGATTTTTACATATGTATAATTATGTAATTCTTATCATCCACTATGTCACTTTTAACTTAACTTTTAAATCAAAGGGCTTTTTTTGTTTTTGTTTCTCCCCCCCCCCCCCCAGGAAAAATGACCAGTAGCTGCAGAAAGTTAAGCTAGATGTTTACTTTAGTCAATGTGACTATGAGAAACACAATCATTTATTTTATTATAAAATCCATCTTAAAGGGGACAGAAAGCATCTTGATTTTGCAGTAGCTTCAGCAACCACCTAAACCAAGCAGCATCCTGTAGCTCTGTCCTCAAAGGTATACTTCTCTTTAATCTCCTCATTTAATATACTGTAGTCAGAAACTATGTCATTAATTCCACTGAAAGTTTAAAACACCTGAGCTGTAAAGCAATATCCACACACAATTCTTCCAAGAATGCCTTTTCCTTTATGTCATGTTTTGCAGCCCTAAGCCTTTTTCGCCTCACTGCAGGCTTAATTTTTTTAACCTATGGGAACACAGCCTGTGTTCTTCCCATAAGGAAAAGACATACAGCTTTAAAGGACTTACTGAGAATTTGCTCAAGATTTGACACTTTTATATCAGACCTGATGATTAACATCACACCCAGACCTCACTCCCATATAATCAGATAAACAAGATGGTAAAGATCATTTGCAAAATTACCATCTGGCCAGCTTGCCTTCATTTGAATTATTATTATTCAATGTGCTTGCTTTAGTTAGGCAATCAACTCAGGATTAGATACATCAGTGTGAGGCACTTGAGAATTTCTTTGTATCTACATAGGATGTCAACACTACAGATCAGAACTGTTCTGACTACAGATCAGAACTGCTGGGCACCAAGCAGCCCCTCCAGACTCCTGATGATAAAACGTGTCTCCAGAAGGTGTGTGCACGGACCCCTTACAAATGTGTTTTCTTAAGCTATTAGATCCTCTTTCCTTTCTCTATTAAAGAGTTTTTACATAAGCAATTTACTTAAATCGACCCTTGTCCTTCTAACAGTGGGATTCATTTATCTAACTGGGACCTCTGGAAAACAAGTTATCTGGGTTCTGTCCAGGATGCAAAAGAGAAGCAGCAAGAGACTCTCAGAGATTGAATCATCAGATTTGTTTTAGGTGGGTTGAATCAATATACAAATGCGTCCCTCTGACTGCAGTGGGGGGGTCTAATGAAAGGTTAAATCCATTGCCTAAATTTTGATGGCCCAAGACAGCCCACTTAAGTCAATCTTGTGTGCTTTTCTGTCCGAGTTGCAGAAGTACTTGGTATGCACAGCTGCGGCCGGAGCCTGTGAGCTGAACTAGTGGAGGTTAATCCTAAAGACTAAAACATCAGGAAGGAAAGATTTGTTAGGAGAGTAATAAATATCACTTATAAAATAGGTTCAGGTCTGGGCAAAAAATAGACAAGTGTTCAGCCGTACCAACCCTTCTTCAGACTTGTGTGGGGAAGCTCGTATGTTTTGTTTTGCAAGTGCATCTGCGCATCTAAACCACGCTATTACTACTACCTGCAAATCTACTTTTATTTATACATTACACTATCAGACTGCAGCATTCCTGCCACAGAAAACTGTTGTCATTTTAGCCAAATTACTCTACCAGACATTTTTTAGCTTTCTGAAACTACATAAACATGAATGGGCATGGAGGGGGAGCAGAGACAGTGCTTAAACAAAGTATTCAATAAGAACAGGTCTGTAACTTCACTCATGGCATAACCTGATTTTTGTGTTTGGTTTTATGGCCTTAATACTTTATATCACTGTGGAATTATTAAAGCTACTGTTAACAATCAAGAAGGAAAGCATTTTCTTATAGGCATTACACTTTAAAATGTATAATAGCATGAGGAAATACCTCAAATACCCAGCAGATTTTGGAAGCTGGTCTAAAACTTATCAAATATACGCCGTGCTTCTTGAGAATGTTCTAAACTTCCTTAAAAAGATCAGAGTGCATATTATTTTATATTTGCTTAAATAGTTACAGCAAGCTTTCAATCTTAAATTACAGAAGGTGTGCAATTTCAAAGCTACCATCTACCAAACTCAACAACCCATTTTAATGGTTATTTTGAAGTCATGTTCTTGCCTTTCTGAAACATGGGAGAGGAAATTTGAAAGAAAAGACATCAAGTTTATTTGCTGTAGCTATAACACATGCATTTGTGATGCAGACAAGAGGGCAAAAGAAGCTACTGATAGGAGGGCAGCGTCACTCAAAATTCTGCTCTTGTGAAAATCTTTCAAGCACAGCTCAACTGTTGTCCAACATCACCAAAGCCAATTGCATATATATGGGGAAAATTTGACGCCCAGGCTGAACCGCAGTGAAGAGCGAAGTGGGAGGAACGGCAAAGCTGCCTTCAGGGCCTGCAGTTTGAGGGACTGTTGTCACAGTGTGGGACTCCCACCACTGCAGCCGCTCACCCCAGGGATGCTTGCCCCGGCTACATGCAAAGACTAGCCTGAAGCATTAGAGGTTCAGCATCAACTCCTTTGCGTAAAAGTAGGAAATGGATATAAAATGCAGTTTGTTAGCAAGCTAAATGGTGTCAGGAATCATTTTATGCCTGCTTTTGCCTGCTCCTTGCCTAAATATAAGTAACAAAATGAGTTACAACAAAATCAAGGCCTAGATTACAGTTATAGAACAGATGCAAAGTGATTCTCCGCATTCTTCAGGGATTCTTCAGGGATTTTTCTTTTTCTCTTTCTTTTTTCCTTTTCCTTTTCTTTTTATCTCTTTTATGACTGGGCAACTCGAGTCAACACAGAGTTGTGGAACACTGATTTTCTGCTCTGTATGAAATTGCAAACTTATATGCTTATTATATTTTAAAATTTTATTTCTAGCTTTTCAGAATAAAAAAATAAAAAAGCTGTCACTTCAAAATAGCAAATGGGTATGCTCAATTTTGGAAGCAAAAGGCTATCGGACATGGAGACAATGTTTCAGTTTGACAGACTTTCATGTAAAATGAAATGACATGTCTCAAAGGGTTTCTGCTTTTACAAAAATGCAGTATTACATTGCAATCGTCTTTTGATGGCAGAATTTTTCTGTGGGCATTCATCTTCACCTAAGAAGTTCACCAATGTGGTAACTTGCTACACAGCCATCCCTCTGGGAACAAATCCAAAGCCTTTCTCATGTCTCAGTCAAAACTAAGTATTTCAGGATACAGCCAGAAGTAAGTTAAGAGTCGAGTAGGGCCGAGTAGAAGACTTAATATTCATCCTTATCTCCTGCAACAGGACACCACATAAGTCAGCTCATGTGCATCTCTTTCCTGCCACGCACGCTTTTTCTGTAGCATTTCCTTCTGCTTTCTGTATTTATCACGTTCCACTTGCCCGTGTCCTAAGCGTGTTCCGTGTGCTTCGGCAAGCCAGCAAACCCGGGGCCCGGGCAGAGCAGATGCTCAGCAGCAGGCGATTTTCTTTTATCACTAGTCTCATGAGCAACTTCATTCTCCTCATTAGGCATTTCATTTCTATGCTGTGATTCACTGTAAATTTTGTAGTGTTTCAAATATGGTTTTAAGAGGTCAATTATTTGTTAGTTATTTAATTTTGGAGAGTGCCAAAGCTTTTTTTTTTTTTTTTTTTTTTTTTTTTTTTTTTTTTTGTTAGACTGTTGATACGAGGTATTGAAAAATAATTTTACAGGTCTCACAGTAGTATCTTATGACCGCTAAAACTGTTCCCAATTATTGAAAAATATGTAGCATGCTGTTGCCTAAACTGGGTAACCTTTAACATGCTGATTTGTGTTCTAGTAGTCTGGAATCCCCTAGAGGATTACTGGGGGGAATTACAGCTCTTGAATCAGTATTTCATCAGCCAAGATATGTAATGAGTAGGAGAAAAGATATACCGTTAGCTCCACCTTGGATGGGGGGTCTAGGAAAAAGAAACTAAGTTCCAGCACTTTGTGCACAGAGTTTGTAGCAGAAGACCATGTTTAGGTTTCCTGTGGATCAGATCAGCACCTCACTTTGAAAACAATCCTTTCTTTGGCTGAGATGAAAGAGTACAGAAACAGTCATTTCTTTAATCAGGTATTTCTTGAATAGAGCTTAATTTTTTGAGAAGAATCTTTTCATTTTAATTGACTACACTGGGTCAGTTAGTAAATTTTTTAAAATATGTCTAAAGCATTAATGTAATCTTATTCTTTTTTATTTACTTTGGTGAGATTTTTTTCCCCCTACAGTGCACATACTGGAGGGAGGCGGGGGGGAGTAGCTAAGATTTTATTTGCTTTACCTGAATGGAAGCAGACTTTTTGGAAGGTTTTATTAGTTCTATTACTTCTGAATAATGTTATCAATTTTCAAAGTGAATTGGTTTTCTCAAATGGAGAAGAAAATGAATTTTAGAAGAAAATATTGGAATAGAATGATGGCCAATTTATTTTTTTAATTTATTTAACCAAAGCTAAATCCTCCTTGTTCCCATTTTTAAATTTAAATGTTCTCATTTAGAAAGCAAGCAAATCTTGAAAAAACACTCCTTACCTTTTGACCACCAAACCAAACTAGCTATTAAAAATTACTTCTCCAAAAGCTATTTTTACTACTGTCATTTTTAAGATGGGTGGATTTAAAATATAAAAACATTTTTATAGCTTCTAGTCTGACTTTGTATATTCAAACACAGATCATGCAGTCCCAGCTTTTTTTTGCACAATGCCTTATGTTGATTTGAAGCAAATGTTTCAGAAATTCACTCCATCTTCATCTGAAGTAATGAAGAAATGTAAATTAAAAACTTTGGTGGTTAGCTTGCATTTTTAATCATCCTCACTTCTACAAACTTGTTCCTTATTTATAACCTCATGCTACATTTATAATTTCAAAGTACAAGCTTTAACTTGTAGCTGCTAGTTCTCGTTATGTCTCCCTCTGCTACATTTACAATAAGAAAGAGAAAAAAAGGCTGTGGAATGCCCTTTTGAGTTTATTTCCTCTTTATAAGGTATTTAATTATACATTACAATCAGCTCATCTCTTGACCTTTTATAAGTTAAACAAACTGAGCTCTTTAAGGTGCTATTTTAAGGATTATTTCATAAGTTTAACATCATTTCTATTCTGTTTTTTCTTCATCTGTTTAGATTTTTCAAATTTTTAAAAATGTGTCAGAAGACCTGGGTGTATCTGGTTGTTCATGCTTGTGTTAGCAGCAGTGTATGCTAAGGAGAAATCAGCTTATAGTTATTGACTATTTTGGTAATATAGTGTATTCCCCACACATAACAGCAAAGCAGTCCACAAATACATGCTAAATAGAGCGTAAACACTGCTGGAGTTGTACTAGAAACTATGTTAAGTGGCTTTCATAGGCAAAGTAGTATGTGCCCCAGGGTCTGTGTCTGATTACAGTTTGTTAATTTAACAGTTAATAATAGATGTCCACTTCATCTTCCTAAATGGATTACATATATCTCAATTATTAACTGTGAATACATTAATATACATACAGTGCCAAGAGCAAAGATGTATGTGTTTAGGTAAGCTAAACTTTTCTGCTTTTCTTCCTTTTAAATTCAAAGCTTCAGAAGTTTTCTTGGCATAGAGTCAGATTTGCGCCTTTGTTAAACTACAAAGAAAAGTTGTTTCTCTGGAGAGCTGGGTAGCCACTAGGCTGTCTGGTTGAATTGCTAGGAGGGTGTTTTCAGAAATGCTCTACACTGGACTAATTCTGTGGTTAATCAAGTCATTTGGGATTTCAGCACCAAAAGTAGATATCTAGGCAAATCTTAGGCCTTTTTGGAGCAACTCTTTTATGAGAAGGAGTCTCCTCTCCATCCGTGATGGATGGGGCTGTTCAAACTTGTCAAAAGGTGGCAAGAAAAGCAGTGCTGCATCAGAGCAGCGATTGATCTAATCCAGTATGCTGTAACTAGCAGTAACCAGTAGCAGATGCTTGCAGGACAAGCATCCAGTGACCCTTTCCCAGAATATTCTTCCAGCCCACCAATGATTTTCTTCTCAGAGTTTCCTGAATTAAGCTATTTAAAGGATTAAATTGTACCTAAGCCTTAGAGCCCTCCATTGCTTGGAGATACATGTAAAAATGCCAACAGAGAACACGTCAAACGCAGCAGTATGCAAATAACATAGTGGTCTTTCATGCCTCCATGCCCTCAAGGATTTGGCAACTATGGAGCCAAATCTGCATTTCATTGCATGCCAAATACACAGTAAGGAGAGGAAATGCACCTTATCAAAGTCATGCAAAATATCCTTTGCTGTTCATGACATACAATCGCTCATGTAGTATGTCCATGACCTATTGCATGACCTATTGATCATACAACACAAAATTAGGGGAGCAGTCAGTGTGCTGGATGAATGGATTGCTGTTCAGGGGGACCTCAAAAGCTACAGAACTGACAAGAACCTCATGAAGTTTTAAAAAATCTAACATAAATACCTGGGGTGGAATAAATCCTTGCACTGTGGGTCGGAAAAGATGGGACTCCTGGTGAAGAACAAATTGAGCATGAGCCAGCAGCATGCCCTTGCAACAAAGAAGGCCAACTGCCTCCTAGACCGAGTTAGCAAGAGTGCAGCCAGCCCTGCAGGGAAGTGATTCTTTTTTTCTATTTGGCATTTGTGAGACCACATCTGGAGTACTGCATACAGTTCTGGCTTCACAGAACAAGACATTGGCATACTGGAGTGAGTGCAGTAAAGGACTAGCAAGATGGTCAAGGGGCTGGAGCACACGCTCCAGATGAGAATAGGCTAAGAGCGGAGTTTGTTCACTGTGGAGGAAAGAAGGTTCAGGGGAGATCTTACTGCTGTCTATAACTACCTAATAAGAGGGGGAAGAGAAGACAGAGCCAGCAGCATATAGTAGACGAATGAGATACAATGGACACAGGCAGCAAGAGAAGAAATTCCAACTAGATATATGGAAAAAAGGTTTCATCATGAAGGTATCCATCCCTGGAGAAACTCTAAACTGAATTAGACATGGTTGTGAACAACCTACTTTGAGCAGGGTGTTGGGCTGGTTGACTTCCAGAGTTTCCTCCCAATCTAAATTGTTCCATGACATCCTCTCTTGCCTGGGACTATCCTGAAACAGAGCTCCTCAAACAGGAGATTTTCCTTTTCTGTCTATATGTACGGTTCAGGAAGAATTTGAAAATTTTGGCCAAGTTTGACTGACTTGCCAGGTATCCAAAAGCAAATCACAGCAATGAATTATAATAAGGGCCTTTTGAATGGAAAAAGCTTCCACTTCACAACCGTACTTGAAATGTTCCTGATTCACTCCTAGTCTTTACACTGGAGCCCATCAGTCTCTGCTGATGGCTCCATCTCTATGGGAGACTGAATTGAAGATACGTGGGGTGATGAACCCTTGGTGCTCATGGCTCATAAAGCCTGACTAACCCCAGTGATTCAGCTTTGATAATGCTATAGGCATCTGAAATGCTTTCACCTATCATACTGTCATCACTGAGTTATCCTCATTAAATGGGAGACCCTCCCAGAATAAGACCTAGATTAGCAAATTTTTATGCTGCCTTGATGCTTAAGGACTTGCATGTTGCTGGAATGTCAAAGCATTCCTCTTTTAATGTAGTCATTTGACCATAGACCTTGTTTTCTTGAAAAGTTTTTTTTTCTTTGATATTCAAATTCAATGATTTGCTGTCACTTAGTTGGGTTTCAGAAAAGGTTCCTGAATGGGAAAAGCCACTACGTGATGCTTGGAGGCAAATAATGTATCTTTAAACAATTTAATATACCTAGACTAGGTTCTGTATGAAAATACCAAGAGATGCAAAAGAAAAGGTAATAGTGAAACATCATCATCCTCTGAGACAGCAAGAGGTCACAAATTATCTTAATTGTCCTTTGAATAAAAGATAAGTC
Organism: Rhea pennata; assembly: GCF_028389875.1. NCBI lineage: Eukaryota > Metazoa > Chordata > Aves > Rheiformes > Rheidae > Rhea > Rhea pennata. The sequence goes on from NC_084666.1 coordinate 5,729,617, forward strand.
ATTTTTCACAAATTAATAATTTCCATATAGACTGTATAGGAGGATTTTACAGAAGGGATTTTGGTTCTGTGTATCTAGAAGACTGATTGTGTATATGTGCTGATAAATGCTATAAAACCACTAAGAAACGTGAACAATGTGTCAGAGCACAAACCATCAAAACTAGACAGTATGTAAAGTATATTTTGGCTGTTGTACCATTTGAATATATGATGGTAAATGTTATCTTTTGTTACTAAAGTTGCTAAAAATCCCTGTGGATAAAGAATATTATTATAAAATACTTACTGACTCGTCCTTTAAATGGAAAATATTTCTTTCAAAATTCTTGAAGTTTCTAATAAAGTATTTCTTAGCAAAAAGAATAATTTTTAAAAATAATAAAAAATAATAAAAATGAAGCACTTTTCACAGCAAATTTGGACAAAGACCACAGAAGTATAGGTTAGAACCGCCACAATAAGCCTACTGTGGCTTCAACCATTAAGCTGAAGTCTATCTGGGCAGGAGATGAGCTTTGGTAGGGACCAGTCCAAACTGAACAAGCTCACACTTTACACCTTAGGACTGTCATGAATCCTGCCGGTTTCAATATACAGAACTCAGTGAATGAATAAAACAACAGCAAATTTTAATATTGATCAGTGTGATAGAGTACCTTAGGGTGTACAGCACAGACAAATCTCTGCAGAAACTGCTGATCCTTTTGAGAGGAATGCCACATTTTTATAATTAGGCCTCATCCATTGTTAATGAAGAAGAAAAACAATTAAATGGGTAAAGGGAACTATTAAAACTACACTTAATTTTAACAACCTGACAAAGTATCACAGTAGCTAATCAATAGAGCTGCTGGGAAGCTAATAGGCCTTATCAATGTTACTGATGTCTGCATATTTGCATAGTTTAAAGTTCCTATGCTACATGACCACAGTGTTATGGGAGATGTTTTTTCTTGTAAATTAGCTTAGAGAAAGGCGAATCCAGTGGACAGTTTGGAGGAAAGTATTCCTATGGATGGATTTTTCAAAAGCATTTCTATTTGTCCTGCTTTTGTTCACACTAGAGTTTCATCCTTCCTTTTTCTTTCTTGAATAAGGAGCTCCTATTTCCACCTTACCAAAGACATTGCAGTTGCCATTTCGTAGAACTGCCAATTAGTTATTCAGTTAAAAGGTGTTCAGTTACACTGCTTTAGATCTGGATCTTCATGTTCCAGCTGTGCACTAATTATTCTCCCTGGCTACATTAACAGAGATTAGTTTAATGGTAAAAATGTTATTTGATATAGGTGATCAGTGACTATAGTTAATTAAATAGGGTGTGATACAAACTTCATTGAAGTCAATAGCAAGATTCAAGTGGACTTTATTTCAGACTTACAATAGGTCACACTGGACTCACTGGAGTCACACTACTAGAAACAAAGTCAACACATTTTCATTTATTCTGAAGACTTTTCCTAAGAAGTTTTAAACTGATCCCAAGATCCCTTTGTCAAGAATTTTCCAATACTGCATTCTGCTGAGTCCTCAAATACAGTTCTGCAGGTGACAATGTTAAATGTGGCAGTGGAGTTAAGAGAAGGAAATGATCTAAATCTGGTCCAAAAATGACCCAAGTCCTACTGCTGTAGTTTGCACTAAAAGTGATATTGAAGGTGGCAAAATAATTTTCCACAGAATAACTACTGCAGACTCTGATTTTATTATATATTTACCATAAACATGGCTTCTGTCATGCTGCCATCTGAGTAGATGTTTTTACCTGCTAAGGTTTGCTCCCTCTGTGTTACACGAGTGCTAAATAACCTCTATCCTACAGGGCCTAATAACATGGATATCTCTCACACTTAATATTTCCCTTGTTCTACAGATTTTTTCTCTCAAATTGTAAAATTATGTTAACCAAGTTAAACTTGGAGCAATTACTTCCAATCTGTACTTAGCTTTATATTTGCTTCTACTCCAGAACAGAAAAAAGGCTTGTATGCTCAAAGCTTTTCTAATTTTTTCCAGCTTTATGAAAAGATATAGCTTCTCCTTACAAATCTGCCCATGTTGGTTTTAACTGAATTGAAAGCAAGACTTTTAGAATAAATGTGAACAGAAGCAATATTAAAAGCATAGAGTTGAATTAAAATGTTAAAGAATACAAGAATGCAAAAGTTGCATATTAGATTAAGTTATTGCAACTGTTGCTAAAACTTGGTTGATTAAATTTGCTAACCTTGTCTTGTATGAAACAGTCTAGGTTTCCCAAAAAAATTTGATATCATCTGTTTAAGATTATGAACAAGAAGAACATTGATTTATTTGTTTCAGTGAACACCTCTAGTGCACACTTTGATTCATTTATTTTGCTGCACTCCTAGGAGACTAGGAATGGAGATGAATAAACATTGCAAAAGCATGAGAAATCTTGATGCTCCTTAATTCTTAGGTTAAAGAGGAGAAAATACACTGAGACACCCAAAGAGAGCTTGTTTTGATGGTCATCACTAAAATTACTTTCTTAAGTATCTTCTGTAAGAGGAGCTTTGTTTCACAAAGGGCAAAAGTCTGAGATTAGAAACATTTAATGGGATTTAAGATACTGGGTGTTGCTGTAAATTTGGAGACTTGATGTGTAAGCCTGGTCAAATGACCGAAAGCGCTGCTCCGTGAGATGGCTGAGCTGATCTAATAGATCACTCACTGCTGTAGTCTCATTTCCCTGCCCTTTTCCCGCTCCCTCCTTTTGATTATATTGCTCTGCAACTTTCTTTGTAGCAGTGCTAGCACTCATCTGACCTTCACTGGGCCTTTTCAGCTCCCTAACCTGGTGGAAAAGTAGGACACCAAAAAAGAAATAATTTTCTGCTGGTTTAGTAAGTTTATGTTCTGTAGTTTTAAGGAGATAAATCAGATACATCTATCCTTTATGGCTTTTTTATCTGTCCATCTCTAGTTTGGGATTTAAAACTCCAGAGGGAAATAAAATTGATAGAAAGCATGCATATAGACACCTAAGCCACATTTTGAAAAGCTTTAGCCATATTATGTTTAACACAGAATTTTTTGCACTGTGTTGTTTTTTTAATCGTGTGCCTATGGGAAAAAGAAAAAACAGAAAAAGAAAAGAATCATTGTTTTATTTCACACAGTAGTAAATAGGAAGTAGCTGATTCCACCAACACCTTTGTGAACATCACAGGTACAACATGACCGCTGTTCCAAAAGAGCATCCAACCATAAAACATGTCAGTTAAAGAAACTGAGGCAGAAATTCTCCCTCTCTTTACACAGCTGCATAGTCAGAAGCATCACAGGAACAGCCAAACCCTTGTGGATGTCTTTTGTATCCTGCTCAGCAGCCTCTAGCATAGAGTCTAGCAGTGGTGTAAAGTCAGGAGGAAATTCTGTAGTATGACCATATTACAGGTATTTTGGCCTGTTGAGCACAATGATGCCCATCTGGAGTCAAATTATAAGCATATATTTGGGGAACATGCAAATGAAAATGCATGCAAGCTAAGGGAGATGAGAGGGAAATGAGGAACAAGAGCAGTGAAAATGGGGGGGAAATTCTAGGTGAAAAGCTAGACCCACACACAGAACAAGACTGATTTTAATTTACTGAGCTTCAAATCAAGCCCAGACTGGCTCAAGTGTTCTTGAGTGCTGACTTTGTTACAAGAGCATGTGTTATTTGCCTCAAAGGGCTTCTATTTTTTTTATGTATTTTAAAACAATACCATGAGCATTATTCTAAAATTTGGCATATCTCATCCCCTGTGCAAATCCACACTGAAATCATTCAATTCAGATACTACTTTGTGATGCATTTGGTTCAATGGCAATAAGGTGCAACTACAGAAAAATCAGCTGAAGACTGAGCAAACTGCAATATTTTCACTATCAGCCCTTGGATGTTTGACTAAAATGAGGTTCACAGTGCTCAGCATGTGTACAATATGTGCTAAATTTAAAGGCAAACATAGGAAGGGAAATTGAAATATCTTCTGAACACTCATTATTGGTAGAAATATCAGAAAAGACTTCTACCATTTGTATGAGCTTATGGCCTTAAAACTGGGATTCATGAATAGGTCCACTTAGGGAGCAACCTGAGTAAACGTGATTTCCAGCCAGGTAAGGTGGAAGAAGCAAGACTAGAATGCTTAGCGTTAAGAAGAAATGCCACTTAAACACTCTTTCTCACACAACTCCTCATATATGCACTAAGTTTCTTGAAGCATATGGATATGGGAAGGTAAGGCAAAAGTGGATTAATTTGCAACACAGCATTTAAAAAGAAATATAAATATATAACAAAATGGATTTTCTGCTAGTAGGAAGAATATTTCACCACTGGCTGTGTATTCTGCGTTTCCCCTGCACATCTTTCAGAAAATAAATTACAGCCCAATATGGGAAAAAGCAGGGGTTTTTTTCTTAATTGATTTGTTAAAAGTATACTTTATTAAACAAAGAAACAAAAGCCTGTTTGACAAGACTTATTTTTCATGAGAGCATGCTGACAAGCATTCACATATCCTGCTTCGTGACTGTGAAATTCTTTCTTTTTATTCTGGACTGACTTTCCTAGTTCCCTGATTTCCCTCATTCACCACACACAGAGTTGTCAGGATTATGCATTTACAAAGCAAGTGGTTAAACGATCAAACTAGCTATTTTCTATAGCACTGATAGGTAAATGTATAGCTCTGTTCTATGCCAGTTTGCATCGTCATTCATTCTAGCTGAAGAAAGGGATATTCTATTTATCACATGATTTTAAGGCACTTTCCAACTTTGTTCTAAATACTGAACAAAAATGTTTCGTCAATGTTTTGCCCTTCCTGTTCCATTCTTTCTACTTGTACTTTCTAAAAAGCAGGGGCTAGGGTCTGAAAGACAGATATTTTATTTAGTCATATGTATCCAACTGATTCTTTTAACCTTCCTCATTGATTACCTAAGCGTATCCTATGCGTAAGGTTGTAATTTATTGTCACTTTCACTTTTGCTTTTCCATTAATCTCCGCATATATACATATGCAATAAATTATAGATGCTAGTGTACCCAGGTATGCACATATTCTTCCTATCTCTTCGGGTCTGGCCTGGATACGGCACGTTTGTGGAATCATACCCTCCGGGAATCTAGCAGCTGACATCCCTCCCCGTTTTGTGCCACTTCCATGGTCTAACCTGCTAGGCTGACAAGTAAGTTTTTGGAAAAGGCTTTTCTAGCAAGTTCTGAGTACCCATGAGCTTATTGGGTATTACATGGTTTATTTACACTGACATAACTGGATTGCATCACCTAGATAGAGAAACGAATTATTTTCTTTTCTATTAGCAGCTCAAACTAAGTATTTCCTGTCTAGAAGTTATTCCCTAAAGGTAAAATAGAGTTTTATTGCCTATTATGAGAGGAGCTATAGCAAATCTTTTCAGCTAACCGCTTTCTCCAGACCATCTGTTCTTTCGCAAAGTTTTCCTGGAATTTTTTTTTCTCTGTTTTGTTTTCAGAGCACTCTGCTGTGTCCTTGTGCCACGGAAGCTCCAAGTAAAGAAATGTCATGTCACACAACCAGCACGCGCTGGGTCATTAAGCCGTTTTCATAATTTCACTTCTGGAGTCCTGGGTCTGTTTGGGTACATCAAAACTTTTGAGCTGCACAAGGCCAATTTTAATTCCAAACCATAATTCTTTTAGAAAATGCCTGATACAGCCAGGTACAGCATCAGCCCAAGACTGTTCCTAACAAGTAGAAAGAGTTAAGCTACTTTCTTTTGGGAAGAAGGGAGCGGAAGTGAAATGCTGTGCCACTTCTCTTCAGGAATGGAGAATGAGTCTTGGTCTATTTTATTTACTAATACCTATATTAGTAAAAATATAGATAAAATCTATAATAAAAAATAATATCCATAATGTAGATTAGAATCTACATAGGTTCTGGAGCTGTGGATTTCTTTCCTCCTCCCAATTTTAGTTTCAGTAACTGATATCCCAAACAGAAATTCCTACAGTAGCGTTACCTACTTTGGTAGAAACATTGCAGGTGTGACTGATCTGTGAAATATTCAGCTTTCAATTCAAAGCTGTAACCTGAATCTGAGCTGAATCCTGACAGAGCTTCCTATATACATTTCTAATAAAACGGCTAACTGCTCAATTAAAAACATGCAATAAGGTGAGAGTCCCTGCAGGTTTTTTCTCTTCCCCTCATGGATGCTTGTTGAAAGCTCACATCAGACACTTTGATTGAAAAATCAGCTTCCCATAAATAAAATGAAAGACTGAATTAAGTCAAGGAGCTCCCCTGATGTTACTTACTTCATTAACACTCTTCCCTGGTCTCCAGTGGATGTTCAAGTTCTCCTTGGGGAAAATAAAAAACATCTCTAATCTATTTTTCCTTCTGTATTTATTTATTTATTTACTAATATCTGATGAGTCTAAAATATCCTATCAAGGTTTAGGAGCTTTTATGTTATATTTAATTTCCAGATAAAGCTACTCTTTCTCTGCTGGATTTTCTGCAAGGATTTTCCTTTGAGATTAGTAGTTTCTTAGCTAAAAGATTTCTTTTTGGGGAAAAATAAACTATATCTAGAGTATTTCAAGAAATAAGTACTGAAGCATAGGTTGTCTTAGTTGAGTCTTACCTACTCTCTCCCAAATAGCTGACACTCATCCTTTTCCTACTTTTTAGGGAAGATATTTCCACTGAGTCCTGCCTAGCAGCCTGAGTTAGGTAATGGACACAGTTAGGTTAGAGATTCATTCTGCTAAAAGCTCTACAAAAAGAAAAAGCATGATAGCATCTGTCCCCATGAACTCACATACAAAAATAAATAAATAAATAAATATAAATAACAGATGTATCCACCAAAGATGCTGAGCAATTCTAGCACAGCTTAGGTGTTCAGGTAATTCGTAAATCAACCAGCAGCAATAACCAGAGCTCCTCTCCTGCCCGTGGGTTTCAGAGGACAATTTTCAGTGGGCATTATGGCAGAGGTGATTTCTCAATCAATGAAAGAGCCCATTATAGGGACAGTTTAAATGGTGGTAAAATGAAAACTATTGCAGCCTGGGCTTAAAATCACACACAAATCAAACTCCAGGTTTGTGATAGTGTGGAGGATTTGCTGGCACTATGGTTCATTCAAAACTTAACTAATATATTACAAATGTATTCTCGCTCGAGTGAGCTCAGCAAATTAGAGATGAGTCACAGCATTTGCTCTCATACAGTTAGAACAAAACACCCCCCCAAAACCCTATTATTCCCATTGTATTTGCACATGCTCTATTGCACTCATTATTCCAATGCTATAAGTGGATTTTTACAGTTGAGAAGATGTTAAATGTACACCTAAATTGCATTATGAAATGTATTGAAATTTTTTTTTCATTGCTTTCAGTATGTTTAGTAAACAGTCAGGGAACGTGATCCCATTTTAGGTAGTAAGCTTGGGGACTTATTGTAAATGTAACTAGTTTCCATATCTGTGGATGCAAATTTCCATGCTATGTATCTCCTCACATAGATACAAGTGGCTTGGATGACTTACGACAATTCAGTGTTTGGATTCCAGTTTTAGAAACTCAGTTGTTTGCCTCCTTTCTGAGCATTGCTTTCCACTTAGAAGCACAGAATCACAGAATCAATAAGGTTGGATGGGATCTCTGGAAATCATCTAGTCCAATCTCCCTGCTCAGCAGGGTCACCTAGAGCATTCATGCCCTTTACAATCACCTAGCACTTATTACCTTTACAATTAACGGCCTGAGGTAGATGACTGACTGGCTCAACAGTTCAACAATCTTGAAAGCTCTATTTTAGATGAAGTACTCCATTTTCTCTAACATGGGGCAAGAGTGCTTTCTTTTAGCACTTTCCTTTCATCGAGAACTTCAGAGCACTTAATAAAAAGACATTTTGTATTTGTTTATATTATGTCATAAATCATGGTACAGAAATGCCTGAGTTTACATAGAGTTAGGCCACAGAATTCAACCTTGTTTTGGGCTTGTTAGCCCAGATACACCATATCTGTTCCCAAGTTAACATGAGGCTGGGGCTGTCTGTATCCACCTTTGTAAGATACAGCTGATGAGATTGCAAAATGCTGCACACGGTACTGCAGTAGCTTGCTAAATAGGTACAGGAAAGTTTGTTGAACTCTGTAATTTTATGTATATCAATAGCAGAGAATCAAGCAAAGGGAATCCTGATCTCTGTATCATTCTGACTCATTTGGTACCGTTTTATAACAAGCTTTTCCTTAAGAAGAATATTTTGTTGGGATGGTTCGTGATTAATTCATACACACTGGTATGAATCACCTGTAATGTCCATCATTAAGTTCTCGTATGCAATGAAGAGTTTGATTGGGATCCAGTTTCTTAAAGTTAGCTGTCTAATCACATTTGACATTTCCTAGGGTAGAGAGACATCCACGGAGGACTAGGACATATGATGCAAGACCTAAAGGATATGCCAGGCAGTGCGTTGCTGTGACAAACTCTTCAATGATGGAGTTACAGGAGTTACAGACAACAGCAAGTAATCACATGGGGATCAGGTTTAGCTCAGTTGGTTAGAGCATCATGTTAATAATGCCAAGATCATGGGTTTGATTCCTGTATGGGCCACTCATTTGAGAGCTGGACTAGATGATCTCCAGAAGTCCCTTCCAACCTTACCGATTCTATGATGATAATCTCATGTGCAATAGCAGTTTGGATGCAAATCTGATCCTCTGCTGGTGTGTGTGTGCATGAGGATGGCACGAGTACATAAGGTGTAGAAAACCTCTTTCAGAGGCAGATGTTACCAAAATTTTTCTTATCCATGATTTACTGAATATAAAGCTATTACAAAAGTAATTTTGCTTTTTTTCCTCCTTAGTTCTCAAATCCTTTTTTGGGGGGAAGTTCGTTTTTATCACCCCTATTCCTTAGCTTTCACTGGGGTGAAAAACAGTATGATAATTTGCCCACACTAATTTCCAGCTCTGCCACTGCCTGGCTGTGTTGAGTGCATTGCTTCCCGCTGCTAAGCTCGGTGTACCACAATGTCTTTCCAGTTAAAAGAAGAGAGTTTTATGGGTTGTAGTGTTTTTGTTCCATTTTGTTTGTGGTCAGCAGAGGTGAAAAAAGGCTGCCATGTATGGGAATTCTCTTTTTAGTTTCAATATATCCTAAACCTAAGTCTACTTGGATTCAAAGGATACAGTTCTTTTCTTAGAGTTTAGGCTGCTACAGCTGAAATTTCACATTTACTATTGGGAGAAACAGCATTTCTTAAATGAGTACAAATACAGAGTTATAATTCTGATTTGGAAATTAGCCCTCAACTCTCCACCAAAATTATTTTAAGTGAATCACATCTCCAAAAAGCCTCTGTACAAAAAGATTGTTCTGCTAAAAAGCTTTCACTCTTACATTTGCTCATTCACAACTCTAAGCCAATTGAACGAAAACTGATTTTTTTTTTCCTTTTGAATTATGTGCGTTCTGGTCATTTACTGCAACAATATAATTCAGAATAAAATGGGAGAGGGTATAAATTTGCACTGAGGGTATTAAGTTAAACAACACACATGCTTTGTTTGGTTTTAGAATTTCATTACAAAGGAAACTGAACTGCAGAAGACAGCTGTCTGAAGCTTATCGTTCCATAAGCAGCAAATATGTCTCAGTGTGTTCATCATTTCTTTATATGTATGTATATATACATATATATACATGTATATATGCATACACACACACACACACACACACAGAGAATGTGCTACAGTTATGAGGAAAAGAGAATCCTACTACTTCATTTGCTGGAATTACGCCTGTGTTCTTGGTTTTGTTTATTTCTCACCCATTTTTAATTGTTACAATTTTTCACTATATTCCAGTCAGATCCCTGGAGGTTGGGGAGGGGAGGGAAAGGGAGGAAGGAAATATATGAAAATATACACTCAGAGTCTTAATTAAGATTTATTTAATCCAGCTACAAAACAGTATTTAGCATCCTGATGGGAGCAGATTGCTTTCACACTTTATGTAATTTCCCATTTTTAAATGAGAAAAGTAGCACTGTACTAGACTGGAATTATTGCTTGGGTTCTGGGATGTTTGAGCTTTCAAAGCATGTACCTTCTTGAAAGGCAAGTTGTCAAAACCCACAGAAAAGCTTGCCCTGTGCTGCAGTCCTGTCTATTCTAACCTCAGAGGAAGAACTCGTAGAAGGGAACTGGATTACCAAAGCCTGCTTTCACTTGCTGTGCGAATCTTTTCATAACATGACCTTGAAGGCTCATGGTATGCGATAAAACGTTAAATGGGACTTAGTGCTCTGGGCCATATCTCAGAAAAAGCCAACCCATGCAAATAAGACCCAGACGGTACTTTCTCAAGCATGTACGAGCCCATCTCCTACTGAAGTAGATGGCACTTAGCTCCTGAATTATTTTCAGAAGTATCCATAATCACCTTTAGATACCCAAATACTTTTGTATATTTGTTCCTTGGTACCAGCTGGCAATCATGGTGGTGAAGAAGTAATATATACCCAAATAACCTACAACACTATGGCTATTCCAGTATACATATATACCATATACTATACTGTATAGTATATTCCAGTAAACTGAAAAGGAAAAAGTCAGGGACGTAAGCAGTGACTTGACTCATATGACTCTCATAGGACCTACGCACAGCTTGGAAGATGGCACTTTCCAGGGACTGTTTTCAACTCCTACTACAAATACAGTGACAGCATTTTGGAGGCAGGTGAAGCTGAGACTTCAGCCCACATGGATAGGAGCTCTTCTGTGACATTTGCCTTCAGGACCAGAGAATAGCCTTGACCTATTTGCTAGTATGAATTTACTGGCATAGGGTTTGTGGGGCTAAACGAGAGAGCTGCAGTCCCCAACATCCTTTCTCCTCCTTTCCCACCTCCCGTGAACCAACCCCTGATAGGTACTTTTGGGCTGAATTTTAGAGGCTCCCATTAACTTTCATTTTACATCCTAAGCAAATGGAAGAAGCTACAATACAAGAGAGTAATCTTTGTGGTGAAAATATGTGGGACCCTAGTTAGATCATATTCCCCACAGTAGAAAAAAATATAAACAGGCACTGCCACAAGTATACACTCACTTCTTAGTAAGAGTATTCTTTAAGCATTGCCTGTGTAAAATCTTTCTGCACCTTGATAAACCTAAACTATACGACACGGGGAGAACCTCTACACAAATGAGAGAACCAAAAATGTGTTGTAACACTATAATCTCAAGACAGTTTCAGTTACTAAGTTCTGAAGCCTTTGAATGGAAAGAACTCTATTGCAAAACTATCATTTTTCCAAGAAAGAATTTGCCTCTAGTTCTTTTATCTTCACTGTTTATAGACACCTTCATGTTAAGCCAGGCAGCTTTGATATAAAGGTGCATTAGCTAGGGAATCTAATACGTTTTTTGACAAGGTCAAGGAGAAATAATACCACAAGTATCAAGGAATAAAACGTGAAACATAAAGATGCTGTTAACAATATCAGAAATCTCTAGGTTAAAAATATAAATATTTGACCTAATCCAAAGTATTTTGAAGTGAATAGAAAGAGTCATGATGAATTCAGTGATTCTGGAATCAGGCCCAAGAAGAGTAAGGCACTATCATCTATTAAGCTACAAGTCAGCCCTCTGCACATTTCTAATGCAGAAACTGGTTTCCAACAAGGCCGCTGAGCAAACGGATTGTTCTTGGGTCACTGCCACTTAGCGCTTTGCCCCGAGAGGAGGAAAAGTCACTTCAGGGGCTCCGTCTGTCTGACCTTTGGGACAAAAAAAATAACATCAGGAGGCATTTGGGGCTCCACGGGCAAGCGCTTTGTGATGGAAATAGTTCTGCCAGCACCATCTGAGGCAGTCAGCAATAGCCTGCAGGCTCTTGCGGGAAGGCTCCATACCCTGCCCGGCAGATGCGGAGAAGGTCTGGAGGAGTGTACCGCATGGAGGTCCCCAGGCTGCAGCAAGCTGTCTCGCAGAATGCCGTGAGGCCCTTTTATGTTAACACAGTATGTCCCCAGCTTAGACCTGGTCCAATTTGTTGAAGTATGAATAATCTCCACTAACAAAGCCAGTGCCTAACAGAGAAAGCTACTGTTGCTAAAGAAGCCCTCCATAAAACAGGTATGCAATTAAAGAGCGAAATACTGAACTGTGTACGTTCAAATGGAGAAACTCAATAATCCTATAGCCATTAACTTACTCACAGAGTACATATCTTCTGTAAGAAAGTCTGTGATCACATATAAAATACTTAGAAATTGCTGCTGCTTTTGCTGTCACATTGAACTTTCAGCTGCCCAGGTTTGCTCAACCATTAATGGTAGATTGTTCAGTTGTCCTTTTGCACTTTTATACTTACTCCCTGTTGTAGCTCATGGAAATCTGTGCTTAAATCTCAGCAGAGCTGCTGCCTTCCCGTATTTTCTGCAAACCTACCTCTGCATATGATGCTTACCAATGATTCCCATCTGGCACGAGGTACAAGTGATGAAATTTACTTCTGTTTCTTTTACTGTTATCTTTCTACCAATTTTATCTGCCTTTTATTGCCTGCAAGACTTTTGGGGACAAAGACTATTGTGTCTCTGCCTAAAGAAAATGCCAAATGTTTCTTTGTATTTATATTTTCACAGAAAAAATGGTCGTTTTGGGCAGACAAACTCAACACAAATATCCATTCTTGGTTATATTTATTTATGTTTTTGTTTAAACAGAAAATTTCACTTTTTCCTTTCCTCCTTTCCCCCAAATACTAACAATCAACATCTTGCAATGATTTAGTATTCCACTAATGTAGTGACTGAATTCTTTCTCATTTGGATTGACTGGGGGAAAAAAAAAAAAAAGTACTGATCAGTTTCTCTATCTCTTACTTTTCATTTTTTTTAAAAATGTTTCTGACAACAATTGCAGCATTTTTGTTTTGGCTGAAATGTCCCATGAGAACTAAACCTACTTAGGAACACATTTATCCTCTAAATATTTACCAGTCTCAAACATCTGTTTTTCTGTGAGTGATAAGAGGGAGGGAAGATGGGGACAGAGTCACAGGAGAGATGACAGAGTCACAGGAGAGATGTCTTTACCCCGGGGAAGACAAACGGAGGAGGGGGGGTTTTGTGTGACTTTACATAAAGAAAATCTCACAAAACTCAACATGTTTAATGATTTCTGGGTAGAATGAGGGCTATATTCCTGCATATAGGAATGTAGGAATATTTAAGGATCACTTGAAGTTAGCTGATATTTATCTAGAATATACACTGCATCCCTCCCTATTCAAATAATTTATTAATAATCCATACCATGGATTTACAGCCCTTTATTTCCGTATAAATGCAATGTGGGCCATGTTCCTTCGTGCCATGCAAAATCAAGGTCTTCTAGGAATCAGACTAAGGACTAATTTTCCCTCTGGCAGCAGAGCAAATAGAGTTCAAAAGGCTGAAAGATAGAAGCAGGAAATTATGGGATTTCTGTTAACTGACAAAATGTATTTGGATTCTGTGTGCTTAACGAAGCTGGGGAGCAGGCAGGGAGAAAGTGAATTTCATAACCAGAAATCACTCGAATTTATAAAATAGGAGTGGAAACTTCTGTGGCTTAGAATTTACAATTTTGTGTTGGAAGATGATTTTAAAGGTTGAATAGTTTGTGATTAACAAGAATCTAGTATAATGCTATTAACATAATTAAGGAACTTAAACAATTTGAGTTACCGGGAAGATATTATTTTTAGATGCTGGGTACAAATCTGTAGATAACTGACTTAACAACTGCATAAAGGAAATTAACATGCTAAAAATATTTTTAAAAAGAACAAATAGGAAAAATAAATAATGATGAAAATGATGTTTTAATTATCCTTAAGTGGAAAAACACAAATTCATACTTTCTCACTAACCTTTCATGTATATAATTTGTTTTCTCCTGACTCTGGTTTTAGTAAACTGCTGATTAACACGGTAGCATAGGTTATGGATGACCATTCACTAAATTATCTGACTCCCTACTTTTTAGAACCAATAGCTGAAGATTACTGAAGCAAAAACATAACTACTTTCTAGTAGCAGTGTGTGTTAATGAAAAAGGTCTAAACCACACACAACTGCATAGGACAACTCAATTATGCGTCCTAGGTGTTAAGTAGTTGAGTGAGCATTTTTAAATAACATTTAAACGGCATCTCTTTTCTACAGCTGTCGTTGTTTTCAAAATGCCTATATTTTACCTGCATTTGTGCTCTAATTTCTAAAGTAACATTTTCAAGCAGCTGTTCTCTCTTCTGTCAATAGCTCTTGCTTTATAATCACCACTAATGAGCCAGCAAAACTCCCACTGCATTCCCTCAAGCTATAATGAACAAGGAGACGGAGTTTTCAAACTTATTTTCATTTAACCAACATTTCAAGTACCAAAGTTGAGAAGGTTTTTCAATGGCATTTATGCTAGAAAAGGGAGCAACTTTTTGTTCAATATAGATTTGATGAAAGCCCTGTCCGTCCTTAACCTACCAAATATAATGAAACGATACCTGCGGGTGTGCTGTAGTTTCCTCCTTTGTACCCAGTGATAAGGTATTAGCTAGATAAAAAATGATTCTGCAATATGAAGAAGAAAAAAAACCTTTTATGTATGACAATGAATGTTTAACTTCATCATGATTTATTTAAATGTTTCAATGGCACATTTAACACTGTAGAAAATTTAAAGGTCTTGTACTCCTACTTCAGGATTATGCTAGTTTGCAAGTAGGTCTATGGAAATTAATAGGAAAGTGTAAAGTGCACATCTATTTTCAACATAGGAGTTGTAAAATTAGATTCAAAAGAAGTCAGTCATGGTACCCTAGTTTAATGGAAAGATTTGACAAAGCTGCTCATACTTAATATTCTGAGTTTTCAGTATTTTCTCTGAGTGAAGAGTATGATTCTATTCAACTTTAGAAAAGGTGTAGAAATCTGACCCTAAGAGGGTTATAAAACATTAAAAGGCCAGAAGTGACAATACTTTTGGAGAGCAGTATTTTTCTATATGTTACTTTTGGTTTGGAGTTTATGAGAGCAACAAAATAAATGAGACTTAATAAAGGACTTCAGTATAAAGCCTCCCTCCTCTGCAGGAGGGGTCTAGCTGTAAGAATGATGGGTAAACTTCAGGCAGAGGTTATTCAGATTAAGCCTGTTAGACCTCCAAAATTTAGAGGCTTAACCACAGCCTCCAAATGCCTCAGAATACGTGAGACTATTCAATTATGCGCTTAGGCATTTGACTGCCAGACCCTTCCTGTTAATATTAAGTCCTTCAGGCTTGACTGTCTGTAAGGAGGTTGGTCCAAAAGCAGGACACTTAAGTTGTAGAGCTCTTGAGCTAACATTCAAACGTTATCATTCTGCTTCTGTGCCTGGTATTCTGAGAAGCCGTGTCCTAGTTCCAGCTCGGAGGACTCGCTGCAGTGGCCTTCCTTATATGCCATGAAACACAAATATCATGCTATAGCCTACAGAGCACAGCTGTACCCTGAACTTTGTAAGTCTTGATTCATCAGTATTAAGAAGGGTCAAATGAAAGATTGTACCTCACTACCATAACTATGTTTTTTTTTTTTTTTTTCAAAAAAAAAAAAAAAAGCCTTACACCACTATAAAGAGCCAGCAGTGAAACAGTTGGAAAATTGCAGTAGCCTCTCAAAGAGTAGATTGACTTTTGAAAGGATTGCTATTTTACCTTTCATAGCTATGATCTTTAGAAATCTTTTTTCTAATAAAATCACTGAACAGATGAAATCAAATGTTAAGAATTCTAGTGAGATATCAGGCTATTTACCTAACACTTAAGGGTGAAATAAAGAAATATGCTAAAGGGGAAAGTCAATTAAATATTATACAACTGGAATTATATTCTCATTTGTATTAGAAAACTTACTCAGTGACAGACTGGATTCAATATAGACAGTATTATCTATCCCTTTGGTCTGAGTGGCACTAGGCATCAATATGGTCATAAGCTATTCTTCCACTTGATAACAATAACATTACTCTTATATAATAAAAAAATTATAAAGCACAGAAGAATGTCACCCACATTGGGCTATTCCCTCCTGTTCTTTCTTAGGAGCTTACTTACATACTAGCTCTAGGCAGTTTGCTGCTAAATGGCTTTGATGAATACTATATGAAACTTTAATATGAACAGAATTATGCAGATGATGGCACGTACATGAATGGAGGTCAAGGATGGATCCAGCCTATATGTTCATTTCCTCTGAAAGAGAGGACGCAACAGAAATCAGGAATACCAGTGAATTCATACCTAATTTTCTATCTTTTCTGGGAAAATCTTATACGAAACAGAAGTTTCTGAACGGACAGCTTGTGTTCTGAAAAACATGTGAAATAGATGATATGAGATGAAGCTAGAGATGCTTAAGAGTGTCTGATTATTGCTTGTGCTAGAGATTTATCAGGTTTTCATAAGTCCTCTTTCATGTTTGCAGTGAATATTACTACAGAATTTGTAACACTCAGCACTTTTCTACTGCTGGGCCTTCAGTGACAATAAATCTTGTTCTCTCTTTCTTTTTTCTCCTTCTTTAAAAAAAAGCTAAACTATTCTTATTAGGCCTTATTTTATAAAACATAGTAAATTAAATTTGACAAATTATTGATAGCTTTAAAGTATATTTTTTGAGATTGTGTTGTTTCTGGCTTTCTTACTCAAATGGGTGCATTAAAATTGTGAAGATTTGGGACCATTTTCAAAGTTTGAATTAAAAAAATAATAGAGGCATTCAAATGAATAGAAAAGAACTAAAAAATTAGCCTTTCTCCTCTGGAAGGTTAGGGTTTACCTTTGAATTAGTATGTAGTATAGAATAGCTGCTTATTACCTGCTCTTTATGTCTCATTCAGGTAATCTAGTGCAAAACAAAAAAAAGAGTAAGTCTAATGTTGATTTTGGATTTGAAGATTTTTTTTCCCCTGTTATGTGGATCATCTGGCTAAAAATGTTTTCTGATGGAAACTCATTTGGAAAATTGACAAAAAGTCTCACTGAGGCTTTTTTAATCTATCCAAGGATACTTCACAATGAACATCTGGAAAGCGTTGCAACATATGCTTTGCTTGACAGTGAATTATCCCACACATCTCAAGAAAGAGAGGACTTGTGAAAGAGGACTTCTCCTTTCACTGCAGTTGCATACTTCACTAGAAGTTGTTATTCTTATAGAGTGATTATATCCTCTATTCTAAAGTAACAGCTCCTAAATGTATATTCCCATACACTGTAATTCAGTGAACTATTCCATCCCTTAGCTTTATTCCATAATTATATTGTTGGTAAAAGTATTCTTCCTTAGCTCTGCAGAAGGTCAGTGTTTGCCTCTTCAGCAACTGTGTTATCACTGTAATCACTTATAAGTTTCATATAGTCATTACTATCTTAGGCTAGTGATAGACTGTTTTTGACATTACAGGCAGCTTGGATCAAATCTCTGAACCAATGATCTGTTGGCATGACTCTCACAAATGTATGTGCTTATGACTATCTTAAAATTCTTGCTATTCACGGTTCTATGGATTTCTACCGACCTGAGTTTGGACCTCCTAAGGAAAAATATCCCACAGGGCATAGCAGAGTATACTAGTACTTGCTGTGTTCTTGTATTTTCTTTAGGTAGTTCAATCTCTAGTTGATAGACAAGGGCAGCACGACTTCCATTCAAGGGAAATTTTTTGGAAGCCAGAAACTAGCATCTTTTCTAGTAGTGGGAAAGGATACAGTCCGAATGTTAGTCTCCACTAAACCAGTTCTCATTCAGAGTAATTTCATGCCCACCCATGAAATCAAGAGCAGAATTATGCTCAGCCTATCTAGTAAAGAGTAGCATATAATGAAGGCTGGACTTACTTTTACAAATCCTCTTAGGCTACTGCTTTAGAAAAGATGATAAGAAAAATAATTTAATTTCACGAACAGCTCTGAAGTTGTAAAATTCCATATCACGCTTATATGAAACAGAGGGAAGGCTTCTGGAGGAAGGCTGCCTTAGAACAGCTAACTGTCTAGGTGTGTGAGAGAGCTGTGCCACTGTCCCGTGTCCAGATACATCTCAGATGAGTGCGGCAGCTTTTGGGCTATTCTGAAATATAATATGATCTTCTTTTGACCAAAAATGCCACCTTTATGTGAGAAATTACTTTTTTCTTTATTTTGCATCACAATGAAATACTATTTTTGTTTCAAGAAGTTTTTCTTTCTGTTTTCTTTCAGCATCTAAACCTGTAAACTGCAGACAAACAATATCATTTTGCTTTTTTTCTCATATCTCTTTTGAAGTATATATTTAAATCACTAAAATAAACTTTGCTTCCCTTTCCAGACTACTTTGGTACTCTGGACCTATTCAATTAATTTTCTGCTTTAAGGTGTTTTAAATGTCTTTTAAAATTAGACAAAAGACAATGAATAGGAACCCCAAATGCCTCATTTAAAAACAATTTGAGCTAGCATAATCAGCATAAATCATTCCAATAGAGCAATTTTACATCAATTATGACACCATTATTTTTGAGCTCATTACTGATTTTATAAATAAAACAGTAACCTTTCATCACTATACATGTAGATGACTACACTGCATTGTGTCATGACATGAAATGGGTGTCACCTTGCACTCTCAAGTCAGCACAATTATCACCCACATTATTTAAGTACTTGACAATCTTCTGTTAAGTGAATGCAGAATAATATCGAGTGAATGGTATATCATTTTTCAAAACTCAGAGGGAAGAGGACAGTTTTTCCACCACACACTGTTAAGTTAACTTCCCCTCTAATTAATAAGATAACAATTTCTTTATATTACTCTTTCCTGTACTATTCAAATAGGTCCTTTCCCTACTGTCTGATTGAATCTTGATATTAAATTTTAATTGCAAACTAATTTTTCTAATTTGAGTTTTTCATTTTTTTTTGCATTAAATATTTGTGCTGCCTTTAAATCAGGACCTTGTAGTGCTGGACAATGAATATATAGGTAGTGAACAATACGTCCTTCCCAAAGAGATTAATTATCTACATAGTTAGGAAAAAGAGAGGTGAAGGAATAGTTCAGCGTCATATTGTAGGTCAGAAGTGATTTAAATTGAAGACTTGAGTTCCAAGCTAGTATCCCACTACTCTGTATTCCCTCCCACTATGTTTGAAAAAAATTACCAAGCAAATTTTAATAACATTAAAATTTTGCCTTTAACCGTTTGTTCTATCTTGGTTCAATCAAATCAGTATTTCTACCTCTTTGGACCTCCCTATTCATGTAAAAGTGCTGCTCTTGAAAACAGCTATTTAGGTACCCTGTGGGTTATTGAAAGATGCTGTTTATATACCGCCAAAAATATAGGTTCAGAGATGCAAGCAGGCTTCCACTAGAAAAGGGCAGGTCACAATGAAAAAGGGGTAGTGATGTATTGCTGAGGCAGACTACCAAGAGGAAGGAAAGGTTAGAGCTGAAAGACAAGAATGAAAACCCAAGATCCTATCTGCTAGAAAAGGGAAGTAGCTTTTGCCCTGATGTGCAAGGGGGAATTTGCTCCAGGGTCCCCTCTTGTCCCTGAGAAAGCTGCAGATGTGGATGAGAAAGGCTTCACCTTGTATTACCTACACAGCATGTAACCTCATTGCTGCTCAAAGGAGGTTATGAAAGAAACACACAGCCCAGGAGGCCATAAACATGACAACACAGTATTCCCAGGCCTGTGCAGTACTTGTCTGAAGCTCTGTCTATGGTATTAAATAAAACAGCTTGTTCTCTGTTCTTCAGACCCAGTGGTATGGTATGTCATGGTGTGTTCCTATGGCTAAATGCCTTTTCTCCTTTAAAAATAGCATTGCCTCATATGTGCTGCCTACTCGTAACTATCCATAGCCTGGATGCTGTCTGGGAGAACGCTCATAGGCAAAGAGCGAAATCACACCAGATAGCATGCAAGGCAACTAAGCCATATGAGCAATCATGGGCAGTGTGGACGACTGCTCCCTGGCCCTGATTTCACTCGTGTGGACATAGCTACACAGTTATAAGTCTTAAGAGCTCAAGAGCACAAACACGGGAAGTTGTGACTGAACACTGGACCAAAAATAGCAAAGGAGCTGGAGGCTTCCTTTTGGTCCCATTTTAACAACTGACAGAAGGCCACAAAAGTAAGTGGGTTTTTTTTCATAAAAATGCTGGAGGGAAGGAAAGTGTAGTGTAATGGAGTGTGGGCTGGAGACCTTCAGGCAGCTCTGAGCAGACTGACACATCAACAGTGATACGCTGCCAGCCTCGCAAAAAGCTAGACCTCCAGCACTGCAATAACGTGGCTTTGACAGCACTGCTAAGATCCACTGGTCAGGAGAGGCTTCTTCTCTGTCTGTCTTTGGACTTCCAGGCTCCAGTGAGGACAATGTCAAGAAAACTGGGTGTGTGTTTGTCCTGCTTACACATGGAGGCACACAGACAGAAATCAGCTCTGCTCCAGAAACCACAGAGATCCCTCAGAGAATACATTTGCTGAGGTTCAATGTCACGTTAACACAGCAGCATGCCCATATTCCCTGCTTAGTATTTCTCTTTATAGAAGTCTAAAACAGAACGAGCAGAAATCTCATAACGCAGGGATTTTGCACTCATAAGATTTCACACTTAAAAGTCATGTAAGCAAGCTCAGTACATCGAGCACAATCTTTTTTTTTTTTTAAGTGTGTACCTGAACTGAATCTGATTTACAGACCCTTTCGAGCTCCAAAAAGAAGAAACTAATGGAACCAGTGCCTTCTAAGACAGATTAACTCCTTTTGAGGCCACGAGGTGGAGGTCAGAACACAAGGTTGAGTTTCTATCCAGAACATTCATTAACCACCTCTTTATTACCCTATTACTGCACTCTACTAAACTAGAAAAGCAAGACTTGGTAGGAATCTTGATTATATTATTACACCAGGTTTACATTCAAAACCCTGCACTTGTTACCACACCACTTGTTTTCTTAGTGGAACCCTCATCCTCCCATTGCCCTTTTATTCTGAACATAATCTTTTATTACTTACTGTGCAGCACTTCTCTTCTACCGTTTTCAATGCCAGACATGATATTAGCCTCCTGGCACAGTGAGTCTCTATTGCCAGGTGTTTGCCAAAGCACTGCGATACTGAATATCAATGGTGAAGGTATTCAGACTGATGGAAGGGCTTAATTGATGGACTGGTGTGAGCAGGTAGGACACTAGTACTCTATAAAGGGAAGCAATCGCTCAGAAAGAGTCTCCAACAGGATAAGATACAGCCCACGAACCGCTTTCAAGCTTCAAACCAAAGTTAGAAAGCTTGGAATTTCTGCCTAGTGTGGCTTGCCTTGCTAGATAATAAAAAAAAAAAGAGAGATGAAAAGCAGAGGATATGCTACCTGTACTGAGTCAAGGGAGATGTGAGGGGTTAAGGGAAAGGAAAGCCTGCTATAATAACTCACATGATTTGCCATAAGCCTGAGGTTTCATTTTGTCACTTGTCTGCCATCACTCTGAAAAGGAGTAATTTTTCAGAGTAGTGACTTGCTAGAGGGAGACAAAGACTAAGTTTATGATAAATGGAGTACTGTTGCTCATCCCAAGTAATAGATCTAAAGAAAGACATTCTTTGGGACCTCAGGGTTCATCCGTGCCCTAGGCCCACTATGACCATGCCAGCCTGTGGTACTCACAGACATACATGCTAGTCTGGTTACTTCCACAAGAACATCACAGCACCTTTACCATACCAGTATGTATTTGCATAACTGTTCAAAGTTAAAATCAGAAACAACACAAAACTCTTTCAGTGGACATATGAACCATGGACCATATTTATACTTCCCCACTCCTTTGTGTAAGCTTGGAGGTAGGCATAGCAAAGGAAGGAAAGCAAGGAATGTTGATGTATGGTGTTTGCAACCACTAACTTTGCTTTTGAACAGGAGACTATCCGGAGACATATTTTAGTCAACACATCCTTTCATTATTCCATGGAATAAGCTCAAAAGTTCACACACTGCCCTTTGACAGATGTTTTTTCCAAACTCCACCTGAACTCATGTTTAGAAAATAACAAAATAGATCCAAAGTATGAAGAGAAAGCGTAATTCAGTCCCTAATCAGGAGCAAGGTATACTTTTGAGGCTATAGTACTACAGAGGTGTTACATCCTGTTATTTTAGAAGAGTGCTTATAGTATTAGTCACAGATCTGTTTTCAGTGCTCTACTCTGTCACTGCCATATGTGACTTTGTGCTGGATGCTTTCAGTCCCTTTTCATACCACTAACCACAAGTACATAGTATAGGCATCATGATTACTTCTTTCCCAGAAGTTTATTAAAATTTAGGAGGTAGTAGCCTTTGTTTACAGCTGGTGTGAACTATCCACTGATCTCTTGTCCAAAGATGTCAGAGTCATCTGACAGAAGTTAACCGCATATAGGAGATAGTCTCATTATGCTTGGTGTCTCTCTGCCTCACTTATCAATCTATAAAGTAACGTTTTTATGCTTTATAAGGTTGTAGGGAGAATAATCATATAATACAGGGCCAGAAGAGATTTCAAAATAACATCAAGACCCTGTTCTAGTTTTATTAAAAATTAATGAAGAATTCTGAGATGTTCAGATCTCATTGTAATGATACAGATGAGAGTATCTAAGATGACTAGCAAGATAAGGATAGATCTCTTTTATTTTTACTAACATCACTATTTAGCTACAACAGATGTATGAGGAAGCTCTATGGAAGCATTTACAGGCTTATTAGAATCTTAATTCTAACATTGGATCCATTTTCTAGTGATTTTATTTTTTTATAGATTACATGAAACTACTTCAGAAAGGATATGCAATTTACTAAAACCCTCAAATATGGGATACACAATTTACTAAAACCTTCAAATACAGTCAGTAATTACTAACTTCTCAAGGCTGAGCTCAGAGAAAAATGTTAAAACAGGGTCTTTTGGGAGCTTTTCTAATACAAGCTCTAAAAGTATTAGATATTTTCATCAAGCTCTGGGAAAATGGAGTACAGAACAGCTTTAATGAAATTTATGGTAGAACCTTAAACTGGTAGAAGTAAGCTATTCTACTGAGTACAGAATTAAATCACTGTACTAGATAAGTAATTAAGAAAAAATGTTGAAATTATCAAATCCAATGCAAAAAAAACGCAAACATACAGATTTTGCATAGGCTGGATTGATTTAATATACACATGGAAAAGGGAGGAATGTTGCCTAAGTAATAATATAATAAGGAAGGTTCTGAAGGTAATTAATGGTGATTTGAATTGGGATGGTTAACACTAGTTTCTTTCAAATAATCTAGTTCTAAAATGAAGAATTCAGGAGAATTTAGTATTTCTAACAGTGGTTGAGCCTTTATTCTGTTGCTAAAAGACACCCAAAAGGAGGATTTGAATTCCAGGGGACTTTAGAAACCCAAGATAGGTTCCTCTAATTATAAATAAATGAAAAAATATAATTGCCCCAGCATCTGTTTAACCATAAGCCTAATGAATCTTGTTTTCTTTCACATAAAGGAATTTTGTTCCATAAGTGGTAGAGTGGAACAAAAGATATTAAACTGGAAATCTACTGAAGTTCCCTGTCGATATCCATATATTTAATATAAAAAATTTCCACTACTGGCTTTGCAATAAATTTAGAGTTAATTGGAAATTAAGGCTTTAGAAATGTATGAAATATTTGAAACATGAACATATGAAGGAAACAATATTGGGGGGGGGGGCTGGAGGAAGGAATACCCTTATCTATCTTGTTTCGTGTTTGTAGAATTTGCAATATATGCGTCTGAAGTACCAGTATGTTATACTGTCACATACCAGTTCATTTCAAGTACTCTGTGTGTTTGCGTGTCTGTGTATTTAATAGCCTCATGGTGAAGGAGAGAGTAAAATTTATTCTGAGTGCTCCAGCTGTCTGCTATGCCTTATACTCTAAGAAATTTTCAGACACAGAAGAATTATGACATACAGGGCAAGAAGCTGGAAACAAAAAGCCACAGCTAAATTATCTGTAAAGTTACTACTACAGAGATATAGATCCACATCTTCTGCAGGTATAAACTGATGGAGCTCTTAGGACTTCAGTGGAGCAATAATTTTGCCCACATGCAGCAAATTATCCTTTCCCTATTTCAAAGATAGTGTTGTATAGAATAATCCATGCAGCCAAGGCTGCCAAAAATACGGGCTCCTTATTCAAGGTGAAGTCAGGGAGTTTCTGAGTGTGGCTGTATTTGGAGTGTCCTAACCTTCCTCACAAAACTGAGTCATATGCAGCTCTACAGAGGATATAGAGAAAGCAACTAAAAGGATTGAATTCAGTAAGTGTAGAAAGGAAAGAGAAATTTTTTAGATTTTTTTTTAGCTCTCATCCTCAGCTCCTTAGTGAGTTCCTAAGACACAAAGCACTTTCAAGCCTTGCATTTCCTCATCTTTACCTCCTCCTCCTCCTCCTCCTTTCATGCACATAGCAAGGTTTGACTCTGAGGTACAATGTCAAATAATTTTTCATGCTTTGTAACCAAAGGCAGGAGAAGCAAGTTTTTCCTCAGCCTTCTACTATGCTTGACATCTTCTCCAACTGTCCCATTTCTTTTTAAGAATTTTAATAATCAGAGAATGGAGCATTTCTGTATTTGAGGTAAGCTTAGATTGTGATATTTCAATAGCATGAAGGCATACTGCACTCGAAGGCTCACTTCAAAAGGCACACAGCCTTCTGTGAGTGTGTCAGGCTCAGCAGGTATGTGGAGACCTTCAGTATGTTTTAGATTACAGATTTGATAGTTGTTTTTACTATAACTACTTGAAAAGGCTTTCAATTGAATTTTCTGGGTGCCTCATAAAATATCATTGCAACAGATTGATTGCTAGATATTTGCTGGTTGAACTACAGAAGTTTCTATAAACCAAGGGAAAGGATGCCATCAGCTCTGTGCCCTGCACTCAGCTTGAAGGGAGAACTAAGTAAGGACCATACTGGCAGTAAGTAGTTTAACAGTAGCAACAGTGTGTGGTTGCTGGATCCCATTTTCTTCCCATTTCCTTTAAGAGAAAAAAAAATCAAATGGAAAATTTCCATTTCTGAAGAAAAAGAAATGAATTAGTCTGTTTGATATTATTGAAATTTTGGACAATTTAAGAGAAATGATAAGCACAGATCTTGTACTGCTGCCTTCAGTGGCTTAAAAAGTGCCCAACTTTTACAAGGAGGTGACGTTCATGTCTACACTCCGAGCACTGAGGCAAAAGTACTCCTCCCTAAGACGTGCAGAAGATAAAAACACTCCAGCGAGCAGCCTTGCTATTCTCAGCAGAGAGACCCACCTTCATGTGGCCCACTAGCAAATGCAGCTGAATACCAAAATCCAGGCCTCACCTTTCTGTTGCACGTCTTTTTTTATTATTATTATTTTTCCTTTATTTTCTAGCCTTGCCTGACCGACGTATGGCTATACTGAAATACGGACATGGTACAAGTACGACGTATCCCAACTGGGTTCTGTGCAGCAAGCACAAGTGAGCTGAAGCTATGTCTGCAAGGATTTAAAAGCTGTCTTCTCAGAGATTGACCTAAGAGTCCTGAGAGGTTTCAAAAAGTTTGCATTGAATAGTTTTTTGTCACGTTTTCATTGTGACGACTGTATCGAAGCCAATATGAGGAGCTCAGTGCAGATGGCCATCACATCTGTGAATGCACGGGAACAAATCCGTAGAAGACAGATATTTAATTATGGCAAGTGCATGTGGGATTATTATTTTGCCAATACATCCAGTACAATGGCACTGACTGCAGTCGTTGTGCAGAGAGAGAGCTAACAGAAACGGGTGGAAAGTCTCTCAGCTTAAAATAACAACAACAAAAATTAAATAGGAAACAACTGACCACCTTTTCAGTTGTAATTTTTGCCATAGAACTTTAAAGTGCCAAAGGATAGGTAAAAACAAAAAATGTATACAATTTCAAAACGTGCTTCACAGTTTCTCCCTTTCCTCTTCCCCTTTAATTAGCTTTGTATGTTATTCAGCTACAGACACAGTAGACTATCATGGTAACAATAATTCAGAAAATCCCACACTCCAAAGGAATTTTAAAAAGACGGATTTCAAAGAGACAAAGATGCCAAAGAAATGAATTACGCAGAGAAATCACTGAAATAATGATGGATTGGTTTTCTACTGCTATTTTGTGGATCAAACCTATGTTATGAGTAGATATTTCTATTAGAATCACACTGGCTACACTGAGCAAGTGTTATATGAATGCATACAGGAATAATTGCCATTTATAGTCTAGACAGATAAGGAAAACCTCAAATCTCATGAATGTCAGGAAAGTGCTTAGATTGCTAAAGCACTATCGATATTTATCGTGTGCTGACATTAGTAAAAGTTCCCTTAAAACTGCAGCTGACAGAGACAGTTATCATCCTGTTCCTCATTTCAGCTGTCCTCTTACCTTTACTCCAAATCCCCTCATTATATAGCCAAAATCTGACTCTGTTCTTTTCTGTCTTCTCTAAAACACTCTCATAATCTTTATACCCATCAGACATCTTGCAAGGTGACGAGCTTTGGAGAATAAATGTGAATTGCTTCACTTAACATGGTCCTGACTAATACACTTTGTCAGGGCAGCAGTTTCATTGGCAGCAGTATTTGAAAGCTATTTATTTACTAACAAGATCTATCCCCGGCTTCACTTATTGCTTACTACATGAAAAGATGCCTCATACTAAACATTTCCTCTGTGTAGTTCCACGTGCCATGAACTATTAAAGTATATGGATTAGCATAATCTTTTTCCCAGCAGCTTTTTCTTTTTTCTTTTCTTTTTTTTTTCTTTTTTTTTCTTTTTCTTTTTCTTTTTTCCTTTCTCCCCTCTCCTCTTCTCTCCCTGCTGTTTGATACCACCTCCAAAAAAATTATCAGTACTCTGTATTTTTGAGTAGATAACTGAGACATGATAAAATAAAAATCTTGGGTGAAAAAGTCATTCTGGGGAAGCAGGGGAAAAGTTTACCGCTTTGTTTAATTGACCTACCTAGCTATGTAACTCAAGTGCGGTGACGTAAAACACGGTCTGGACGGTAGGACAATCGACTCCTCGCTCAGTGAACTACAATCTCAGACTAGATTTTAAACCAGTTTGGAGATTGGACTTTGGCCATTTTTTCTTGAGTTTCTCATGGGCATAAGTTTTATGTGTTCCTATTAATATTTTGAAAATAAAATTGGGAGGGGGCAGGGGAGAGAGAAAAAGGAGCGAGGAGAAGGCAGCTGTAAACACCTAAATGATGCAGTATCAGTAGATTGTGCTGCATTGCAGGCTATCTGAGCCAGGTCTCGTAAGAACCTCTTGCTTTCTGAACTCTGGGCTGGTGAAGGTTGAATACATCAAGCCTTTCAAATTCCTTCTGTCTTGGACAGACTTACTGCTACATTATCTGCATTTGTAAGCAGAAACTTTAATCAGCATAAGCACTAATTTAGATCAATTATTTTCTGTAGGTCACATATACAGAACTATATACTATTATTACAAGCAACCTATTTCACTATTTTATTTTAGATGAAGTAAAACGTAATATTGAAATGGAAGGACTGGATTGTCAGATACTTAAAATTTTTCAGGGAGTTCTAACTGGTTTGATAGAGCTATGGTGATTTATAGTGACCCTAAATCCACTTCCTCTCATATTATAATGTCCTGACAGGTATGTTTAGCACTTCATATTCCAAGGGTATGAAAGGTGAACACTGAAGATTTTACTACCAAAAAATTTAGACCTTGAAATGAGAATGGGTATAAAGAGAAGGTAGGAGGAGAAGGAAGAAAGGAAGGGAGATGTGAGCCTGTCAGCATGGATTGTTTCCTTCATTCTGAGCTATCTGCACTGTTGTTTTTCTGGTTTCTTCATTACAGTTTGAAATTTGTTGTATAAACAAAAGGACTGGTAATTGTATTAAAAAAAAATTGCCTTCCAATGTTTCAGTTATAATTTCTGCATACTTTTGTTGAGACACAATTTATAAAAAGCTTGAACTTCCTAAGGCTTTATTTATTTATTTATTTATTTATTTATTTTATTTCAGGCAATTAGGAAAAAGTGTATTTTGGAGTAGTTATTGCTGTATCTCCCTTTTGTTTATTCAAATTTTGGTAGCTTTTAAGCTGTTCAAACAGTCTTCATGGCCTCTCTGCACCGCAGAATTTGGTGTTCAGTTCCAGGCAGAACATGGAATCTAAGTTTGTTCTTTCCATCTCCCCAAAATCGTTTTGCTGTATCTTGGTTCTTCTGATGCCAAAAACTGAGGACTTCAGTGGCCACAAATCAGCATAGCATGACTGAAGCCAGCTAACGTAAGCCTAGCTTTAGCCATCTTAATTGATACTGAATTAGAAGAGGAAATAATAGAATTGCTGAATATGCTAGGGTTTGTAGCTTCCTTGCAGCCAAGATGTTGCTGCACACAGATGTTTCTCCTGTACTAAACCAGAGAAGCAAACTCGGATTGAAAAAGCATCAAAAGTTTACATCCAGTGATATCTGTATAGTTAATTGCTTTAATTTCTTTCTGTTTATTTATTTGCTTAACCAGATTTTCTTTCACTCTTCTTAATACATAGCATGTTCTCAGTCAGACTGTTCAAATGTTTTGCAGCTGCAGTCAAGTCAGTGGTACCTTCATGACAGGAAGGCAGCTCTCTTTCTTCTCACAAAGAGCACTTGGCCATTATGCTTCTTAGGAAGACATGCATGAAAATTGTCAAGGAGCATTCACTTGCTCAAGACTCGAAGAAATGCCACTTGGATAATTTGCTTTCAGTGGAAAATTTAGTTGACAGTTGCTTATTCGTGAGGAAAATCAAGACCAAAGTTAAAGTGTAGTTTCAAAGCCCAGCTGCTTCCATAGAAGGCTAGAGATCAAATACAGGCTCAGGTTATCATGTGACTTTATCAAGACTAAAGTAAAGAGGGATTTGTGTTCTGCCTCCATAATTCTTCACTTCTGTTCTTTAAATCTGAAATGAAAAGTGTGTGTAGGGGGAAAGCTTCATCCCATTGTACTTGCCAGGCTTATTTCACCAAGGTCTCAGGATCCCACACGAGTAAAGGACTATGAAAATCTATCAGAGAACAGTTTCCATGCAGGGTGCCAATACAGCTTCACCAGAGCTAACATTACATATCTCTACTAGAATCCCTGCTACACTCCAGGAGTGGGTTTGGATAAGGTACAGGAGGAAGAGAAAGTAAGGAGTACAGCAGCAGGGACAAAGCTGCAACAAAGCTCATGGCTGGTCCTCCATTCTTCTAGGACAACTGGGGCTGCTGGGAGTGGAGTGAAATTAGAGAATTTTTTTAATCCACCCTGGGCAGCACTTGAGTATCTAGATAAAAGGCATGCATTTTGCTTCTTATGCTTCTTGAGTTCTGTGAAAGAAACTACAAAGATCCTATTTTATCATTACAGGACCTATATTGCTATCTTTTTCACCACCCCATTACCGTGGTATGGGAGAAATTCTAGTACAGGTCTGCAGCATTAGCTCTTGGAGAGCTAAGAAAAGTTTACTGCAGGACAAGTATATTCCCACACTCCTTCAACTTCCTTTACTTCACAATCAGCATTGAGTTTAACCCATAAGGAGTGAAGTCTAGAGGCAGAAATAGAATAAACATGTCAAGCACTCCTCCTCACTAGCACTCTGTCTGCCAAAGTAGCCTCTGCCAGAATCTGTTGATAAGCCATTGGCCAAGACAGACTGAAGCTTATCTCATTTGCATGGGTGCTAACCTCTGCATCACTGAAAGTAATTCCGGTGTTTTCATTACAATTCATTGTTTTCAATGGAAGAAGAAACCAAATCATACAATATTTCTCATATAATGATCTCTGCTTAAAATAACCTGTGTACTTTGATCAAATGCTTAGTAACAGATGTTGAATTAAAAAAAAAAAAAAAAAAAAAAAAAAAAAAAGTTCCTGTCAAATGAAAAATGGGCAAAATCTCTAGTTTTGGAAGAAAGAATCAATTCTTGGTGGCAGGTACTCTAAGATGCTATGTGCCATTAAAGTTGCTATATAGCGTGTGTTTTGAAAAGCAAGCTCTTTCCACTGTTATCAGATAATTGTGATAATGTGAATCATATACCTGGCTTGTTGACAGATATATTGCTCCTTTACTAGATCTGTAGTTAGGTATTTGAAGATCAGGATTCAGCCTCACAAGAAAATAAGGCATAGAAATGACTTTTAAACAAGCTAAGAGACCATTACTGGAGATGACCGATCTCTAGGAAGAGGTTTTTTATTAAGCAAGGATAGAGCAGGACTAAACAATGATAAGATAAATGAGGAAATCTATGAAAGAAGTGGAGAAAGAATTGCAAAAAGGTGTTTACCTGGTATACATTCATATCAGCTCAGAGGAGAACAGACCCATGATTCACTAGGGAAGAAAGTTCTATTCTTTACTGTGTCAACACATATCACAAAATCACAGAACAGTCGAAGTTGGAAGGGACCCCTGGAGATCATCTCCCTGGGACCAATTCTTCCTCTGCTGAAAGCAGGATCAGCTAAGGTATGGTGCTCAAGGCCATGTCCAGTTGGGTTTTGAGTATATCCAAGCATACAGAGTCTATAGACTCTCTGCGCAGCTTTTTCCACCAACCTTACAGTAAAAGATATTTTTTCTTATGTTTAAATGGAACTTCTTGAATTTCAATTTGTGCCCATTACCTCTTGTCCTTTCACTGAGCACCCTTGAGAAGAGTCTAGCTGTGTCTTCTTCGTCTTCTTTACATCCTCCCATCAGGTGTTTATACACATTGATAAGATCCGTCTTGACCCTTCTCTCCTCCAGGCTAGAAAGTCACAGTTCGCTCAGCTTCTCTTTAGGTTGGAGATGCTCCAATCCCTTAATCATCTTCATTGTCCTTTGCTCAACTCACTTCAGTATGTCCAACTCTCTGTTGTACCAGGGAGCCCATAACTGGCCACAGCACTCCAGGTGTGGTCACATCAGCGGTGAGTAGAGGGGGAAGGATCGTCTCTCATGCCAGTGGCCACTGTCTTCCTAATGCAGCCCAGGATGCTGGTGGTCTTCTTTGTTGCAAGGGCACATTGCTGGCTCCTGTTCATCTTGTCCACTAAGACTTCCAGATCCTTTTCTGCCAAGAAGCTTTCCTGTCAGTCAGCCCAGCTGATTGATATTGATTTTATTATATTGACATTCTTATACGAATAACTCTTTGTTAAGTTTTCTCAAAACAGTCTAAATTTCCCTGTAAGATTTTCAATGACTTTTACAAAAACAGAACATGGACAAGGATGTAAATACAGCTGCCAAGGGTATTCAAGAAAGTTATTTGCTTGTTCTTGGATGTCAAGCTGATGTGTTTAAATTTTAAAAGAAATTTAGTTATTTGAATGTATCATTTTTTGATAACTGGTTGATGGATAGGTGCCACATTAATGTCCTTATCCGAGAATCTCCTTCATTTTATATTGATGATTATTCCTTGAAAATGTTTCTATAACTTGCTGGAATGACAGATTACTTGTTCAGGGAGTAAAAAAATAGACAAGAGAGACAAAGATGAAAAATAACTAATCAAATGCACTTTTCTTAGAGGGAATTGCTACACAAGGCCACTTGTACATCTTAAGTGATTTTTCACTACTTCTTTATCAGCTACAGATAAGATATATAGACACACAGTTTGTGATGTTTGTTATCAGTCATTTGCTATGAGAATTTCTAGGCAACAGAAACTCAGAGGAAGTAATCTGGATGGAGTCAGAAAGGCACAGAAGAATCTGCCTGCCTTGCATTTAGTCTGCTTTTCACCTGGAAATTTACCTCTCCCAGGGCTCTTTTGCAGGGGCTTCTGTGAAAGGTGATATACAGCAGATGTTAAGCAAACTGAAACCAATTACGCTGCTGAAAGCAAGCCAGCACACTCTTCCTCCTCCTCTCTCCTGTCCTGATCCTCTATCTCACATAGAAATCTCATTTTCAAGATTTGCAACAAAATCCTAGTATCAGGTTTTATTTTAATGTGATAGGTGCCTAGCACAACAAATTTCCTCAGGAATCCTTAAAAAAAAAAGTAACAGCAAAATTCATACAGAGCTGGAACTAGAGAAATTAGACCCTAAAGATTCTATTACAGGGCTCACAACTGCTATGCTCTTGTTTCCCAGTGTGCTTTCACCAATTTCCACTGGGTTTCATGACTGCTTGCCACGAGAGTTGGCCAGAGAATTCTCAACATTCTCTTCTTAAAAACTGAAAATATATCCTTAAGAAAGACAAGGCAAGGCAAGGCAATGTCATGGATTCTTTCCAAATTGCCAAATGCTTTCTTAATGCATTTCTTCAAAACCCAGGTTTGGGGAGATGGAGCAGGAATTAAAAAAGGATAAAAAGCATATTTCAAATGCTGTGCATGAAAATATTTACTTGGAGAAAGAATTCCATTTCCTTTTTGCAAAATGTTTGATTTCTGTCTTTCATATGCTATGAACTCCACTGGGACAATCTGGCTGTTTGGTAGACACATTTGATTTCTCTATTCATAAGAATTTGGTATGAGAATTGAGATTATCTGCCTAAGTAAACACACATCTTTTTATTTCATCTACAAGAAAGAATAACAAAGTACTTTGGCTGACTTCATTAATGTGGTGACTTACAACTACAGAAAGCAAGGCTGTGTTGCAACAGGATATAAATAAGTAAGAGAACTAGGTGAAATTACGCAGAGTAGAGTGAGGTTAATTCATATAAATTTGGAGTATTTTGCTTGAAATAGAAGAGATAAATAGAATTTCTGAATCATTACAGAAAAGGTTTGCTAAAAAATCAGAAATAATTCACATAATTTTAACTAGATTTATAATGATTAAACAAAATAGATGACCAGGAATAAGATAACTCTCTCCCCTTTTGGAGTCCTTAAATGACTTACTAAAAGGTTTGTTCTACTTATTTCATGAATGGATAGACAAATTTTAGTGGGGCACTGGAAAAGAGGTAGTGCTGGTCACTTAAGCTTTCAGCCTACCAAAGGATCTTTCTTCCAATCTAATAAGAAGTTTGAATATTTCATAACTTTTGGTGAGATTAGGATTTTTGAAAATCATAATAACCATGCATGCTGGATACTCTTCATGCATGAGTTTACTGATAACCTAATAGCAGTTTACCGAGGCAGGATTTCCCTTTACAGAAGTCTCTCAAGAAACTATTTTTATCCTTGTGCTCAGCAACCTTATTCTTTACTACATACATGTTATATGGATGGGAGTTAGACTCAGCAGTCTGTAGTTTCCAAGATTCCCTCTAGTACTCCTTCTGTACACAGGAGGCAACAACCTGCCAGTCTTCAGGCCCAGAAACCCTTCGAAAGATAGGTTACACACCTTGGCCAACCGTTCCGCAACTTGAATCAAGGCCTGGTCCATGTGACTTGCTCACATTGAATTTATGGATTTGGTCGAATGCTTTCTTTGTATTTTTTTAAAATGATTGACTCTCTGACCTACATATTGCAAAGAATGAGCTGTGGCAGTCTTCTCAGCAGTAAAGATGAATGCAAATAATTTTTTAAGCTGCTTGGTAAAGGTCTTATCTGAATGACCTTTCCATAGCCTTGTCACCAAGAGGTTCTAAATATTTCCCATCTGTATTTCTGCTTTTAATGTATTAAAATAGCTATTTATTATCAGCTTGTGTAGCCTTTGCAAGTTATTCTTCAAATTAACTTTTAACCCTTATTAAATCTTGGTAATTTGATTAGGAGTTTGTTTTTTTTCTCTGAACACTTGTCACTAAACTGTATGCAGTGAATTAACTTTCACGTTGGTTGGTTACTAAAGGTTTGGGAATATCTCATTTGCTCTGTCAGCTGTGACACACTAAATATGAATAATGACTGTAGGGAATAAGCTATTCCGTACACTAAGCTTTCCTGTTAGCGTTATTCATAGAAGCTGCTTAGTAAATCTAGATATGATCTAAACTCTAGCAACAGAGGTCTTGTGTAAATATGCAAAAATTGAGATCTAGTAATCAGAGTATAGCCATCTTCCAGAATCAAAGGTATTTTTAAATCCTCATCATCAATCAGACTGAAATTTCATACCTTCTTGGCTTAAGAAACAAGCTACATAGTGATATTTCAAAAATCCAGTTGATTTCCAAACATGTTGATACTTACATAAGGCTTGATTCTTGTAGGCAAATGTTGCTTCCTTAAATTTTCTCAAAAGAAGGCAGTATAAGCTGTTGATTATCTTCTATGATCTATTGCTCCCCCAAAGGAACATTTTGGAACATAAAAACAGCTATTCAAGGG
The DNA here is from genome assembly GCF_028389875.1 of Rhea pennata. Lineage (NCBI taxonomy): Eukaryota > Metazoa > Chordata > Aves > Rheiformes > Rheidae > Rhea > Rhea pennata. The sequence continues at coordinate 5,764,149 of NC_084666.1, forward strand.
GTTTTGTCATCGGAATTTTTATGTTTATTTCTTGTATTTTACGGTTCTTTTTCAATGTTGGCTAATATGTGCATCCTATAGAAGAAAAAAAGGGCCAACTCTATTGACTTACCTTGGTAGGTTATGTCCATGGATTTCATATCCTTCCACAGATCAGTCTGGGTGATGGACGCAAGGGAGATGGTGTTACATGGTCCAAGAATGAATATATGAATGTTTGGAGTCATCATCACAGTCAGTGACTATACAGTGGTTAAGTATAATAGTCTTCTATTAATAGTACAGACTTTTAGTTTGTAGACTAAATGCTTGCTCGCTCCTGAAAATATCTTTGTTCCTAAGGAACATTTCAGCAGTTGTAGTTTTATTCTTTTCTATATCAAAAAACCACAAGGTTTAAGAGGGCACAGGACACAGCAGGCAGCAAGAAGGCTGTAAGATGGCACAGATCACTGACACAACATTTTGCAAAGATCCTTTCAGAAGCAGCACATTCAAGAGAGTTCAAATACAAGATGAAATGCAAATATATACTGGAATTAATACACTGACTATTGTTATTAAATATGGATTGTGAGGTTTTAATTGTCTTTACCAAACAGTATTGGAGAAGAGATGTGATAATGCAGTTAAGTTTATTTTAAAGAACTTTGATATACAGGACGGTGATCATTCAAAATGTTTGAGGCCATTCATTCTGCTAACCATTCTGTTAACCTGCAACATGCCAGTGGTGCAGTGGATGTTCTTCTGCTCTGCTCTTTGGTGACTGTGCTGTGGCCTGATCACCTATGCTGAGAAAGAGGGCTTGGGCACCGAGTTTCTTTTGATGCTTAGCCCTCTCCTGAGGTCAGTCATGCAGCTTATTGAAATACTTAATTCAAAGTTTTTCTCGTTATTCTGAGCATCATTCTTTCTCTTGCCTGACCTGGCAACTCCGCATCTGATTTTCATAAGAATTTGGCAAGCTAAGCACAGGGCACATCTTGGGCATGTCTTGAACAAAATTAGAGGTCTGTTTAAAGTCCAGAAAGTGCTAGTAACTTTGAAAGTCTGTCCCCTCAATTAGGAATCCCAAATTAGTTTTACTTTCACTGCTTTGTCTGTCTCTTAGCTATATGATGGGAAAATAGTTGATTCCTAAGGAAGCCATGAAGGTACTTTCCTTCATGTCTGAGAAGCAGCTATGAGATTGATGAATAAAATGAAAAGGCTAGTGAAGTAATTAATAGTTCTGCCTTCAAAGACAGGTAAACAGAGAAGGAAGCACAGAATAGGATAGAACAGCACAGAAAAGGCATCTGAAAGAACCACTTTCCACTTTGCACCTTCAAAAAGTCAGAGATCCTGGGGGGAAGGGGAGGAACAGAGCTAGTGTGTGATCATATTGAAAGACCGCTTCATAATGCAGTTTCTAATTTTCAACGATTGATTTAGCAATAGAGTTGCTGTGAAATTCTTTGACAAAACCATTTGCTTTCTGAAAATGTAATTCCATCAAAATGGAAACGATCACAAAGAAGTGTTAATTTTCCTGACATCTTTGGATTGGAAGGGAGAAGGAAAAAAATCTCTCTTCTCATTTTCATATTTTGAAGTTAAACTTTCCATATGAGCTTTTTCTCCCTCTCATGTATGATGCCATACAAGACGAAGTAATCATCTAGAAGTACTTACTGCCCACAATTTATTCAAAATGAAAACTTACTGGACATGTTAGATAGTTTGACTACTCTAGTTTAGAGCTGAGGTTGCTGAATGGCAAAGTTAGGGGAGATGAACCTCACCCCTACTGAAGATTTTTAAAGACTCCTAGTGCAGCCAAATTCATATGGTTCTCAGTGAGGGGAAAAACAATTCTCTATAAAATCACTTCTGCACTCTAGTAGATACACATACATGCACACTCGTTATATGTCAAACCTCCTTCCAATTCCCCTAACTATATCATTTTCTCTGTGTTGCCAGTTAGAGCTAATCTATTTTTCATGACACTCTGTAAAATAAATATGTAAATATTTTAACCAGAAGGAAGGGAAGAAGCAACCTTTAAACTTTTCAGGAAACTGTAACTACTTGATTACAGCCCTTGACATTCTTTAGAAATTGGTGCTCTATGATATTCATCCTTAAATGTGCCGTTATCTCTTTCTTTAATATTCATTATATCTGTCTCATCTCTATTCTGCACACATCACGCATTTTAATGACAGCATACCAAAAACATCTGTAGTAGCCTCCCTTTCTGCTCTCCCCCTTAGCCTTTAGTGACCCCATTTCTGCTGCTGAGAAAACTAATTTACTTGTATAGCAGCTACTGAACCAACTGGAGTTCATGGCTCAGACTTTTAACATAACCATGGTTTATCCTCATATTTGTGGCTGTGATCCCAAGCAAAGGCTTCACAAATATCTGGTTCATTTCTGCAAGGCAGACAGTTGAAAATGGAAACCATTAGTACTGGGTAAAGATAAACCATTCACACTCATGATACAGAGCCCCTTGAATCTCAGCTCTTTGCCTAAAACCCCTGACCACTGACCTGACCTTCCTTCCTAGAGTATTGATTCCAGCTGGATAACACAGAAAGCCTTAATGACGATTTTTAGCAATTTTAGATTTCCAGATTTATTTCAATTATTGAACGCCTCTTAAAGGATCATACTTCCTTTGCCCTATGAATTGCAATAAATTACATCCATCAAACAGAACAGGAAGTAGGTCTTTTGGTTTCTCGATTACTTGTTTTGCATTAAATCTCTTGAGACCCACTGAACATTTCATGATGCATACAAACAGAGGATACACAAAAGAGAAGAGGGGCAAATTGAAGATGCCAAGGTTTTCATAGTCAAGGAATAAATAGGTCATAAAAGAAAGAATATAAATGCATAAAAAGACTAAGGTAGCCCTTATAAGTAATCTTTTCTTCCCTCATCACATATACAGAGGGTGACATTGTGCCTTTTTGGCTTGTCAAGCCCACCTTAGTGGCAGGCTCTGCACAGTACTCTAACCTAGGTCCCCTTCTTCAGTGATCGGTTATACTGACTCTCAGGCAATATTTCAGATTCATGAATTAATCCACTCCCCAAGCTATAAATATGCTAGTGGTCAACTGGGTATGATGGCTCCTAGCTGAAAACACAAAGTCAAAACAGCAAAAAGAGGAGGAAATGAACAAAACAGATGGATTGAAGAATAAAATAATTTCAAACTTTTACCAGGAGTAAGGGAATGTATAATTTCTTGGGTTCATAAAATTAAAATAAAATACTAGTTTAATCTACTTTACAGTGATAGCACAAAAATTTGATCAGAATTACTGCTCTCTAATTGTTCCCATTTTCCCTTTTTCTGTTGAGATTACACTATCTTGATATTTTCCTCTTAAAGCAGGCTGTCAACCAAAATTAAAAATGGCCATTAAGTACTACAATTCACGTTATGTTCTTTATAAGAATCTGTGGGAATATCTCTTTTGAATTTGATGCATACACAAGTCTGAAAAACTGTATGTGTGTGCATGCATGCATGTGTGAATGCGCATGAATATGCACATTTAGACCCACATACCTTAGTATATAGGTACATAAATTATATGTCTGCTATGTTTTTCTTCAGATTACACAGAAGATTCACAAAGCAAACTTGATTCCTCCAAAAGGTCTTGAATGGCTTCATGTCTTTACCATTTAATTTGCATTGCTTTTACTACTGGTACAGAAAAACTTCTTACTTTAGCTGAAATATCTGAGATCTGAGGCCCAGATCTGAGGAAGGAGTAGTTTTGAAAAGAAGTCTTCTCTCCAGTAACTATTCCCCCAAGACTATTACTGTACACCCTGTACCATGGTTACTTCTTTGAGATAACAGTTTCCACCTAATCTGTCAGAACTGGACAAGGGACATTATAAAGTGGGGAACCATAAAGCTGCTGTATAAGAAGGGGAACAGCATAACATCCTAACTGCTTATCTGTCAAGAAACATGAACATGCTGAGAACTATACTGCAGTGTATGGGAATATGATTTTAACAAATTTTCTCCTTTTTTCTCCCCTTCTTCCCCAGGGACTATGAGACTGCTTGCTCTGTTAGGATGCTCATTTCTCCTCTGCCTCTCAAAGCAAAATTCCGCAAGCCAGACAGATCATTTGGACAAATTATCACCTCCCTGTAAAGACGAAGAGCTCTGCTGAAAAGAGCACAGCTGGCTGGCACACCATCTCTGGCTCACTGTCTCTGAGTTGAGACTTGTTTTTTTTTACCCTATCCCCTGTGGTGCCTCTTTCTCCCCGTTCTAATATGGGCTGGCCCAGGCATAAATGTCAATGAGCTACTAGAGGAGGCTTTCCTTATATAAGGCAGTAGATCTCATGCACTAGGAGTATTGATATTCAACATCTGCCATCTGGCAATTCAGCCACAGACACGTCAAAACACCTAAATCAAATTTTTTGCAGTGATATGACTTAAAATGTTGATTCCGAACTTGAAAGTCTCAAGGCCAAAGCCCATTCCTCTTAAATTCAGTGCCAAGGATCCTATTGATTTCAATGGATTAGTTTCCATCCTTCAGACTAGAAATGTATGACTTTAATGACAAGCAGAAATATAGAGTAGGATAGAAACTGAAAGGGGAAAGGTCAAATATTTCAGTCATTCAGTAATATGGGTTGGATCCATCTTAGCTGTTTGAATGTTAAAGAAATATCTCTTATTTCTTAAAGTGCAAACACTCTTAAGGTGAATTGCTAGTGCTAGGGTTTCTGTAGTTGTTATTTCTTTTGAATATAACAAGCTTTCTTCCCATTTTGTCTTTTTTCTTTAATAGAGAAATTGATTACAATATTGGATTTGGAAGGTACAGTTTTCTAGTGGTGTTCCTATATCTTGTTTAGACTGCTGAATTTTAAATAGGGAGCACCATGGAAGAGAAAATAGGGTCAAATGATACATTTTGACATCATCCAAAAATTGTGTGTTTAAATACATATATGTATATATGAATTTTCCACTGAGTTAAACAAGACTGCTTGCTTCAGCAAATTCCTGTGAGGAAAGTTCTGCAGAATCAGATTCTCAGACTGAACTCTGAGATAAGTATTTCTCTCCATCATACTTGTCTATAAAGTATACTTTTTGAAAAATACTTTTTGAACATTATTATGTAAATAATAATTCACCATAGAAATTAACCAAACTGCTGTTAAAGAACCTACTTCTTATTCAATAGGTATGTGACATTTAGTAATGAAGAACTTAATGTCCTCAAAATAAGATCAATTTGATACTAGTAAAATTTTAACTTAGAAAGGTCCACTAAATTCTTCAATTGTGGCTACCCATGAGGATGAAGTTTTGGGTGCTTAGAGTTATCACAGTGGGTATTTCCATAAAGAGTTTTTCAGTATGTAATGGAACCTACAAATAACCTGTACTTCCAGTATTTTTTTTTTTCTTCTATATGCATTAGACATTTGGTAACAATGCTAAGGTGCAGAAGGATGAAAATATTTAAGAAGCTGGAAGATAAGTGAAAGAAGATGGAATAAGGGAAGCAGCTCTCATGCTGAAGATTAAGAATATAGGAAGACAAGTTTCTTAATGCATTAAAGAACTTTTTTCTCTATTATACTTGCAAATTATGGTGTTAAATTAAAGATGTGAGTAGATAATCAGTCCGAGGGCAAAAGCAGTCAAGAGGATTTTCCTCTCTTTTTATGTTAATTAGCAAGTTGCACACAAATTTAGAGATAATACTAAAATGATATGTGGAAGTACATACACAAGAAAGAAACATGGTGGTATTAATTCCCTCTCTGAGCACCAGTTCATGTCTTTAGATCAGAGAGATTATTGTCATTCTCCAATCGGGCAATGACAGTCACAGTCTGTCCAGGTAAGTTCTTTCTTTTAAAGAGTTTCTCAAAAAATCATTCCCAACATTAAATATTGTTGAAGTAGAGAAAAATATATTGCAAATTGTGTTGTTATAGAAAATAATGCTCAGACTTTTAGGATTTTCACATTAAGGAGTACAATGCTACAATCCCAAACCACAGGGCAATTTGACAGAGAAGTTTACCTTCTTCACTCACAAAGAGCTACCCAAAGCCACCTGGAGTGCGCTACTGCCAGAGAAGACATCCAAAGATATCCTCAAAAGCTGAGAAAATAAATTCAGTGTATAAGGGTCTCCTGGTCACCTGAAGGGATTTCTTGTTGAAGGTAGACTGAAGGATTTGATTTTCATTTATGTTAGTCCTGGAATTTAGAAACATATGGAATTGTATTTTGCATTTTTTTCTACCTTTGCATTTTTTTATATGTTATTCTACCTGTATCTTTAAAAAACGTTATTCCATGAATTCCATTATTTTTTTTTTCTGTTGACTGTATATAGAGTTGAAAATCTAAACTTTGGTACCTAAGTTAGGCACATTAAATAAACAATAAAATTTGCTGTGGAATATCTACATCATAACTTAAGAGTTGTGTGTACATTTGTATAGGAGATACACTTACAATCTCCCTTTATTTTTTATTTTTCTATCTTGGCCTTTGACAAAATGTATGGTTTTGGTCAAAATTTATTATAAGAAACTATCTTATTTAAAATAATTATTATTTAATAGTAATGCTTAGTTTTATATGCATTACATCATTTGAGCATGTCTTTCAATTGCTGACGAGCATTTTGATAACTTTTGTGATAAAATATGTTTTATAAATGCAACATTTATGAACACTCACCACCGCATATTTCTTAACTGTCTAAATTAATAGTGCTGTTTGGTGTTTAAATTGCTTTCTTTTTTTTTCCATTTTTGCCTCAGATGCTTTTTTTTTTTTTTTTTTTTCCTGTGAATAATTTCCTAGGACATAGACTCAGGAGTGAGCTGCATGTCTTGTGGATCATTCATCAGTAAAATTGTCAGTGGAACTCTAATTTCATATTCTCTATTACTAGAGATGATACAAAATGCTGAACAAAACAGCTTGATTTTCTCATTGTAGAACAAGTTTGGAGCAGTTAGAGCAAGTTGACTGAATTTGAAACAGTCATATCTGGGAGAGAATAATTGTAGGACACAATGTGTCATTCTTACACATTCTATTCTTGCTTTTTGAATTGCAAAAACATTTTGAATTAAAAGAAGGGAGGATTACCATTTAATTCCTTTTCTCTTTTTTTTTCCTAAGGTACAAAAGGAGGAACACTTTTGCTTATTGCATAACATAGTGCAGATTTCAGGAGCAGGTTATGTGAAGTAAGATTTTCTATGAATATTGGTATTATTAGACCTGGTAATGTTCGATGCATAATCACAAACATTCTGGAAGTGTTCTGATTATCAGCCTTCTGGAACGAAGGAAGATTATTTCTATATTACTTTCCAGCACTATTCCTAGAGTAATAAATTCATCCAGAGTTCTGCCTTAAAAGCTCTGTTTCTTCCCAGAGCAGGCTTTTTCACTACAGATTTGCTTGAAAATCGGATCTTTCAGATGCAATCTGGAAGTTTTTGCTAAAAGCTATCAACTTATGAAGTGAAATAGTTCACAGACTAGTCTTGACTTTTAACAAAGGCCTAATGAAAAAGTTTTGCAGGTGTGGAGTTAAATTTCCGTCCGCATTGTTAGGGTTGCGCTCCCCCGCTCAACGCAGGGCATTCAGCTGAGATCAGCAGCAGGTAGGACTTTCACTAAACCTTATCGGCGATGCTAAGTATCTTAGCCACCAAACTACAGAACATTTCTTTTCCTTGCAAAAATTGTCTATGGCTTTGAACCTACCATGGATGCAGGTCAGAAAATTATCTTTTGTAATCTTTTTTTTTCCTTTGAAGGATAAAATCAATTTTATAATTACTGAGATTATACCCATTGGCTTACTTTCCCCACTCACACACACGCACACAGTAAGAAGTGGTGTAATGTTCTTTAAATGCTAGCTTATTTTAAAACAATTTGTTTAATGGAATTACTCTTCCTTTTATCATTCAAATTATTTCTTCTTACCCAAATACTTCTATCTTCTTGTAAACATTTGCTGTCTGCTTAGCTTGACTGAATGTAGAGGGTCGTTCATTTTTTCTACTGATTCTTTAAAGTCCAATATTCACTGTTGCAGATATCTGAACCATAAAACATCCTGTGTCAAAATCATTCATAATACAATATCTGTGCTATGCCAAGACCTAAAGATAGACCCAAATTGATCATGTATGATTACAGGCAATGTTCTGACACAAACCTTTCAAATGCCATACCAAGAAGGACAAGCTGGAATTAGGAGGATAATTAGGCTCTTTCTTTAGCAAGAGAACATTTCTGCAGTGATGGAGTAATTGCAGCCCTACTGTGCTATGTAGCAACTTTCACAGCAGCCAGAAAAAAGACCCTGGAAATTGCACCATTCAGGAAATCACTTGGTCTCCTTTTTTTGAATATTTAAGAATACAACCAAATACAAGCTTTAGGTTATATAAGCACACAGAAATTAGTATCATCTCAAATATCTGCAGATTTTACTTAGGCTGAAGTGTTCTTTGCCCATTAAGGATTTTTTTGTTTAAAGTTGTTCAATATTAAGGCTTGAGGTTTGGGCACTGAGAAAGCTTTGTGGTTTCTTCTCTGTTGCTGAGTTCTTCCATTTTTACCCTATGATTCTTGCAAGCTGGAATCACTGGGAGGTTTTTCACCAAAAGTTACATGGAGATAGAATCAAATCTAAAGTATCTGAAATTTAGGTGCATAAATCCTTCCAATTCTGTTGGAGCAAATTGTCTATGCACTTTCGTGGGTCTGCACACTAATGGTTGGGCTTCAACTCACACAATGTTAGGTAGCTAAACATTAGAAATAAAATCTAAGTTATTCATTCATAATTTGCTGAGAAGCTGGCAAATACTTTTCTCACATAGCTTGAGGATGTAGAGGTAGGGTTTCCTATGGCACTGCTTATCCCTCTCCACTTATTACTGAGAGAACCCAGATGGTTAAATTTCTATTTTTCAGACTACAGTTACAATTGAGATGTAAGTAAAAAAAACAAAAAGCAAATGAAAACCACAACGGGGGTTTCCTGGAATTTCAATGTTTAAGCTTTAACAGAGTTTCAGTCTCAGAACTGAAAGAAAAGTCATCCACAAAGGGAAGTATTCAACACATTTAAAATCTGACACCTACAGATGACACAGCTAAAATTGAGAAATCCAGCTGTGATTTGAAATTGCATCCCTAGATTTAATAATCTGGGCCTGATTCTGAAGTCATTTGCTTTGATGTAAGTAGCAGAGTTGAACTGAATTGAATTCTGTTAGATCATAATTAGACTCCAGATCTTTACTGACTGATTCTAAAAGATTCATGATGAAAACAACCTGGTAGCTAAAATAACAGTCTAGAAACAAGGCCCTGAAAATAAGCAAATGTGGCCTTTGTGTACATATTAGTATAATTTTATGCTCCACTTCTTTTATGCTCCACTTCCAACATGGATATTACAATATTTCACACAAATTATAGGTCAATTTTCACATAGATGCTGCCCTAAAGGTGCATGAAATTACATTAGCAAGGGAAATTCACATTATATTTGGCAATGACAAGTGAACAGGAAGATAATGTTTTGGTAACCTAATGCCTTTGAATGCAATGGTGGGTTTCATAATGCAAAAAGCATGAGACATCAAGAATGCACCAGCTGTAAGTAAAATAGTTCGCTTTGTTCTTAACTCTGTGAAATCTTCTATGAGTGTTAATACACACACCTGCCTTACCAGGTCTTATTTGGTTCCAATACAATTTTCTAAAAAAAAAAAAAAAAAAAAAAAGAAAAGAAAAAAAAAAGAAAAGAAAATCAAATTCACAGTATTTTCAATCAAATTCACAGTATTTTCCATGATACTCTACAGAACCTTGCAGCTCTCTCATCAGTGTGAAAATGTGAAGAAGATGACAGTTCACTTTCTTTCTGGAGATTTGACTGTGTAGACCCATCAAAAAGAAAATTAAGAAATCCAAGTCAAGCCTGATTCAAGGATTCCTGGCCCAAGGAGAGTAATCATTCCTTCTGTTGCTCGTATTTATCCAGCCTAAATCCCTGTGCTTGGTGTTTCTTATCAGTTGTCTCCAGGAGTCCAGATGGACTTAACTAGCAAAGAACACAAGTCTCAAATCTCATCGACTGGATGATATTTGGCTCCGTTCCTTCCAGTTTTTGACCCAGAGTCCACATGTTAAGGCAGCTTAACTATACTTACAGTCTTTATATTACCTTTATGTAGAAAATTTCCTTCAAGCTCATTAATGCTGCCTAAGTGTCATAAAGGGTAGCTAGAATTAGATTCTTTCTATGTGATAGATTTATCCATATATTTGTGCACTCTGTTCCGTGTTGTCTCCAAAGGGCTGCATAATTCAAAAGTCAGAACAGAGACCAGAGAATGAAGCAGGTCCAATTCCCATCTTTGAAACTGAACTATTGTTTGATTTTTTTTCTATTCACCTACTTTCCCTGTGACTCAGTTTATCTAGCTAATAAAAACCTAAGTTTTGAAGAGACATAATTCCTTGCATTCTCAGGAGGGCAATTTGAACACAATTCAGCTGTGACAATAGAAGAAGAGCAATTATGTTCACCTACATGCTCCCAATGAAATGAGAGACATGCAATTTTGTTTAAAAAAGTAATTGTCTGATCTAAACAGACTTCCTAGAGAATTCATCATGTCCACACCATCCCACAGCCCTAATTTTGAGTTCCAGAACACAATTGGTATGCAAACCATAAGCAAGTCTAGGCTAACAGATTTAACGTCCCTAGATAACATTTGCATGAACATAGTATATCATTATTTAAATACTGTCAGCCAGAATGTGGATTTTCAGATGGCACTAGCCTGTATTTCCATCCTACTGTTGCTAGCATTACAGATTTAGAAAACGAATAACTAATGAAATGTTTTCATCAATTTGAAGAACATGGAAGACATGATTTATATGCACCTTTGCAGTCTTAGCTGGACTGAAATCAATTTTTAATAAGCTGTGTAGATCAGCTCTGAATTGCGATTACATGACTCCCCATTGTGAGATGTGTTATAGATGGAAACGGCTCTCCTTAGAAAACTGACAGTCTTTTCATTGGCATTTCATTGCTGTTGTTTCCTACAAAGAAATTGCATGTCAACATTTCCTTCAGGTCTCTTTAAGAAGCAATTGCTCTTTACTTTTATTCTTTGAGATGTGGAAAACAATAGTTTCCTACTGAATGCTGAGCAGGTGACTGGCAAAAGAACACGAATGAAAAAATTAATGCATCCGTATTTGAAACCTTGTTAACACTGTTCCTTCCCCAAAGAACAGATGTACCTGTTCAGAACAAACTGCACAGCAGTCAGACGCATCACAATTAAAAATGTTACCTGCGTTTTCTGCTGCTGTCTTTGGAGAAATCCTTGGGTAAAGGAAATAAATGTGTTTTCCATGAATACCGTGAAAAGAGTCTCAGTACACTTCCAAATTAGCTTTATGATCAGTGTTTTCCAGAACAAAGCATAGTTTCCTTGTAATAGAAAAAAGAGAAGTCCTCTTTTTTTTTTTTTTTTTTTTTTTTTTTTTTCCTAATCAAAAACATTCCCTGAAGACTGGGAAAACCTATTCATATAAGAGAGAATATCTATACTCATAATAAACACAAGTGTAAAACAAACTCTCCATTACATACCCAGAACATAGTTCATTCTCCCTCTGCATTACAGGATAATAAAAGGCAGCTTGACAGGTCACCTACTCTTTCATGTGCACCACAGCAAGATCACCTTTACCTGTTTTTTGACAGATGTTCTGTTTGCCACAGGTCCACTGGTGGCTTAGTGGTGGATCCCATAGACTGGAAGCCTCTATCAGACCTGTTGCTTTTTACTTAGAGAAGAGAAAGAGGAGCCTCCAGGCAATATTGCTGTACTGATGGCTGAATATTCCTGCAGCACAGAACTGGGACATCCTGTCATGTTTGGACAGATCAGCAGCACTTTTTGCAAATGCACATTTTCTTTCAGAGTAGCACCAGGTTTTGCTCCACAGTAAGCCATGAAACTAGGAATTCAGATCCCATGACTGCCAAGATTGAGCTGTTCATCTTCTCCTGAGGGATAAATAAGAGCATTCTTCACTTCTGACTTGTACTACATTTATTGCAAGTGAAGCCTGTTACTCGTTCTCTCTGATCACAGTTGCTTGATCAATAATGCATTCCCCTCCTCTTTGCAGTATTTTTTTTTTTTTTAGTATATAGGTAATAGAAGATTTTCATGAGTATCTCTCAATCTTCTCTTCTTAGACTGATCAGTTGCAGGGTTTTTGATTGTACTGATGTGTATTCTAACATTAATGTTGATGTTTTGGAGCATTAGTAAAAAGACATTGACAGAGATGTTCAAGGAAACATACAGCATGTCTGGGCTAAGAATCATATGCTTAAATTATGGAAAATCAAAGGATGCACTGAGTAAATTGGAGAAAAAATGAATTTGAAATGTAGGTTTAGCAACTAGCATGACACAAACTTATTGATTTTTCCTTTCTATTTAATAGTTTCTAAAAGTTTAGTAGATGTGTGAGTCTAAGCTTGTAATTGCTTTGCTAAAATGAAGTCCTAGTCTCAATTTAGTTGCTCTATTTAAGATACCTGGGGAATTTTGGACAATGTTCAACCACATATAGTTTTAATGTAACAGAAGATAAGGAAATGGTTTTCTCTGCCTTGTTCACCTGCTTGGTATTTTCTGGTCTGCACCAAATTTCTAGCTCATGTTGGTACTAGTGATTTTGTAATCTGAATCATATCACATATCACAGTAGAAATACCATGTTTGACAGATGATCAGTTTGGACTTCCTGATGATGCTATTCTGAGCTCGATCAAAGCAATACCCATTGCTCTGGGTATTGGAAATCTGTCAGCTGTGATTTGTTTTATATTTCCTGACCAGAATTCCAAAATCTACATTTTGATTTTAAGTGTAAAAATTCTCCAGAAATTTAGATATCCCCAGATAGACAACTTGCTCCTCCAAGGAAACAAACCACTTGAGTGCTTCAGCCTGCATTCCCGATGGCTATCAATAACACCAGGAAGTCTGGATCTTACTTCTTCTTCAGAATGGATGAAACTAGACATGCTAATTCACTGTCAGAGCTGGGATATGAACAAGGTACCTCACAGGACAAGAACGTAATTAGTGCAGTTGAGTCATAATTGTATTCTTGCTGGCTGTAGCAAATGACCCTTTGCAGATCAGAATAGAGAAAGAATTGTAATAAACACTCAGCTTCCAGTTCTGCATGCCCAGATTGAGCTTCCACTCATTGCTCCCTTCCAGGATCTTCTGGACTAACATGCAAAGCAAACATTCACTGATGGTTTTTCTTTAATTGCGATTTTCCCTCTGCATCATTAACATCAACACAAGCTTCTGTAGAGTTAGATGCCAATAAGACAGAACCAGGCAATTGCTTTGTCATCAAATTATGAAGCAGAATTCAGTTTTCATGCTGATCTGGAAGAAAATTCCAACTAGCACTTGACTATTTGCTCTTTAGTTGTGTATTCAGAGGGTAAACACATTCATGCAGACACCAACTTTCTTTCAAATATTTGTACAGCATCTAGCACCATGGTCTTGGCCTATAAAAGTCACTGCAAAGCAAATGTTTTATAAAAATGCTAAAATTCCTGCCTTTGCCAAAAGAGAAAGAATTAGCGAAATAGATTTAGTCCATTCATTTTTTTCTTTTCTTTTCTTTACTGACAGACCAGCCAGCATATTGCACAGACAAGAAATATCTATTTAAGTAATTTATATTTTTTTCAAAGAACTATATATTGAAACATATACAAAAACACATAAGAAGTTCCTAAAATCTCAGTAGATAAAGTTGGAAAAGATGCACAAAATGAATTGATATTTTTAAGCTTTTCTGATATAATTATTTTTAGATGGGCTCTTCTTTATTATGATCAATAAAAATGCTAGCTAAAAGAAAATGAAGCAGCAGAATCCATAGGGGAATTGTAGAGAGAAGGCAGGTAGGAGAGGGCAATTTAAAATTTACCTCAAAAATGCATGTTTTCAAAAGGCCATGATTACCTTACGTCAGCACTATTTTTCTTATATTGTTTATTTTCAAGCTCAGTAAAAATATTCTGCCAGCTCCTTGAGAAACCAGATGGACTTCACCTATTGGTGAGACTTTTTAGCAAATTTTATTTAGTTTTATTATATCAAAACCATAAAAGAAGATATAAACATTTTCTGACACTGCTGCTGGAGGTAACTTCACTGGGACTTGTGAATCTTAACCATACTAGGGACAAAGAAAGAGATGCTCTGTGACATTTCTCATATTCTTGTAATTAGAGAAAAAATAGCAATCCAATGAAGCAATTTGTTGTTGTTGTTGATTACATCTATGCTAATTAACAAAAAGGGAACAGGAGCCTAGAAGATTCCTAGCTTCATGGCAATACAGCATTGACTGGTGTACATCTGTTTTTCTTAGTAATCTCTAAAGTGATTTGTTTGGGAGATAGCTAGTTGGAGAGGTACAAAACAGGAGCAGAGAATAAACAAACAGCTGAATAGTTTGCAAAATCAGAGATCCATTTATGAGCTCACTTCTAGGATCTCTTTTATTTACTGTTATATCCATTAATAAACATTAGTTGATTTGAAAACTATTTCTTTTTCCCATTGCACTTGTTTGCTTGGATGCATACATAAGCCATTTGTGTATATTTGTTTGTTTTCTTGTTTCAACTGTTTCCTGGATCAGACCTTACAGAACTTGTTTGCTTCTTACAAACCACAAAGACAGAAAAAATAATTTCATAGAGACGCATGTTCTGCTTGCATGTAGGCTCAAACATGGCAAATCACTACCTCAGGGAAACTGGATCAATCTAACCTAAAGCTTTTCAAGACTACATGAAAAACGCATCCCAATGCATATTGAAATTTGCAGCTTTAGTATTTGCTTTTTAAAGCTACTGAAGTCTCAAAAATGCTTAAAGCCAATACAATTGTATTTCCTCTGTCTGTGTCTGAAATACAGATCAGGAATCGTACTTAAATGGACAGGTTACACTGATTATGGTGGTAATTACTGCTATAGCCAGAGGTAACTCTATTGCTTATGCACGAGAAAGGGGCCATTGGTTTTTCATCGTCTACCATTCACCTATATTGTCCAAGTCAAACTGTCTCTGGCCAAACTGCACCGAGGGGTCTGAACAGAGCATCCTGCTCCTCGTTTTGACCCAGCCTTCCTTCCGAGCTCAGCTGCTCTGCACAGGCTCTCGGACTCCCGAGTGGTGAGAGATTCAGATTTAGATTTTCCATTAACAAACAAACTGGGTGGACGAGCCCTTTAGGCCCAAAAAGCCTAAAGCGACTGTACTTCCAGCAGATGGTATTGCGAGGCCTGTAGTTCCCCGTGACTTACACTATTAAAATTTTTCCCCCTCTCTTTTTATTTTGATGCTTAATGCAGGTAAAACCTTTTCCTAATAGTCTCCATCAAATGCCAAACTCATTCCATTTTCTATTTCTATTTGGTGAATACACATATATACGTGTGTGTGTGTGTGTGTATTTACATATTTGTAAAATTGAATTTTGGTTATCTCTTCTCCCTCCACCCTTCCTGCTCCTCTTTTTCCCTCTCTACATACATATTTATTGCATTAACTTTATCAGAAAGCCTTGAATTTTAGTGTGTCACTAAAGTAAAAAATCTATTTCACCAGTAGTGAAATGCAGCAATGCTTCTGAAGGCTTTCTTTTTTCTTTTTTTTTTTTTTTCCTTTTTTTTTTTTTTTTCCTATTAAGAACAGACATTTCCCTGGTAAATGCTTCCTTTGGGACCTTCCCAAGCATAGGTGTTTCCTGAGGACTGCTTTTCAGCTGCTGAGCACACCTGGCCTGCACTGCTGTTGACATTTACTGGAGCATTTTATAGCTTCAATAGGGAGGGATTTGTATTTGTCTGTTTAAAAAGATATTATTCAGCGGATTTATTTCTGTAAAATGTCTTGATGTTTTGAGCCCTAATTGATTTTGTTACCATACTCCTTCCTTCCACCTTGAAGGAAATATATGTTAAAGATAAATTAATATCTGATTTCCTAGTATGCAATTCAGCATTGATCTATGCTTTAACTTTTACACATAGAAAATGGAAGACATGCCCAAGAGACAGATATCCCAGCACATTAGTGGACATGCACGAAGCTCTCCTAGTTTTACCTACTCAGGATCTAGATCTAAAAGTGTGATCTTTCGAGGTTTCTTTGGTCTTAATCCACTGATGTTTGATAACTCTGAGACGATACTGGCTATGATGAATTGGAAATACATTGTCTTGAGTATATAAAAAATGTTTCTGGAAAACAAAAAAGTTGAATTGAATAAAAGTTGAACACAGTTAATTCCTAAAGAAGAATCAGAAAACATGGCAGTATGTTACAAAGCCTAAGAAGAGTATCCTCTAAGAGATCCTTACTGAGTTAAAAAAAAAAAAAAAAAAAAAGAAAAAAAAAAAAAAAAAAAAGGATAAAACCAGACCAGAATGTTTCTGTTGCAGACTGAGGGGGGATCTTATCAATGTGCATAAGTACCTGAAGGAAGGGTGTCGGGGGGGACAGGGACAAACTCTTTTCAGTTGTCCCGTGTGACAGGACAAGAGGCAATGGGCAGAAATTGAAGCACAGGCAGTTCCGCCTGACCGTGAGGGGGAATTTCTTCCCTGTGAGAGTGACGGAGCACTGGAACAAGTTGCCCAGAGACGTTGTGGAGTCTCCTTCTCTGGAGATCTTCAAGGCCCGCCTGGATGCAACCCTGTCTACCATGCTCTAGGTGACCCTCCTTGAGCAGGGAGGTTGGACTAGCTGATCTCCAGAGGTCCCTTCCAACCTTACTGATTGTATGATTCTACCATAACATAAAATGAACTTCGAGTTTTTCAGGCTTCTCCTCCTACCTTCTTCAGAACTTCACATCTTGCTGGCTTGCTATGTTTCTGTTCTTTGGGAAGAATTTTTGGTTGCTCTTTTGGTGATTTTTGCCTTACACATGGTTTTACATTACTCCTGTTGAGACTTCATTCTGTTTTTTCTTTCCTCCCTTTTTCTTAGTCTTGTAAAAGGACCAGTCTGTATTTCTTTCTTCATAAACATTTCTTAGGGGAAAATATCCTACTACATACCAGTTTTGTTCAAACAGTGGCTGTAGAAGGCTGCCTTCATAACTTTATCATTACTTTGATGCAGAGTATTAACTTATGTACAATTTTGATTTGGGCTTTCTGTGTCATCCCTACATATAGTACATGCAAAAAAAAAGACATGTGTTTAATCCTGCATTCTATTTCTTCCCCTTTCCTGGATTCAAAACAAAGACTTTTCTGTTTTAATCTGTGTATTTCATATCATACTTGCTTGTGCTCAGGCCAGAATTTCATCTAAAGAATTTCATCATACTCTTTTATATGCCAATGGAGATACACCAACACGGAGCACTGGAAAAATAGGTCCATCTTTATGTTAGATCATGCTGTCACTTCAGGTCAGCTTGAGTTCATGCCTGTACCCAAACTCCCTGGTCATCTGCACTACCCACACAGTGGCTCAGTCTTCAGTCCTTATTTGCAAAGAGCTGAGCAGTTCTGCAGGCAGAGAAACTCAGGTGCTCAAGGGCACTGTGCAATTCAAGCTATGCCGCTGCATCCCATATAGGTATGGTATGGAATTCTCATGTTTAAGAAACCATCGTACAGAATTGTAGCTCGTGGAAAATAAGGGGGAAAATTAAATATTTTCAAAAGTGCAACAAAAATCTTTTCAAACCATCAACATATTGGATTTCGAAAATATCTGTATTCTTTTTCTCCATTATTCTGGTGTGTCCATTTATATCCCTTTTTCCTTCTTCATTTTCTTCTCCCTTTTTTTTTCATTGAAAAACTGGAATAAAAAAAATCTTTCTGATTCATAAAAAGAGGAAAATACAAAAATATATTTTTAAAAGGCTTATGCAAACATATTGTGAAAAGATATTTTCACTCACTTTAATACAATATTGTTGAGGGAATTTTCAGTTGATCAAATATATCATATAATATGAATATATGAAACAGAAAATAATCATATGAAAATTGTGGTTTCTGGGTAAACAGAAACTTGCTCCTTAATGTCAGGATTTTAAGAATTCACACTCTTAAAGATGTTTCCATTTCAGTGAATGACAATTTTTCAGAAAATACTGTTTTGTGTAAATTTTTTTCCAACTTTAATGCTCATAATCTATCAAGAGGAAAGCTAGAATTGAAATCCATGCTTGTCCTTTTGACAAAGGACGAGGGGGACCACCTATTTCCTTTTCAACAGCAGAGAAACTTTTGGAAATGATTAGACTCTGAAGCTGAGAGGAAGTTATACTCCCACTGACTACAGATTCTTACATTTCTTCTTACACTCTATTTTCTGTTTGTGGTTTACACAGAACCGTTAGTTTGTTGATCTTCTGTGCGTACATGTGTCTCTGCCTTGGTGTTCCTAAGAACTTTCAGTTTTTCATAGGAATTAAATTATATTTGTAAACTTTTTACGTTTGTCTAGTTTGGTTCCCCCAACTCTCTGCAGATTCCAGTTTCCCCACCACAAACACACAGTAATTGCATTATATTGATGTTATTTTCTGATTTTTCAACTCCAATTCTCTGCTGCCATATTTAAAAATACCAATTTGTTTCTTAACATCTACTTTGTATATAGAATAAGACTGTATTGCAAGCTGAGCTGCCGAAAGTGATTTTTCCTGTTTTAGAAATGTTTACTGTTTTAATTGCTTTATTTCCTTACTGTGGATATTATTTTAATTATTTTTTAGTGTCTGCAATCTCCCTATTTGCCAGATCCCTTCTGTCTGTTAAATTCTTTCCATCTTTAAAATTGAATCATGAATAGTATCCCTGCTGGATCAGGATGGCTTTGCTTGTAATTGTCATTTTCAGTGTATCTGGGCTGACCCAGAGTATGGCTGACAGTTACACTGCTCTGAATTCAAAATTAAATGGGGATGACAACTCCAGCTGGACAGAGAGTTTGCTTGAGAATATATATTTAAAATAACTAGTGCTAAATCATGAAGAATGAGAAAGAAAAATAGAAAGCCTTATAAGAGGAGAGGGCTACTGTAACAGTGAATCAAGCAAAAAGAAATGTGGTGATATAGAAATAGAGCAAAATAAGTGATAACAGCAATGCTGTTACTAATACTATAAATTATTAATCATAATAACTAATAATGCAGGATGGTAACATTAAATACCATGTACAGACAGAAACATTGCCCAAAATAAATTCTAGTCTGGGGTTTCTGGTTAAATGTAGCTAAAATTAAATAATACAGCACATAGAACAAGTTGTGAAAAAAGGCCTATGAAGATGCAAAAATCTCAGGGAAGAGTACTTTATAGCAGATTCGACCCAGAAGACATGAGCCATCTATAAAGAAATTGGAAAGCACCTGACAGCAAGACAAGTGCCAAGAACACCAGGAACAGGTACTCCAGGCTGAGGGAGCAGAGGGCTGGAGAGGAAGACCACAGACAAACATCCTGCTGCGGGGCCCATATCTGCCCGTGTTAAATATGATGGGAAGGACAATTCTGTTGTCTCCCTCCAAGTGTAAGAGAGAGTATTTGAGAGGACAAATACCCCTTGATTTGAGTTATGCCAATATATCTGAAGGCTAAAGATGTGTTTTGCTGGGTTCCTGGAGTCTACCTTCCCTGAGAGGAAAAGTCTTTCCTTGGAGTGGAGGAAGGAAGACACGTAAGAAGCAGCAAAGCTATCACACTACAAAGAAGAGGCTATTGATTGGGCAACACAGCTCCAAAAAAGGGATCACTGGGCTCCTTCATACCTTTATACTGGCTGAAGAACATACCAGACCTTGCTGTCATGGATGCTTATGAGAAAAACATATTACCATGGTAAAAGGACCATGTGGATGAGAGGAGGAAAAACTGTGGCACTACTGTCACATAACATGGAGATCACACTGTACTGAGCACCAGCAACAAGCAAGGGGGCTACTGGCTCTTTGACCCTTTTTTCTCCCACATCAACTGATCTCAAGTTGTTATATCAATGTCTACTTCAGACCAAAAGCTTTCCTTCCAGAGAGAAAGACAGAAATCTAACTCAAATAAAAAAAAATAAAAAAAAAAAAAAAGAAGAAGAAGAAGAAGAGGAAGAAGAAGAAAGAAGAAGAAGAAGAAGAAGAAGAAGAAGAAAATTCAGGTTTTGTGCAGGTTACAGCAGTGCAGGTAGTCACAAGAGACTGCTCAAATGCAGGCATCATGATCTCAGCTGGGACTTAGCTAACTTCTCTTCAGTTCCTTCTCCTTTCAGTTTCCTCTAATCTACAGCTACCATGCACCCTTTTTGGAAAAAAAAACAGATGTTGATTCCCTCTGAAAGTGAGGTTATCTTTATCCAAGAGTGTCTGTACGGATTTAGAAAACTTCTCACTCATGAAGTCCCACCCAGAAAAAAAAAAACAAAAAAAGAAATATGATTCTCAAAGCAAACCACTAGAAATGGTATCATTTAAAATAAAGCAAGGCATATTTCTGTTGTCATATTGGAAATTTCAATGGAAATCCCTGTAACAATAATGTATGTAACACCAAATCTTAGAAATGGCAACAGCTTTCAATAATGGATAAATTTATTAGTGACCTATTCTTAAAAGATAATGTTATTCTTTCAAATATTGAACAATTGAAACAGATAATTTTCTAATAAAAGTAGAAAAAAATGTATGTCAGTAGCATTGTGGAAGACATTTTTAGGTTGGTTCTTTAGCCAAAATTTAATTTTTTCTCTGTGCATTGTTTGAAAAACAAAATATTCTTTATTAGAGCGATTTATATAGGTATCAATGTATGCACACATCACAGGTTATTCATTATTGAAACTAAACTAACTCAGGAAGCTGTAGGAGTCCGAACAGAATGATAATATTTGCAATAATATTTTCACATGGTTGTGAATAGAATTTGATCCTATTCTTACTGCAAAGAATTGCTGCAAAAGCTACAGAGAAATAAGCTGAACTAAAGACCTGCTAAAGCAACTAGTTTTAGGGGCAAGGAGGAGAGAGGTTTAATTTAGTCCCTTCTCTAAGTTTCCCATTTTCATGTAGATTTATTAAAAAGCTCCTCTTAATTAACAGCAGAAGTCTTGGCTGATTGAGATGTATGATGTCAGTAGGAAAGGCAGATCCCTGACAAACAGGACTGTTGTTTGATTAAGTAACCCAAGAACTATGTGAACATGATCTTGACTCTTAGATGCTGCTTCTAAGCAGCCACATCTCCTTTCATAAACAGAATTAAGCATGAACGTTACATCAGTAGAATGCATAAAAACTGTCTGTTAAATAAATATTATACTGTTTTAAAAAGCAGTGGGCAGTTGAAGCTATGTTAATTCACTCCAACTGAGGATTTGATCTCATATGACTTTAATTCACTTTATTAGCAAAAGGAACAAGTTCAAAAGCATCCTTATTTCCAGCATGTCTGCATGCTGTATTAGCAAATGCTCTTTATGACAAGATTCCATTTCATTCAACTTTCATTTATCCCAATATTCATGCAAAAAGTATCACTTTAATCATTTGCATAGTTATTCTAATATGAAAAAAATATATAGACATTTTCCATTAAACCTCTCCTCCCACCTAAAAAACTACAGTAGCTAAACCTTCAAAATACCATCCCACGTTTTTCTAACTTGCTTTGAAAGTGCATTTATAAGAAAAGTGACCTACCAGAATGTCAGGCTAGAACAGTCAATCCCGGTACAGGATCTGCGGAGCTGATACAGGGAGGATCATGGATTTACAAGCTTCCCCATAAACCTGCTTCATCAGTGGGCCTGAAATGTGCCCTTGAGCCATCATTTTCAGGAGCAAAATTTTCAGCTGTCTTTACCCAAATACCCAAGTTGACTTACCAGTCTGCTAACCCATTAACATCAACACTGGCTTTTAGAACTGAGAGTTTCCTCCTTCCTAAGACACTTCCTGAGTTATTTTCTGCCCAACAGCTGTGAGAGAATAGCCACTTCCACCTACATTTAATGAAGAAGTTTATTTTCTGTTTATTCTATTTCTTTTACAGATTTTCCTGATTCTACTCACTTTTTCACCGGAATTTGGAGTTCGACTTTCTTCCAGAATAAAGCAGCATAATTCAATGGTATGTGTGATTAAACAGCATCTGGAGACCTGTTTGTCTACTGTGTGTGTTTCAGATACATCCAGAACACCGAAAGTCAGTGGAACCATGTAGATTTATGTAAATTCAGTTTTCTGACCCAAATTTTATAACCATAATGCCTTTCAGGGATAGAGGATACAAAGTATATAAAATTGCTTAACAGTTCCAATACAGTTTAAAATCACCAGTAGTAATTCTGCTTCTTCTCAGATGGATAAATAAATGGGGTGGCATTTTTTTAATAATTTGTAAAGTTTGACTTTTACTTTCATAAAAGAATGAATTTACACAGGTTGTAATGTAGCCAATTTGTAAAATGCACTTGGATTTCATTCTTGCTAAACTAGATCTCTTTCTGTTGTCTTATTGTCTAATCTAATTCAAGATGCTGACTACTGAATGGTAATTTATAAGCCTTTGAGCCTGTTGAGATGAAGGCTGCAAAATTTTTAAGAAAATAAAAGGTAATACAAGAATCGTAATAGCTCAGAGGGAAGAAATTACCTTACTGCGGTGTGCTTATGCATCTTGTTTTGCACCTGTGCTTTAAAGCAGTTCTGCTGCTGAATGGTGCAGTACCACTCTACTGACAGTGGAGCAGGCAGTTAGGAAGCAAAAGGATGATTTTATGCTCATGCACTATGTTAACCAGGAATGTGGTATTCTGCTTGAATACAGCTGATTGTGAAATATCGGCCACACTGCTTTTGCTCACAATTTTCATGTCACCAGCTCTACTCAAAGTGAGGATGTCAAAGCAATTGTGGACACAGTTTTGTTTTGATTTGATTTGATTTGATTTCTTGCATGACATTTTGCTGGGATTTTTGGGGTGCCATTTATCTGGATTTGCTTTTAGCATAACATTTGAAAATATTCTAACACAGAGGAAAAAACAGCACTCCTGAAGACAAGAATGAAAAGGCATATTAGGATTTCTGGAAAGTGATGCAGAGGGGTCAACATAATATTGGACAGATTTGGGACTAACAGCTGGTAACAGGATTAACACTCATGTTAATTGATAGACAGGGCTTAATGATTTATGGTCTATCATTGCTTTGAGTTTATACCCACATGGTGCTGGCATTTCCAGTCCGAATCTCGTTCCTAGACTTGGGTAACTAAATTCCCCCTTGGAATAGGAGTGATTGGCTCCCTCTTTTCTTTCCAAGCAGAGGTGGGAATGATGTCAGCACCTTCCTGTACTGGCCTGGTGGTGAGACATCTCTGCAACTGGAGAAATTGAACTGAGGATTTCTCTTGAGGCTGAATGCATTTAAATGCATATCTTGTCTCAGCAAGGAGAATGCAGTAATTGCCGGTACAGGCACCAGCCTGCACTAAAGACACACTCCATCCCTCCTGCCCCACAGGGCTACCAAAAAATGCAAAGTTTGGTTTGATTTCTTGCATGACATTTTGCAATGATTTTTGGGGTGCCATTTATCTGGATATGCTTTTAGCATAACATTTGAAAATACAGGAGGAAAGGTACAGGGTTTTACAAACAGTGTAACTCCGGAACATTGTGGCCAGTGCTCCCTTTCTGGAGACAGCAATGTCAAACTCTATTACCAGGACTGAATTAAACAGTCTTTGAATAAAACATGTGAACAACACTAGGAACATGGACTAACCCTCATGTGAATGACTGTATCACTGGGCTACAAAATCAAGCTTCTTTCCCTCCCCCCGTCCATGACCTTGCATGAGCCTTGCATCACTGAGCACAGCAGCCCGCTGCTGTATGTAGCGGTACACAAACCTGCACACTGTACAGGCTTGGGCATAATTTGGGACAGATACCAACATTGAAAAAAATACTGATTCCTTAAAGAAATGCAGTTGCTTTTTCCTCTCTACAATAATCTTTCATACAGGACCCAGGAGTGTGTTTAGGCTGTTTATTTCCTTTTCATAGTTCAGGGGGAAGATTTGATATTTCCAAGTATTTCTTCCCATCTTTTTTCAAATTTGTTATCACAATGCTAAGTTTTAATTGGCATTTTCAGTAAATCTATTTGTGATAAGCATCAAACTGGTGTAAAACTGTACTTAATAGCTGGTGTGTTTTAATAATTCATTTTACTGCATGCATTTCTTACAAAAAATCAAAAGACATGGAACGCTTAAAGGAGTATAATATCCCATTTGGATTCAGTTCCATATTATATTTATATACTGACTTAACAAACACAGGAAACAATTGTTGGCTGTATGCTCAGCCTTAGTTTTTATATTGACAGATTTTCAACTGTTTCATTCCTTTGTAAACTTAATCAAGAGGAATCTATTTTTTATTTATTTTATAATGCCTTGACCCTTTTATAATGCTCTTTTCTCTTTAACTCCATGATACTGTAGGGAAATCTCCTGGTTTTAAATGTAACCCCATTGCTACCGGTCAACTGCATTGTTAAATAGGATTTTTTAGTAAAACAAAGTATTTTGGAAAATTTATGTACATATGCAGAGACATATACAGGCAAATTTCCATAAAAAATAAAGAAATAAATGCTCAGTGCTCACTAACTCTGAAATGTTGGCTGAAACATATAAATAATCTTCCCCACACATACACACACTGAAGGTACAAAAATATTGAGAGGTAATTCTCTAAAACTAATACTATTCCCAGTATACATTCTAAATACATATGCATTGCCACTTTGCAAATACTGCAGCATATTTCTCATGTAGCTGTACTATCTTCTGTGCTGGTCAGGATATTTCTGCAAGGTGATGTTTTGTAAATAAACCAGGACTTAAAATGATTTTTAACGCAATTGTGCTATAAATAAAACTTAGGCAGATGGCAAACATCCTCTCTTTTGGGACTTCTCTGAAATATCTATATGATCTTAAAAATTATAAGCAACAGTCCACGACTAATATCTATAAATCTTTTTTTCATTATTGCCTTTTGCTTTCCTGTTTTCCTCTTGCTCTTTTAAAATGTTTTGTTGGTGACTTTAAAAACATTAGAATCCCCTAAGCTAAGATAAAGAAACTGAACATTTATCTGGGAAAAGGTGAATGTCGGTGCTTATAGTAAGGAGTCTAAAGCTTTTTAAAGGGAGGTACAAACTGCCATGTTCCAGGTTGTGAGCAAGCTTCTGCCTAAAAACTATGAGAAGGGACATTTCCCTGTGGTCAGCTTGTTTCTTTAACTGTGGCTTTTACTGTGTTTTCCTCAAAAATGTCTGGGATTGGCCATAGCCGTCTGCCAGGATACTCCCACGGCACATCACAGGAGTAACTTATTAAGGCATTTCCTACAGTTCTTAGAATATGAAACTATCATATCAGAAGCACAGCACTTAAATTTCCTTGTATTTTTCTTCTTTCTATTAATAGTAGTAATTTGCAGCATAATATATACTTTGAATTCTCACATATCAAAACTCAAAACTGGAAACTTCTGGAAGATCAATAGTATCTAATTTGTGAGAGCTCTGGAACCACTCTTGACTTTCTCTAATAGTCAAAGACATGTAACTGGAAAAGACTCCTTAGGAAGGAAATCACTTGCTTCTGTTGCCACTTCCTGTAACCAGCTA
Organism: Rhea pennata; assembly: GCF_028389875.1. Taxonomy (NCBI): domain Eukaryota; kingdom Metazoa; phylum Chordata; class Aves; order Rheiformes; family Rheidae; genus Rhea; species Rhea pennata. Next base: position 5,790,080 of record NC_084666.1, read on the forward strand.
ATTGCACCCTAAACCTTTTTGCCATGAACACTACAAAGAGAGACTGCCCTCCCAGCAGGTCCCACTTCGCGACCAAATTCCAGTCTGTGCACAGCTTCGGCACACTGTAAAACAGCACGAGCCCCTGGAAAGAAATCTGATGCTGGAACAAGCTTCAGGCTGTCAAAAGCTCCAAAATGGGAACGCATCTTTCGGTGCAAGTGTGTACTGTCAAACTATACAGCAACTGGCCCTTCGAGAGCCAAAGCCCCAAGAGCTGTGGGAGGGACCATGGCATTAGGAAGGAGCTTTGAGTGCAGAGACATTAACGGTGGATCTTTGCATGCAACTGAGCACCATGTTCCAGTCTATCTGGAATCATAGGTGAATGTCAGAACTAGTCAGGAAGCAGGTAGGGATGGGACGGGATGGCAACAGCACTGGTTGTACCTTCAACCTCGGAAGCCATCCAACTATACAGTTCTGCTTACACCATTTCAGAAGCACAGGTAATAGCTCTCATTCTCTATCTTTCAAAAGCACTTCTAGCAGCCCCAAAGATGGCCTTATTTCTTTGATCTGATGTGTCTTTGATTGCATGACATTTTTGTAAAACCTAGTAGCAGGATCAGACACAGGTTTCTGTTACCTAAAATCCGCAATTCTGCATTGCAGAACTTGTTTCTTTAACAAAATTTAAGGGACAACAAGAAAAAAAAAGTACAGTAAGGCCTAGAATCCTCTGTATTTCCCTTGTTATAAGGTTCAAATACTTCTCTGTAAAGACTCTTTTAAGAATTCTGTTCATCTCTGTAAAAATTCCTCAGCCTTTAATCTTTATTTTCAATTTTATTCAAGCTGATAACTTCTACATGCCAGGAATAAGAGAGAAGGATACTGGTTTTAGAACTCTGATTTTTTTTTTTTAATATAACTTCAGTATTTATGCAAAAACACTGTTCTTTCAAAACTGTGCACTAAAGACTTATTCCAGGAAATATGCAAATCATTTCTGTTATTCCTGAGAGGGAACACTGCATCAGGAAGACCTAAAGGAGTAGACCCTCATTTTGTATAAACTTGCAAAGATTCACTGATTTTAAAGAGTTAAAAGAATTTACTTCTCTGAAAGGTTGATTTATGGTTCTGATGTAGGAGAAAGTTATTGTGGCTTAATGAGTGGCTGTGCATCAGATAAGCTCACCTTTCTGCATGTTTTTATCCTTCATGAATGCAAAATAAAACATATTAGCTTAAACCTCTGTCACTGACACTTAGGCTAATCCATTTTACTTGTTTTTTCTGTGCTAAGAGCATGTGCCCAGCTAATTACCACAGGCTAGTTGATGAATGGTGACTTGTTCAGTCTCACTTACTCAACTATGAGTCTGAGTTGGTGATGTCTTGTGAGGTTCTCCAGCACATAAAGATAGCACAGCAGTTTCTATATGGGACTTCTAGTGAATAAGGAGAAGAGGTGAATAAAATGCTCAAATATAAATGGGCTTCATCTGATCTAACTCCAATCTTTTACTCCGTAGAGGTCAATCTGAACTACCTCTCTAAGCTTCCACTTTAGTCAGTGAAGATCTAATCAATACAGAGGGACCGTGACAGGCTGAAGAAATGGGCAGAGAGAAACTTCAGGAAGTTCAGCTAAGCGAAGTGCAAAGTCCTGCAGCTAGGGAAGAATAACCAATGCACTAGTACAGGCTGAGGGCTGACCTGCTGGAAAGCAGCTCTGTGGAGAAGGACCTGGGGGTCTGGTGGACCACAAGTTAATCATGAGCCAGCAATGTGCCCTTGCAGTAAAAGAGGCCAACAGCATCCTGAGCTGCATTAGGAAAACTGTTCTTAGCAGGTTGACGGAAGTAATCCTTCCCCTCTAAATATCCCTGATGAGGCCACACCTGCAATTCTGTGTCCAGTTCTGGGCTTCATAGTTCAAGCAACCCCAGTGAAGGGCTATTAAGACAATTAAGGGAGTGGAGCATCTCTCATGTGAAGAAAGGTAGAGACGGTGGGATTGTTTAGCCTGGAGAAGAAAAGGTTCGGGGTGATCTTATCAATGTGTATAAATATTTGATGAAGAGAGATGGAGCCAGACTCTTTTCAGTGGTGCTCAGTGACAGGACAAGAGGCAATGAGCACAAAATTAAACAGAGAAAGTTCCATCTGAACATAAGATTTTTTTTTTACAAACAAAACGGCTTTAGTTTCAGAATTAGAACTTGAGCAAAAGATCCAATATAATACATGAAAAAAGAATCATTTTTAGTGTAAGTGAAATATTGTGCCCATTTTTGTTTTAGAAGTTCAATGCTATAAATAATAGCAAAAAATGCTGCAACCAGAAATTCATCATACAGATAGCTAAGATTTAAACTTTTCTTATTCTTATATAGGAGAGAGTAGTTAATACTGGATGCAAGTCTAAATTCATAGAATCATAGAGTCAGTAAGGTTGGAAGGGACCTCTGGAGATCAGCTAGTCCAACCTCCCTGCTCAATCACGGTCACCTACAGCATGGTAGACAGGGTTGCATCCAGGTGGGCCTTGAACATCTCCAGAGAAGGAGACTCCACAACGTCTCTGGGCTACCTGGTCCAGTGCTCCGTCACTCTCACAGGGAAGAAATTCCCCCTCACGGTCAGGCGGAACTGCCTGTGCTTCAATTTCTGCCCATTGCCTCTTGTCCTGTCACACGGGACAACTGAAAATTCTGGTACTCTATCAAGCACTTTTTAAAGGATAAGACTTGGAAATTTAAATATTTACAGCTGTAGAAATTGAAGGGTAGTTACAGGGACAGAGAGGAGTTACCTCTGAAATTCCAGACTCCTACCATAGTTCTGTCTATCACAAGCCTCAAAATCCCAGGTTCCCCACTTTGTTGTCACATAGATTGTCCTTTATGATCCAAGCCGCTACTCACTTCCTCACCCAGAAGTGGAAGTTGCTGTGGTGGATCATATATGGCACAGAACAAATACAGGAACACACACGGGAGCAGATATCAGCAGCCTCTTTGACAAAAGAGCAGCTTACTGTGCCAGCTGCTCCCTGATAAATATTAATATTCACCGTATTGAATGGGTGTGCAAGGTAGCTTATTGCTTTCTCATATGTTATGCATGGCTACAATTAGCAGGGAGCAGCTGGTACGGGATAACTTTGGCCTGCAAAGCATCTTAATGGAACTGGAACAGAGAGACTTGCCTTATTCTCATAAAGAACAGAGACCTGTGCCATACAGGACAGTTCTAGAGGAATACAGAAAAATACTATGTTTGTGAATAATTTCTAACAAACAGACACAGTGAGGAGTAATAAAACTTCATCTCTAAGCAAATGAAATCTTCTTAGCAGCTTTAGTTATTAAGTGTGTTTTATGATGGAATGACTGGCTGGGTAGATGAGGGGAGAGCAGTGGACATTGTGTACCTTGACTTCAGCAAGGCTTCTGACACTGTCTCCCATAACATCCTCCTAGAGAAGCTCAGGAAGTGTGAGTTACACAAGTGGACAGTGAGGTGGATTGAGAACTGGCTGAAAGGCGGAGCTCAGAGGGTCGTCATCAGTGGCATGGAGTCTAGATGGAGGCCTGTGGCTAGTGAGTCCCCCAGGGCTCAGGACTGGGTCCCATCCTGCACAACGTCTTCATCAATGACCTGGATGAGGGGACAGAGTGCCTCCTCAGCAGGTTTACTGATGATACCAAGCTGGGAGGAGTGGCTGACACACTTTAGGGCTGTGCTGCCATACAGAGAGACCTGGACAGGCTGCAGAGCTGACTGGAGAGGAACCTCCTGAGGTTCAGCAAGGGCAAGTGCTGAGCCCTGCACCTAGGGAAAAATAACCCTAGGCACCAGTACAAGCTGGGGGCTGACCTGCTGGAGAGCAGCTCTGCAGAGAAAGACCTAGGAGTGCTGGTGGATGGCAAGTTGACCATGAGCCAGCAATGTGCCCTTGTGGCCAGGAAGGCCAATGGTCTCCTGGGGTGCATTGGGAAGAGTGTTGCCAGCAGGTCGAGGGAGGTGATCCTGCCCCTCTACTCAGCCCTGGGGAGGCCTCATCTCGAGTACTGTGTCCAGTTCTGGGCTCCCCACTACAAGAGAGACATGGAGCTACTGGAGAGAGTCCAGCATAGGGCTACAAAGACGATCAGAGGGCTGGATCACCTGCCCTACGAGGAACGGCTGTGAGAGTTGGGCCTCTTCAGCCTGGGGAAGAGAAGACTGAGGGGGGATCTGATCAATGTGTATAAGTGCCTGAAGGGAGGGTGTCAAGGGGACAGGGACAAACTCCTTTCAGTTGTCCCATGTGACAGGACAAGAGGCAATAGGCAAAAATTGAAGCACAGGAAGTTCTGCCTGACCGTGAGGGGGAATTTCTTCCCTGTGAGAGTGACGGAGCACTGGACCAGGTTGCCCAGAGACGTTGTGGAGTCTCCTTCTCCAGAGATCTTCAAGGCCCGCCTGGATGCAACCCTGTCTACCATGCTCTAGGTGACCCTGCTTGAGCAGGGGGGTTGGACTAGATGATCTCCAGAGGTCTCTTCCAATCTTACTGATTCTATGATTCTATGAGTTGACCAATGGGTTAAGAGGGTCAACACACACCTTCTGTATTCAGAGGCTATGTTAGGATGAAATAAGTATCTTTATTATCTGACTATAGATTTGAAAAGAGTGGGACACGAAGAAGATAAAACGAAATCCCTCAAAGGAACCACCTAGAAATATTTCCAGAAATATTGTTTGGTGTATTGCCTTTTGAAATCAGCTTGAAATCCAATCAGTTATGTGGTTAGATTAAAGGTAGGAATATGCACCATTTTGACAGAGAGGCAAACATATCATTTTGAATTTAACAATCTCTCCACTCAAGTAGTCATTCTGAAGCTTTCTTATGTCATTCACCTGACATCAGATCAATAACATTATGATATTTTATGTCACATAAGTGACATAACAAAAATCTTTCAGTGGAACAGGATAGAAAGATGCCAAGGAGTATATATGATTTATGTATATATATTTTCTTAAGTAATGGCCTCTTACACATGGTAGATGTTAACTTGCTTCAGGTTTGGTATATTGCTTTGCTTAGCAATTATTAAAATTGTACTAAATGGACCATCTCTCCTTGAAGAGATTTGGACTAATCCCTAAGAAGACCATTTTGCTGAACTCATTACTTTTTCTCTGAATATACACATCCAAAGAAATTTGTTCTGCTTCATTGTTTCTATTTCAATCCCATTTTCATCTTTCTATTATTTCTGTATGAGAAACAGTATTATTACAAATTTCCTTGAAGTGTAGTTGGATAAAACTGTATGCATAAAACTAAATTTTTATGAACAATGACCAAGTACATGCTAAAATGTATATTTTTAACAGTACTCTCAAAGTCTGAAGACCAAAATGGGGGGAAAATGATCTCATTTGAAGACTGATTGTAAAACATTCTCTGCTCAAGGCAGCCTAAACCAAAACCAGTACAAGTTAAGAAAAGTCTAAGAAAGAACTTTGTAAGACATAGTATCTAGCACAGCATAATTGAAATGTAGAAAGACATTGTTGAGAAAACATATTATTAAAAAAGATTTATTTTGTGGTGCAAAGCACAGGGCAAAGCTCTAGCCATGTAGTCAAATGACTGTCTCCTTGGATAACTCTCCAATGGAAATAACTGCCCTCTATGTAGTATTAGTAGCAGTGGCATCCTCTTGAGTGTCACATTCCTATTTGCATACTGAAGATTTTAATGTTTCACCCTAGGCTAAGCAAAGGTTGATATAAACATATAAACTACTCAAGATTAACTCTACCTTCCTCTTTTTTATCTGATCTCCTGATTCTAATATCTTAGTTGGTCATTTTTAGTATGAAAATACCACCTCCAAAAACTCCTAAAGCTTAAAGAAGAGGAGGGCAAGACAGCACTCCAAGGGACATCACCACTTACATTCCTTGTTCTTATAAATGACTCCCTAGGTCTTGATATTGACCAGTGTCAGAGGCAAGAAACATCATGAAGATCTGATCTCGCCAGTTGTGGCTGTTCCTGTGTCTCAAGATTTGCTCTTTCTCTATTTATTGCTTTCTCTATTTATTTACTCGTTATTACTTTGTCATTAAAATAATTCTGCAGTTAGGCCAGGCATAAGAAGCTTTTATTTGGTTTGCAATTTAGATTTCTCAAGAATATTGATTTATCCTAAGATCTAGCTAAATTGACCTTTGATCAGGTGCCTTGTTTATGAATAAAAGTCTAGGTACTACAGCACAAGGGTATGTTATGATAGAAGAAGCTTCTGCCCACATGGTTTGCACACATAAATGGTAACACTTCAGAACCCACACAGTACAATGATTAACCAAAAACAAGGAGGGATTATTATAAAAGAACAAAAAAATGGAACATAATTTTCATTTCCAACACTTGTCATTGTGTGAATTGTTCAAAATGAATTTGCATCTAAAATTTTGCTCTCAGGAATTTGTGGATTCCCCAGAACAGTTCCAGTGAGGTCAAAAATGCAGACAAATTAAACGAAATTGAGCTCTTGGTTTGAAAAGGTGGGAAGAGATATTTGATATGAATAATTTTCTTTCTTTCTTTTTCTTTTTTCTCCACTGCATCTCTGGGCAATGTGTTCCAGTGATGTATATACGTATTATATGTATCTGTAGATCCACACTTGTGTTACTCTTAACTTCTGCACAGTAATGGACTAATTTTTAGTACTTGAATGCCTAATATAAAAATCAGTATATAACTATATTATTGGCACTACTTTTAAACTTCCCCATCAATTGTATGACTGGTATTGACTGTGAAGGCAATTTTCCCAGACAGATTCTCAGAGCAAAATTAGTAGCATTTATTATAGCTCCAAGGCACACATTTTGGAGAACTGCAGACTTTTATCAGAGCAAGACCTCCTTACACAAGATACTGTATTGTACATTAAAGTTTTTACCTCACTTTGCTTGCAGACTGATTAATACCAGTAGGAAAGGAAATGGATATAGAAGAAAAGTGACTTACGCGTTGGGTGCATTGCCAGTCAGTAGCCACAGTGAGTGCGGAACCAGCTTTCCTAGTTCTTAGCTGTTTGTTAGGAGAAACTGCATCAACTGAAGCACAGTTATTGAAGTATTTTATTGTGAGTCTCAGATCCAATACTCCAGAGATTTAAATATCTTCATCTGCAATGCAAAAATACAGATATAAAATCAATAACTAAGAAAAAGACCCTTTAAACCAGGTCTCTGCCTTTTTGATCGTGAAGTTCTTCAGTTTTCCTCAGTTTTAAGTGCTTGGCTACCATTTCAGGTTCCCAGACTAGAAATGTCAATGTTCAAAATGCTTCTCATCTCCCTAAAATTATCAAAGTGACTGTAGATCTGCCTCTGAGCATGCCTTAACACAGATAAGCCTTGAATGGGCTTAGCTGTCTAAAACATGTTTGAGTACTGTTAGGAATCATAAATTATGTGGTGATTTTTAATTCAATAACTCAGTTGGAGGACTCAGTCTAGATGTGAGGTGTTCATCCAGGTGATCCTCATATGGAGACCCACGGTTTAATACTTTCCTTTGGTTAAGAAGATTTAAACCTCACTTTATTGGCATAAATTTTATAGACAAAGAAATACCTAGCAGCCTAGTTTGATACCAGTGTTTCTACAGCCCTCCTGTTGAATTTATTTCACTTTGCACTGCATGCATATATATTAACTGGACTGAGGAGGTGAGAAAAAGTTAGTTTGATTCTATATGTCTATCTGGGCACCTTTCTTTTAGGGAATAACAGTGACTAATGGCCATGACTTAGTGCCAACCTCAGTATCCATGCATTGCATACATGCATTTTGTATTGCAGGTGTTTCCTAAGTGTTTGGCCCTTTCCCCAGCTGATGTAAAACAGCCAAATTCTAGTCTAGTCTAGTCTAGTGCAGTCATGGGATCTTGCCTGACCCTCAGTAGTGTCTCAGGCAATTAAGTGTTGTGCACATCCTAGGTCTCCTTCTAACTCCAGTCCATAAAGCTATGGGCTTAATATATTTGTCCACATATAGACATCTAGTGCTATTTTGGATTCTGTAGAGTGACCCTGTCTAGCCTCCAACTACTGCTCCCAAAGCTACTCTGTCTTATCTGCCAGTCCCATGTGGATGACTTGCGTAGCCTAAAATATATTACAGTAAAGGTGCATTTACAGTTGCAGTTGAATAGTTGCTGCTCAACCGTAACTTTTTAGACCAACCTGTAGCTTTTAAACCAACCTGTAACCTGGAACAAGCTGTGTCCAAACCACAGTGAATTAATTAAATGTTATTTATCAAACTTAGATACTGAATGAACAGTTCTTCAACTGGTATAATCAGATTAACCTCATTAGCTTCCATGTCAAATGACACTAAGTAAGGAACTGATACTCTGGTAATTGGTATAACAGAAATTCCTAGAATGATATCAATATCAATCTGCAGTGGGATGTGAGAGAGGAATTCTCAGCAAACCAGTGCAAATGCTGGGCAGAAGAACAGGCTTTGACTTTGGCTCATGTTTTGTTTTCAGAGACATTGGCAGAAGGCTCTCCCAACATATCACATAATTTAAATTAATCTGATCTCATGTTACAGGCAAATCTCTCTGACAATGCCACTAACAGTGCTGTGATTTTCCAACAAGCAGGCTAGGGACATGTTCAAAATCGCACGCGGCATTTGGAATAGATGCACAGAATGAGCTCATGCCCTGCACCAGTGACATTCAAGACAGTGAATGCCTGTAAGAGTATCAAATGTGTAATAAAGACACATACTTCACTCGTCTTCACCACCATTTGACATCAGTGTAGATCTCACAATTAACTACTTGCAAGAACAATAAAATTGTTGCATTTCTATCAACTTCTCAGAACTATTGAAAGTGAAATTTAATCAGAGGATCAGCTAAGTTGAGAAAACCTTTCTTTGAATCGAAGATATTTGAACCTTGTTCCTAAATGTTTGCGTATGACCATATTCTTACACTACCTCTGAGGCAGTTTTGATTTGTTTTTTTCTTGGAGAATTGGACAAAATTAAAATAAAAATAAAAAAGAGCTTGTAGAAAGAAAGAACTATTTCATCATCACTTCCAGGAACTCAGGCTGTAAAATCCTTTCTTATTTCAGGAAATTAACCTCAGCATGCAAGAAGGCAGGTGAGGAATATGGATCTTCTGTGGGCATACAGGGAGAAATCATACATTTGAAGACATCTCAGGAAAAATTGCTGGTAGTTTGTGAACTAGAGTTTACCACTGCAGTATTCTTGCTTGTTCTGTGACTTTGAGGCTGTATTACTAAACATAATCATTGTAGGCATTGGTATCCAGAAGCCAGTGAAAGGAGGCAGAACATAGGAACAACTGAAATACTTTGAAACTAGAATTACGAAAAAAGCTATTCAAGAGGGTTGTAACAAGAATTGATTTAGCTTTCCTCATCTCCTGAAATAGTCTCTTCTTCCATCTTTCTTTTTTATGATGCATTGCTCTTTTGCAAATAGAATTCCATCCTCCAATTATCAAGAAAGGATTAGCTTGCTGATTAACAAGCTGACACTACTCACAAGAGTAGTTTTCAGGTACTTCATTTTTTAAAAGGGAAAATATTAAAATTTTGTAAGATTTATTAAACTAGAAGAGATGTTTCCAATACTTTGCAACTCTTCTTTTACATATTAAGGATTCAAGTGAGCTTCTGACACTGCCACCTATGTGCAGAGAAGGGAAAATGAAATGTCCAGAACACAAAAAATATCCTTTTAATACAAAAATTAAAGGCTTCATTCTTTTTGGGCTAGGACATCTGCTGGTATAAATCACAGTAACTCCATTAAATGAACCTGACTCTCTTCTTTTACTGATCCCTTTCTCTCTGTGATGCCCTCTAATTGGTTCTTGAGTGATCAAGCTGTGTTCACTTCAGCATTCTTGCTTGATAGGTTATTCCATTCCTATAATAAATGTTTATGCAAGAATGCTGCTTTTGTGCAGCTCCTGGGGGGTTGCTTTCCTTCGTGAGCTAGGCAGTAGCTCAGTCTGCTCCTGCCTAGCTAACTGGCATCTTTTCTGTAGTGACATTGCCTGCCTGAATTCTTCATTTACTTTACACGTTTGACTTTTGCTGTCTTACATATAGCATTTCTCTCCATGTTTGGCTCAATTTCACTTTGTGGGTTTTGTACTGTTTCTCCTGTCCATGAGTTTGGTGACACTGCTCTGACAGCAAGTAGAGCTCATTTGGCAAACAACCAAATGAGTAACGAAGTCTTTCCAAGGATACGAAGAATTGCACGTTGCGAAGAATTTATGCCACCAATGAGATTTGGGAATTAGCAGAAAAGCTGAGTGAGACCGCCTTGAGAATCTCCAGCTATGCTGCTGGTAATACAAGGGAATGTGGAGGATGTTACAGCTTCTAATTGCCAATTCCTTTTCCTTTATGAGAATTTAGACATACACCTGCAGTTCTTGGAACATTTTGAAAATATAACTATTTAAGTGATGCAAAGGAATCTCACTTTAACTAGGTGCTACAATGGCTGTGAATTCTGTACAGCTGTATTTATTTATGCATGAGAAAAAGAAAGCTAAGCGTATAACCTGTGTTCACCACTCACTTTTCTAATGTAAGTTACAGTTTCTAAACTGCCCTCCCTGCTACCATATAAATCACAGAACTCCTTAAATCCTGCACTAATGGAGTAATTAGCCAAATATAGTTTATATAATTATACACAGACACACACTCAATTGTGGCCAGGCCTTGGAAAAGCAAGACCACAACATTTAGCAAGCTAAACATTCTGGTGCTACAGAATCCAGCACAGGGCATGAGGAGACAAGAGAGTCCCACTGCTCTCTTGATTCCAGGTTTTGCTTTGCCAGACTCTGACTTTGGTCGGAGCCTGCAATCTGTATGCCAAGCTTTACATTCACGGAGGGACTGGGCATGAACATGAGGCCTGTTCGGAAAAATGGGCTGAAATTCAGTCACCATTTGAGTTAGTGATGAAACTCCCATTGACTCCTCCAGTCCACGTGTTCTTCCCTGAACCATACTAATTTGTCCCAGCGATATGATTGAGGACAAAGCGAGCAGAATGTCAATGCCTTCTCTTATAATAAAACAAATTTTGGCTGCCACTGGTGGCTACTTTTTTCACCTGACCACCAAGCACAGGGCAGATATAGGAGTCAATAGACTCCAAGGAACTGACCTGTGTCTGTTATTGTTGCCCCTGTTAGTTAGCAGACTTAATGACCAGTCATAATTCAGTTCCCAACCTTTCTGTCCCTTTCTTTACAGTCTATATTAAGCAAAATATGAGCTAGACAGTAAAGCTAGAGTAGATTTGAAATTAGTCTGTACAAGTTCACCCACCGCTAATAAACCATTCAAAAGGTGCTGTTTCTTCTCAACACTTGACTATACATTTATTCAGAAAATAAATGCACTAATCTAAGGCCAGCTAGAACAAACTGCCTTTTAGAAAGTGCATCTCATACTGAACGCTCATTCCCATAACAGTTTGTACTCATGAATCTTGCTGTATGTGGTCACTCAGAAAGAGCATATTTTCATGGACCATATAGGTATCTTTTCACAACACATTTGACTGAAATAGTTAAGATGGGATTTTGAAGAACTGGATGTTCAAACTGCTATTGTGGCAATGCAAGGCTGCCACTTAAAAAAACAAGGCTATATCATGTATGTTCCCCCTATTATACCTTTCCATCAGCAACCGCTTTTGACCACCGTCAGAAACAGGATACAGATCTAATGATGGAACTTTAGCCTGACTTACCAGTACAGCCATTTTTTATGTTCCAAAATTACACTGTCTCCCATTTTTATGGCATCTGGGTATTTGCCAGTAACATGCAATTGCTTATGATAATTATTCTCCCATGTGTTCTCATAATAGAATAAGCAAAGTGTAAAATTCCAGAGAGTTTCTCTGTTTCCAATCTCTAGATTTCAGGGAAATGCTATGAAAATGAATGGGAAAAAGCACATCTGTAATTTACTGTATCATACATATCATATGTTTTGTCTAACTGGCAATTCATTTTCTACCATGATGCCTTTTTCATTCCAGTTATTTGTATGGACAAATAGAGAGAGTATGAGGTTATCCATGTGACTCAGAAAGGGGTACCCGAATCTCACAACCAAGGGTGAATGGTAAGGCGATAAGGAAAAAATTTCTCTGGACTTTGTGCATCTTGGGCTGAATGTTTGTTCCACCTCTTGCCTCATGGATCCATTTTACCTGCCTGATTTATCTTATTCTTTTCATTTCTTGCTCTGTGCCTTCTCCTTGCATTAAATTCAGCCTTGTGTAGTGTAGTGCAGTGCACAAGCCTTTGCTATAGTCCACTGGCATGAATAGACCAGAGCTGAGCATGAAGAGGTGCTGCTGTTCTTTCAGCTGCTCATAGTGGAGCACAACCAGCACTGGCTGCAGTGGGAGGGTAAGAGACTGTTGTCACCTAGTGAAGTACAAGAGCTAAATCATTCCTGAACTTAATTAAATTCCTCCTTACTTCATCCTATCAAAAAAAAAAGAGAAAAGAGAAGAGAAGAGAAGAGAAGAGAAGAGAAGAGAAGAGAAGAGAAGAGAAGAGAAGAGAAGAGAAGAGAAGAGAAGAGAAGAGAGAAGAGAGGAGGGGAGGGGAAAAAGAAAAGCAAAGAAATGCAAGAAAGAAGAAAGCAAAGCAAAGGGAAAGGGAAAGGGAAAGGGAAAGGGAAAGGGAAAGGGAAAGGGAAAGGGAAAGGGAAAGGGAAAGGGAAAGGGAGGGAAGGGAGACAAAACTTGTGAATTATACAGAGCTGCCACACAGAGTGGTTAAAGATTACCTGGCCCTCATCCTGGCACAGTCTCAGTAATTTAGTTTGTTAAGTTTTGGACCCCATGGAACGGGCTGATTCCTTAGCCAGAAGCATAATAAATATGATTATTAATAATTAATGCTCATAAAGCTTTTAACAAAAAGATAGTTGCTATAGAAACATTAAGCTGTTTATGTTTGCAATCACCATTACAGCTTACTTAACTGAAACAGTGGAAATAAGAAAATCCGTATGTGCCAAAGGTTAATAATGCATATGTGGTTATTTATATAGCATAGACCTGAAAATGTTTTCTTTACTCACTAAGCTACAGAGAGCAGTCCATCTTTATCACTGCATTATTCCAGTTTCATGCAGCTATTATATCATTCTGGTTATAGAGCAGAGTAACACTGGAGTAACACAGAAGTGAATCACATCCATAATTCTTACAGATGCTTGACATGACTATATTTCAGTGTTCTGTTTGCATCCATGTACATGTTGAGGCTATTAGTAAAATACATGTGCTAGGTAGTTTTAAGTACATTCCTGGTCGATGTATTTATCCTATTATCCTATTAGTGGATCACTTTGTGTAGAGAATCCATTTCTGAAAAGTTTCATAAGTGGATTATACATTTTTCTTGTTCCTATGTTCTGAAAATGGCTAGCACTCTTGAGTACTGTAACTCCCCAAAATAAAAATAAATAATATGAATAAGCACTTTATCCTTTCCTGTGCCTCTTTATTGAAAGAAAAGATCAGATCAATATGAAAGAAACTTAAAGATACTGTCTCTGGTGGTGTAAAGATTTTTAGAGGATGTTTACTATGGGGACAGATGTAATGCTGAATCTTCACAGAACTATCTGAAGCCATGGTTGCGGACCTTATGTTGAAAGAAGTAAAATGCATCAGAGGCTAGAATTTTATTTCCCTTCCCTTTACTTCTAGTTTGTTCACAGTACAAGAAATCAAATCTTAGTACAATTCTTATATTATCCGGAATTGTAATACTAATTTTGTTTTCCTTATTTTAATTTCTTCTTAATCCCTATTTTAAATTCACCATGAAAGTTTGTATCAGGCAATATCAAAACCCATCTCAAGGTCACTTCTACCACTGTTACCATAATTCATGGAGCCTTTGGAAAGACTTCTTTTTGAGCTAAACAAATCATAATTCGTCATCTCAAATTTTTAGAGCCATCTGTTTGAAGAAGGCATTAAAGCTCTACTATTTTTATCCAGCAACTAGAGCATCTATTTTTATTTTTGTTATGTTTTACAGGAGTTCTCTTGTTAGCTTTTCCGAAGTCTTCCCAAAAAGCTTCAGCTTTTAGATTTTTTTAACTTTCTCAGCTGTCACCTGTCATTATACATACCTGTATTTATCTATTACAGGGAAAATCAATCTGTTCAAACAGTTAGATTTCCTTGCATCTTATATATGAACCATTCTCCATTTTGATGCACACTTATTATTGTATTTAGAGATATCTGAAATTAAAATTTAGAAGGCAAAATTAAGATTTCCATTCACATTTTCTTTTTTTCTGCCACAGTGCTGATGAATGATGCATTTGAAGTACTAGTATGTTATCCAACTTGTATCAGTCTGTTTTGACTCTACAGGTATGCCTTAGAAAACAAGGACTTTACATATTCCCTCCCTGCAATAGTGGGCAGTTCTTCAGTACTTCATGATATAAACATGAAGAGAGCAGGAGGAGAAGGATTTTTCTCACTTTTCCATCAAGAAAAGGGAAAAAAAAAGTAAGAGTAAATTAAAGCAAATAAGCCCAATATGTAATTTAGACAGATGTTACAAGATTTTTTTTTTCCTTAACCAGGTAAAAACTTCTGTGAACATTTGAAATGGATTGTATGCAGGATCCTAACCTTCTGTAAGGGAATCAATTCTTTAAGAGGACTGATGATGTAACAAGAACTCTACAGGGTAATGGGCGCAAAAACTGGAAAACAGGTAAGCAGATACTCTCTTGAACTCCTGGTCAACACTAGCTTTCTGAAAGAATATTAGAGATACAAATATATGGAACAAAGTAAACAATAAATTAAAAATAAATAAACATACGGTGGGGTTGCTAGATGTAATAACTCTGTAAAAATCCTAGGGCCAATGAAATAAATACCATTTTTGATATTGTTTTCATGGGGACCAATAGTTCTTGTTCAAGCACAAATATTTCAGACAGTGATTTTGAGAGTAATGTATAAATTCAAATGAGAAGCTGCTGGTTTAAATTCAAACTCAGTCAAAATAGACACATAGCTGGACTAAACAAATCAGCTTTGAATTTGAACATTTTTTTTCAGGACAGTTATAAATGAAGAAAGGGTTATATAAAGGATGTAATGATTGCTGGCATGGACTTTTGGTGATGAAATAATAGGTCTAAATTATTTTACTAAGTTAGCAGTTTTAAATCTTGTCTAAAAGAAGCAATTAATTTTGATAGGCTAAATGTGAAATTAAGCAGAAATAGATCTTTCATATTAAATCCCTTTCAGGAGCTGGGTCTTCTCCTTAGCAGAGTGACCTTGTGCTAGTTCAGTCCCAAATTCTGGAGGCCAGTTTGAATCACTACATGCTGAGGAAAGTGAAGAGACACATGCTGCACTGACATGGGAAAAGCTGACAGCAGACTCAAAAAGTGAAGGAAAGGTTCTTTTGTTGTGGCCCACTGCTCTACTAAATTGTCCTTCTCGACCTAAAATTATGTTTATGCCTCATGTATATTCTAATACACGGATATACATGGTCCTGTTCATGAGCCAGGATGGGGGTTCCAACCTGCATCCGATGCACTATGCAGTCTGCCAGGAAAACTCATGGTCTGTGACTGTCATGTGCTGAACTGTGTTTCTGGAGTCAGCTTAGAAATGCTTGACTGCGGTTGCCAGACAAAACTTATCAAGCCAGGAGTAGGGGATCATCCTCAGAGCAAGAATTCGTGCAGCCTCTCCGATGCTTTCAGATTGTTTTTTAGCTACACTCTTCTCAGGAATAAATCTTACAGGGAAGGACCTGAATGAAAAAAACTTTCCTGGGAAAAAAATCTGGGGGTTATTTATATTCATGTTTTCTGTGATGCCTCTGTAGCACAAATATTTTTAAAACTCGATGTAAGTCACAGTAGACAACATATAGACAAAAACAGTCTAACTGGTGCACCGCACCTCCCAAGAGGTATGCACTTTAGAACAAGTCACGAGAAAAGTGTGTGATGACTCCTATGCAGATGAGAAGTTGATATTAAGTGTTCTGCATTTCATCCTTCTGAAATGAAACCATAAAAGTAGAGTGTTTATGTCATTTTTTTCTTAAGTCAGGGGTTTCTTCATTTGTTTGTGGTAAATAAATAGTCCCTGTTTGTCTGGACAGTAATTTGCAACTGCATCTCACTGATACTATTAACTGCTTCCTTGCAATGAATGAGCAACTTTAGCCTGTTCAGGACCAAGATAAAGAAATGAGAGGTTCAGAGCTGAAGAAAAGAACTGCGTTGTATATTGAAAATTGGATTAGAGTCCTTATGTGTGACATGTTGTATACCGCCAACAACCATGTTCCAGTTGAATAATACATATATGAGTAGTACAAATCCAATAAACTCTTTCTTTTCTTCTCATTATTAGGCACCACTTTATCATTTGTTCTGATTAAGGCTCTCCCAACATAGAGGCAGGAAGATGTTTTATTCTGTTTCCATTTGTTTTATCTTCCAATAAACAGTAAATTGCTGTTTTCTGGTTTGCTAATGGTTGATTCTTTGTAGTTTTCTGGTTTTGTTTTGCTGGTGCACTACTGTAACTCAAAGAATCTTGATAGCTAGCCCATACTTATCATTCAGAAATCTGCATGAAATGTTTATTTTCAAAGTTCTTAGTTCCTTCAAAAACCCTAACTATTCTCTGCTCTTTTAGTCATTGCTATCAAAAGAAAAAAAAAAAAGCAAGAAACACACACTAGCAATTATTAATAAACACCACCTCAATAAATCAGAGTAAAAAGATCTTACATATGACTCCATGATAGCATACTGCCCCCAACAAATTTTAAACCTTTTGTTTTATACCTTTATTTGGCTCAGTTTTAAATCATGCTTTCCATACCAAAGAAGATGAGGCAATGGAGTTGATTCAGATGCTCATGCATGGATATCTAATGCCACTTCAGATATCCATCCAGACACCAAGGCAGATATGAAATAGGTCCTGCAGGAGACCCACACTCTGATAGCCTGGCAGCTGGAGTCCAGGCTGGACTGACAAAGGACTCTCAAATGGCATTAGACATCTACATGTAGGCAACCAAAGCACATGAGCTTCAGGGTGAGCTGAATAGCTTGCTAGGTTCTTTTCAGTGTATTGATTTAAAATTGCAGTGACTGTAACAGCAGCTTAAACACCTAATACTAATTCAGGTGTCTACACCTGGAGTTGATTCCTGTTCCAATAGTTCCAATGAAAGAAAAAGGCCAGTTAATATTCTAGAGGTAAAAGAAGGTAGAAATAGCTTTCTAAATAAATTCATCATCAGTTATAAGAAGGAGGAAGGATTAGATGAGAAGATAGTCATTGGGAAAGCTAGTTAGATTTTGCATTCAGTCTGATTTTTACTCCTGTAAATGTGATAAGAGGGTATAGGATACAGCCAAGACCAAGTCACTGACAATGCAGATTAGGTGAGCTTCTAACTGCTTGTTTAAAGGATATAGGAAAGGAGAGATTGCTACAAGTAGATTGAATTCAGTTTTCCCTGATTTTTCTCTCTCTATGTTTATAAACTTTCATGCCTGTTTTGAGTTTTATAATTGATAAATATACACAACCTTTGTTGTCTACTTTCATAACATTTGTCATCATCAGGAATAGAAATAAGTTAAGTTTGGATGGAAAAAAAACATAAAGAGTGTTAAAGAAAACTCATGCCTACATTATCAATCTTTTGATAAGGACACTTTTTATAAAAGCCAAGATTTTCCGGAGTAAACAGTCTGTCACCATATCTGTCACAAACCTGTGCTGTATAATTGTATTAGAATAATACAAGACAGGGAGGGGTTTCGTCTTCTGCAATGCAAATAATGAAAAAAAAAAAAATTCTTGAAGCACACGATTAGGTCAGAGCTCTGCTGCACTCATCCTGGGCAAACCCAAATTAAGCTTTAGAAGTCTTAAAATTGCCTTGGAGAGTGGAGGTAAAACCAGGTAAGATCATAGAGCTGAAATGAAGAAGCCAGGCTCTAAATCCATGTAAGAACTTAGACACTGCAATGGAAAACCTCTGTGAGACTTCCTACCTGAAAAAATCTGTGCCTTAGATGAAGTGTTGGTATTCCTCCGCAATATAAATATGGGAATACCGTCTATTGCTGAGCATAGCCTCCAAACGCTGCTCCCCTGAATGTGGAACCTCCTTACGTAAGCCCCAGAAAACACTCAGGAAAAGTGATTTTAATTTCACCCACATAAAGTACTTGCTTTTTGGGGAATTAAGTGATTAACCTGGCCTTCTTATGGTCTAACTGGAGCTTCATTTTGACTTATACCCAGGAGATTACTGTATATAGTATACTGATACTGTATGGTTAGCACTGTAGCATTGTTGTTTCCTTTTTTTTTTTTTTTTTTTTTTTTTTTTTTTTTTTTGAGTGGAAGAAAAAAGAAAAACTTTCTTTTATTACAGTGCAAACTACAATTTTCTACAAAAAGATGTCTTTTTCCAGTGCTGAAGGTGAATATGGGAAAAAGTTAACTGAAAAAGCCCCTGACTGTGACAGGTTCTAAACTGTCAGCTACCTACCAGCTTTATTTTTACAGTTCTATCATTCTGCTTAGTGCTTTACAATTATTTACCTCCTAAATCATTAGGCTTTTATCATTAGTGCCTTGTCTTGTTTACAACACCTATCTACAGATATACATTTAAAGGGGAGGTGTACGTACATACACCTATGCATACACATAAATGCATACACACGCACACAGAAATATATTTAAGTTCTGCCTTTCTGATTCCCTTATCATTCCTCAAGTATTTTCTTTCATTGTTCTTTTAAAAGCTACTTTTCTATAATCTTCAGTGACCAAGCTTAAGAGCAGTTATTGACTCTTTACAGATTTCCAGAGTAGTTATACAGCCAGGATGAGAGCCCCAATTGCTACTGAAGGCTCTGAGTGTGTGTTTGTATGTGTGTGTGTGTGTGCTTATTTCTTCTTATTATTCTGGCCCATCTTCAGTTCATGCCATGTGTCATGGACTTTATATTGGCAGCTAGCTCAGACAGCTTGTGACTTCACAGCAGGTATGGTCAGATGGGTCAGGGTAAGGTATTTCTTCCCTTCATAGCACAAATCTGGACATTGGTAATGCAGGTAGTAGTGCCATGGTTATCTGTAGCTGAGGAGAGGAGAAGTGCTTTGTTTCGTTGCGTCAAAGCTCCTTGCTTGCCTAGGCCCAAAGGCTGTCCTGTTACAACATTCCTCATTTGAGTAATACCATCTCTGGCTTGGAATAGGAAAGACTCTGCTGGGTCTCACTGTCTCTTACAAAATCGTGCCTGGCCACGCTGCAGCCACACGTGGGATGTTCAAGGCAAAGCTGGGTGCCAGCAGTGGACAGAAAGTCTGAATGTCTTTTGAATATCAGCCATTCTAGGGGTTGGATCAGAGGATCTGGGGGTGAGGCAAGACTTGAGCACCATCAACAGCTGGACAGGCTAGGACATCCTTCCTCCCCACGTACGTAACCGGAATTTTGTATTCCTGAGACTATGCTTGAATGAATGGGGAAGAACAGATGAGAAAGTCAAAGACTGCAGGTACAGGGAACAAAGCGTATAGCTTTGGGTTCCTCTTACTTTCTCATTTTCTCTTTCCCCTAGCTGGGCACAGAAAACATTCTTCCCTCTTGAGAGAAGGGACAACAACAGCAAGGGGCAAGGCATGCAGGGGGTAGGTTTTAACAAAAGCTTACAGAATCAGCAGCAATTCAACAGACTGAGGTGAACTAAACTTCTGCCAGGACAGTTTTGGCCATGGTAAAAAAAAAAAAAAAAAAAAAGAGTACATGCTTAACACACAGGATCAAGCATGGTATACCAAATGGAGGGAGCCAATATGAGCTAATCCGTTTCTTGCAGGTTCAGAGCTCGGGTGAGGAGCAAAGAAGCTTGAATGAATAGAACATGAGTGCTGGAGTAGGAGGTACCCTCAGGGTTATATTTTAGGAAAAAGCAATTGCGATGACTGAAAAGAAAATGAACTCCGATTTCTAAATGCTTCTGGGCAGCTGATAACTCAGAGTTTTAGCAGTTGCTTCCATTACTGCCATTTCATGCAAATATTGCACGTGAATCATTATCGTAATCGCCCAGTTTGGAATACAATCATTTGTGCGGTGTTCTACGTGAGAAATATTAATTCCTCTTGCTCATCTCTGTCAGTGGTGCCGAATGAGGAGCTCCACACGCGCTTTTTTACGTGTGATAATAAAATCAATTGAACTCCACAATTGTTCAGAATAGAGAATTTAAATATTTTAAGAGAAGTTCATCTAAAATAAGGATAGGAAAACAATTCTCTCCAACTGTAATTTCTCACTTGACTGCACAACAATTTTCTACAAACTATCGTCTACTGTAGATTCAGCTGGAAGTCAGCTAGGGTGGATCCTATTAGAAAAACACTTACATCCATCTTTGGAAGGCTTGACATCAATCCTATTCTCACTTCCTTTGCTTTGTCTACACAGAAAGTTAACCTGATTGAATAAAATCATTGTAGGTGTGTTTATTTCAATTAATGGTTTGTTTTTCAGTTGATCCTGTGCCTGTTCCTAATCATCTCAAAGACAGCAGAAATCAAGTTAGTTTCAGCCATAATAAACACCCACCTGCGCCTTCAAGATCTGGAATGGCTGTCTCAAGGCAACAAAATGCTATGGTGTAACAAATTTCCTTCCTTTAGCTAACACGTTTTAAGTGACCTTATATGAAGTCCTCATCTGCTGTGTCTAGAAAACTATTTTGCACCAAGACGGTGATGGCCACCATATTAAACAACCTTTTACTTCACTGTCACAAAAGTCAGTTCATCTCTTCATAGTAAATTAATTCAGCTCAACTGAGGAAAAACAATTCATCAAGCCAGTGACTCATCTGCTTGTAAGCTTTTGTCATGTCTCTGAGTAGCTGCATGGGGAAGGTCCACTAGGTTGTAGTTCTTCAACAGATTTACTTGAAGATTCCCTTTATGGAAATACAGATCTCGTGCATATGGATTTGGCAGGTTAGGTGGATTCTAGGGAGCATTTTGTGTTCCTTTAAATGAGGGGAACATGGGAGAAAAACTGGAGCTGCTGGATGGAGACCTGACACAGCAACAATAGTTGGCTAGATGAAAAACTCAACAGCTCTTCTTTGCAGTCAGGACTGTGAGTGAACATATTATTACTCTGTGGAAATTCTGAATGAAAAAACAAGTGAATCATAGAATCAGTAAGGTTGGAAGGGACCTCTGGAGATCAGCTAGTCCAACCTCCCTGCTCAATCGCGGTCACCTACAGCATGGTAGACAGGGTTGCATCCAGGCGGGCCTTGAAGATCTCCAGAGAAGGAGACTCCACAACCTCTCTGGGCAACTTGGTCCAGTGCTCCATCACTCTCACAGGGAAGAAATTCCCCCTCACGGTCAGGCGGAACTGCCTGTGCTTCAATTTCTGCCCATTGCCTCTTGTCCTGTCATACGGGGCAACTGAAACGAGTTTGTCCCTGTCCCCTTGACATCGTCCCTTCAAGTAAAACAAAAACAGCAAATAATGAATTAATTTTCTGCTAATTTGATCTTTTGGGGATATATCTTCCATATACAGCTAGGGAGTTCTAAAAAAGTGCATTTTCATCTATCTATTGATAATTTTAAAATGTAGCTTAAAAGTAGACATTTCTGTATCTTGTTGGTTTTTCACTGTACTGATAAAAGAAGTGTGATGTAGACAACAGTAAAGTACCAGGTAGTTTCTATGACATTTGTAACTCAGCTCAGTTATGCTGAAGTTAGACCTCCTAGATCACTCATGTAGGATGTCCCAGTAGTGACGCATTGTCAGAGGGCATTTCTTACTTGTGTGAAATGTCTATCCTTGGAAAAAAATAATATACGTCTGGACTTGTCCAAGATCTCTGTTACATCTGGGTGGGGGGAGGGGGGAAGATATGGACCTAGAATGAGCTAATTGCATAGTTTTAGTGGTTAAAATGCGGTGAGATTAATCTGTGCTTTAGTGTCTTCTACATCAAGCACCTAAGGTGTTTCAGAAACTTTCCTCACTTTGAAGTACTGTATCTGGTACCTAACAACATCTCATGACAGGCTGAAGCCCACTGAGCATTAACATTCAGACACACACTACTGAGTCAGCTGTGAATGACAAAAGCAGGAAAATATGCTCAATTAAAAAGATAGAGTGACAGTTGTACTTGCTGAGCTGTGAAATGACTATGAATGGATATATTAAAATATATATATATATATATATGTACACACATATATACTTATTATGAATATTCTGGTTAAACCAAGTCCTTGCAGACAACCCACCCAATATAAGATTAAAATCACAGAATGATTAAGGTTGGAAGGGACCTCTGGTGATCATCTAGTCCAACCGCCCTGCACAGCAGGGAAACAAGTGGCCCGTACGGGGATTGAACTCACGACCTTGGCATTATTAGCACCATGCTCTAATCAACTGAGCTAAGTTTGACCCCCAAAATATTATATGTAAACAAAAAATGTGAGTATTAACATGTAGGAATCTTTTATGGAAGCAGTTCTCCATCTTTATTTATTACTAGTGCTAGCCAAAGTTATTTTCTAAAGAAAATTTTAGATTTTCACTATATTTTCCTATTTTCAATCTTTCTTTTTTTCTTTTTTTTCTCTCTCTCTCTCTCATTTTTTTTTTTTTTTTTTTTTTTTTTTTTTTTTTTTTGTCCTAGGGAAGTATTCAGCCTTGAGGATTGGTCAGGCTTTGAAAACTGCAGTCTCCCTTTGGGAAAAAAAAAAAAAAAAGGTATATTGATTTTTTTTTCCTACTAGGAATCTTGACAGACCAGATCAATTGGGCCTACTTAGAACCTTTTCATTTCTAACCATATTATTTTTGGTTAAATGTAACAGAGACATGTCTCTGGACTGCAACCTAAATGCATCAATACTCATTTCTGAGTTACATAAGTGAAAAAAAGCCTCATTTTTCTTTGATGGAGACACATTCTCTGTCATAGCATTTTAAAAGATGCAGTTAAAATTGGTTCCTCTCAATTATTACATAGAAACCTAGCAACAAAGGTGCACAACGTTGTATATATAGAAAATATTAAAGTCTTTTTGGATGCATTTGTCAACCAGTTCATTGAATTTTCCATAAGTGTAATTTCTGGAAAAGTATATAAACAATAAATTAAGTAACAGTGTTTTGCAGACAACCCTCCTCCAGCTGGATGTATTATAAAAAATAAAAGACGACGAGCCTTGAAGAAAATGTATTTCCATGTGCATTTGCTAACAATTAGAACTTTAGTAAAAGTTTACTAATCACTGAATATATCAAAGATTAGTGTAATTTTAAGGATATATATACTAAAAAGTAGTCATGTAATTATTTTTTTCTTGTGGATATTGTTACAATCAAGCCTTCTGGTTTTACTTTTCTTTCTTAATTTTGTTCATTACTTTTCCTTTTCTTCTTTTTTCTTTTTTTACATTGAAAAAGCTTTCCAAGACTTTCAGGGGAATTTTAAAAATCCAATCCCTTCTATATTTAAATTAAAATGTTCTGGAAAATGAAACTAGGTGCTCATGGATTGAGGAAGCTGCCAGTTCAATTTGTTCTTTGCATACAAGTGTCCAAATAAGCATCAAACACTAAAAAGCAGAGTTGCAAATCAGTATAGGATTGGATGGAAAGTCAGTAATGGCAAAGCAGTCACAGGACTAAGGTCACAAGAAAAAAAGCTAATGCTCAATTGCATGTAAAACTACAGGGAAATAGTGCTATACTGGAATGAATAGCAGGTATAAATAGGACGAGAGAACAGGCAACACATCAGCATGAAGCCTGATATTTCAATGTCATTACAGAACAGAGGCCAAAACAGTAAACACTAAAGTATCTTCTTGTTTTCTGGTACTCTGAATATTCACTATTATCAGAAAGGAATTTAGGAAGGAAATCAAATCAAAATAGTTGAGATTTGCTTCTAAACATGACTTGTCAAAAAGTGCAAACTTTTCATAATTCTTCTGAAGAGTTATGCATGTATCTGGATGCCAAAAATGAGGCAAAGCTTACTTTTCTAAATACTTTTACAGGATTAGAATATATGATTCAAGTATTTCCACATTCAGAAAAGCCATTGAATCTAAAATTTCTTTAAGAAAATAATTAAGGGCTTATCTCTTGCAAAAATGCCAACTGAATAAGAGAAAATGAATAGTTTTTAAAATAAACAGGTATAAGAAAAAAATGTCCATATAGATACTGCTTACTGTTTTTCCGTGCAGCCCTGGGCACTTTCTGGGTGTCCATTCGCAGTCTTTAATGAATATGAGTTCCAGAACAAACAAGAATGTAAAATTATGGAAGTCACGTACCTTTCAGGTGCCTTAATTTTGGCAATCAAAATCAACAATGCTGAAAATCTTGAAAATAAATTTTCATTATAATGTGGTAATTTGTGAGAACAGGTTGGTTGCCTACATCCTACTCTGGGGTCTCAAATCCGGTTGAGGTTCTTTGTCTCTCTCGACTTTGGTTCCTCAAGACCTCCACTATCATGAGCTAATGACACTTGCCTACCTCACAGCAACTTTGTGAGGATAAACACATGAAAACGTGTGTGTTGCTCGAAATCTGTGCTAATGTGGGAGGCTGGCAGTCAAACTCCTCTACATCCTTGCTGTAGCAGGCAGCAAACGCTGCCTCTTCTGAAAGACAAATTTTGCACAGCTTGCTTTTACTTCCAGTAAAGGTGATTTCTCTCATCGATTCATCTGGCCCTGAGACCCATCTCTCCCTCCTCTCATAGCAGTTACAGCTGGTAAATACTGATGCGGAGGGAAGTCTGCTCTGGGAAACTTCACTACGCAGTCCCTGACTTTCCGCAGTGTTTGTGTGCTTATTACTGCGTGACCTTCTACTAAGGCCATTCTCTTCACGTTATTTTAAAGGTCAAAACAGAGTCCTTTAAAAGTCAATAGATAGATGTTTTGGATTTTCTTTTTTCTTTCTTTCTCTTCTTCGGGAATTGCTTCTTGTTATTATTGAAACCAGGGGAGCAAAGACGGAATGAGGGCTGGAGCTCATAAAACAAAAGCGCTGCGCGGCACAGAGCACAACGCAGTGCACCGTTCCTCACAAGGCAGTAAGGCGCCATAACCACTCCTATCAAAGCTATATTTTGGTCAAACAGAACAAGCATTCACCATGTATCAGGAATTGAGCCTAGTAAATTATTTGTCACTTTTCTCAGTGCTCCCTAAGTACTGTCAGCTTTTCATAGTTTGACTGTTTATAAGGTGACATTTGAAAGAGTGGTAAAAGCACCTTTTTCTTTTAGCTATATATTTGTATACTGTTAATGTTTGGTACACTGGGGCCCACCTCAGAGAGTTCATAGATTACTCATGTACCAGAATCACGTTGCCTATAGGGTCAGTCAGTAAAAAAAAATAAATAAAAAGAGTTGTTAACTGCTTTTGTGAAAGGATAATTTATTTTTTACCTGAAGAATGATAGCTGAATAAAGCAAATTCCCACCCAAACTGTGGAGAGTATAAACGTTCAGATACTTATTTGGTCTCACACAGCCTGAGATTATGAACTGTATCCCTCATTCCAGAAAAATATTCAGACCATTGGGTTGTTTTTATGTGGGTCGCTCACTTGGTCTTAATTTTGACTTTCATCTCCCTTTGTGCTGAAGAATGATTTTCAACATAGTTTTGGTGAAAGTAGTACACTCAAGAAACAGTAATTGACTTTTTCAGAAAGGAAAAAGCCCTTCATCAAAAAGCTCCTCAGCCGACAGACAGGCAGAATCAAAAGGATTGCTGTTGCATTTAAAGCCCAAAACTGTGTGCAGTATCAAACACCTCCTACTTGAATCAAACAAAATCGGTACCAACTCTAGCTGCAAAACATACTACCAAAGGACAACCACTTTAAGGACAGAAAGTCAGACTTTCTGGGCAGGGTATTGTTCCTCTTAAACAACACAAGGTTCTCTGAGGTCATTAAGGATGGATGTTACATCAAACAACTAATATGTTTAATGTCTTCAAATCACTGTCAGCATAGATCTAATGGTGATTCTGGGGAAAAACCTCAAGCTGTACAATTGTAAAGTATACATTAAAGAATAATTAAACCCCCTGTGTGAACCATCCCCCCTGTGATATAACTGGGATATCTTTTCCATTGGGAATCACAGTATAAATTTGAAAGGAATTTTTCTGATGGAGCACAGAAGATCTACTTTTTCCAACATACCCTTATAGTATGAGTCATCCTACCCAAACTTAAAATATGTACTACATAGATACCTACTTCTGAGCTAGTCACCCTTTATGCTCAAAACAGAGAAACAGGTATTATTAGAGCACAATTTATTTGACCTATATTAATGTCCACTTCTACACGAGATGAATTAAGCCCCAGTTACCATTAACTAAACTGACAACAATTCCGTTGGCTATACAGGGCCTCTAGAGTGAATTGCTCAGATGTGGTATTTATCTACCAATAAGATGAAGCTAATCCTATCCAACTGTGCTAAGAAAACTTTGGAAGAGAGCCCCTCTCAAACCCATTCTGAGTGATCTGGCAAACAGCAGATGTTCCTAAGGAATGGCAGTGGGAAAGAGCTTTTTTGCTCAGGTTGCAGGAATCTAACAAGATGTCAGGAGTCCTCTCCAAAGATTTTCAGGCTCCTTTACAACAAACTAAAGAATTGCTTGGAAAATCATAACTGGCTATTTTTAAATGAGGAGAAGAGAATTAGGGGCATTTCTGACTTTGCTCAGCCTTTTTGATCTAATCTTGTGAACAGAGTAGGGCACAAGTCCTTCCATTATCCCTTTCCTCCTTCTCCTTACAGCATAATATGCAGAGAAAGGAAATCAGAACACATGTCTAAAAGTAAGACGTGGAGTTCCTTGATTAGGTTTGGTATCTGAATGACTGAGGAACGAAACACCCATATATTGTCATTAGGTCATCAGTGATCTCCCTCAGGACAAGTAAGGGCTTGGGCAACATCAGGATAGCAAGCAGTACACCTGGGACTTGAGTATCACTTGATACTGTGATAATGACCCTTATGAGGTGTTACGTAAGATCCAAAACATTTTATGTACGTGTTCATACTGAATGAAGTGTTAATAACAAAACATGTGGTTACAGACTATACAAAAATAATAGTTTTTCTTATGCAAATATTACAATGTGCAAAAAAAATTACAATGGGCATAGGTGAGAGAGGAAAGTTAATTTGGTCCACAGATGACATCGATATCACTGAGAAAGTAAAATTTGTATATTTACTGTCCAGTTTAAAAAGACTTATTTGTTATATTTAGTACATGCATAGCTTGAAAAGAGGGAAGGAATGCCATCCTTACAAATAATTAGAGCACAAAAGTAAGTAATCTCCAAGGGCCTGTCTGTAATTAACTAAGTGATCTTATCACAGTGGTAATGTACCTCTAATTTGGACTACTTCCATCCTAATAATACAACCAGTGGGCTTAAGTGTCAGATAAAAAATCTAACTGGGGGGATGATCAAGAAGATATTTCTTTTCTAAGACACAGAATACAATTAACAATGTTAAAAAATATTAGCTTTGCCCAGGACCTTCAAAGAAGATTAGAGGAGAATTAAAATGAAATTTCAGTGAGGACAGCTTCTGACATCAGTGCTCTTAAGAGTGATAAATAATGAGATGTTTACGAGGGGAAGAAGAGTACTAAAAAACCTTCATACACTTATGGGTAATAAAAAAGCCTAAGGAATGCAAAGCATGATGCTACATGAACTGACTAAAACCACTGCAGCAAGCACAGAAATGGGCTGAATCAGACTGTAAACAGTGAGTGAATCAAATGGATTACTAACTTCAATGCTGAAATCCCTCATGTCATGATATTGTCCAATTTAAACATAGGATAAGAAATCAGAAAATTGTGGTAAATAAACAAAAAAGCAGAGCTGTTGAGAGCAGAGAGGTAGTTTTGGTATCAGTTGAAGCAATGACTAAGGTTATTACTTGGAATGAAAGAGTTGTTTCCCAGCCACGTGCTTCTCCTCAAAAGCAAGTAAGTAGGAAGCAAGCAATTCCATCCAGAGTAAGTAATTCATTCTTTGAGCAATGAAAAGCTTCCATTCAGCTGATGCAGATGTTTTCACCAGCAAAAAGTAGCACTGAAGGTTCACTTGAGACTTCAGCTTCACAGGAGGTTGCTATCGAGGTTCAATTTGCTTATCATCCATAGTTCCTTCTTGAAAAGCCTCAGGTTGGATCTGCAGAAATCTATTTGGTATTCCAGGAGGGAATTTCAGAGCATGACTATTATCTTAATCCCATCTGTCCTTGCAGTGGCACAGGCATGCGTATTCATCCTGCTCAACATCAGGCATCTCCATGTGACTTAGTTACCCTATATTCCCTTGAGAATCAGCAGAGAGAAATAGAAATTTCTAGGGTGCAATGCCATCTGAGAAAATCCAGATATCTGGTACTAGAAATGGTTTTTGTTACAAGAGTGACTAGTGTCAGAAGGAACAGAATGGCCAGTGGATATCCCTAGCCACAGGTTAGGGAGGATGTGTAGGCAGCCTGTACTCAGGCAGAAGTTACACTGTCCATAAAGGTGTTGTGGATGCAGGTTTCATGCGGGGTGCAGCATTAATCCTGAGACCAGCCAGCAAGGCAGAACATAATCAGTCCTGACTGTAAGTCGTGTTTCCATCTAATGCTTGAACAGCATAAAAGCGGTGGTCCTGCAGCAATAAAGCAGGCTCGTCTCTACCAGGTGATTACAGGTGCGCAATGTTCACTCAAATATTCCCATGTTTAATTTCCCTGTTGACGAATCCAGGACATGGAACTTGTGAGTCAGTGTGAAATGCTTTCATAACTTTTTATGTTCTTTTTTGCAAAGCTGACTGGCTCCAGTTTCACCTCTCCCTACACTTGGCCTGCAAATGGACAAATGTAGCCCTACTGCAATCAGCTGTTGCTATCTGTGTGCAGAAAGCACTTCATGTGGAAGAGCTGAAAATCTAAATCACTATGTAAAAAGTGACTTGACAGACCAGTTAAGCAGAGCTTTGTGATTTTTTCTGAGATGCAACAGAACATTGCAGAACTGTGTTTTTTTACAACACAGATGTGTTATTCTTTCTGCTGGCACCTTAGGCCCGTAAGAGAGGAGAGAAAGGGTAAGGGGTGATAGTAGAGAAGGGGAGTGGAGAAAGGTGAGAGGAGGGAAGGGGATGGAGGAAAAACTGATCTTCAGCCATTTCCAATAATTTTGCATTTTGTTGCTACGCTAATGATTGCATAGCCAGTCTGAGATTTCTCCAATAAAGCCACTATATTATGTCCCTAAAGAGAACTAACCACAAGATTGATACATTCACATTATCATCCCTTTGGGAAATGGGATTAGTTCTTCTGGGATAAGATTGCTGCGTAAACACCTCCCTCTCTTCCTACAAAAATACTGTAATTACATCTAAATTGATATTTTACTTCAGTAACTCCAGTTTCTTCTCTTACAGGATGTCTTTTATTCATCACTGCTTCCAACATACCTCCTGCACCTTTTGTCTGCTATTGACTGGAAAAAAAGCAGTTTCCTCTTCAGCAGATTATTTTAGTTCCAGATGGCCCTAACTTGCAGTTTCATTAGATCCTGTCTGCACTTTCTTTCTCTTCTAGTTCCTTCATTTCACTTGCAGCACTTTACACCTATTTCTCTGCAAGTAGATCTTAATCCTTCTGCCTCTCATAATAATTCTGTGGCCATTTTTTCTATTAATAAAAATAAATAACTAGATAAAATGAAGTCAGAAAATCACTGAAGCCAAATGATCACAAAGCTAAACATCTCCTGTCTTGCTGAAAGGGAGGGAGGAATGATGCTCTTTAATCCACACTTTGTAGTATTCAGTTATATTCAAGCTGTGAGGCAGATGTTCCCCGATGAACAATTAGCAAAAAAACCTGACTTGAAATCATAAATCAGCACTTGCTTCTGATCTACAGGGTTTAGAAGCACAACAGGGCATAGGAGGCAACAGACATCACCTCAAGAGAGCCGCTAGTTAATTGTAAAATGTCTCTGAACAAAGATTTTGATCCCATAGTGTGCTGGATGCATCCTGAGTAGTCTCCATTCCCCGGATGCCAGAACTCTCCAAGTACCTTCAAGCCATTTTCACAGACATAGAAAACAGAACTAGAAGGCTCGTGAAAAGGTCATTCCCTTACTCAAGGCAGGATCAAATACACTCATGCTTGTCAGGTTTTTGTTTAATCTATTCTGTAAAGCTCGAGCAATGGGAGTCTGACACTCTCTGTAGGCAACCTGTACTATATTTGTCATTAGTAAAAATTCCCATTGAACTGCAGTATTCCTTGGTGCAACCAACTTGAGCTGATAATTCCTACCCTCTCTTCAACAGCTCTTGTTATGCCCAGTATTACACGCTGAACAGTGAAAAGACTTTTGATGTTGTACCACAATGAAAGCAAGGGAAAACACTTCTACTGAATACTAACAAAATTTTGAAGATTATAGCTACATTTCAACATCTACTTAAAATCTAGTATAGAACCCTAAATGACAAACAAAACAGTTGATTGGGTCACTGCAGAGAGGCTGTTAGACACTAGCCCATGCAAGTGTTGACAGCTCATTACTTTAAATAAATGAGATAGTTTCAGTCTAAGTATTCCTTTCTAAAAGAAAATAACCAAACACCTAAATGACAAACACCTAAAATCTATGATTTTTCTAGGAAAGCATCTACCTAAATATAAAAAAAGAAATTAGGATGAAAAAATTCAGGGGAAATTAGAGGATGATTCAAAGATGACCTATGTGCATGCACAACGACTGTCTTTACAGTAATGCTAATTTGGTTTTAAACAGCTGTAAACATAATCATTTATTTAGGAAAGAGAGCTGCATGTGTAACATCTGCCACACTAAAAAGTATTCCAAGGACTTAAACTGGTAAATTCATAGCTTATGCTAATGAACTGGATTTCTAACTATAATCGATGACTTTTTTCATCTGGATTTGTTGGGGATATGAAAATGTAATATATAGACCAATGTGCTGCAGGAGTAGTTCCCCAGAATAAACCTTAAGATGCGTTCTCAAAGTCACTTGCTTACTGCATAACTAAGAATGGAACATGAAGTCAAATTCTGCAGCCTTTTGTTTAAATGCACCTCACATCTGTTTTCTTTATTAGGGAAAAAAAAAAAAAAAAAAAACAGGAATCAATGTTATGCTGATTTGAAAGTACACTTTTCACTGATTGCAGAATGCAAATATCTATATTGATTTTTCTATGTCCCTCTCCTCCTTACATTCAAACATATTGTGTCTCTACATATCTTTCAAACTTGAACATATATCATCTAATTAGTAGGCCAGAGAAGTAAGATGTATCTGATCAGGATTTCATAGTGACCTTTGACGGTTATTTCATCCTGCTTCCATGCCATTTCACTTTCAAAGTCTATTGGAGCTCGTTAAGGACTCTGAGCTGTTGTCTGAAGTCAATGTCTTCTTATACTCTAGCACGATTTCCCAGCCTATAGGGAGGGAACAGGAGAGAATTGCCAGGTTGGCAATTCTTGAATTGTCTTCAAAAAGCTTCAGTGCAGTACAAAACTGAATGTATTTCTTTTAATAAAGTAGAAATAGGGGTGAAAAAAAAACAGAGTCCTGAGATACCATATAGTGGAAGATAGCATAATCTTTCCATTTGTAACATTGCTCTGATAAATGTAGCAGTAGATTGGAAGTAGATCATAAGACATAACCACTTTTTGGTTGCAGTAAGGGGTTCCCATAGAATGCCCACTGTAAATTGAATCCGCTAAACCAATGAAGAGCTGGAGTAAGGAGTCTACCCCAGTTTAGGGTGTAACGCATGACACAGATATGATTTGTTGAACCTATATTTTTATTTTGTCTTCTCTGGAGAACAATCAGTGGGAATGAGGAAACAGGTAACAAACTAGAAAGAACTAACTAGGCTATGTTCCAGGTAAAGTCCTTGTATATTTTTATATAGATGAAAAAGCCACATTTGAGACTTTGGGAAAAGTGGGTAACGACACAGTAAAGATGTTTTCCAAAACACAAAACCATGAAATAAATCTGCAGTAATAACAGGATCATATATCTGGGGAGACAACACATCATCACTGCAAACTTTCTTTTCTTTGATTGGCCTTATTGCACAATGGAGAAACATAAATTCTTACAAGACACAATTCATTTTCCCAAAAATATCTATTTCATGGTAAAGCAAACTGTTCCTTAAGCTCTATTAACTCTATTGATTACATCTGCACTTGATGGGAAAGGGAGCCTGACTAGCTGAGATGGAGATGTGAGGTTCATTGAAGCTAGTCAGATGAACCCCATCCTATGAGTCTTGACTATGTGCTTTATTTCCAGTCTCTATCAGGGACTGACATCAGTTCAGAGCTTCTTTAAAGCCAGGTCTACATTACAGCTCTACATTATAATTATATTTGACTGGATGAAGTTGGAATACATTCTCATTAACTTTTAGCTGACAGTATGGTGAAGATATGGCTACAGGTAAAGAAGCTCCATCATGTTAGTAAAATCATTCTGCGGTGTGGTAGAAATGGTGTGATGTAACTCACTAAAAACCAAACAACCAACAACCTACTTCTATTGTTGCACACTGAGTCTATACAAGGGAACTCCAACACAGCCTTGCTGGAGGAGCCTTGCTGCACTATTAAGACAGCCAAGGCCTATTTGCACACGAAGGAAAGACTGGATAGGATAAAGCTTTTGAGTGAAAAGTGGATTTTGCTATTCTGTGTTCTACCTCTCTAGTGGCTGAAATAGTTAAATATTTCTTCACTTCATTGTCTAAAATGCAGCTTGATTCTGAAATACAAAAACTAATCTGTAGGTTGCATTCATGTGCTTACATAAACTAAATGTAATTCCACTGTCTAATATAAATATATAGCAGTGAGGCTGGGGAAGATGAGTATCATAAAGATTTGGATACTAGCAAGAAATAAGATAATCTTGTAAAACTAGGGACATGGAAAAAGGACATGGAAAGGAACTGTGAGATACCTAGGCTTAGCTCAGTCACATAACATGCTTTCTACAAATTTTGTCACTGCAGTACAATCATCTCCTTATGTAGAGTGTATAATTGAATTCCATTACAATCTAGTTTAACTCCTACAAAATTATACTTCTTTAATTGGGTACAGTTACAAACATTGGATGAAATGTTGCTTTTCTTCCTTTCCACGGCTTTTTTTCCTAAAAGTCCCATAGTAACATTGGCTCAGATTTTATCTGAATGTCAGAGTACTAATGATTCTTCCAATCAAATAATGCAGGCACAGTGTTGATCTAAGGTGTATCTCAGCCCGTGATGAAAGTGAATTTGTTAGCATAGTAGTGTAAAGCTCCCATCTGAACTTCATATTGATTTTTATCAGATCTAACCTAATCTATTCATCTCAAATCCTTTCACTTGTTCTCAGTGTTCTTTGTTTTTCCTTGTTTCTGTCTCTTAATATCCTCCTGACCTTTCCATAACCATGTTGTACCTTTTTCCATTTCTCCCTACTCATTAAAATTTCAATATGGATTTGGTATCTACTATATATATTCAAATAGAAGCACTCTAACTTGTGACATACATAATTTGTTGCCTAAATTTATCCTTCCCATCATATTTGTAAAAAATTATAATGCCCACACTAACTGTTCACTGTCCATCAGTGTAATGGTATTTTTCCTACCTCCATTTTACATAAATGTTGGACTGCTGCATTATCTTTTACACTGCAAGCTCCTTTTTGTAGTAACTCAGAGTTTGAAATGGGGAATTTTAAAAAATTATTTTTAATTAAATTATTCATTGTACAGCTCTAATCTCTGAGTCCTCACCTTGTTTTCAAACACGAACAGGACTTGGTAAGAATAAGACATTACTCCTTCCCATATGCATACCTTCAGCTTGGAAAAGGTGGGTAGGTGAAAGAAGATAATAACAGATCTCTTAATGCCCTGTGCAGGAAACTGTGCTGCTTTTTTATTGCCTGTGGATTGTTCAGCATTAAGTATTTCACATTTTTTTCATTCATATAGAATAATATCTTCATAACTCTAACCAACTGACTTCAGTGGGATAACTACAACATAATGACACAGAAGGAAAAGGAGCACAGTTCATCCCAGTAAAAAAGTACTCAAAACTACAGCTCAATACCACACAGGAGTGCAGGATATTACTAAATCTTTTGTTCAGATTTTCTTGTACTGCAGTACGAATAAGTTGTTTGACTCTTATAGCAATAAGTAAGTCATTCAAGCTACTCATAACAGGACTAAATATATCCATGTTACACTCATGTTCAGCACATTATATTCCAGCATACTAACCCTGTTTCCAATGTCCTTTTTTCTTGAACTTCTCAGCCATGAAAATGAAAGGCAACATTAGTGCTTCAATTTTTAAGCCTCTTTTAAGACCTTTCTTCTTTTCTGAACAATTTAGACACCAAGTTATCCATCTAGTCTCTAGCTGTTTGCCAGGTCAGAAGGACAAATGTCTCCCCAGGACTTGCAATATCTGCCAACTCTGTGAGGAATTTTGTATATCCCAAGATATCTCAAGAAGCACTAGACACCTATGTTCAGGCAACTGAATTAAGCCTCAGAGAGATATTCAGCTGGTCAGATTCAGACACCCCTCTGGGGAGAGATGACTAGCTCTTCAGATTCCAATGGCTGTACTGGTGACATCTCCCCAGTCTATGCTTACCATGTGGACACCTGGAAATGAACACAAAAACTTACGTGACTGATTCTTGGGACTAAAGCACAGCCCAGTTCTAAAAGCATTCTCCTCCTCTAATGATAATGGATCTTAACATTCATCCAGAAGTTGATTCACCTCAAGCAGAGACAGATGTAAAATAGGTGGCGTGATTTGTTTTCCTACTGCTAGTGGTGAACAAATCCTACACTACTAGGCTAAATCAAGTGCCTAACTTTCAGAGGGCTAGCATTGCCTGAGTCTTTCTGAAAAGTAGTAATAATAATAATAATAAAAGTTAGGTATGTTCAAATGAATGGTCATAACAGCCATATGGTAATATATGAATTAGCTATAAGATATTAATATTAATTAACTATAAGATACTAAAAGCTTGCATATGTTCAGGGAGAAACTGGACAATTGGAAGACAGCTCCACTGTAGGTTTATAAATATGCTGAAACTACATCCAGGTCAGGAAATCCCTGAACGGAAATACATTAACATTAGAGAAGTGCCAGGAGAAAGTACCACATATTCTCGTGCTATACGCTTTGCCAAGCATCCACTTTAAGCCACTATTGGAGATTGAGTCAAAAGGGTTTTAGCCTGTTCCAGTACAAGCATTCCTCTGTTTTAATGTGTAATGATATATGCTTCCATTTGAGTTAGCTGTTAAAATTCCCTTTATAGGCAGTGAAAAGAAGCAGAAACTCGTAGGGCATGGTTCACTTCCCTATAAAGTAGATGCCTAAAGTAAGTCAGATGGATTGTGCCCTCCAGGACCAGCTGCCCTCCATGAATTATTAAAGCATCCCTGGATAACCAGCTCAGGTGCAGATGTCTGTATCCTAGCTGCCTAGGGTTAGACCCAAATGAGAGTCCAAGTATATGTAGGACTTGGGTATAACCTTTCGAAAACATGAAAAATTTAAATAAAAACATATAAGTAATGAGCTGTATCCACAAGAAATTCTGAGGGCAAGAAGAAACAACTTAGACTCACCTAATGAACATCAGAATACCAACAGAAATGTTATCATCACTGGGTTATAGCTAACATGTAACAGTGCCATCCGCACAGCCTATACTCCTTGCTGCTGCCTATTCATCACCTTTCTTTTACATCCATAATTTAGCCTGCAAACCCACTAAGACATGATGCCTCCTTTTTCTGTTTGTTCTTCATGGTACTAATCCAGCTTCTATTGAAATTTGTTGCTAAATTTGGATGTATTTTAATGGGGAATGTTTCAGGCCTTAGATGTTGAGATTTTGGAGAAGAGGGATACTACAAATAATTAATGAGTTCAGTTAATTGAGTTAATTATCAAAATACGTATTGATTATTCTGGAGATTGTTGACTATCTGCTAATTATACAGAGTCTTTACTTACCAGAGATGCACAACATCAGCAGATACAAAACAAAAGCATGTCTGGGTTTTTTTGTGTGTGGAATAAGCCCCTTAAGGATAGTAGAGCTAAATGAATAAGGCAAAGATTTAAAGATAGTCTTTTTATACCAATGGATAACAAGAACTTATTATACACAAATCTTGCTATGAGCAAAAAGAAACCATACCTCCTTATATGTGATGCCAAGGAATGTATTATTAGCCTAATTTAATTTTTTAACAGTGCCAACAAAAAAAGAGTTATGAGTCTAGTTATAATGGCACTAATACAGTTTAAAACTATCTGATTAATTAAAAAAATCTCATTAACAATACTACAGATAAAAGTTGGTATAATGTCCCCTGCTTCTATTATCTACCTCTTTCTCTGGTGTTATTCCTACCCTTCTGCTCCACCTCTGAATCCGGTGTTTTCAGTCTGGGGTGGTGGATGAAGTTTTACTGGGAGTTGTCACCATTGTGAGATCTTCAGCAGAAGGACTATGCATGGCAGAGTTATCCCCTTTACCAGGAAGTGCATGATTTCATGGTTTCTTTTTCTTTACCCCGATATC
This sequence comes from Rhea pennata, assembly GCF_028389875.1. Taxonomy (NCBI): domain Eukaryota; kingdom Metazoa; phylum Chordata; class Aves; order Rheiformes; family Rheidae; genus Rhea; species Rhea pennata. The sequence continues at coordinate 5,827,115 of NC_084666.1, forward strand.
TGCCTGGGGCCATTTCTATGTTTTCTAATATGCTTTATATCTTGCTTTTTCTTCACTGGTCTGCAATTTCACATTACTTTTGGCTTTACTGAATATAGTGCACTGTAAATATGTTAGACACTTATACTTTCCCTTTCTGTTGTCCCTAAAACTGGTTTTGGTCAGCTTCTAAATTTGCATGACTGTAAGTAAATGATTGCTGGTGAGTTGCTGATAGTCCTGGGGCCTCTGACATCATTCTATGCCATCACCTTGGAAGTCTCTGCTGTCACCCACGCCTGTTCTTCTTTACACTGTATTATTTCAGGATCATAGATAGGCCCTTCTACTCAACCTAACTACTCGTTACTCTTAATTATAACAAAGTTATTAAGAATTTGTACAAAGCTAAACAACACTAATCAGCTAACAGCTACCTGGTTGTTAGACAACTGCTGTTGCAGCTAAACTAGCTAAAGCAAAACTCCAACAAAGCTGAGGCAAGTCCAGGCAAAACTTGACAGCAAGCCAGTGTGGTTAGCCTAACACAGAGGCTGGGTCCTGGTACCAGCAATGTCCATTTACCTTTATTGGGCTACTGTTTCTGCTAATAGGAAGAGACATGTCAGTGCACTACATTATTGAGCTTGAAATGTGTTTTTGAATAATTGAATTTTGACATTTTCATAACAAACTTCTGTGAACTTCATTACTGATGCCTTTGAAAGTATATTCCTTTTTAGGAAGAAGAGAGAGCGATCAAACACTATTGTTCTTTTTCTGTTTCAGTTTGGTATTTCTTTCAATTCACTTGTACCCAAGTATTAGTCATTTCCAGAACTACAGAATATCAAGCTCCGTGGTTCTATTTCTTTTTATTTTATTTTTTTAAACTTAACTTCCAATATTATCTTGAGCTCATCTTCTTGCACCTATTTTCTCATCTGTAAATCAGATAGCACTATTTTTATATGGTATTTCCATGACCTAGAAAAGAAGTTATTTACCAAAAGCATTTCATAGACGTATTCCATGCTCATTACTTGAGATACTTTGCATATGCAAAGTGTTATTGGTGGTGAGCTCTACCCATGGAATTTTTAAAATATAGTTCTATATATATATAAAAAAAAGAAGAACTTGACTAAATCCTTTGGATGTAAAATGTGGTCTTTTAATGTCTTCCTTTCAAACCCTAAAGGTCATACCACTATCAGAAGAGTTTCCTAGCTTGTATTTAGCTGTATCAGGACAAGAGGCAATGGGCAAAAAATGAACCACAGGCAGTTCCGCCTGAATGTGAGGAGGAATTTCTTCACTGTGAGAGCAACAGAGCACTGGAACAGGTTGCCCAGAGAGGTTGTGGAGTCTCCTTCTCTGGAGATCTTCAAGGCCTGCCTGGATGCAACCCTGTCTACCGTGCTCTAGGTGACCATGATTGAGCAGGGAGGTTGGACTAGATGATCTCCAGATGTCTCCTCCAACCTCAACCATTCTGTGATTCTGTGATCTCTGATTATATAATCAACATTTGTTTAGGAAAAAGAGAAAAACTGGCATCTCCTTTAGCAGTGGAGATTGAACACTATTATTTAATGCAAATGGACATGGAGAACTGACATAAAGATGAAGAATATTTCCAAAGAAATGTTTTGAGAAGTCAGTAAAAGATTTTACTTTGTCATTCTTCTTGTGGTGTTCATAAAATCATTCTGCATTGTTTGCTCTGGAATAAAGTAGTAAAATTCCACAGTATTTTAATCATTCTGTACGTAAGTGGCACCCTGTTCCCCTGGTGATGCATTATATTGTTTTGCTTAATTAACCCATCAATTTTAGCATTGCTAGCTGTCCCTTGTTGCCCTTGGGATTCTAATAGGGAAATGTTCTGGTTTTTGTGTGTGTGTATGAGGTGTGGCTGGGTAGGTGTAAAGAAGCAGCATGCTCATGTTTCAGTTCAGAAGTAGTTTATGGTTAGTATAGAAGGAGATTGAATATTACATTTAATATGTCCTCTCTCTATCTTCTCTCTTTAGCAATCAGATGTTCCTTTCATTATTTAGTCTTAAAACATTCCAAAACCCAGTAGAAACGGAAGTAATATAAAATAATCTTTTTATTTTTTTGCACTTTTAATGAGAGAAAAGTGTCATCCTATTATACCCAGCTAATTCATTAGCAAAACTTAGCAAACAAATACACATTATGCAGTTTACAAAGATCCAAGATGAAATGATGCCATCTGCATTAGCTCTGCTCAGGATACCAGAGTTAATGTCCACCTTAAGTTAATGTCCATCAGGGTTTGTGTTAGGGTACTTTAAATCCAACAACAGCACAAACATTGGGGATACCAAGTCCAAAATATGGAGTTCTCACACAAGTGCAGAGCACTAAATAACATTCTTGCAGATAGTCCAGTGATAGGTGGTCATCCCCTTGAACAACAACCATTCACACAGAGACAAACATTGATATCAAAGTTATAGATGTATCTCCTTTCAATGCTCTGGCCATCTAGACACTAAACATGGAAGCACAGCCTCCTCACCCAGCTAGAACCTGGCTTACAGGCATATTTCACCTCATATCCTAAGCGTGCTCAGCAACTTAAAAGGCACCAGCACATCATTAGAAGGTTTGGAGACCTCTCACCAGTTTAGAATAATTTGCAAGGTTCCAGAACAACAGAAAGGATGCAAGTGCGGGACCTAGTTGTGCTCTTGTTTGGGTGATCCCGACTCATACAGACACTGCCACTAACCAAATTTTGAGAAAAAGACTAAATGTGATAGGAAGCGTGTGTGTGAAAAATTTACATACAGTTTACATCACGCTATTCAGTTACGCAATTAAATACAGGATTATTTCTCAGTAGACATAGCTCCATTTGTTGAACTTAGAGGCAAAGGGAAATACACTGACTAACAACATCTGAGGTCTAATCATGTGTGTAAGGAAAGGCTATCCCTTTCCTATCATTTGAACATGGGAACTGAGGATTTTCTGCAGATCTCTTAAGCCAGTAAAATGGCAGGTCATGAGAGCGTCTGTTAGGAAATCACATTGGCTATAACCAAGATTCTTGTACTAGCATTTACTGAAGGAAGACATCATGCCAGAAATATATGTGTTTAAGTATAGACTTTCACCATACGAGAGCAAAAGATCCTGTTCTATTTTTTAGGCATAAGAACTGTATGCTTCCCTTCATCCTACATCCAAATTATTCTTATCTGTTGCATCTGCAACATCTCCTCTTACTCCTACCAGATCCATTTATTTTTCTCCCCACATAGACAGATACTCCACATACAGGACGGGACATCTGTTGCTATTACTAGTGGTCATACAGACCATGATTTAAATTGGGTCTTGTTGCTGTGGGACATTTCTGTATATTCATATGCTTCTTTTTTCTAGAAGAGTATGCATCTTATTTGCAATACAGAACAGAAATACAAAACACTGTCCTCATCTCACAGCTCTCCTAAGTGAGCAAAATCATCTTTCTTTTCTTTCTTTTTTTTTTTCCCTAGGCTGAACTCTGCTTTTATTTAATCTCACCATCTCCCAAGAGAGTTCTTACTGCAGCTCTGTACTCTTCTGTTATTTACTGGCTATTCTGTTGCAACGATAATTGCTTTCCAAGGCAGATGGGGAAAAGGAGAAAACCCATATTGAGATGACCATGAAAGATAGGCTGAATGGACTTGCTCACAGTTTGTTGTCTCTAGTTGCATTGCAAAAGGAGGAAGGGTAAACTCCCTCATGTTCCTCAGTGACAGTGGTTCAGATTCATCACCCTAACCTGGACTCATACTCCTCCTAGCTTTCCTCTGGTGTCCAAAGTGACAAAGACTTACTAAATATCATTGAGCTACCCTAAACAGAAATTGGCCTTTGTAGAGCCCTTTGGCAGCTGTATAGGAAAAGCCAATGTACTCCTAATATAAGACCTGAGTGACGTGTTTAAGAAAGGATGGATACAGGCATATGTTCCATTCCACAAGTAGAGCTACAGCCTAGAGTCCAACCCTTAGAGTACCTAGTATTAGACAGATGGATTTCAGAACACAAGACAGTTGCTGCTGTGGGCATGAGGTCGTATAGTATGTGGGCCTGTTTTCTAACCTCTCTTGCCTCTGTAATGTGACATACATACATCTGAAAAAAAGGTGTAAGTGCTATTGAACAAGAATGAGAGAAATTTATATCTATATTGTACTGGTTGTGAAGAGTGCATTAAGGACAAGAAAGGAAAATCAACTTTGAGTTGAACAGCAATGAATTACTAAATCCACTCTCCTGTGCTCCCACAAAAGGGGGGAGAGATAAAGAAAGAAAACGTAATGTTTTCAGGCTTCATTGCAAAATACTGGTAAAAAATAAACACAATAGATAAAATTCTAGCCCACGTAAAACCAGTGAGAGCTTTACCATTCACTTAAAGAGGATGAAGAAATTACCCAGTGCCCTTTAAAATTCAGTGCTGGAACTTTTGTTAGGAGACGTTTTTGTGGGGGCCATCACTGAAAATAACTTCTGCAGCATGTGGTAAGTATAAATAAAAGTACCAAGATCAAAAGGACAAAACAATTATGAACTCCTGAAAAGCCCTCCTCTGCCCTTTTCTTGGTACCAGAACAAACAAACAAAAACTCAGTGAAAATACAAAAGCAACTCCCGAAGAGAAGGAAGCTGCATCATCTTTAGAACAAAAAACTCAAACAAAGCTGCATTGCAAAGAGCTAGATGAACACTTTAGGTCATGTAGAAGCAGGGACAGGTGATCCAGAAGGAATATTGAGACACTGTCCAAGCATGCAGGGATGGGGTTAGGAGAGCCCTCCTGGAGTTTTAAACCAGCAAGAGATGGGAAAGGCAACAAGAAAGGCTTCTACCAGTATTTTAGCAGCAAAAGGAAGCCTAGGGAAACTGCAAACCCACTACTAAATGAGGGCCCTCATGACAAAGAACACCAAAAAGACAGGGGTACTGAATGCCTTCTTCTCAGGCTTTATTGGCAAGCCCAGCCTTCAGGAATTCAAAGCCCCTGACAACAGAGGGAGGTGTGCTGCAAGGAAGTCTTATGCTTGTGGAAGAAGATTAGGTTAGGGAAAATGTAAATAAACCGGCCATACATAAGTTCTTAGGCCCTGATGAGATGCATGAGTGCAGAGGGAGTTGGCCCATGTCATTGCAAGGCCATTCTTAATATCTTTGAAAGATCATGGTGATCCGGAGAGGTTCCTGAGGTCAAGAAGGGAGCAAGTATCACTCCCATCTTCAAGAAGGGCAAGAAAGAGGATCTAGAAAACTACAGGTCAGTCAGCCTCACCTTGATCCCTGGGAAGATGATGGAGCAACTAATCCATATTTTTGAATATGTGAAGGGCAGGAAGGTAATTGATAATAGTCAGCATTGATTTATGATGGGGCAATCAGGCTTTATCAAACTGGTACCCTTCTATTATTGAATAAGTGTCTTGCTGGATGACAGGAGAGCAGTATATGTTGTTTACATTGACTTCAGTAAGGTTTTTGATGCTGTCTCCCATAACATCCTCACAGAGAAGCTGAAGAACTGCATACTAGGTAAGTGGTCAGTGAGGTAGACTGAGAACTGTCTGAATCGCTGGGCTCAGAGGGTTGTAATCAGCAGCACGAGGCCTGGCTGGAGGCCAGTCACTAGTGATGTCTCCCAGGGCTGACACTAGGGCCAAAAGCATTTAGCATCTTTTTTAATGACCTGGATGGTAACACCAAATACACCCACAAGTCTGCAGATGACACGAAACCAGGAGGAGTGGCTGAAACACCAGATGTTTGTGTTGCCATTCAGAGGGACCTCAACAAGCTGGAGAAATGGGCAGAGAGGAACCTCAGCTAAAGGAAGTTCAACTAGGGAGGAATAAACTCTTGCACTAGGACAGACGGGGGGATGTCCTGCTGGAAAGCAGCTCTGTAGAGAAGGACCTGGGAGTCCTGTTGGACAAGTTGATTATGAGCCAGCAATATGTTCTTACAGCACGGAAGGCCAACAGCAACTTGGACTGCATTAAGGAGAGCATTGCCAGCTGGTTGAGAGATGTGATCCTTCCCTGTTGCTCAGCTCTGCTGATGCCACATCTGGAGTACTGTGTCCAGTTCTGGGCTCCCCAGTGCAAGAAAAACATGAGTTTACTGAAGTGAAACCAGTGAAGGGCCACAAAGATGATTAAGGGACTGGAACATTAATTAATGAGCAGAGACTGAGAGAGCTGGAACTATTTAGCCTGGATAAGATCTTACCAATGTATATAAATGTTTGATAGCACAGTATAAGCAGGATGGGGCCAGACTCTTTTCAGAGGTGCCCAGTGATAGGACAAAAGGCAACAGGCACAAACTGAAACACAGGAAATTCCACTTGAACACAAGAAAACACTTCCTTACTGTGAGGGTGACCAAATACTGGAACAAGCTGGCCAGAGAGGTTGTAGAGTATCCATTTTTGAGCATGGTCTTGAGCAACCTCCTCCAGCTGACCCTACCTGAGCATGAGAGTTGGACCAGATGATCTTCAGAGGTCCCTTCCAAACCCAACTATTCAGTGAACAATGTAGGTGTAGAGCAACTTCCATACTTCCAAACTGATTCTTGTTCCACCTAGCTCATAATGCTCATTGCAACTTAGTTCATTTCATTAACAGTGGTTTAAAAATGTTTTTAGATCAAAACAGGAAAGTAATGTAAATTTGCTGGAAATAGATGTCTGAAAGAGTATGCTGGAATCAGGGCAATGAGGAGAGGGTAATACAACTCCCAGTGAATTTCACAGAATCACAGAATGGTTGAGGTCGGAAGGGACAGTCCAGCACACAATTGGCCTTCTTTGCCACAAGGACACATCACTGGCTCATGGTCAATTCAGCTTTAATCATTCCAAATCCATTCAAAATCAAAGTCATCATTCCTCATTGTTGTTCCTTCTATTAAAACACTATATCTGAATTCTGCCCTCCTGTGAAATTTTGTTGGATCCTCCCTTCGGAATTACACTGTAAAGGAGATTTTTATTTTCTGAATATGAAGTGGCATATTCTTAGTTAAGAACTACATTCTGCCCTTTAAGTCTTGACTTAACTTTGTAGCTGACTGTAGTCCAAGCAAGAACACTTAGAAATTTCCTTGTAAAACTTTGGTGAAACAGTTTTACTTCCATATCAAATCTTTATAAAGACTTCACTGCCTATTTGGTATCTTCTTCCTGTCATCTGGGGGATGTATTCAGTATGAATCAATATAATTTCTGAGCGTTATTCTGTCTTGTTCTTCATATGACTATAACATTGGTATAGTTTATTTGATCATCTTTGATACCTTTTTTGGATTGAGGAGTAAGCAGAACATGTACAAGAATAGTTTAAGCAGTGAGACATTTGTAGCCTTCCTCTAAGCTGACCTTATGCGCACATAAAATAAGAAGTTTCCTAACAAGTTCTTTCAGATAGAAGAATCAGAACTTGAAAGATTTCTTTCAATATAGCTGCTTGCTTTAAGAATCAAGACAGTATTCTTATATCCTGGCATACAGAAAAAGAAAAAAACACAGAACTGATTCATTGTTCTATATTTTATGGCTCTCAAGGAGAACAGTAATGCTATACAATCTATTCATACAGTGTACAAACGGGGGAAAAAGTGCCAGTGTGCTTGTTTGCAATACTCAAATTTGACAGATTAGGCCATTTTCAGCATTGTGCCTGGCTTAGCAGAAAACTTGAGTATATGCTTACCTTTGGTAAATTCACTTAAATTGACTACCCATGTGCTTAAAAGAGTTAGGCACACACTTGAGTCTCATGATAAACTGCTAATAAAATCAACACACAAATGTCCATCCTCATTTCATTTCAGCACTAAAGAAGCAGAATGAGTAATAAGTTATCTGCCTGGCATCCTCCTAGCTTGCAAAGTTCAGAGAGCAGCATTCATAGTACACATGGCCACATTCTGAGGTTCTTACTAAATTTTTAGTCAGTCCTAAATTTAGATTCACCCAGTCTTCCTCTGATCTTCTGAGAGCACTTGGTAACAGTGTTAGATCTGTGAAACTCTCAGTCAAATTCACTAATTCAGAGCTTGTTAAATTTATTATATGGGTTATATGACATGCTGATAGTTCCAGCTCTTTGACTTCAGTGTTCCTTTCATGCCATATTATTTTTTCAGCATTTTTTCTAATGAATTGTGGCTACTGTTGGTATTTAACCATCACTTAAATGATGTGGTCCCTGGATCAAGTCTTTGGTAGGAGGCACTTAAGTAGAACTGCTTGGATCTCACCTCCTTTATTAGACCATGTCTAACTCATTCATCTCGTTGTAGATCTGGTACTATGCAGCCAAGAATGGAAGGAAGCCTGGCTGTGGAGACTGGTGTCATTCAGCTGCTCAGAAAGGGGGCTGACTGTAATCTACACTCTCAGCTTCTGCGTATGTCTCTTTAATTGAACTGTTTGACAACAAAACTAATTCATGAAGCCACGGCAGGAACTAAACCCTAATTGACACCTTTGGTACAGGGTCATACTATCTCCATATCACTAAAGTCTCAGCTTCTGTACCTTTTCTAACGAGATCAGCTAGTGCTACTGTTAATGCACTGAGGACAATTAACGAACAGCATCCCAGCAGCGATGGTCTTTACTGACGACATTATGCATTCTAGCACCGCTTCAAGTCTTTATTGTCCTTTCAGGCTCAAATCAAAGTTTGCTGAAGTCACTGGAAACTAAAGAGAACAAAAACATTTGAATCTTCACCTACGAAAACATTGTATTTTTAATTATTTTTATTTTAAATTGTGATAAAAGAAATATTTCTCTGAAGAGAGATCAAAAAAAAAAAATCCTTTCAAGGATTTCTTCATTTCAACCAAAACCTCATCTTCCTAGTTGCCTGTCTGGAAGAATAGTGTCAGTTTTGTTTTTTTCCCCCCAGTGGCAGAAAACGAATACATGACAGGAGCCTTCCAGGCTGATATGTGTTTTGCTAGCAGTGTATTTTCTCCCAGAAAATAAATCTCATGCAAAATTCCCAGTCAATTCAGAGAAATCTTTCAGTGGGGGTTGGATCGATTCAAGTAAAATAGGTAAGCGGAAGGAGTGATGTTACACAGTCAGGCAAAGCTTTGTTTTTTGAGGAAATAAACCTGAAGGACTATCATTTTCTTCTTGTGTAACATCTGCAGTGTATTTCCATATGGAAAACTATAGTGAGAGCACTCCTTGAGCATTTGTGCCACATTTGAAATACAGACTGAGACCTGTATGCAGTATGAGTAGCAGCAGTATTAGACCCAAGGGGAAGACCACTTCCACATCTGGATTTGATATTTTTTTAGGCATCCAAAGATTAGATTAGCCTTCTACTTTTCTTGTAGATCATACTGAGAGGATTTTCTACTACAATCTATAGGTCTTTCTCTAAATCACCACTTCCGAAGACAGAGTAATGGCTAACGGGATTGAAAAGTGTTGTTACAGGGTATTATGTGTATGGCTGGGGTAAGGGCAGGAAAGTAAATTAATTAATTTCATATTTCTGTTACTGATTCAGCTCACTGCTTCTGAAAGAACTGGCAGGTCTGTATGTTACTTTGTGGTATTTATTTTGGGGGAAGGTTTCCGCATGGACTGTCAAGGGCAAAGGGGACACTGCTTGGGCTCTCTTCTATTATAGCTTGCAAAAATCAAAACATACAAGTAACAGGCCTCTTCCTTTTTTATTTCTGTTCTTTGGTTACTTACAGTTCTTGGTGACATGATGGATGATATCACTGTTGGAAAATGGCAAGGAAAACTCATGCCTCTGTTTAACTGCTTAGATTATCTTGTTAAACTCAAAGAGTAAAGAAGTTCCACAAAACACTTTCATTTTTTGACATGAAAACTTTTTTATCTAACAGTTTTGATGAAACTTTCATTTGTAAATATTTCTCATATCTCTTGTAGATTTGCTGAGAAAGAGGCTCTCCTGAGATGTTAAAAAAACAGACTGAAAACTCTGTGCAGAGTAGAGACTTAGACTTGCACCACTTATCTCTAGGGATGCCCTGATCTTGAGGTAGAAGAAATAATTCTTGAATACTGTATGAACTAATATGAATCTTGGAAGAGAAAAGAGAAAAAGAATGTCATTTCTAAATGTTCAAAGTAGTAATCCAGGGTATAGAGAGGCACTTGTGTAAACAAGTATAAAACAGGGGCTTGAACCTGCATCTTCTGCTTCTCAAATCTGTTTATGAGATATTTTCAGATTAATTTTCCTTAGAAAAATAAAATACACTTCCAAAAGTCTTGTTTTCATTCCAGTGCAATGGCGAGGATAAAGGATAGAACTTTCTTACTGTATGGGAAAATAACTGATAGCCTGCCATGACTCAAGAAACAGATAGCCCTCAGATACAATCTCTTTGGCCAGCCCTCCAGGCATACTGACAGTGCTGCAAAAGCTTCATTAGGCTGTCTAGTGAATTCAGTGCAAATAAAATTAAGATATATCATTATTTCAGCAAGATATGCTGTGCATGTACATGATTCTGGATATACATGAGATATACATGGATATATATGAGAGCCAAACAGAATGAAGTCCTGATTTTTTTTTTCCTTTTTGCCAACTTTGTAATGCAATTACTACAGAGTTTAAAGATCTGAACATAAAAGAAAACATTTTACCAATGAAAATAAATAACCATGTGGTGTTTGCAGCCAGTGCCTAATGCTCAGAAACCAGCAGGAGGAAAGATTGTTTTAGTAAAGTAATTTTTCAAGTTTACCAATGGGAATAGCAAGTCACTACTGCTCCCTATCAGGGTAAATATGAAACTGTCAAAATAATTAAATCTTTTATCGAGGGCAAATAAGGAAGGCAAAACAATGGAAGGGCTAAAGCTTGATCGTCTTCACCAACATTTTTTTCCCTAAAGAAAGTCAGAGAAATGGGAAAAGGATCAAAATGAAATGCAAATCTCTGATTTTGCTGTGGGCTAAGAGTGTTGGAGACATTAAAATAGAATTTTACTGAACAGTCGGACTGCACCAGAATGTGCTAGTAGGGCCTTTGATGAAAGCCTTGATACCTGTGACACCTCTTCGTCTGAGTTCTGTCAAAGGCTACATGCAAACTTGACATGACAGAGGAGATTTTGAATGTGAAACTCTTGCATTATAGCAGTAAAGGTGAGGACATAAATGCTACAAAGGATGCTTAAAAGCAGATCAAAGAGGCTCTAAGAAAAACAGTGGTTTTTTTGGATTATTCATCATGGGTGCATCAGAACGTAAAATGTGCTGTTACGGAGCTTAAAAGAATGCTAAAAGCAGGCAGATCTACTTGTGCTCTTTGATGGGTTATGTTTGCACATTTTACTTTTCTTTGGGATAGAAGGTAATCTAGGCAAGACATATATTTCACTACAACAAAGAAAAAAAACAAATACCATCAAATGTCATCAGCTATCCCAGCAGCTTGTAAAAGGCATCCAATATCCAATTTGATGATTCTGTGGCAAATAGTGATGGAAGAGAACTGGCAGGGAGGTCATGTCCCATTTCCATTTTCTAAAACAGGAATATTTTAATCCATAATCATTACTTTTCAGCACACCATGCCACAATTCAGGATTTTCAGATCAGATATGCACACATGCATGCGTATGCAAGTGTTTGTGTTCATAGGGGTATGTGTGTTTGGCACTTGTTCGTATCAAGGCTTTCTTCTGAAATTTTCTGCCTATAGGAGCAGAAATCCCTCATTACTTGGAAAAATGGAGAAGACAAGGTCCCTAGTCCTGCTTTATGGATTGCTTATGTGCTGTATAAACTTGGAAGTTATTAAATAATAAAATAGAATGAATCCAAAGATCTGAACTGCCTGCTGAAGTCTTAGCCACTGAGAACTCCAGAGCTAAGCTCTTCTACGTGCTTCAGCCTCAACTACTTTGAACATTCAGTCATACAATGATTCAGCTCAACAGAAAATGAAGTCTTCAATGTTGCCCTGCTCTCCCTTCAATCTACTGCATAGCCTCATGATGGACAGTATTAACAAAGTGGAGAAAGTGAGTCTGAATCCCTTCTATGCAAGGGGGAAAATGAGTAATTATTATTAGGTAAAAGACTGATTAAATTATACTCTCCTCCAGCCGGGTTTTTCAAAATATGAGGCCATGGTTACCATCATCAGAAGGATCTATGGGAGACCTTGAAGCCAAGAGGACACCTTTAACCATCTTCAGTAGTACCAGAAGTCTATGCCTAAACAGTTGATTCATGCTGAACATCACCTAGTTTACAGATCCGAAATGGCCTCAGATAGGACAAAAATTCTCTGGAGGAAAAACAGTAAGGCTTCCTGTAGGGATTGAATCAGAATTTTAGGTGCCTAAATGTGAATAGTACCTTATAGTCACTTTGGGCTATCTTCAGCCCACCTAAAGACACTAGACGCGTGTGAACTGAGCATCTAAGCTCCTATTACATACAGTTAATGGAGACCAGAGTCAATAGAACCAGCTTCATTACCCATACATGGGCATCTAGTGCCAGCTGAGAAGTCTTAAGACATCTCCTCTAGTCTCTAGCTACTGCTCCAAAGGCTCAGGAGTCTCTTGTAGGTCCTCTGTCATTTCTACCAGCCCTATGCAGACATCTTGAATGATCTAGGAAATATCACATAGCACTAGATTCCTATATTTAGGCAACTGAATTGAGCCCATACAGAGGAAATGGGAGATCACCAACTAATCATCTGCCAAATAACTCTCTAAATGGCACTGAAGGCCTGCCTGGATGCAACTTTGTCTAACATGCTCTAGGTGACCCTGTGGAGCGGGGAGGTTGGACTAGATGATCTCCAGAGGTCCCTTCCAACCTTACTGATTCTATGATTCTAAGGGGATATGTGCGGGGGTGTATAAATATATGTATTATAAGTATATATGCATTTTTTATAGATATATATGTATATGTGTGTGTGTGTGTGTGTGTGCATATATATATATATAAATATACACACAAATATATATATAGTACTTCCCTAAGGCTAAACAAACTTATGGCATATAGAGATGGGCTGAAAAAGGAGAAATGTCTTCTTTTTTTGATCTTCTCCAATGAATATTTGATTTTCCAATTCAAAATGGCATTTTAATTTTAAGATTTGCTAATTAGCAGCAAGTTAAAGGAATCAATTCAAAAAAACTCAAACATCTTAACAAAATAATACCATTCAATTGCTGTTAATACTTTCAGATTTTTCTATGCACACTACTAAGACAAAAATCTTAGTCCTAATTCTGAGTAGTACATTTGCTTTGTGCTAATTTCATATATCAGCTTACCTCTTTCAGTAAGCAAAAAAAAAAAAAAAGAGAGAGAGAGAGATTTATATTTTATATTTGTATCTTTGATTAATTACTATCATTAGCAAATAATAGACCCATTTAGAGGTAAATTTTGCTCCAGAGAATTTTTCACCTATTTAGCCAAGCCTGAGAAAATACAGGAGGAATGGGGTACTGATCTCACAGTGTAACAGAAGGGAAGTGTGAGAGGAGTAAAGAAGCTTGCAAAAGAAATATAGGGCAAAGAAAATAGCACAGTTCCTGACTGCTATTTCAGAATCAGAATATAAAATATTATCTCTACTTGTTTTAGCATTTGTGATGAGGAAAATATAAATAAATATCAGAGGAAAATGTTTCCTAATAAGGAATGCATGTTGTATACTTTACACCAGCCAATGGCTAAAGAGAAGCTGAAGTATCCATCACTCCTTTCCACACCACTGCAGTAAGGCCCTGCTTTTATAGCACTTAGTATATCTCAAAGGCTCACTAAATTATCTAAACTATGAAGTCTTAAATTTTAAATAAATTGTAAATAAAATGTCTTTCTCTTCACTTATACAGAAATTTATCAATCACGCATCTCAGGGAACTTCACGGATGTGGGGTGATGTAAGGTGGTGGGACTCCTGGGTTCAGGGGATATGCCCTAGCCTAAGTTCTGGTGAAGTATTGCACAACCTATGTGATACTTTATTTCAAAAACTATAGGGAGATCATTTGATACAGGATCAAAAGAAAAATATAGCTAATTTGACGTAAGATTGTACAGTGGCAGATTGTGGTTTGCCAGTAATGAGGCAAAAAGAAATAGAAAGTTTATTATTAGATTTTTCCAATAGCAGACGTAGACATAACATTAAAATTTTAAGGATTACTATCCATCTAGCCTGAAATCTAAAATAGCACATAGATCCCCATCACAGATAGCGTAACAAAGTAATATGCTGCATCACAGCATTAGACAATATATTTTCTATGTCCTTCTAAGTAATACCTAGCAATTCACTGAATATATGTGACATATTTTTCTTCTATAGATGTCTATTTTAAATTCGGCTGCACTGAATTACCAAATGGCAAAAAACTGTGCCCAAGATCTTGTTGGGCTGCCTTCACGCTCCTCCCCATAAATGCTGAATTTAGATGTCAAAATTATTATGAAGTTTAGGTGCAAAAGCAATTCAGATCATGTGTCTCCAGGACTACCTGTTTCTGCTTCTTGATACAGTCATGGAAGGAAGTAGTTGTGATTAGTGAGTTGGCAGATCAGAAGTACTGGCTTCATCCCTGATGTCATTTTCCAAGTACCCTTCTCAGTAGCAACTTAAGATCCCCCAAATGCCTGAAGAGTAAAATCTGAAAAGGTAGGTTTGCATTTGGGCAGTTACAATGAAAATAAATCAGTTCAGGCTATACGAATATGTAGAGCCTGAATGATGAAACTGATAATCAAAATACTTTATTACAAGGGCAGGAATGATGAAAGTTGAACTCTAAATTAGAGGTAGAAGGGCTGGAGAGGATGAAGGTATGGAACTTATTTTATCCAAAGGTGTGCATGAAGGTCAGAGAGCTAGAAGGCTGAATTGACTATATCTCAAAAATATGACAAAATTGAAGGACAAGATTGCCAGGTTTTTCTAAGAAATTTAACAAATCTAGGACACTGGTTACAGATTAGCAAGCATGGTATTTTTGCTTACAGTAAGAAAGAAAAAGTGATTCAACAAGTATAGAGCAATTAAGCTGACCTCAATAATATGTTAGGAATGTACAACACATTTTGAAGTGGAAAATTAACAAAGGACTTGAAATTAAATGGATTATGGGATAAAATGAATGAGATAAAATTTACAAAAGGTGTACTAAACTAAACTAACTCACTACATTTTCATTTTTGTAACAGAAATTATTTTCTATAGAAAGGCAGTGCTGAAGAAGTCATCTCTTTAGACTTGAGTAAAGCATTTCACAGAGTCAGCTACATGGAGAAACAGATTAAGATGGGGTTGGAAAAGCTGGCAGGTACAAAAAACACTGATGAAAGGTATATGAAAATGCATCGTGTGAGAAAAAGAGCTTCCTGCCTGGAAGTAGGCTTTAGGGGCCTTTGGCAAGGATTGGTCTTGGGCCTCATTTTACTTGATATTTTCATCAATGACCCTGGCAGAAAAGGTAGGAAATTGATCACTTAATTTGGCACCAGGTAGGGAAGTATTGTCAGTAAAAAGGAGGAGAAACATTCCAGACAGGAAGAAACAGTTCAGCTGCAGTAGTGGGATAACAGGAATGAAACAAAGTCTAGTAGTGCAAAGTGCCAAGTCATGTACATCTGCTAAGAAAAATTATTGTTATTTCCTGGGAGTTTATTAACTGGAAATGATAGAAAATGAGAAGGAACAGGAAGCTATAAAAAGCTAATATAATCCTAGATTTTCTTCAGAGCTGAGACAAATTATTCATTTTGTTACATGTGACTATGGTGATGTGTCAGTGAATACAAAATGAACAGTTCTGGTCACTTTTTTTTTTTTTTTTTTTAAAAAAAAAGAGGAATTAGAGCTGTAATAGGACAAGAAAAGGATGATTGGGAATGAATGACTTATTGTACGAAAAGACTCTATGGGATGCTTGCTTGCTTAACTAGCATCTTACCAAAATGAAGATGAAAAGGGGATATGACTATCTTTTGTCAATAATCTACAGACAGAAAGTAGCGTAAGAAAAGGTGGAGGCAACCAGCCAAGAGAAATTTAGGCAAGACATAAAGGGAATGCTTCTGATAATCTGCAGTGAGATTATGAGACAGCTTCTCAGAAGCAGCAGATTTACAGACGGTGAAACAGTGTTTTATAATGCTATGGATGGATTTACATGAGATGCTTGACTCCTACAGCTAGGAACTGGATTCATTCTTCTGAATTAAGAAACCTAATCAGTATGAAACATCAGTAGGGAGAACAGTTATTGACAATCTGTTATTTAGACTTTTTAACTCTTCAATCCACCCTTAGTCTCAGTCATTACTATTGAGCGATAGTTTCAGAGTCACATCTCAGCACTGCAATAAAGGAAGTATTGCAAATTCGTGAGCACCACAACCAAAATATCTCCCTTGGAAAAACTGTATACACAACCTGAGAAGAAAACTTTTGAGAAGTGGGAGGGAAGGAGAGGCAATCTACTTCTTTGAAAGACAAGGAATAAGTCATCTACCCTGCCTGAATTTGGATAATAAGTACAATCCCAGGATTGGCAGTAGGCATAGAAAGAAATGGGAGCTGGTGTCAGGGCATCAAAGCATCCTTAGGCTCTTCACAGAGCAGGTGTGTCAGCCACTGCTTCTGTTGTTGCAAAAATAGGGGGAGGGGGAGAACACAGCAAAATTCAAATTCAGCCTGCCCAGAAACCTTGAACCATCTCTGCAAGTACTCAACAGAGCAACTGGTTACAGCTACTGCTTTACCCTTCTAAACTGATGCTAACATCCCTGCAGACTGGGCAGCTCTGTGTGCTATGTTTGTGGCTAGCTTTTGTAACTATTTGCAGAGGGTCTCTTCACTCTTGAATGGCCATTCTGCCATATTCAAGACCAAGGACATAAACCGATGGGGCTTTACCATATTAGGATTTCTGTGCCTCCAGTTGAATGGGTACGCTTCATCTTTAGTGCGCCCAATAAAGGACAGAACAGGACATGTTCAAACCTTTTGAGATCCCCTCTGAAAACAAAGATATTGATTTCTTGAGCAAGACTTTAAATGGAAAAAGCTAGATGGAATCTAAATTGAATCACCCCCTAGGAAATCAATTTACTACTAATGATAAATTTTCTGCTCAATACCAATTTTTCTTTAAAAAATCATAGATAAAAAGTAGAAAAAAATCACAGCCCTATGAAAATGAATATGCCAAATGGTTCTCTGACACATTTAACATCTTTCTAATAATAATTTTTATAATTGTTTCAGAATGAAAATTAGCAACATAACAACCTGCAAATGGTTCATGTATATTCATGCCTTCCATGTTTTAACTGCAGGGGAATGTTCTCAGATTGCTTCTTATTATAAATTGTTACTTGTTGGATCCAGTTGGTGACTCCGAGGCAGCATATGTGAAAGGAATTTGCAGTTTATATTAGAGGTAGTCGAAATTTTTCTGTGAAACACTTTTTCAGTGGGGGAAAAAAAAAAAAAAAAAAAAAAAGAGCGAGAGAGAGAGACATGAAGAGTTTTTGTTAGAAGGAGTTTCCTGGCAGATCACATGGGCGACTTGTGGCTGCTCCAGAGTTGCTCCACCACAAGGGCAGCCCTCACATGGCTCTAATCTGACAATATCTTATTAGGTAGGGTTTTCCAGAATCAGGATCTTGATACTCAGGATGAACAATTCAAGGTCAGCTCTGAAACAGTAAGCTCTGCACTGAGGTTTCCAGTCTCCCTGCTGTAGAACAAAGAACTCACAACGGGGGGAAAGGTGTCTTTTGAAGTCCTGGCTCCATAGTCAACAGCCTGGTGTCTTTTGTCTTGCATCCGAGTTTCCAAGATCTGTCCTGTTGAGTTTACATCCTGAATCTGTAAAACCTAGCTTCAAAGTGATGATGTCAGGTCCAAAATCTCGTTGGGTAAAACACAGTGTGCAAAATTAATAATCTCACATACATACGATTAAGGAAGGAAGGGTTTTTGAGAAGCAGTTAGAAAATCCAAAATCCTTTGAAAACAATGGAAAAACCTCCGCTGGTTCTGAATAAGACCCCCTATTAGCAAAGATGATGATGTATATACATGCATATACAGACACAGATATAGACATAAACTGAGCACAAATTTAGTAGGATTGGCTGTGGCGTAGATGGTATTTAAATTATCTTATTAGGTCACCTTTTCACATACTGGGAAAACTGAAACTTTTTTTCCCAAGTCATATTCCATTTATCATGCTGTTCATTTAGGGCTGATGGAGAGGCAGGGACAGATGTGTCAGACACAGAAAATGAGAGACAAAACAAAGAGAAATAGGCCCCTGAAGGAAAGAAGGAGAGAATTTCTGAAAGCAGAAACAGGAAGACAGATAAGAGACCCTTAAATAGAGATAAGTCCCTTGAAACCTAAGGTGGAAACATTCCCTGAAGAGAAAAAGGCTAGAAAAAAAATGTAGCAAGCAAGGGACATCTGTCCGTCAAAAGGACCTGCAAGTCTCCAAGAATTTTAATATCATATTGTTATTCTAGCCACAAGACAAAAACTCATCCATATTGTTAATGGACATTTTACTAATCAGCCATTTTAAGTGTAACATTTAACACAGATAATGTTTAACATAGATTACAGGAAGAGCAATCACTCTTCTCCATCTCATCGGTCCTGTGGTTCTCTGCCCACTTGGGAGAAGAGAAAGAAGTAATTGATACAAGATGCATGATGATCTAGTGAACAGGAGACCGCTCCAAGCATCAGGAGAGCAGCTTTCAGTTCCTAGATCAATGCTTGATTTACTATGTGAAAATATCTTTACTTAGCACCGTAGTTCATCGTTAGATATTCTGCAGTCCACTGTACTTCTCAAGTGTTTTAGATTCCCAGATTTCCTATACAATGAAGGGAAACAGTTTGGTACCACAGGAAGCAATTCTCAAAAATCAGCCGAAACAGGACATCTGAGGTAGCTGAGAAATGAAGAGAGCAGGAGAGAATGCTTAAGAACTAAAGCAGCTGCTATCATTATTCAGTCAGATTGTCAAGGTCATCTGCCGTTTAACCTTCCCAGAGCTGGGACTGGGGGGTGTGGTATGCTTTGGATGACTGCTGTTTCTTTGCTCAAAAAGCATCCAATCTGAATGGATTATTATCAAAGTCTGGTAGGTCTCTGAGAAAGGTAGATGGGTTCTGCTCTTCCCTTTTGCCATTTTCTTTCACTTTCTCCGGTTTCTTTTTTTCTTTTCTTTTCTTTTTTTTTTTTTTTTTTTTTTTTTTTTTTTTTGCATCTTAATACCCCATTTGCTTATGTAGATGTTCTTAGGAAGAAGAAGTCCTGTTGGGAAACAGCTCAAACATTATTTGTCTGTAGGAAATGAGTGTTAAACAACTCACAGAGGGCATCAAAACTCAACTACTTCAAAATAAGCTCTCTTCCTTCTTATGCCTTGGTGTTTAAGCTCAGTCTCTTCTTTTGGAAATATTTAGTTCAGAAAACTAAGTGAGCAGTCATGGGCTTAGAGAAAGAATAGATTTTAAAGAATGCTGCTTGCAACCTTCACCTGAAGAAGTTAAAGTTCTGTTCAAGTCTGTACTGTAATGAATATGCAAGTACTTATCTCTACATTAGAGCCGCTTTCAGATAAGAGATTTAATGTTGTAGAATATCCAGCAGTCTGATCATTACGGTGACTGTCTGAGATGTGAAAGATCTGAGCTAAAATCACTGCCATGATGCAAGCACATCATGAGCATGGGTTGCCTGTATCCTAGCTAGCTACCCCAAACAACTGGAGATATCTATAAAATATTTCCTGTACTACTTTAAATTTGAGCTGTCTGTGACTGGCCCAAGTCTCTGGGCCCTTCCACACGGAACATGCCACCAGGACTCAACTTGTCTGGTAAGAATGACATTTTTGTGGTGCAATTTGAGAATTTTAGATGTTTGGGAGTATCTGGAAACTTAAATGGACATATAGCTTAGCATAATATTTTTTAGTTTTAGGTGGTATCAACACCAAGACAGTATGGTAAATGGGCACATCGAGGATAAAGATATGCCAGTGAGCAGCTGCTGAGGAGCAGTTGTGAGAATTTAAGCATTTAAAGGAGTAAATATATTTACAGACAAGAAAAACTAGACATCTATCTGTTGAGGTACTGTTTTAACTCAGCCTCCCTTATCTGGAAAGTATCCTCTTGTCCAGCACGTTACAGTACAAAATGTATACTTGTCAGTGCTGCAGAACTGCTACATTGATTTAGGAGGCCTTTTAGGTGCTTTGATGTCTATTATATTTTACCACATTGGTAAGCAGGGTTTATTTCATCACATATCAAGTTCAAATGATTTCAATATTAATAAAATCCGGGAAGATATGTACGTAGTAAAATTTCTTTTTTAATAGGATTATTTCAGAGAACAAAGTGTGAGGGAAGGGCTTGTACTAAGCTTATACTTCTTATACAAATACAGAACTAAAGAGTATTATGCAGTTGCTGAAACGTAGATGTCTAGCACAGTTAGAGAGACTCCTGAGTGCCTTTCAGAAACCTCCTCCTTTCTAGCTTCGGAAGGGCACAAGGCTCTTGAGGGTGCTGTGTCACATATGAAAGTCCTGGGATGGTGTGTCACATAATTTAGGGCATCTCAAATGGCACTGGAAAGCTATGGTTAGGCAAGTGAACTGAGTCCACGGTGGGATTTTACTCAAATTTCACAAAAGACATAAAGGTTACAAATGGTCTGGGTGTCTAATATCTCTTTATAGTCAGTGGAGAGTGGGTAGGAGTTCAACAAGTTTGGAATACAAAGAGCTACTGAGCTGACAAGTTGCACATATTTACTCAGGGTAAGTTAAATACCTCTTGGAACTTCATTAATTTTACTCTCTAAATCTCACTGACAATAAAAGGAAC
Source organism: Rhea pennata (assembly GCF_028389875.1). Classification (NCBI taxonomy): domain Eukaryota; kingdom Metazoa; phylum Chordata; class Aves; order Rheiformes; family Rheidae; genus Rhea; species Rhea pennata. Next base: position 5,848,117 of record NC_084666.1, read on the forward strand.
TTGGACATGTATCTTGTACATGGCTAACGACATTTAGGTGACTCCAATCTGGAGATGAATGCCAACCAGAACATCTGCAGATTACAGCAACATATAAACTATTTAAGCACCAGCCTGGATGACAAATTTAAGTTCTCATTATAAAGTCTACAGAATTTGGAATAAGACAATTTCAATGACTGTTGTTTAATCTGTGCTAAAAGGGCACAGTTTAAATCTGAGATAAAAAGGCATACAGATAGCTACGGATTAAAGATGAGTGTTACTTTCTTGATTAAATGGCAATATCACGTTTCATTCCATTGATTTAATTCTGGCATGTTGTGCTTTCAAACAAAAATGGATACTTGTCCTCAGAAAGACAGCTATTTTGTCTGTCAGATACCATAATCGGAGTATTACCATAATGTGAGTATTTGCACCACCTGCCTCCACCCAGAACATTTTGTGTTGTGGTAAACAATTAAATGGGTTTTTCTGTTGTTATTTCCTTTTTAAAAAAATTGGATTGGATATGGATATGAATTTAGCATTTATTTAGCAGCCTCAGACACTGACATTTTGAACAATCCTGCTTTAGAATTAAGATTAAACCTACCAGAGCAGAAAGAAATATTACAGGTTGCAAAACTTGTTCTGTGTTACTTTCTCACACAATTCTAGGCTACAAGAAAGGAAATGAGGAATTCAAAAATAAAATAATTTCCTCCCCACTTATGCACATAACCTTTCTCTTCCTTCAGGCTATGTGAAGGCCTCCTGACAATGTGAGAAATGGACCTCCTTTTTATGACTCTCAAGCTTGACAGTATCAAAACTACACATCTTCTCATCTTAGAGGAATCTCATTAAACATAAATAGACAGCATGCCACATTACACTAGGGGGGAAAAAAAGGTTCCCTGTACTTTCTGGAACAAAAAAAATAAAAGATTTACAAAAAAATATGCAGAAACCTCTATCAGGAACTTCAGTGGTGATGACTAGTTAAAAGAAAAACAAAACAAAAAAGATTCCACCTTGTAGGGAGGCAGAAACCAAACTGTACTGTGGTCCAACTGGACCAGGGGAGAGAGAAAACAGAAGAGAAGGAAACTAGAAGTCAGGAATGTCCAGAGTCATAAAATGATTTGGATACTTAAAATGGATCCTGCACTTAACCTTAAGAACATCATTACAGATGCTAAAATTCTTCAGACACGTGGTATTGTCCCCCAAAATCCTGTCTAGAACTGCCTGCATCTATTTCTAGACATCAGTAAACCAGAATCAGTCCTATATAGGAACCTAACTGGGTTTATCAAATCCATTATAACCATTGACCTAAGCATTGTAACAGCTGATATTTTGGAGACACTCAGGGTCAAGAGCACGAAGAGAATGAGCTTTGTTTTATAGGAAATGTTTTTCTAGTTAGGGTAGGCCTCTGCGAGGTGCAAGAGCAAGTTCAGTACCTTTCTCAGTCTTAGAGAGTTTCAAAACAAACTACTTCCAGGAAGATACTAATCAACAGGAACTCCCCTGTTTGAACTGTGCCCCTATGTTGAAAAGAATTCAAAAATTTTCATTTCATATGGGGACCAAGAGGCACACAATTCTGCATAGAGCACAGCAGACAAAAATCCAAGTTCATGTACAGAAAGTTACTTTAGAGGGAAGATTGCTGAATGCAAATCTGCTTCAATTTAGTAAGTTGATACTTCCTTCATATAGTCAGTTTTTACATCATACCTTATATAGTCTTTCAGAGGTACCTATTACAGTGTACATGCAAAGTGAATAGTGCAGAAAGTCACAATGAAGAAAGACCACTTTACAAAAGCTGTATCACTTTTATCTAATTTTCCACCAACAACTTCATGGAGCAAATGCTAAGTTCTGTTCCCAATTCTGTTATTTTCTACAATGCCCTTTTTAAATCCAGAATCCAGCAGCTGTATTTATGATTGAGAGATGAGAGTATGGTTCAGACATTGTAATCATGCAGCTGAGCTAATGGTTCTGCTACATAAAAAGGGTATGGGTAATGTATTAAAGAGTAACTATGGGTTTGAGATAAGAAGTCAGATGAGATCATTTAAATCAAACCATAGCAAAAAGTCCCTTGGCAATTAATTCAATCTTTCTAGGTTTCCTGTAACTCATTTCCCTATCATAATTTCTGACACCTTCATGTGTCTCAGGCCTTCTTGCAAATAGAAGCCACCTGATTTTCTCATTTTAGTCTCACTTAGACCACTGTCAGGCATGGCCCAGAGGATTCAGGCCCCTAAAGAGAGGTACCAAAATAACTAGAGAAGCTATTTCCATAATATTACCAAGCTGACTGGTGTAGCTATATAGAGAAACGTTCCGACATGATTTTCAATCGAATTTTGCAGATTAGATTCATATATTTTGGATAAGCTTCATGCTAACCATTACATTTTTGAAAAGCTATATGAAATGAGCCTGGAAGTCTGAGTTTTGTCCCACATTGCTAATTTAGATGACATAAGCCAGTCCTTCAGTTCTGGTATCTCAGCACACTGGAGGAATTTCATAAGCAGGTCATAAGTGTGTGAATCTCAATTAGACCTCTCCTGATCTGCTAATGCACTTCATTGAAGTCAGTCTGAAAATGCAAAGGTCACATCATAAGACCGGCAATCTTCAAAGAGATTATACTTTACAGAGCAGAATGCAAGGGTCAGGTGAACAGGCAAGTCTGTCACCCAGAGAAATCTTGCCCTCGCTCTGGTCATCAGACATTTTCTATAGGATGCTTAAGAGGCAGGAGAAAGACTACAATCAATAAAGCAGTCTGTGTGCAAGTCTCTAAATAGGGTATATAAAAAGCCTTCTCTTTTGCCAACAAGACTAAGATTCAATTTGTTCAGGTCCCTTGATTAAATCACTCTTTTCCTTAATGAAGATAAAATACTACTGGAAAGCCCAGTAAAATTATTCCTGGGTAAAAAGACTGATGTAACAAGTGTCTAAATACTCACTTTCCAGAGTGAATATTTACGGCACATGTCCCCAAGAGATTCTCATGTGGGTTAAGAAACCTGGATTACAATTTTTATACGGTAATAGAGGTTATAAAGATACTTTAATAAAGTTCTACCTACAATGGCCTTACTGGTCTGGGAAAAGCAATGGAGGTAGTTTTTTCCAAGGTTGTTCTGACCCACAGTAATGAGCATTCAGCCCTTCTCTGAGACCATCATATTCCTGCAAACCCTTTTCCTATGCTTCTTGGATTAAAAAGTTCAAAAATCACTGGATCCTTGGACACCTCAGAGAATTACTGTGACAACGTCAAGTACAACAAAGTGAATGTGGCATTTCTGACTGATGTGCCAGAATAGAGCAGCATGTATATGACAGAGCATAAAGAGTGGATTGAGATGAGCAAATATCACAGTATAGAGACTTACAGGCTTTTACAGACCCTTCCTATAGTCACTATCCTGGATTTGACAATTCTGGAACACATACTAATAGGAAAAATACTCCAGGCTAATATATGTAAAGCAAAAATAACACTTTGGGTTACCTTTTTAGTGAACCCAAATAACTGCTGAGGGAAAGAGAGATGGGAGCAGAGTCATTAACATTATTTGTTCATCATAATCACTTATGAGGAGGTACATCAATGTGTGTTTACATATTTAGGCCCTGTGGTTTTAGTGCTTGAAAACAGCTGCAAAATATGGCTGAGTTTCATAACAGACTTCTGGAAAAGATCAGCCCCTGGCAGTAAAATGAGCTGCTTCCAAGAGAAGCTCAAAAAGGCAGTCATTAAGGATAATGTCAATTCTAAATTTATTTTCACTGTTTCTTTCTTCTTTGTCATCTGCTATGAATTGGTCTCAAATGGCTTTGCCATTTCAATCTGGATTCAGATGTGAGCTACAAGTTTTATAGACTATTGCCATGGCAAGAACTGCCCACTCAGAACTGGGTAAGAAACATCATGTAATTCCAATTATTTATGCCTTTTCTACCTAGATATATTTAAAAAAGACTTGCAGTCAAATATGATGATTTAGATATCACATTAATACTAGGGTAGGAAAAATACTGGGGTAATGAAGGAAAGCATCTCTTTAATCCACAAATACCAGAAGGAAGGAATCACCATCCGAGACTAGATAACAGACTTCAGTTTTAGAAGATCTGCATTCAGTACTTCTTTCTTGTATGAACTTTCAGGCAATGGTATCCAGACTATAGATGACTAATTCCTTCAGTTCGGTAGGACGTAAGCCCTACTTACGCTTCAGAAATGCTGTTCTTAGTCTCTGTCTCCATTCCTCTTCTTTAGAGTGAGGATAATGCTTCTTCCCTCAAAAGGATCTTTTCCTTTGCCCTGTCATCCTCTTTTATCAAAGAAAAAAAAATCCTCCTGGTCCTTCCAGGTACCAGTGGGAACACTGATTCATAGATTTCATTTACTGTGTATAGTGCTAGCAAGCAGTGACTGAATGCCATTTCAGCCATCCTTAAAGCCCACAGTACCTTGGATATACAAACACCCACACCACAAACTCAATTTTCTACCTCCAAGAATGACTCAGATTGTCAAACTTTTCCACAATCTTACCAAAACTCCATTTTAATTAATATATATCCCTTCTCTCTCCTTCCTGCCCTTCCCCTATTTGGTATTTGTAAGGCTGTCATAAAAATGTTTAGCATTTCATGGACACACTTCATAAGCACGTTTTGAAAAAAGAGATAAAATTCAAAGTCTTTAGTTTCCAAAGTGGGCTTCTCATCCTTCATAGTCACAACCCAGCTGAAGTATACAGATACATTATCAATCCTTTTCAGTTGAACCTGCTCGTTTCTGGGAATCCCATTCTGACTTTCCTTCCCTCACAAGCTTCTGAAAATGTCACATGGCCAAAAGAACACCTAAGTCATGAGAACTGACCAGCTGACTCTATGAAAATACCTCTACTTCACTCCCTATCTTGCTCATGTCCATAAATTGTCATGGCTTCAACATCCCTGCCATGAGACTCTGCACAGGAAGGCTCAGGCACCTAAAATGGTAGAGTTCATTTCAGTAATTACTTACACCAAAGTTGAGTTTAGGAGACTAGTCAATAATGACTGGGATCTAGGAGCTTCAGTGCTACCTGTGGTGTTGAAAGGTTCCCAAAATATAGACTAAGAGCTAACCAAGTCACTAAAATATTTTTCTTGTCCTCAGAACAATGAATTTATAGTTGGGAGAGCAATAAATGAAAGGTATGAACGAATTGCCAGTGTTGCAACTTTGGGCCTCCAGAGAGACCTAAAACTAATAAGACCATTAATTTCCTTTGGAAAATATTACTTCGGATTTTTCAAACTGCTGACCCGTTATCCAGCTACTGTAAGAAGGTTCATTACTCTCTCAGGAAACCGTGAGAAGACAGAGATGAAATGAAGATGAATCTCTAATTGCAATCTTTTAAATGCCCCATTTTTGAGGTTACAGTAACTTCCTCCCTGTATTGACATGTAAACTTTTCTTCTGAACAGCTTGCAAAAGTCCATAGCTAAGTTCCAGCTTCAATGGAAAATAAATATCTGCAAAGGAAAAATAATCCTAACATATCTTTTCTACTCTGTTGCACAGTAAGAAAGTCATCATCAATGTAAACTAAACAGGAAGATTTGATTACATCTGATCAAACTGAATTGCTTCAGGCTCCAATGAGTAAGAAAGCTAAAGAAATAGGGTCTGCTTTGTCAGCACTCAGCTGCAAATTTATTTTATTTGAATAAATAATTATTAAATTGAATTATTAATTAATGTTTAATAACGTTAATTAATCTTTTATTACTTATTTCATTTTCAATTCTTTTTCTTTTTTCTTCCCCCTTTCCTAATTTATCAGTTAATTCCTAATATAATTTGTTGATCAATTCATAGATTTTCAGATCAGAAGGGACTATTATGATCAACTAGTCTGTCCTAAATAATCCACTTCAGAGAACCTCAGCCAGCAGCTCCGGCACTGTGCTTATTGGCTCTTGAATACTAATTCAGCAATGTGAATCACCGTCAGGGTGTGCTAAAAGGCTGAGATGTCTGTCCTCATACAAGGCTGTTCAGTCCTCCTTACAGGTAGTGTGGAAGGAGCTCTTTTGTTGATGTTTCAGCACATTTGTCCCTGGGTTTTGTTTTCATTTGTTTTATGTTTCAAAGACTCCAAAAGCCTTCAGATTAATGAACAAACACCCTCCACACTAGCATAATGAACAAGACACCTTTTAATATTTTGGTCATAAATCAAAGTAACTGCCAATACAGTTTTCTCATAGGTACATGGAGTTTCTGTGATTCCTTTTGGATTAAATGACTCTTAGTATTTCCCCATGACTGCTAGGAACTGGACTCAGCAGCTCTAGTGGTCTTTTCCAGTCTTCTATTCTTAGAACTGCATGCTGCTCCAGTGGGTTTTTAATGGCTTGAAAAATTTAGTGGGTGTTACTAATAAATTCAGAAATGACAGGATACTGCTATTAGCTACGACGGTACAGTCCATCCTACTAACCATAGAAAACATAGAAGCTTCAGGAAAATTGGTAACATATCAGCATCTATGCATTGCTAAGCAGATGTAAATGTAAAATCCAGAGTATCTGTAGACTCACTTAGCTTTGATCTGAGACTTGCACTGCTGGGAAGGGTACTTTACAACACTAACTGAACAAAATCAGTTTAAGAAAAGAATTCAGAATTCTCTGCCCAATAGGGAATGCTATAATATATACTTTATCATTGTTAAAAACCTAAAATACTAGTCCTGCCTGTAATCTCATTTTCACCCCCAATCTACTTTACTTCTCCTGTTCTGCAGAAGTTTGGGTTCAGATATCCTTGCATAAAGGACCAGTTACGAATGGAGAGAATTCTGGACCATGAAGTCATCATTGCCTAAGAGAGGAAGGATGAAGCAGTCTCTGAAGCTGTGTGTCGCTCCCCACTAACGATAAAGCATGCCTAGCCGATTAGAGAGGCTATACAGCTAGCTTTTATACCACACATTTATATTTAAAGTTAGGGGAGATTAATCCCACTCTTAGTGTTGTATCTCTTGATGTTTACTGTCTTTTACAGAAGTGTCAATCATAAGGCTGCTACTGATCCATCACATCAGTGCAGCAGACACTGAAGATTCACTTATTACCCAGAGCACGAAGTTCCTGAAGGAGCCATCCCATGCGTAATCTTCCAATCAACCAGGCAAAATAGGTCACTGAACTGAGTTAAAATCCAGAGGTTTCAGGAGTTTATTTCAAGTTACTATAAAGATTGATGTTTCCCAGAAAGCTGAACTTCCTCACAATTCTAATAGAGTTGAATACAAGATTTAATGTCCATTTCTAAATATTTTGCATACTCCTAACATGGATCAACAGTGCAGGGAGAAGGCAAAGTATGGTAACAGATTTATGAGAACTGCATGTTAGGAGGTTTTTTGAATGTTTTCCTCGACCCCTCATGCATTTCTAATGCAACAAGCTGAAAAAGGCTGATAATCATGCAACTTTAGTAAACGTGCCATGACATAAGTCAAATAGCTTTCAGAAATTCTAATAAATTCTTTTCATAAAACATTACCATATTCTGCCCTGTGGATCTCATTTTTACCTATTAGAGAACTCTCTTGAGATCAGACAAAAGAGCTTTTCTGTTCCACTGGCATGCTGAGAGGAATTCATTATTAAACATTGTGCTAGGTTAATCTGATTTGAGGGAAAAAAAAACTAAAGATGTAGGGGATTTTTTTATAAAGATAACATTTTCTTAGCTAAATTAGATGATGATTGAAAGAAAATGCCCTCCTCTCAAAAACAGAAGTTTGTGGGTTTTTGCTTTTTCTTTTTCCCCAGAACTCCTCCCTACAAACCAAGAAAGTATCATGGATTTGATTGACAGAATTGTCCAAATTGCAGCACCGAAATATCTCACGTAATATGCTTCAGACATCTCTCCATCTATCTAAAGCAAATAAAAAAGTCCTGTGGAGTTATCTTCAGAGAATTTTGATATTCTCTGTACAGATTCTCAGATGGAAGAATGAATGAGACATTTCATAAAAATGAAGATTTATTTGTGTCGTTGGTCCAAATGCTCGCACGACTGTGCAGCATAATGCTTTTACAGCTGTCTGTTACTTAGGACCTCAGCCACACTGGGGGACCAGCTAAGCTACCCAGGTTCCAGGGCTGCAACGACTGCTCAGATCTCCAATTCTTAAAAAGTTTTGGGGATCTTTTTTATGAGGTAGATTCTAGAATGACTGAAATTTGACCTTTTCCGCTTTGTCCCATCCTCCTAAATTCACCACTGATCTAATCTATAGAGAGTACTTAAAGAGGGGACAATCTAAATCCAAACTCAGCTACTCACATTCAGACTGACTTTATGGCTATTTTCCTAGGGAGGTCTATACTTTCATGGTACTTTGGATTTTTTTCCCAGGGAATAGAAGCGTTGATTTCCCTCAGTGCTTTTAGACCAAAATATTGCAAGACGAGTACTCGAGCGAGGCCTTAGCAAGGAAATGGTGCCTATCTAACGCCCTCTATAAAGCAACAATGTCTCTAAGCCTCATTTGTTTTGATGCTGCTATGGCCACCCTTTTCCAGATGTCGGGGCCATATTAGTGCAGAGAAATGGCTCTTCCCTGATAAACAACTGTAAAGACCCTAAGGATGGAGAAAGAGACTTGAGAAATGTGATACAGATGATAGCCTGGTCTATGAGATTTCTATACTACTGAGTGCAAATTTGAACAACATTATCAGCTGAGCTGCAAATCCAAATCGAGGGTTCAATTTAACCGGATTTTCTCCAATGTCATAACTATGATATCCTTAAATTGGCTTGACTGTAAACATTATGGATAGGATCAACACCATTTGCTCTGTGACTTTCACTATGCCTTCTCTGAGTACCACCTGAAGTTCCATTGCGTTCTCAGGTGAGAGATGACTTTGAATGAATTGTTCAATTTATCCCATGGAATATCGTCTGCATGTGATGGTAGCTCTGAGAGTCCGTTTTGAAGATAGAGAAAAAGAGCTAAAATACAAGGAAAACAGAGCAACAGGCTTTGAATTCTTTACTATGGCAGAGAGAGTACAAAATTCAGGCATCAAAGCCTGCTAGCTAGTTCTCCTAACAGTAAAAAAGGTCATTTTTCCAAATGCTTAAACTGTACCCTCAGGCTTTCAGGATTTTGTGCTGTGTCATTATTAAGCAAAATCTTATTGCACTGGGAAGTAGCCATTGCTTTTAAGGAGACAGAGACACTTATTCTGCCAGGCACAATATGGCTGTTAAAAACAAGAAAGCCTTATTATGTAAAAAGTGAGAATTGTACTTGAAAATAAAGTTTGTAAATAAAATTGACATTTTCCTGACTCCTATTTCTACTGGCAGCTATCTTACTGAGATCTGACAAGCGTTCAAGGGCTGCCAAACCCCTAGGTTAATTTTATGCATAAAGAGTGAGAATAAATTACTTCTGTAAGTGGCGTTATGAAAATTAACTGAAAAGGTGAACTACTCACCCAAAATAAAAATACGTAGGAGCATGGCTCAGACATTGCATCTCCTACTGATCATGGAAAACTGGACAGAAAATGCCCTATGCTTCAGCTAAATGTTAATTGGAATATTAGAGACCTCAAACTTCACCCAATGCAAAGTCAAAATTAAGGATCCATGCCAGCAGTCACGCACTAATTTTGCAGGGTTGTGCATGAACAGTCACATTTTCAGGGCATAGCAGCAACTTTGCTCAGTTTAACAATATGCCTAGCCATAAGTGGATAAGGTGTTATGGCTTAAACTAATAACTTACCAGATGAGCCCAAGCTCAGAAAATGCAGGATTTAGATTTTGAGATTTTCTTGCGGCTCTTTCCATAGCAGCTGTCATATATTTTCTGAGTCCACAAAGAAAGGACTCACATGTTTTATTTTACATTTGCAATGTAAATGTGTGTCCAGAATTTCATTTGCCACAGTTCATCTGATAAGTAACTTGAGCACTTACGATGATCTGTGTATAACCTATTTTAGGATAAAGAAGTAGTGGACTAAAGCTAGTTCAAAGTATGACCATTCAGAACATGTACAGTGTGGACACTATCTCCTCTGCGCTCCCTGTTTCACTTTTCCACTGAGTTGCAGCACATGCTGATGCATGGACAACCTCAGTCTCACAGAGGAAGATTTCATCTCTTATGTTCTTCTGATTCTACTCACAACTTAAGAAGATAAAACCATCCACAGTGGGGAGGAACCCAGTCACCAGGAGCATGACAGCAGCACTGACCTGACTTGCTTGCTGCTTTGGGTCCTGTATCCTGGGCAATGACATGAAAGGATCCCAGTTCTGCCAAACTAAATCCACTTTGTTGTTTTTGTTGTTGTTTTTATTAGCAAAGACACTGTATCTGTAGGGAACCTCTCAGCTGTACATTCACAGGCTGTACTCAGGACACATTGCCTTTCCTTCTGCAAGCTGCTATGTCTCTAGGTACTGTGCATGTTATCCCCAGGCTGAATCTGATGATACACTCATACTCATGTTTACGTTTCTTTGCGTGAGCTAAAATTTCAGTTCTATTAACTCAAAACAATCAGCAGAAATAGGAACTTCTACTAAATCCATCACTCTGGGATGCTGTATATCTATGAGCTTCATTGTACACCTTGTTAGAGAAAATCAAAACAAGTTTCAGGTTCACCAAATTAAAATCCTCTATGTGCCTGCCATGTCTTGCCAACCTTACCGGCTGTCAGGATCTGTAACTGACCTCTCAGTTAAATGTGAACTTCCAAAAGAGCAAGGCAATCCTGTAAGCCTGCTTGGGTTTACCCAAGTGGCACGCGTGCAAAGCAATTCCAGACATTCCTCCTACTTGTTCAGCATGCCACTGAGCCATAGCTGCACTTCTGTGTCCTGTTCCTTATGGTTATTTGGATAACCCCAATTCTTCCTCCTCAGTAGCCTTTTTGCTTGTGCTCCAGCCCAACTTGTTCCTAGTTCTTGGTCCTCCAGTGACGTTCCCTGCCGTGTCCCTTGCTTGTACTAGCTTTTCTGACACTATTACTTGTCAAATACTTTCTTTTCCTTCTTGATCATTCTCCCTTTCTCTTCCCACTCACCTTCCATAAATCAGACCTCTGAATAGGTCTTGATGGCTGGATACTAGATGATTCTTAGTCTTTCTGAAAATCCTGCTTCCCCTCACTTTCATCCTTTCCCTTGCACCCTCACCCCCACTTAATGACCACTCCGCTAGCTCTGGTATCAGGTGAGTTTCAGTCTTTTCTTGAGCTCATATCGGTTTTGGATATCACAGCCTCATATCCTATAGCATCACTAATACACTGTCCTAGCTTTCGCATAAAGACCTCCCTGTTCTAGGAAGCTCAGTATTAGCAAAAAAGATATCAAGCAAGTCAGCTTCTCCAGCATTGTCGACTGTTATTAGATATTGCAGACACATGCATTAAATTTTAGGCTTAATAAGCCTAGACTCAACTTAATCAAAGTTCAATGTAATCTTAAGGCTCAGCTGTCCTTTCAAATCCATAGACCTCTTCTGACTCTGCCAGTCAGTGAAATCTTTTCTATCAGGTGCTCTCAGCTTCTTACATCATTCCCACAACCAAAAGGGACCCTTCAGTTGTGACTTACCACCTTGTTGACTTTACCAGCCAGCTATTCAGAGCCACATTACCTGCTACTTCCTCCTCTTCCCCAGGACACGTACTTGCATATGCCCAGGTTCTAGTTGTACATACTGCTCAATGAACGTAACAGCTTGCAGACACTCTTTCCTCTTGCCTTGTTCCTCTCTTCCTCAGCCCAGATAACCTCACTACTAACTAACTTACTTCTGCCCACATAGTCTCAGCATTCAACCATTTGTGTTGCCTCTTGCACCTGTCAGACTTTGCTGAACTAGTATAGCTCACTAAAAAGACAGGAAACTATCTAGTATTTTCCCAGGCTTGTTCTCCTCCAATTCAGTGAGATATATATCAACTCACAGAGAAGTATGTCCCACAGACACAGAGTAAATAGTGGGAGAACAGATGAGCAGGGGGGACAGTGAAGGTGGGAACGTGCACCTTGTCTTCTGGCAAAATGACATCTTGTTAATTTTTCTCATCATGTCTTGTGAAGCCACATCTTTAGACTCAGTCTGTCCTTGATGGTATAACAGAGGCAGGAGAACTGTATAGCCAGGAACAGAGAAGGGGAAAGCAGAGCCCCTCATCATAGTGCAAGATGTTTTACACATCACTCTCCAAGACACAAAAACTGAATGAAAGCATCTCTTATCCGTCATATCCAGTCTAGCTGTAAGTCTTTTTGACTTTTCCTGACTCTCACAACAGCCTTTGAAAATGCTCTCACCTCACTCTTCTGTTTGTTTGCTTCTTGGCTTCACTGTCTTCCTTTAGTCCAGTTCCTGAACAGCTGCTTGCTTAAACTTAGCAAGGTTTATAGCATGACTAGAGGCTTCTTTTTGCTGTTTAACTCTATCCACAGATGCTGAGTCCAGTCCACACGCTTGGTCTTAGCCTGACCCTAGCCACTCAGACCACTTGACTAGCAAGGTTAAGTCTCTCTAGAAATCAGTCAGCATGTCGGTAGGGTTTGAATCTGGCACCATAGGAGTTAGCATACTGTCTCAATTAAGATATCCTCAACCATCAGACTGTGTGTTTGACTCAAGTTTCTACATGATCCAGCCACCGTAGAAGAACAGAGATGTATCATCTGTCAGCACTGCTATTTCTCAATGGGTAAACTGCAAGGCATTTCTTCTTTCTTGTATGTATTTTCCCTTCCACCCACAATGGTGTCTACATCTTCCTGCCAAGTTTTCCTGGTACCTTCTTTTGTTAGTTTTTTTTAATAATGAAACTTTATCCTTACTCTGTTCCCTAAGTGATTCACAATGGGTTCTTAGAGTAGTTCTTTTCAAGAGATGTCATACTGCAAGATAGCCTGAAAGCTTACTTTGAAACTCTGTCCAAGGCACATAAATATTCTAAATAAAAGTGAGTTTCCTAGTATTCTGACTCACATGGAGACGATACAAAGGACTGTATTTTGCAGCCAGCTTTTTCTCCCTCCTGCCGTGATATGGGAAGATGTTTTGTGAGCCTTATTGCTTACACTCAAATGATTCAGGGCAAAGGAAAATTTGAAGAAATAAGTTTATAGGCTGTAGAATCAGTCCTCCAGTAAAGCAAGTTTTCAGCTAAAAATATCTGTGATATTCTGAACTAGAAGGAGGATCTTGTGTGAAGAAAGCTTGAAATCACTGTTCTCACTTGATAGTTGTTTGCTGCTCAGATGAGATTTTTATGCAAGGTCATAACCATGGCACTTACAACACTATGGTCAGCAGAGATTGTGAGATTCATACTCCAAAGGAGCAAAATCTTTTGCTGTAAAATCTAGCATGTAAGTGGTTTTAAGATGTTACTTGAAGAATTAAGGGATGGGATTGTATGATGCAGTTGTCCACATTGCCAGGGAAGATTTGATGTCCTTAGAGGTCACTTCCAGATCTGCATATCTCTTAAGTTAGTGAAAGACAGGTCACCATGAATTTTTGGTAATACGGAGCTATGATACAGCTGTACAGTTCTGTCTTCTCCCAACAGGGAACAACAACAGAGGCCTAAAATATTTGATGTGTCCCTTTGTACTAGAGTTTCCATGTCACCTTTCAGTTTGATTTATGCTTAGTTGCCTTGCAAGTCCATCAAAATTAACTCTGTTAAAGTTAACACAAAATAAAAGGAAAGAAAGGAGGTGAAAGGAAGCCAATCCCTATGCCAGGCTAATTTTCTCAAAATTTGCACAAGCATTAATCAGCACGCTGCTGCAAACAGAACAAGTAAGAGCATCATGTTCTTTTGAAAGATCAGTTTAAAGGGTTTTGAACTGACTTAGGCATACATATCCCTCAGAGACATCTTTGATTTCTACATTGTTCTTCTGATCACACAGTGTGTTGCCAGAATGTGGTTTTTCACTGTTTGTCTTCTTTTTCTTATTGGGCACAGTATTTAGGCAGAAAATCTGTCAGAAAGGAATGGCTGCATATAAATGTTATTCTTAGTAAGACTTCTGATATTATAGCTCAGCATGCTTTGAATATTAATCACAGCACTTAAATTTGCAATTAAAAGTATAATTTCTTTTTCCACTGATTTTGGACTAATTTTATGCAAAATACAGCCTAGCATTGATATAAGAGCAATAAAAATTGCACAGAAAGATCTGTACTGAGTTAATTGTTAAACATATGGTCACGTGCCATGAAAGGAGAGAGGCAATACTAACCAAGAAGCAAATGGGGATATGGTGCAGCATGATAAAGGTAGAGGCTTTTGTGACTGCTGCTACTTGCATTTTTGTTCCTTCTCATCTTTATCTCCCACACACTGTGGTTTTCTTTTTCCACGTTACTGACGATCAGCATTCGCCTTAGCCAACAATATCCCAGAAAACTGCTAACTTCAGCATAAAGCAAATCAAGGTAAAAGGAGTCAGAAGTGTGACCCTTTGGATTTCGGCACGTCGTGTTATTGACACCAACTACAATAAGCATGCTAAGTTAAAACAGCTCCTACGCAGTGCGGGGCGGAGGGGAAGGGATGAGGGGATTCTCGTGACTTGTTTGCCGTATTGTTCGTTACGAGTTGGATTCAGACATGGAGCTCTTCAGGCTAGTAGGGCTAACTGAAAGGCTTCCTTAACCTACTCAGGTTTATTCCTTTGAAATCATGTATTGCGTGCACACCAAAATATTGCTTATTAGTACGTAACATCAACCAAACTCACAACCAGTCAGTGCTGTATAATTTTAACTACTAGAGTCTCTGGACTGTTCTCAGCTCTTGCCCAACCAAATCTGAAAGAGCACCGCTTTCCGACTGCAAAGTTTATTCAGTGATGAAACAGGTTAGTAATCAGACCCAGAAATTAAAGGGCCCTACTGTGAGCTGCCAGTAAGCTTTCTTCTCGAATCAATATCTGCAAGAGAGACCAATCTATCAGAAACGTTTCACCAGTCTTCACAGTGAGTCTTGCTCATAGTGCCTTACCCACTCTACCTCTTAGTTTAAGTCCATCACATCTTTAACCTACCACCTTATTTACTGCACTGATCCACATGACAGCGTTTTATCCTCATGATTGTTCATCTCCAACCCCTTACTTTGTCTTCATATCTTTTTAATATCTGATTTCATAGTCTGCATCAATAATTTTTCTTCACTATTTTCTATATAAATGTATATCTGAAATGCTCTTCACTGAAGTCTCATCCATTTTTTGTCAGATCCAATAAATTCAATTAACAAATGGCACAGTATTACTATTGAAACATTACTGTACGCTCATATCTGGTAAATGTTTAACTGAATTTAAAATATGCATAACTCAGCGAGATTTTTTAATTTTCTTCCATTTTCTTCAAAAGTTCTTACAAACAGCAAATATGAACAACAATTTTCTTATCAAGCAGAAAAGGAAAAATACAATAAAAAAACTTTAAAAATCCCTCATTTTAATAGTGGTTAAGACAGTACTATAAATACTTGAATCAAAATCATTCATTTTTATGATGATAAGTTGTCTTTAATTTTTTTCCAATACTTTCTATTAACAGGAGACCTCATTATGCTATTTAGATTATTAGAGCATACACTGCAAATGCATTTACTCATTATTGATGTTCCACTCATATGACTGGATTTTCATTACTCCTCTCATTTTTCCTAACTACCCTAATCTTTTGTTTAGCTCCTCTATTTTACCAGGTGACCTCACTCTGGGTAACATCAAGGCACATGAGAACGGTATCATTCCCTACTGACTAAGCTTTTACCTTGGACCAAAACCTACCGATGGAAACCAACTTCTAGCTGCCAAGTCTGTCAAGACGATAACACGGAATACAGCGCAATCATTTAATGATTCAAATTTAGCTCAGTGAAGCCAAAACCATCTGGTACAAAGGACACTTTGGCAGATTGAATAGAATGGGAATATTGTTCCCGTTGCTGTTATGGTCTGATAACAAAGGAAAAATCCACATCCAAAGCCATTAAAAAATCATTTGCAGTCTATCTTGCAACCAAAGTTAAAATAATAAGAAGCACAGCACTAATTGTAATTGCATGGAGTTTCCCAGCAGAGACATTGCATACCAATTGCCACTTGTCTGTTCTCAAGAATTTTCGGCATGCAAATCATCTGTAAATGCATTCATTTCTGGCATCTTTTCATTTATGTGGTAATGTCACTACTTCTCTGTTTTCCTTGGCAGTTGTGTTATGGCCACCTGGGAGTGATTAGTGAAACTGTTCAAATAAGAACATCTCTGAATGTGCTCCTGACTTTAGGTCTGGGTTAAAATGGACTCTCAATAAAGAAGAACTGTGCATTTTAGGAAGTCAGGCAATTTTAGATATTTGTTTGATAGCTAGGACTGGAACAGGAGATAAGACATTTATAAATGCATTCCTAACTGAAAATGCAAATTATCCCACCATACAAAACAACACAAATAAAATTAAACAAAAATACGTTGCCCATTTCATTCACTCAAATATTTGAATGAAAATTTAAAGATGTCTAAGTGGGGTAATTCCCTAATTAAACACTTCATATGCAATCATATTGGTCAGTTTGAGTGATGAGAAATTACTGAAACTACTGAGGAAGGCAGGGAAGGAACATTTCATTTCCAGGACTAAATACCACAGTTAGAAACAAAGTAATAAACAAATCAAAATCAAGAAATTCTCAGATCCCAAAATACAAGTGTACTAGAACCAGATATAACATCGTATTTTCATTCTTCCCAATGCAGCGCACAAAAGCAAACTTGTTCACAAAAGTGATCTTATTCCCCAGATCTCTTTTCCCTCGTCATACACCCAAGCCCTGTTTTGCCACACCATTCTGTTACCAGCTAAGGTTCAGCTGCTTCATCTCCTAAGCTGTTTTTCAGATGATTTCCTAAAAACTGTCCCCTATTTGAAGAGTTTGCTTTTCATCCCTTCTTCCAAAACACATGACTTTGGATTTGCCTGCCTTAAAACTCATTTTCTTTGAACAGGCACCTCTTGTGAGGTGCTTTTTATGATTTTTGTAAAAATCCCATACATACATTCCAACAATAAAAAAAATCTGCTTTTTGTTTAACTATAAAATCATCAGTTGGCAAACGTAAGCTCTGTCAGGATTTTCAAATGCTAATATTTAATAAGGAGGACATGCAGCAGTGAGTCTAAAGATGTCTGGCAGAAGTCTATTATATCTATGCAATCTCTCTTTAGCAAATTTATTCCACCTCAATGGCTAAACAGTGACTGGCATGAAAGGTAATACTATCTGTAAAGAGGTGGTAATTATCAACAAACATTTTATCAAATGTTTTTCCGGACTCCCTAAGATTCTGGTCACTCTATCGTGTTTTAGCTCCTCTGTGTATTTGTTTCATTCTTCCTCAGCATCACTTTAAGTAGTTTCATAAGCCTTGAAGCTGGACAGCTGCTAGCACCTAACCTGAAGTGCCAATTCCAGAGACAGATGTGACTGGCAGAGACTATCGAGGAAATGAGATAGAGGAAAACAAAAAGATGGAGAACGATATGATAGAGGAAGATACAAAGCAAGAATAAGTAGAAATAGAAGAATGTAACAGATAATTTGCCATTACTGTACTTAGCAACATGCATGGTAGTCTTTCCTGAGGCTAATCTTGTTCCACATCTTTCACTGTTTCTCGTATCCCCTTGTTTTTAACGAACAGCTTGCACAGGAATGCTAGGATAATCCGAGAGCAGTTCAGGAATTCATTTATCTCTGTTACCCTTCCGCAGTTGAGGCTCATATCCTGACGACACTGATCTACATAAGCGACTTTACTTACATCATTAGCCCCAGTGAAAACAAGTATAGTTATCTAAGCACAGCATCTCACAGGCCTAAAGTTATTTGGACACACCATACTTTACAGGATTGAGCTCTAGGATGGAGGAGAACTTAACCTTTGAAGAACAGACTACCTGGCAATTTCATAATCAACCCTTTAAAATATCACAACATCTTCACCGGAGATTTTATATCAAAACAACAATAAACACAAAAATGCAAAACAAGTAAAAAAAATCTCAAAACTCTTCTACTGCTAACTCTTTGCAAAAGTGATTTTATTTTATTTTTGTTAAATACCTCCAGAAAGACTGAAAGAACAAAACTGCAAGATAACATCAATCTATCTGATTAGTATATTGAATATAATAATAATATAAATGAAGTAAAATAAATTGTACAATAATGAAGCTGAGAGGTCACCCATATCTCACAAAAGTTCATGCATCCCACTGTCAGTCAATAATGCTAAATATCTGTGCATAGGAGTGTAAAACATGAAAATAGAAAGCAAAATATTATAATCCTTTGTATTTTTTTCAGAAAAAAGATCTCTTGAATATTGTCAGATAAAAATAACAATTTGCATAGAGGAATCATAAAGCATATGGTTTTCTTTTAGAATTATAATAAAGCATGTGTTACTTTATGGCACAATTATAGAGGGAGATGAATAAATGTATTTTTTGGATTTCTGTACAAATTTATACAAGAATTAACTTTGTTGCACCCTTTACCTTTTGTTAAAAAGGAAATTACTCAGTTTCCAGGCATGAATAAACAAACAACTTTTATATATTTGGAAGTAGTTTAAAAAAGGATAAATTAGGTCCTCCAATTACAGTGTTGCAAACGTTTACTTCGTTTGATGAATTTACAAGGATGCAAATACCTGTTTGAACAAATAAACATTACCTGATTTCAATTAAACCATTGCTTCATATTTTAATTACATAATTAATGTGCTAAATTAAACTGTCTCTCAGTGAACCATTCAGTGTAAGTCTAGAAGGGATATTAGTGTACTTTGCTATTTGTGCATAAAAAGTAATTTGGATCATTATCTCTGAAGACCTTTCCTGTTTTCACTTCCACTTTAAAGAAAAAGGAAATAACATGGACATTAAAACATATATTTTTCATTGTTGCATTTTACAACAGTGAAACACACAGAAGAGTCAACATTTTTATCACATCTGGCCAATACATTTTTCCCCAGAAACTCTGGGCAAATACTCACAGGGGCTCAGAACAAGGTGTCCTAAGAAGATTCACATCATGCTCCACACATTGTTTCATTTACCATTATTGAATAAAGTATCTATCAGCAAAGACACCAAAATGCTCTGCTCACAAGATTCTTTCTTGTATAAATGAGCACATAATGTGCTGTGTTTTTCCACCTTATTTCTGCATCATTCAGTCCAACTGCAAAACTCGCAACTTCAGGAAGGTACTGAGATCCCGATTTAGAAAGTTCAAAAATGGTTAGACACATTCATGCAAGAAAAATCCATAAAAGACTGAGCTGCAGACTGCTGAGAGCTGGGAGGATGTACAAAAAAAAAAAATGTTTGCTCTGTGCTCATTTTTTTATAAACTGCCCCACATTTTTGTGTCTGACCCTGTTAGAGACAGGATGTTACTCCCATCTGGGAGTTCAGAGACAATCCTTGTAGCTCCACCAGAGACAGAACTACAACTTATCTCTCAAGGCACATGCATTATTTAAAAGAACAAGCATGGGCTCTGGGCTCAGTATCAATTAGAGTCACCCAAAAATTAACCTACTTGATTGAGGTCTCTCTTTGGGACTCCAGAACTACAGTGAATGCAAAGCTCCTACTTTTTTTATGCTGGGTACAAACATTATCTGTTACTTACACATCCATCTGGAAATTCATTCCAGTGATGTTCACTTCCTTGCTCAACAATCTGACAGTAATATTTTCTAAATACATGGTTAGCCAAAAACTAAGACCATCTAACCATTTAAAAGAACCTCAAAACATCAACAAGACTCAGAACCCAAAAAGCCTCCAAAGAAAATTAAAAAGCTCACAAGTCATTATCTTGTTTTACACTTTAAGATGGGCCTCCAGTCTGATTTAGCATAGCTAATTTGATGTTCTTGTGCTGGTCTCATTTAAAGCAACAAGCCATGTTTTGTTATCTGTCAACGTAGAGTAATGCTTTTTGTGTTTACTCTTGTGCTTCTCCTAGCCAGAAACTTGGGGTGAAACATGTATCCTTGCTCACCTTCTTTGAATATGGAGATAAGGAGGACAAAGAGTCATAAAAGAAGAAAGGTTAAGTATAGCAGCACTAAGAAAAACGATATGCTCTCCTCACCTTATCCTAAGTACCAATCAAATGTCTTCCATGCATTTTCTACTATTTAATAACACATACAAAACCCTAGTGAAGACAAGGCAACGGTATTTACTCCATCAATGAGTGTAAGCATTGTGACAGGTCTGAGCTTACTTTCCCAGTCCTCAAAGCTGTGACAGACTAGAATAAGATTGGAGAATCTGAAGCTCCAGTGATGGGAAGGTATTATTCATGTTCTTCCATAGTTGATAGAAGTACCATCAAAATAGGAAGAACACAAGAAGCTGGAGAAGCAACATCTGTCTATACAGTCGAATAACACTGCTAGACAAAGCAAGCCAGAAAAAGTGGTAGAAGTATGAGTTAGCTGTTGACGGAAAACTCTGGTGTCCTGCGCTCTCTGCTGACAGAACAGTGCTCAGCTGGATAGGGTGCAGCCTATGACATCTACCTGCTGATGGAGCAGGTAGAGAGATGAGTAAAGCCAAATGTGAGGATGCTATATCATCACTGAATGCCAGTATTCACCCTGCTGGGCTACCATCTGTTGATCCACCTTTGGCTCAGCCCAAACCTATGCCTTTTGCATCTTAAAATACTGGATAACAAATCATTGTGTTTCTGGAATCTCAGAAGAAAGTAACATCCCAGATGGTCATTACAACTAACCAAGTATTTCATTATTTGTAATTGTAATTGAAAATGGAGTAATTCATACAGAGGATGAACACTGACATAATAATCATTAACAAGCTGTTTTCTTTCTACTCAACATGGCAGGAAGATGGGACAACAAAAGTAGTTTTTCTGCTAATAAAACTGAGCCTATATGAAATCTGGAATGAGAAAGATGCAGTGAGGCTTTAAGAGTTTTAAACAGGTTTTGCTGGCTCCTTGGTGCATTTGAGTGTATCAATGCAATGTGTATTAAAACCAAGAAGTTGTCCTCATGCAGCACTTTCCTGCAACATCAGAGATGACATTACAACAATCTGAAGTGAACTATTAACTTTGCACCAC
This sequence comes from Rhea pennata, assembly GCF_028389875.1. Taxonomy (NCBI): domain Eukaryota; kingdom Metazoa; phylum Chordata; class Aves; order Rheiformes; family Rheidae; genus Rhea; species Rhea pennata. Next base: position 5,869,454 of record NC_084666.1, read on the forward strand.
AGAACATGGAAGAGAAAAGCAGAAAATAAACTACCAAAGGTGCCAGAATCATCGCAGTGTCAGCTACTGTGAGGCTATGTGCAAGTTACGACAGGTTGGTAGATTCCATGTAACTTGCCAGGACATTTGTCTCCTTAGGGAAGGGGGCCTGGAATACAAATGAATGGCTAGCAGTCTACTCTCTTCTGCAGGAGAGTCAGGAGCTAAAAGTAGGATTATCAAAGGCCTCTGAAGAACTGGCATGCAGGATATTAGAAGCACTGGGGAGCTCAAGTCCTATTTCAGAGACTTTAAGTCTAGGTACATGTTTGGGTCTGCGCCGCTCTGAAGTTTTTATAGAAATATCACAGGTCTACTGGGCAGGAGGAAAAAAAGCATTAGATTAATGGGTTTTGTTGCTAAAACCACAGCAGCTGTCTTCCATCAAGGAAAGGAATACAAGGCAAGACTACAAAACTGCCTTCACTTCATATCCAAACTTCAAATCTCCTAAAAAAAAGGAAAACTGCCTGAAATTGACTTTAAATCTAAAAATGCTACCTTAACATACCAGCTATCAGTCAAGTTTTACAAAGAATAAAAGGACACACAGAATGGAGAGTGCACACACAAAATAGGGAGCATGCTCACTCAGAAAAATAGAGATTAATAAGAAGGCTGCTGAGCATGTACAGCACTCTACCTTCAGCCAGAAAACTTAGGCAACTAACATAATTTATGCAAAATTCATTTTTACAGCCCTGTTAGATAGAAGGCTCCAAAGGGAGGCCAGGTTCTGTCTTTTACCTCACTTTTTAGCCAGTCCCAAAAAGAGATTACTCCTGTACTGCCGACTTTTTTCACCACCTTTCCAAATCTTCCTGTATCCCCAGACCTCTTCTGCAGTACTTGCACTGTATTACTATATACAGATTTTCCAAATCCTAATTCAGCTAAGCAGTGAATCTAAACTATATCAATAAGAAGTAGAAGGCTGGGACATTTCACTTGGAAACAGAGCCAGCAGATTTGCGTGTGTTATTATGGAAAGCACCAAGTTCAGCTCAGACACAAAATGGATGGCAATGCAAGTCTAGTGGTTTTTCAAAGTTTGGACTCTGATCTGGTGATTTCAGTGGGCTTTGGTCCAGAATTCAGACTGACAGTTCATCAGTGTATGGTTCAGGCAGTGCAACAGTTAGCATGCATTCTTTCAGGGAGGTTTTGCAAAGAGCTCTGTTTTCTTGCCATTGGGCAATAAGATCTATTCTCCTTTCAAAGTGCTGTAATGCAGTTTTAATGCACGGACATGGTAGGCAGAAAAGGCTGGTTTGACAAATGTAAAAGAGATGGAAATGAGACGTTCAACCAATTCAAATTTTTGTTGGCAAAGATAACACAATGACTTCACCAATATATCTTCTTCAACAGTGTGGAGGTCAATACTGTTTTTGTTCTCTTAAAAGCTACTAGATTGTTTTTATACCAGGGTGCTGTTAAGTTTCTGAGGCAAGGTTTCTTATCTTGTTTTATAAGTCTGTTTTTAAATCCTTTTTTTTTTTTCTTCTTTGCTGAAGACTATCTTGATAGGTATCTTTTAGGTGTTAAAATATTTTCTTTCCTCATAACCCAGTGCATTTATGAGATCAACTCTCTGATCAGCTTCTGCATGTTATGCCTTACTCCCTTTCCTAATGTCTCAAGCAGCACTCATCTTTTGTCCTAAGTCACCCAAAGTTAAAAAAGGAGAAATTTTAATAGCACCATTTAGAAGAAAAACATAGAAATACTGAAATAGCTCTTGCAAGATTTTTGAGCCTAGTTTGGCTCGGTTTAACCTTATTCATATCCTTAAGTCGCTGCAGTGCTTTCAGTGACAGTTGAACACACTGTGGAGTAGTCGCACTCTGCCTTCAGGTATCTAACCTTGATGCCTGAATAGGTTTCTGAAGGCTCTATGGACTGTACAGGTTCTTAATTCAGGTGCCAAAGTCAGGTAGCTAAGTTAGTGCATATGACTAACCCCTCTTTTCTTCCCCAGAGAGTGCCATGAAGGTATTTGTGTCAAGCACTTTCTACACGATTTTTTTTTCTGAGTGCATTTCTGATCCTCAAGCCAAGAGAATTTCTTTCATTTTCTTTCTATTCAGCTATTACTAGGCAAGAAGAAAGCTTGACACAGACTGAAAGCTTGCTTTATTTGCATTCCTGTGTAACCTTCTCTTTTATCAATTTGTCATTTTGCTGATAGCCTCTCATGCACCAAGGTATTTATTAGAGTCATTATCAGAGAGCTCTCAGATTACTTTGTTGCCATGACAAACTGAGTTTTGCTATGCCTTGCCTGATGGATGGGTTGGATATTTTTATGCTCTTCTGGAAGTCAGCCTCCTGGTATTTTTGACACTCGTAGTCCTTTCTATGTATGTAAAATCAAGGCTGAGCATGAGTTCATTATAAGAAATTGTGTCTTCATTGTGATCTAAGAAACACACTGTGCTCCCAGAACCAGCGTATGAACTTCTGAAAAGGGATGTAAATCTGGTATTTTTTTAATATTTCATCAGCTATAGTTTATGGCAAGGTAAACTACCATCCAGTTTAGTCACCTAATAGGTGACCTTTCAGTTCCCACAAAGCAATATAAATCTCATCTTAACACATCTGCCTAAGATCACTGTTTGATCACCATCTCTCTAATTAACTAGAGAGTCCAAAAATGGCTGCTTAGACCTGACACCAAGGCTTTGGTTCCTCCTGCTAAAGGTAAATTCAACACCTGAGCATCCTAACCCCCTTTCAGAGTCCATGGAGATTTCATTAGCACAGTCAATGGAACAAGCAAGCAATACACCTCATTCTCAGATGAGAATGGTCACATGAATTTCACCTTAAACTCTATTAACTTTATTGATTAAATATCCACTGACTCTAGTAATAGTCTAGTTGCAGCTCAGATACAGATACTGACACAATAGGCTTCAAAAGTTAGGTGAGTGGAATACAATCACTAACTTCTATATGGCTGAAATTTGATGAGATAAATCTCAGTCTGTGATCAGGAAACTTTTAGTTTTTTTGGTTTTGTTTTCTGTCCCCCCATCCCTCTTTAGAAAAACTGATAAAGGCTGTAGGCTGCAACACTTTTCATCCATGCCATAACTCTCCAGCCTGTAAGTAAAGAAATATGTTAATATTATTTAAAACTGCCTGTTATGAAGGTCCACAGTGATTTTTTGCAATCCACGTTGAGTGTGTGTGTGTGTTGGGGGGAGGTTATACCACTCCAGGAAAAAACAGATGTTCCCCACCTCTCTCTGTGCTGTTGCTTCAGCACCAACTCTTTCACTTTCAAATGCTTGTAATTCCTTCCTCCAACTCTGCACTTACAGTTCAGCTATACTGAATGTCATGTCAGAATCAAGGACCTGCTTATTCCCTGCTGTTCTTCACGCGCCTGCCTCTGACGGAAAATAGTAAGCCACAATAGCTAGTCTTGCCACCTATCCCACAACTTGTAAAGACAGCAGTCCTTGAAGGAAAAGAAAGACATCTTTGTATTTCTCCATTTTTCAAAGGAGCATAAAAAACAGCTTAAGTTCTTTTTGTTACGCAAATGCAAACTATTAATTTTCTTCCTTATTCTCCATTATTTTGTAGCTCAGAAAAAATGTTTTTTGAGTGATTCTGCTTTTCTTATTTTTGTGAGAAAAAATTTGCTAGAAATATCCAGTTATGATGAGCAGTGACTGTACATTTTTTCATGTTATCTTAGTATTTCTGTGGCTCTTTTATACTTTTGTAAAGCCGTGGTGAATCAATCGATATGTACTGGATTTATGTCATGCCAGCATTTCATTGGTTTAGAAGCTATTCAGATCATGAGCCTATGCATTTAAATTACAAAACCAGCTGGGTCAAATACTAATAAAGACAGGTGATACAATAAATTTTGTGCTTCAGGCAGTTATTGCTGTCTATGAAGCATATGACAGGCATCAGTATCTACTTTCAGCTTCCATTCAATGCCCTGTAATGTTGCTCTGCAGATGCTAAAGGAAGTAGGCAGCAAATACAAGCTGACTGGCGGCTGTCAATGTACAGTGTCTCCCTTTCCCTAAAATGATTCTGTTATGCTAGACAAAAAAAAAAAAAGGACTGATAGGAATACATCAGTATTTGACTCTGCTGGATCCATTTGCAGAGTGCAGAGTGCAAGTCTGAAATGACATAGTAAAACATACTGAGGAAAGTAGGCTCTTCATGCATGAACCTCTCCTTCTGAAAAGTGTGCAACTGCAGCTACAGAATAGGAGCTATTACAAATAAGAAATAACCCCAAACGTCACAATACCTGACTCGTCTCTGCAGTCCTATTCCAGTTCTCACAAGTTTGCCTATTTTAAAAACTGAGTTTCATAAGAACTTTTCCAGGCAACTGCAGCCTTTAATTCAAAACAAAATACTCAGGTGCTGTCTTCAAACACTGGCTATGCTCAAGTATGAGGACAAATGCCAAAATACTACTAGAGTATCTCAGTTCCATCTCCATTCATTGTTCCTTTTATTCAGCTCACCTGAACTTTGGGACAAGTTTCTGGTAACATGTTCATATATAGGTGTTACATAATAAATAAACATAATTAGCACATAATACATTGAACAGCTATCACATAATAATAGCACCTCTTATGTTATTTGGTATAAAAAAAAGAATGTTCTCCCAAGTGCTCTGAAAATTATCTAACTCTTCTGGGTACTGTGTATGGTGTCTCTTTTGTATCTTTTTACACTCTAACCATTCATTTAAATTTTATATGTGTGATTTTTTCCTGATATGTTGAAACTACACTTCCTTAAAAGTTAAAGATACTTTGTTTCTAAAATATATTTTAAAAAAAAGATGTGGCCTTTTCGGTATTTTATCCATATTTATGAATACTACAGAGATAAAAATGGCTTAGGAATTACGAATGAACAATGCTGCTACATGCACATAGTTTATCTACACTGTTTGGGATAGTAGATCAAAGAAAACCAATCCTTTTGTACATAACCCTATAGAGTCCAACTATCCTTTAAATGTTGGTAAACTGTACAGTTTTTCTTACAAATATCATTAAATGTAAACTATCTGAATAGGATAATATCTGACAACAAGCTGATTGATTCAGTCTTATAGATAAATTTCAGTACAGTTAATGTATAAGCCATTACAGAAATATGGAGAAACTTGTAGGTTTCCTGACTGGATGAGTCCATTAATCCTAAGTAAATTAGGGTATATCACAGGCACAGAGATAATTAATCATGGTATAGTGTATTGATTTATAGAGAAAGCTCAGGGTGACACTGTGTGGTTAACTGTTACAAAATACATTTATAACTTAGGTTAGAAAAGTCATGTAGGTCAAATTAATAGAGAGAAATTATTGCAAACATTTTTTGGATAATTATCAATGTTATGACTTACGGTTGCAACCAAGGGACTCTGTCAGGTTTCCACGTTCCTGGGCAATAGATGAACAAGCAGAAAGCAAACCTAGTCCAGAGAAGTTTACCAATCAGTATCATAAAAGACAAATACCTTTCTCCTCAATCATCATCAGATTCAGGAATTCTTGTTAGCATGCAACAGATGTTTTAATTAATCTAAATTAGAGCCCATCTTCTGTGAGAAAAAGTAGTATTCATCATTCAAATTGTTTCTACTGTCAGTAATGATAATACTTACATAGCAGTTTTCAACTTCAAAGTGTTTTATAAACATTAGGTAATAAGCCTCCTAACACATCATAAAGTTACTTTATAGATGAGGTTTATGAGTTTGTGTAGGAGGTAACCATTACAAGAATTCACAGGCAAAAATTCTGTTAACCCTGAGTTAACCATTATATTTTGTCTCTGGACGTCAGGACACAAATATACTATAGTGAAGTGAGTGAGATTTGAATATGCAGCCCATCAACTAATCTTCAGTAACTGCTAACTTTCTGAGCAAGAGTTTGTATGTCAGAAAGCTCATCTGTTTTGATTTTAGTTGCGGTTTGGTTTTCTCAGCTATTTAATTTCATCTAAGAAAGGATACTACCTCCTCACACAAAACTCATCTGGTTTAATCCAATGGCATTTTCCAGCCCTTTCACAAAAGAGGTAGCTTTTAACTTGCCTCATTTATAATAATCCTTTATTAGAAGATATGCAGACTGAGTTAATGGACAAAAAATTTGAGGTCATTATATACAATATTCCATCAGATGTGACAGAGTTTCTGGCTGATACTGAGTGAGATGCAGGAACAGGAGAGGCAGAAATGTTTAGAATTATAATCATCAAACTGAACCCACAAAACCCAAGCAATTTTGACATATTGGAAAAAAAAAATAATAATAATTTCGAAGAAAGAACAAATGGGCAGATCACCAAATAAATTTTCTATTAGTCACAAACTGTGTGGTTCAGAGGAGCATTTTTAACATTCCTTTTTGAATCATCCTCTCTGCATTCTTGATGCTCCTTTACAGCATATAATGAAAATTCCATTGCATGAAAACACTGCTCCTTTTCAGTTATGCTCCGGCAAGATCTTTCACTGTTTCAAAAGTTACATATACATGTGCTTTTGGCTTGTGCAAAAGTTACATATACATGTGGTTTGAAATTTTTCAGCAACAGCAAGCTGACAAATAGTTGCTCTAGCTTTATGTAGTTTCATTGGTTTCATTTGCACTCTGAGATGAGCCTCATCTACAAGACAAGCTTAATACATCACAAGCATAGGTAGAGCTCCCTAAAGCTTTGTGTGATAAGATTCAGATGCCCAAGTTCTTGAGGATTTGCCCCAACTTTGCTTTAAGTCATTAACTGTTTATCCATCTCTAAATCTATTAAAGAAACATACCTCCAATAAAACTGTGACATTTTGGTTCAGACAAATTAAAACAAAGTATTTGAAAATACCCAATTCCTCCCTACCACTTGGACCTTAAGAGTAAATGCATCCTTTCCTCTTGTTTTATAGCCAGCTGTTCTCCTAGGCTTGAAGCTTGAAGGCTTGAATTTGTTCCACTGGGAGTGGAATATATTCAACACATTACCCTCTCAGTCCCTAGAAAATGCTTGTTTTCTACAATTGCCCATAGCTTTGGGACTTCTTTGCAGAAAGCAAGCTCCTGCTTCTTTGGGGATGCCCCCAGACTCTCCACATGCTCCGGTCTGCCTGTTTCTACACTGCTCAGGACATAGTTTTGGGAACACATTATTCACTGTAAATTGTATTTCTCCTGGAAGACACAGTCACTCTCCTCTTTTCCTGTGTGATAAAGTATGTTCCTAATGCCAAATCATTCCTTCTTCTATGTTTTACCAGACTTCTCCACCTGTGAGGTGAACCAGAATAAGGAACAAACACAAATGAGAAATCTTATTAAAAAAAAAAAACTATTTTCACATGGACCATTTCTCTGTGTTGATTTATGAGTGCCACAGTGGAAGCAGTAATCAGGAGGTGGGAATGGGTGGCCAACAAGGGAGAAAGATATAGCTGTTTGTTTCAATGATTGTACCAACATACTCTGGTTTAAAACATGTTTTGCATTTGTAAAAATTTCTGTAAAGCAGCACACATTCAGAATTTCTCAAGGAAGGTGCAATCTCCTCTATATTCCAGGATGTTCTGGCTAAACCAGAAGCATCAGCTAAGGCAATGTTAACAAACTGAAATCTGTTAAAAATGCAAATGCAAAGTCAGTTCTTCCAAATATTGATAGCCTGCATTGTGCTGGCTACTTTAAAATAATAAATGTAGCAGTTGGTAAAAAAAAAAAATCTATTAAGGTAAATAAGTGTTTCCAAGAAATTCATTTGAGTGAGTTTTTCTTTAAGTGCATGGCAAAATCTAATACAGTAGATGTAAAAAAGCAATTATGTTTCATTTGGAGCATAAAAATTTAAATTGTTTTGGGTTCTTGTGTCCTTAACTTTCACTTATGCAAACTGTCTACCACTGAAGAATGTTTTTGAAAGTCTGTATTGATTATCTTGTGGTTTGGCCAGGAAGCTGTTTGTAATAAAGTATGAGAAAGCAAGCAGTTAGCAAAAGCAGTATTTTTGACTTTAGCAAAGTCCTATATTTCACAAGGAAAATTCTTAAAGGGATTTGATATCTTTATTTCTACTGCTTCCAAATACTAAAAAAAGTACAGGAAGGCTCCAGAGGTCAGAAAGTGGTCTGTATTTCAGGTAGATCAAAAGCTAAAATTTTGCTTTCCTCTTGTTTTTTCTTTTGATAACCACTGAAAAGTAAAATCTCCCATGATCTTGCATGTGGCAATGTTAAATATTGAGATGGTGGGAATTTTTTATTTTTCATGAATAGTAAATTCACCAAAAAAAATCAAATTCATAAAGACCAAAATTACTCATTAACATGTGTTGATTTAGTAAATAAATTTAACTGAAAAAATGAAAATATGGAAAGTGGCAGTTAACTTCTTCCAAAAGAAAACTTTCTGTTTTGGAAACATTGAAATAACACCTTTCATTCCAGAAATACTGAAATACTTTGCACTGACATTTCCAAAACAAGCCTTCTGGGTTTTCAGTTCACTGTGGAATTTTTTCATTTAAAATAGCTTTCTGATTTTATTTACTTATGTAAGTTATGGGAGTTCAAGTAAGAAGTTAAAGAGGGGTAAGTCATCAGAAATTAAAAAAAAAAAAAAAAAGAAAAAACACTTCCTTCGGGGATGAACAATCTATACCAAAAAAATCCATTAGCTGTTCAGTGTAGTCATAGGTCTGTTTTACAGTCTCTAGCATATAAAACAAGCTCTGTATCATATGAAGGATAATAAAAGAAACCTTAGCATAAGGTTTTCAAGATCCACTGCGTCCTGGAATTTTAAAACATTGAGGAATGGAAATATTATAGACAGAGAGGATTTATGCCTGCTTAGGTACTACCTCAGTAAGACAAAAAAGGATAAGCATTTATATTTAAGAGAGGAACAGGCAGCTGAGTAAGCAGGCTAAGAATTATGTTTACAGCGGAATTTTGCCTATTGAACAGCAGGGAAAGAGGGGAGATAAAGTAGATGACCTGGCACAAGATTATTCCGTGGGAGTGTAAACTACTAAGTTCAAAACATCCTCTATTTATTCTTAGAGGAGGCTAATTACACCATAAATGACCACTCTTTTTTTTTTTTTTTTTTCCTTTTTTTTTTCATCCTGAAAACTGATTCTGTGATGTGGCATTAACTATCCCAAGCAGCAAGTGCAAAAGTTGTTACAGGAGTAATAGTAGTAGTAGTTGTGATTGAAAGACCTACACTGCAGCACGTACATGGTCATTCGTATTGGCTCACAGACTGACAGAAGCAAGAGACGTGCTGTGCAAAAACAGCCAGCCATCTCCTTCATGAACATCCGACCTAACCATGAGTTTGTCTACAGAGATACTTCTGACTCAAGCAGACCACTTCACATGTCATGGTTGTATTACCTTCAGCATCTGAATTTGTTTAATCCAGTCAGTTTTGCATCCCTGTCTTTCATCATTTATTCATGTCCTTGGCACAACAGAGTATCAGGGTGCAGCGTGTTTTCCTACTAGTAAATGATGCGTATGGTTGCAGTGCCTATACAAAAAGGAGCGGGGAAGGAGACTGATGTCCCATTGCCTAAACTGAAGTTCTCCCGTGGAGCTGAATCAGAGGATTAGTGAAGCTGACGGAGAGATTCCCACCAGCCTCATTTCAGAATCCTCCAAACCAAATAGAAGCTGTTACATATGAGAGGAGAAAGTGAATACTGTGGTGAAGAGGATGTTACTTCATGTCTTTATTAAATGGGAACAATATGCTCAGGGCTTGTTTGCTCTCAGAAATCTCCCAGTCCCATTGTGAGAAGCAGGGTAAGCAAGATACTGAATGAAAGAAGAGACAACATACTATCTTTTTCAGGAGCACATCTGAAGTACTGGAGACTGAGAAGAAAAGGGCATCTCAGAAATGACTAGGGCTTCTCACACACAAGGAGGAGAGCTCCAAACACTCCTGCTAGAAGGTGCACAGAGGACTGTAAAGGAAAGAGTTTATGTTTTGAATTAAATGTTACCCAAAAACATCCATGCCTGGGGAGTCATTTATTGTTGTTGGAGGATGCAGGGGGATTAGCCACGTTACTGATGCTCTTAGCACTTACAATCAGAACAAGTTTCACTCCCTAAAATCACTAGAATTCATTCTGTAGCTGTTCAACTAACCAGATTTCCCACATTCTAAGATTGTGGCTGGACTGTGTGTCTTCTGGCTGGAAGTGGTGAAGCTGCTCTTTCATTGGCATCTCCACAGATTTCTCTTCACAGTCTTTTCTGGCCCTTTTCTGGCATTGTCTGCTCCAGTTGCAACACAACCACCTTCCACTCCAAGAACGAACCACGACCTAAAGTCACAAGATCTGACTATCCACAAAAGGACATCTTCATTACAGCTCCTATGGATGATCATTGGTACCTAAGAAATGGATCTGTAAACTGAGGTAGTTAGTGCTGATGCCCTTAAATCTTTACTCTATGTGTTCACAGAAATTATTTGAAATCCAACTTTAATCTGGTCCCATATAGCGAAAGTCCCCACTATGCTTGTAGTTCATATGTCCTGACAGGGGGTTAGAGTGTTTGTGCCTCCTTCGAGTGCAGCTAACTAAAGCAGTATCTGATGACCCTATTCGTTCAGCAAACTGAACCACTGTGCGGTGAGTAGTAACAATCAGAAGACTTTCTTCAAAACTGCACTACTGCTCTGTATCAAAATGTTAATGTACAAACAATCTGAATGACCTTTTCAAGTAGGAGCTCTTACCTGGCTGCGTATGATTTCCTCATTGCCTGTCTTTTGCTCTATCAGAAGGCTACCTCTCCATTGCAGATTGTTTCATAATCTAAATTTTGTGTAACAAGTAAATCTCATTACAGTTACTCTTTATTCTCCCCACAGTGCAAAATGTAGCTCTCTGTTCTAGTCTGCTACAATTCCATTGTAATCACTGAACTAACAAGTTCAAAGCCTGACTTTTATTTTTTCTTAAGCAGATAGGCTCAATGTAATGGAATATCTTGTTCTGTAATAGCCAGCTGTTATCTTAGTCTTCCTCCCAGTAGAGGCTGTTTCTAATACCAGCAAGGGATTTTCCACCAGCTTAATTATTTGATCTCATGGTACTGAAAGCGTTTGAAAGAAAATCAGAGGGAAAAGGAAGCTGTTTTGTTTCTTTTAAGGAAGAAGGAATGGTTCGGAGAACTAAGCTCTGGTGAATTTCTAAATCATTTAATTTTCTGGCTGATATGGTCTCCTCAATTTGACCATCTGTTTATTACTGTTTGAATATAGATGAATTTAGAGATTTTCCTTTTAAAACAAGGAAATATAAGTATGCAGAATCTCTGACAGAAATTTAAGTCATATTCTGAACAACAAAAACAAGATCCCCATGACATGTTAGCTTTGTTTACTGTCTTTCCCGCAAACTCTAGACCTCATAAACAACCTCACAAACAACCTCAGTTTCTTCTCTAGAACTTAAGTATGCCTATCTATTTTAAGGCTTTTGTTCTGAAACACTATGTAGGATTAAAAACAAGTGAATAATAAGGTAATTTATTTCAGGAGGGCAGGTAAGCATTTAGACAGCTACAAGCCATTGCTATCAGATCCGTATATGCAATCTTTTGCAACCTTGCTTCAGTTCAAAAGCATCTTTGATGCAAGAAACCTCAGGGCAGGTTATCCCACAAAGGGTAAACATCTGCTTGAGTTGTTCTCCTGTTGATCAAGGTTAGCTTCTCTCCAAGTAAGACTGCACCTCTTTCTTGCAACTCTCTGTAGGTCTGGGCCTGGTTAATCACCACTGAGTGTCCATATCAAGCTGCAAAATTCCTTAAAAGAGAGCAAGGAGGCTTGATTATCTACATCTGGTATACGAAGCTAAGTGCTGTCTTTCACCATTGAATATAGAAGGCGCTTAGGGAACCAACTTACAATAGATGCCTAATTAGGCATTTGGCTAAATTTAGGAAGGAAGGCTCAAACATATCAAAGTCATTGTTCTTAAACCAATGATGAATCTGTTTCAGTTAAATTTCGAGCCAGTCCTTTTTTCTTTTGCCATTTTTTCCTATTATGCCACTTGGACAAAATAGCCAGCATGAGTCTATGCAGCTTCACAGAAATACGCCAAATCCTGCCAACTCATTCTAAGTAAAAGTCAGACCAGGTATTCTGAATCAAAACACTATGGAATATGAAGAAGTACCTTTTTTAGGATAGGAAGAATACAGCTTTAGTAATGAGAAAGGTATCTTGTCTGTTGATCATTTATTTGCTCCAGTGCAAGAGAGAAGGTGGGGACAGAGTAATAATGTATCACATGACTGGAAAGAAAGGCTCTAGATCAACCTTTCAGTAGTAGGAGTGAATAAAAATCAAAACCTTTTAAAACAGAAAATAATTTTATGTGACACTGTAGCCAGGATTAGCAGGAGACCAGGCAAAATTATCATGGTCTTCTGTTTCTATAAAACTTTAAAATAGGTAAGAATTTACAATATTTCAAAAGCATCATCTTAAACTTCTAGGGATTATTTATTAGGCTATTTTGAAGGGAATTGAGGGGGTCTTTTTATAAAAACAAGTCTCTGAGTCAAAGTAGTTAAGCCATTCTTTCCATTCCTCTTTATGTGCTCTTTCTTACATGTTTGAATTGTGTACTTATATCTGTTTTAGAACAGTGATCGCTAACAATTGCAAATATTCTGAGATGAGTTTTGAGGGCAATAAATCTTTCACACCATGAAAACAGGTTTTTCAATATTAGCCACCTGCTCCACATAAAAGAAAAACCTGCTACTGCTATGCAGCAGGGAGTGTATGTAGGAGCTCCATGAAAACAAAACCATTTGATTTTCTAGTAAAAACCAACAAGACTGTAATTATATTTAGTTTTGCAGGTTGTATCAACACAGTTACTGGGTATCTGGCTACAGTGTATGGAGCATCAACCTGTCACAGAGCTTTGTCTAATACGGGGGCTTGATTTTATGTTCACCTTTGTGCAGAGACTACTAGGACATGCAGACATAGATAAGTCACACTGAACTCCTAAAATGCACTAGAAAAGCCCAAAATAATAGATACAGTATCCAGAATCCAGTGATGTTTTGAAAAGAAGCATATGCTCTAACAGTAGTTCAGATCTAGTTTGAACTCCGATCTGATTAAAGTTCAAGGTCATTTGAATTCAATATTCTAATGTTTTTATATATATCCCTGATTCTAAGCAGCTACAAATGAAAGCTAGAAAATGAGGTAGAACACTGAACTGCAGAAGTATGTAATCTTTTTTTCTTATTTTAATGACTTAATGGCATGAGTGAATGGAACTATTCTTTGATTTTGAAAATTAAATAAAACAAATTGATTAACCTAATACCTATGTAGTACCTATGTACAAGACAGATATTTTAGATGATTAGTTTAGCCATATAAAAATGAACTTTATATTAAACAGTTTAAGCATATATAATTAGGTAAGAGAATTCTTGCAATTGGAAGAAAAGTTTGAGTAAGTTAAATCATTTCCACTTTTTTTTATTGATACACTGAAGTCCTGTAAAAAGATGAAAGAAAACATTTCTTTCACAGGAAATGTTTTCATAACCTAAGATCTGTTTTAACCTTGTTTGAACTGACAAAATTAGGAGCACATGGATCCTCCCTAAAAAGTAAGCAGAAAAAGCGCTTCATTCCAATCTCACGTACCTCGAGTTGCTCATGGTTTACTCCAACACAAGGCTTTAAGAACAAAGCCCCTTCTGCTTATTTTCTTACATCCAGCTAGTCTTATGAGCTTAAATAAAGATGGCAGAAGAAGAGAATAAATAAAAGGGGAGGAAGGCTTAAAAGCTTTATTTAGAACTTAATTAACATTGAAAATTCAGAATATAAAGAACATAAAATTCAGCTGCAGTATTTTGCTATACTTCTACCCCTTACTGTTCCAGAAGCTCTTCACCTCCTTGCTATCGACCTTTTGAGAAATTCTGGCAATCCTGAAAGGAATTTCTATTTCCAGATTGTCTATTTGTAACACCTTATTTTCTGAGTCATATGAAAAGAAAGAATGGTAATTTCTGCATATATTAGCAGAAGTGGCTACTGAATTTTCCAGTACAAGTTCCATTAGATAGCAGTAAGGAGTCCTATAGTATCTGACATCCTTACTGAAACCTTGAGCTGGACACCATCCCCATACCCCATATAAATGTTTTTGCAGATAGACACAGCTAGCCTACATCCACCAGCGAAAGGCAGCTGCCCCAGAGCAACCTCTGAGTCCTGGAACAGCTCTGGCTCAGAACAGCTCGCACTGCATTCGCACCTCTAGCCATCTCTAGAGGGGGCTGGCCGTGTCCAAAGGCGGAGAGCTTCAGCGAGGTCTCCTCTAATACCCCATGTTTTACCCTTACGGTTTTAAGGTAACGTTCTTTTTTTATCTGTACTTCTTCAGGTTCGAGTACCTGGCATTCTTAGAGCCTAATGCACTCCAAAGGTGAATTCAGTCCACAGTACCAGACTGGAGATAGTATGAACTGAACTGCTTTGAAATGTAAACAATGTTGTGATATAAGGCACATCATTCAGGTCTGCTTTGCATCTTAGGTAGTAAATTAGGGGATACTGCAATATATAAGACTTTGCAAATTGATTTTTGCTCCCCCCCCCTTTGGTCTATACCATACACATTAGAATACTGTCTCTTTGGATCAGAGGCCATATGGCCTGATCTGAAAATATAAATGGTCAGAGATCTTTATACCAAAAGAGGAAGTACAGTTGGTGCTACTTCCAGGAAAGTTCACGGGTGATAATGTCTTCTTTTGTGAAGTCTCTCCTGATGGACTGCTATATTAGCAGCTAAAGTTACCCTTGGAGTCCATCTATCTCGAAGCTGAATCCATAATCCCCTGGATTAGAGTAAAAGAGTTTTTCACAGTATCTGTGTCTCCTACTCTATTACACTGTAAGCAACCTTTTGAAAGTGTGATCAATATTGCCTTCAAGGTTACCTAAACAAAGAAGATATATTGACTTAAGGCAAATTAAAATTTGTTATATATGAGACTAAAGAGATTGATTTGGGGCAATGGAAATTTTTATAATAATGAAAGAAATGTTTAGTATCTATGGTATTAAGACTTTATGCCTCCTAGTTATCATTCCATTTTTCTGTCACTTTCAGATCATGAGAAAGTGTCTGATTTCTCTGGATAATGATGACAGCTCTAAGTATTCTCTCTATAATTATGTGTGAAAGAGTTCAGCAGCTAGACATTAGTCTTTCATGTAATGTGCTTATATTTTGAATTATTTTTTTAATTCCTGAATGAGAAATTAGAGAAGAAAAGAGTGAAGAGATGGTCATTATGATTCAGGTAGGACAAAAACACCTCTGGTCTTCTATATTGACAATTTCTGCTTTGGATTTTCAAAGCTGAAGTTACTCAAACGCCCTCTCATTCAGTTATGCTGAAAAATTTAAAGAGCATAATAGAGTAAAGCATGATCTAACTTGCTTTTGTGATTATGAATTTGGAGCATCTGTTCCACAGGAGACAAGAGGAAAGAACACTTTCCAGGTTTTAACATATCTATGTTCATCTTCTAGTTTTCCACTGCCTGCTTGGTCATCTTAGATAAGAAGGTCCCAGTTTTCAGTTATGCAACAAGTGAACGTCAAAGGATATATCAGCATATTTCCTATTACAGGGATTTAGGGTAAATGAGATTTACTATTCACTGAACATTCCTCAGTTCTGCAGGATATTGTCTTGAGCAAAGCAGTTGCAATTTCTCTTGCTCTTGGGCACATTTCGAGTCTGTGTTGGACATGGAAGGAAGGAGCCTTCAGGAAGATATGAAGATTTAAGTGCCTTCTTCCTCTCACTTATACACTGGACGATTCATTCTGCTATGTAAATTAGTCATTGTGAGAATCATTTGATCTTGAGCACTTGTCCTAGTTTTTCATTTTAAAAATCAGCTCTAAATTGACTCTTTGTGTTAATTTCATCCAAATTTTTTCGTGCCCAGTGTGTGGCAGAAGTAGAAGCAAAGCAATGTTAAGTAGCCTATTTCATTCAGTACAGGAGAAATTTTAGCAGGAAGGAATATTGGATTGAGACCATAGGCAACACTTTGGGGGTAATGGCTCAGCATGGGATACAGCCCCACTATTTGACTGACGAGGGCTTAGTTTTCTGCAGTGAGTCTCAGGCATACTTCTCAGATGCACTATGGCACAGAGCCATGGGGACAGATCCGGAAATAGAATGGATTAATACATCACCATGAAGTCCTTGGAGCCACATCACTGTTCATCAGCAAAGGAACAAGCCCACTAATTGTGTTCAGATAGCTATTATCTGCCTTCGCTAATCCGTATCTAGTAGTAACTGATGTGAGAACATATGGTGGGGAGGGAAGTTCCTTCACATGAATTACAGTGGCTCTGTTCAGCTATATCAGTTTATGCTATTCTAGCCTTCTGCCCCATTCCTTAAATTGTTTAGAGGGAGATTCCTGAAATGTTTTCAGTACATCGTAAGTTACAAACGAGTGGGAGATGCTGAAATTCAGATAGTACCGAAAATTACATGATCTTACAGTCTACTACATGCTTTAAACCCAATTTACTGATAATATAAACTAGTATTTCTAATGACAACCACAGATAACAGGAAAAAGTATGAATAAACTATCAGTGGAAGATCCCTCACTGGATACAATAGAACAGTTCTAAGTAATATTTCTGAGCTTATAAAGAGAACTTGATGGAGTAGGCAAGTGGAGAGGGGAAGAGAAAAGTCCTGATCTAATAACATCAAGGAAGAGCATGATGACCAGAAACACCACAACCTAGACTCTCATACAATAACATATAACATCTGATCAAAGCTCACTTAACTGCAGAGTTTTTTCACTTGTAGTAGATATAGATTTTATTCACCATAACCTGTAGCTTTTTACAATAAATTTACACCATAGTGTATGAATCCATTTGTCCTTGGAAGCAGTCTGGTAATCTGTAGCAGTTATTCGTCTTCATCGTAGAAAACCTTTAAGAACCTCTTTAAAAGATTCCACTGTAAAGTCCTTCTCTAAGAAGCAACTGGTGAATGTGGTTCCTATCACCACACTATCTGAGAGCCTCACAGAGGCTTTACTCTATCACACTAGCCACACAGATATTTAAACATTGTCTTAGATTCCAAAAAACAAATTAAGTATTGTGGCATTCCCCAAATTCCACTCTGTTGTGATCTACTCCTAACTTCCTCTGTGCTTGCTTCTGAGCATGCACACACACTCACAGTTCAATGGTAAGCAATTTCTTGGAGCTCAGCTTGTAAGCCCAATTGGTCCTTCTTGAAGTCCAGACTTATTTCATCTAACTTTAGGGATCACCTCAGGAAATGATTCACATTCGAAATGCTTCTTTTGCTCTGTTGACCACAAGGAGCCTAGGATCTTTATGCATCTGCCCACCTGTCAACTGGGTCCCAATGCCTGGGTATGAAATCTCTGAAGTCAGTGAGCATCATCTGCTTAGCGCTTCAGTGCCTGAACAGATCCTAAATCTAATTCACATCCACTGGTGCATTTTTGTCCTGAGGATACATCTAGGAAATAAAAATCTGCTGTTCGTTCACACTGCAGAGGTTTTGTTTCCTCCTTGGTCATCGTGAAAGGAAAATACAACTGGCTGAAGTACACACAGTAAAACTTGTGGCACTTCCTTCTCCCTTTTCTTATTAGTTAGGTAGTCTGGGTGACAATCTTGGAAATGCTGAAACGTGCTGGTAAGATTTTGGGGACATTCATCCTTTGAGACACCTATCTGCCATAAACACACAGGGCACAGCTGCTTTTCCATGATACAGCTGAGCGCCCCTTTGGTCCTCCTAGAAAATGTGTGTACCAAGGAAGGTTAGAGTGAGAAACAGTAACTCGTAAGGTTTACATAAGCTTTTTCAGGAGACCTCTAGCAATGACAACCGACTTCTCTCTCTTCCTTCACTCAAATTTAGTGTAGAAGTCCTCTCTGTACAGTTCCCTCCATTTCAAAGAGAATTAGATACTCAGCTCTGGCCTGAAGGCAGGTATCATGCACTTTTCTGCTTGAGCTCCCATTCTTGTTTCATTGCTCATCTGAAAACCCATCTTTCCTTGCTTGTCTTTATCTCTTGATTTCTGGTATTATTTGCTGCATCATTTATCACTGGAGGTTTTTTCACATTTCACTAAAAACAGCTGATAAATAGTATGACACAATAATACGTAAAAATTTAGAAAACTTAAATGGTAATAAAATTACTCACTGTAGAAGTGCCCCCAAATTTGCATAGCAAGCATCATTCCCTTAAGCCACAGACCTACTTATTTTGTTCTGACTAGCAACAACTCTTGGGTATGTGGATTCAATGTAAATTCCCTTAGAATTTTCCTTAGCATTCCTTTAGCATGGGAAAATAATATATTTCTTTATTTTGCTTCAGTATTCAGTTATTCAGTAGCTACTGTAAGCTGCAGCGATTTCATCTTGAGATATCTGATGCATCTGTAAATCCCTTGCTAGTAGTATAATGAAATTTCTGGAGAAAATTTTAAATTAGGCTTTAAGACTTGGACCTAGGCAAATTATTAATTAGTGGACAAGTATGCACTTTCATATACAATAACCATCTTGCATCTTGGCTATATACAGTTTGATTTCCTGCTTTTTAGGTCTGTTTCATGATAGAAGATTCTCAAGTCTTCAACTTCTATGTTCAGGCTCAGCAATGTGCACTATGGATGAAAAAATTCCCCACTGAAGGAATCATATCCCATATTATTTTTCATTCTCTAACTCTGTTATGCTATCCTCTGTGAGGTATATTTTCTACAAATTCCAATCATGGAATTCATGAGGTAACAAATCTCCTGTTACTTTTACAACATCATAGCTCCATGTTTAGCCCAGCTGGTTAGAGCGTGGTGCTGCTAATGCCAAGGTTGCGGGTTCAGTCCCCGTATGGGCTATGCAGAGGGTTGGACTAGATAATCTGCAGAGGTCCCTTCCAGCCTTACCATTCTGTGATATTATGGTTTCTCCATAATTGACTTTGAAATCTTATCTGAAAATACATTACCCTTTGCAGATCTAGGAACAAGGCACTGGGCAAAATACAGGCTGAGATTTCTTTCAAATCCAGTACTGCATAAATTTGACTTTGCAATGCATCCTGCTGGGCACTATGTTTATTCTTCTTCTGGCATTGTTTTCCAGGAAGAGCAATTAATTTGAACAAAGCCAATCTACAGAAGAGCAGATTGATTATGGAACTATTTTCTTTGATCCCCTGACAGAAGTCAATGCAGGCTAAATGCTGTTCAGATTACACTAACTACGCCCACACCTTTACAGATGCTCAGGGACACTCCTATCCATTCTGTTTCTTGTGAACACCCTCCATTTCTAATGATAAGGAGATGGGATGACTTCAGGATACTCAAGTATCCATCAAGTAGGATAGAGCACCACAGTCAGATGAGCCAATTTTCCATCAGCTAGGAGAAACATGGACATGACAAAGCCTAAAAGAAAGATATTTTTTCTCGTAGTTATGACCTTAAACTCATGAGAAGAGGTAAAGACAAGAGGACATATATAAGGTTATACTCTCTTAATGACCTAACTTTCCTTTTTCTCATTTTAAATTGTGGTGAACAAAACAGGGTATGTTCTCATCTCTCTAGCTTCAGCACACCAGCAAAATCCAGCAGCCTGGTCTATGCGCAATTTTAACTGTTTTAACCTTGATAGCTTCCTATTTTTGTTAATAACAAAGCTCAATTTTCTCCTTTAAAGGGTTTACTGTTAATTCTCAATAGAAATTCAGAAGATATTCTGTGCTAATCCTGGAGTGTCTCATGTCTACTCTCCTGGACGGGACTATCTTCTTCAAGTCTGTAGATGAGATCTCCACATAACAAACACCTAAACCAGAGATGTCCCTTCTGTACTCTGTTATTTTTCCTACAAACATTGGTGGTAGTTCATTTTGCTTTATCTTCCACAGAGATATTGTATCATTATTATTAGTAAAGCATTTACTGAAATCACTGAGGGTAATCTGATTTTCAGCAGCTGAGGATTTAGCCCATCCGTTCTCATAAATTGCACTGTTGATATACTTTGAAAGCTATAATCTTGTTAATCTGCTGAAAAGTGGATGAAAAAGGCTTCAATTTTCCAAAAAATAAAAGGTCTTACTTCTTCATCAGTGATGTGATTCCTGGCTTATATCAACATCAATGAGAAGAGAGCACAGTCTGCAAATATTCTTTAAAATCAAAAATATGCATCATAAGGCTATATTCTGCAGCGTCTGTGTTCTCGTTTTTTGAATTTTTTTTCCTCTAAGTATAGCCTTCATGAAAGTCTAAGAATAGTCAATACACAACTTAGAGTAATGGTTCCTGAACACAGAATAACAGCATAACTCAGGTTGGAAGGG
Source organism: Rhea pennata (assembly GCF_028389875.1). Classification (NCBI taxonomy): domain Eukaryota; kingdom Metazoa; phylum Chordata; class Aves; order Rheiformes; family Rheidae; genus Rhea; species Rhea pennata. The sequence continues at coordinate 5,890,053 of NC_084666.1, forward strand.
ACCTTAGCAGGTCATCTAGTTCAAGCTCCTGCTCAAAGCAGGGTCAGCTCTTGGATCAGCAGTCCTTGGCTGACTTTAACATTTTTACAGACCACTATGCATGCCAACAAACGAATTTAATTTGAAAATATCAGAAAAGTGACATGTATTTCCTACTAATAAGGAACCTCGCTGAGAGCTCTTACTGTGGTCTTCTGGAGCACTACTCATCCATGGACTGAAAAATAACTCAAGGAATAGCATTCTCATTCATTTCCTTCCAGATGCTATTTCAGTTAGTGTCTGCACTTTGACAAGCTTTTAAGCGGATGTTCACAGGTGAAAACTGCATATATGTTTTACAAACAGAAACTAACAGCAGCTTCTGTTGCTGGGTACTATGTAGAGCAGCCATCAGATACTCTGCACCGAGATCTTTATGCTCACTTACACTAAGATCAAGCATCTCTAATTACTTTGTGCTGACCTTAGTTTTGTGGGATCTTGCAGGATGAACTCAACCAAGAATTCTAACAGCAAATTTGCAGCCCTTCATACTCCACTCAGAAAGCTTTCTGGATGGTTACATGTATAATCTGATCTTCTTTCTTTCCACAGAGCATTGTATATTCTAGTTTGACCCATACAGTTACATATTAGGTTCTTCACAACTGTGTCCAAGTGCCTTCTAATGCTGCATTAAATAATGTAATTATCAGGTTGGTTCTCTCATTCTCTCCCCAAGGTGAAAATTGTCGGCACTAGAGTATTTTGGTTTGGATCTTCTATGTGGAAAGAAGTGCACTTGTCATTTGAAGCAGGTCTGCAACGGTCCATAATTCTTCATAGAGTTTATTACAGATTCTTGTCCAGCTATTGAGTGAGCTCAGTAAAGACAATGGTCTGTAATCAAAAATAATTAATAGAAAACTCTTCAGGCAATCCTAATATTTACAAAAAATGTTGCAAGAAGTCCATAGCCACCTCAAAACCTTAAGAGTTTTGTTGTGATGTACAGATTAGCCCCCCAGAGTAAAAGTGGATATGGAACAGAGGTAGTCTCAGATTTCTCCATTAATTGCTAGTAGCAGTGGGACTGTGATACAACTCTGGTTTCTGAATCCAGTGCTGTACATATGATTCAGATTTTTGCTATAGATGAATCATTCAATATAGTCAGTGAGAAAAGAATTAGCAATTATTTTAGAAAAAGAAGAATGTGGCATCTCTATACTACTATTATTTTAAAGACTATTTTCACACCCTGTTCTTTTTTTTTTTTTTTTTTTAACAAAACAGGGCTGTAAATCTAGCAACCTAATCTGAAGAAAAAGATTTCAACTGTTTTTGTTTTCTCATCAGTAAATGAACTGAGAACATATAATTTTAACACTACATTTTTCAGCATCATCATATAATACTGAAAATCAATGTGGAATGAACATGAAAAATTACTATCAAAAGTTAAGACTAAAGATAAATAGCCATATCTTCATGGGGGGAAAAAAAGGAAAAGAATGTAGGTAACCATCTTTATAGATACTTAAAGGAAAAACACTACAGAAGTTATTTAGGAATATATTTTTGCTGTCTTGTTTTGTCAGTAAAATGACAAGTTTTCCCCTCACATTTCCTGCAGTGATTATATTACCTGGTCTTAAGTATCGTGACTAATGTCTGAGCCAGTCATGTAGTTAATTTAAAAACCAACAGATTGTACAAAGTTTATTAAGTAAAAATAAAGATTTAACATAGCAATGCAGAAGAGTGCTAAGACTTACTGTCTGTAAGTCATGCTGAAATCTACAAGATTTTATGTTCTGTTTGTCTCCCCAGAATTTTTTCTCTCTCCAGTCCCTCCTTTTTTCTCATAAATAAGTACTACTGATAAAAAAAAAATAAACGTTTTTTGAAAGGGAAAGAAAAAGGAAAAATAGATTAATGGTTACAGATCATGAATATAGACATCCAGTTCAATCTAATGCAGCTGCAAAGCTTCTCCTCCTAATGTTTTCTGCTACACATATGTTTGATGTGTAAATGTATTAATAGACTAGGAAATCAAAATTAGAAATCACGGAATCACAGAATGGTTGAAGTTGGAAGGGACCTCTGGAGACCATCTAGTCCAGCCTTCCTGCTCAAGCAGGGTCACCTAGAGCATGTTAGACAGCATCGCGTCCAGGCAGGTTTTGAGTATCTCCAGAGAAGGAGACTCCACAAACCCTCTGGGCAACCTGGTCCAGTGCTCTGTCACTCTCACAGTAAAGAATTTCTTCCTTATGTTCAGATGGAACTCCCTGTGTTTCAGTTTGTGCTCACTGCCTCTTGTCCTGTCTCTTGGGACAACTGAAAAGAGTCTGGTCCCATCCTCTTGACGCCTGCCCTTAACATATTTGTAGACATGACAGTATCCCCCTTCAGTCTTCTGTGGGTTAAACAGGTGCAACTCTCGCAGCTGTTCCTCACAGGGCAGGTGCTCCAGACCTCTGATCATCTTTGTAGCCCTATGCTGGACTCTCTCCAGTAGCTCCATGTCTCTCTTGTACTGGGGAGCCTAGAATTGTACACAGTACTCCAGATGAGGCCTCACCAGGGCTGAGTAGAGCAGCAGGATTATCTCCCTCCACCAAATGGCAACACTCTTCCTGATGCACCCCAGGAAACCATTGGCCTTCTTGGCCACAAGGGCACATTGCTGGCTCATGGTCAGCTTGTCATCCACCAGCACTCCCAGGTCCTTCTCTGCAGAGCTGCTCTCCAGCAGGTCAGCCCAAACCTGTACTGATGCATGGGATTATTCTTCCCCAGGTGCAGGACCCTGGACTTACCTTTGTTGAACTTCATGAGGTTCCTCTCCGCCCAACTCTCCAGCCTGTCCAGATCTCTTGAATGGCAGCACAGCTTTCTGATGTATCAGCCACTCCTCTCGGTTTTGTATGTCATTGGCAAACTTGAATCCCTTGGCACTGAAGACTCTTTAATTTGTATTACTCTTTGCATCACAACATGGTGTGACCCAGAGATTTAGGAAACGTGGTTCTAGACATGATCTTACCACTAAGATATGGATGAGTGTGATCAAAAAGATTTCCCTTTCCCATGCCAATTTTATCTTCTTCCTCTTCCTGTGTTTTATAAATTCATCTAAAGTATTTTTCCATTTAACAGTGCTTATTTTAAAGCACATATGAGAATGAATACAAATATCTGAGTGATCCTTCCCATTTCATCCAGAGTCCTATAAATCTTTTGTTCAATTTGGCATGATCCCTTCATTGCATCAGCAGCCTTCATCTTGCACTCCAGTAAGATGATATCAAATAGAATAGATCACACAATTTTCTTAACACAGAGACATTTGTGTCACATACATACACACATATGCAGAAACATGCAAATGTTTTTAAAATAGTATTCAGTGTTTTCCTCATCATGTCCTAAAGTCAGAATTCAACTGAAGAAGCATTATCATTTTCCCTTCGCTTTCACACTGCTTCCCTGTATGATGTGTGTAAATTTTATCTCCATATTCTTGCACAAAATTACTCTAGCTCTACCTACCAGAATTTCTCTGTAGTTCAACACTGCACAGAAAGTGCCTATGTTGGGACAATACTTGTTTTGTGGATTTTGACTACGAATAAAATCTAATCAAATACTAACGGTTTAAATTTGAACACTAAGTATATTGATCTGGCTCCTACTAGTGCAATGGAAAGGGACCCAGATAAAAACTAAATCTAGATAATACTGCAGGAATACACTACAACATACTGCATCATTTGGAAATATTTAGAGCAAAAGGAATATCACAACAATTAGATTTCATTGTGGGCTAAGTTCAGTTTCATTAAGGGCTGAGCCAAAACACCTTGCTTATGATGAGAGTTAAAAGGACACAAAGGGACTACTACCTTCCAGAAACAGTCAGCTATTATTTAACACATACTACCACTTGTAAATCCCTGAAGAAGACAGGTTTCTGTTGAGGTAGGCATTATCCAAATACATGAAGAGGCAGATTCCATACCTCCTACACACGGCTAAATTTCAACATAAATTGCAGTGAAAAAATAGGATAAAGGATATAGAAGAAACTGTTAACAATAATGGGAACACAAAGTTATTCTGAGATGCATTATAAATTGGATGTATGCTTCTTTGAGCAAAACAGAACTTTTCTAAAATGCTGCTGTAAACACAATCCTCCTCTTATTGTCACATATGTTTTCTAAGCTATATACTATAATACTCAGCATCATAAACATTTTTATTGCTTGAAGTCCTGTGGAAATCTATGATACCAAAGCTTACTTTATTGCACTTGAACTTTGTGTATTATGGAATTGCTGCTTGTATTGCTCATAAAACAGTGTTCTGGTCACAGAATATATACCAATAGCCATTTTATTCTTAGTCTGCTGTATCTTCTTATGCAGCATGATGCAGTATTACCACAATTTATCCTTACTGTGCAAAATGCTATTAAAATCAATAATGCAAGTACTTCACTCACACAAATTGGGGTTTGTATCATAAAGATAGTCTGCAAAAGCCTTCTCCATATTACTCAGTAAGTTGTCTCCTTTATGAAATATACATGTGACCAAAATGCTGGTTTAATGTTTTATGCATCTTGTATCTTTTTTCACAGAAAACAAAGAGTATTGATGCAAATGAGCAAGCCTCTTGGCTAGTTATTAAAAGCTGAAAATTCAGAATATCTGTAAGACTAAACAGGAAACTGACATATAGAAGTATCCTGACAGGCTTTTTACAGCATGGACAGATCTAATCTGTGGTGTAAATGTTATAATCAAAGAATCTTCTTTGCAAAGCCATGAAAAGCAGCCAGTGGAGACTAACTTGGATGACTCAGAAGAGCAGACCCAGACAGAAATTAGGCTGAGAAAGATTCTGAAAAATCATCCAGGTCACTTACTCACACACATACTTCTCCAAAACTGGACATATTTATGCTATAACTGAGAAGATTTTCTAGTCTATGCTTATAAATCACTGTTCATGAAGATATTGTCTGGAAATCTCTTCCAAAGTTTCACTACCCTTACAGTAATAGAAGTTTTTCTTAACATTCATATTAATTAATCCCCTTTTACAACATGGTCTTAGCACAAATGTCTGAAAATTTGATCATGTTAATTTTCAAAAGGGAGAGATATGTATTTCTGTTTTGGAAAACAAGAGTAACAGTGAGAACATGAGTCTTAGAAGATGAACTAATAGTAGCACCGTTTTGAAGGAACTAAGTGAAACGTGTGTACCAAAGACTCAACAGATTTAGGCTGCTGACAACAAATAAATTAGAAGTATTTGTAGACTAAAATAGCTCTGGAGAAGGAAAGGAAACAAGGAACGAAGTGATCTTTGGATGTGATTTTCCCTTTTCCCTCATCTTTCCTCCAAACTGAGATTTTGCTCTCCAGAGCAGTGCTGTGAATACATCCACCAATATGAATTCACAGAGACAGTTTACACAGCTTCCTAGCAACCTCTTGGCTCTCACTCCTTCTTTCAAATATTTCAATCTTTTGAACAGAATGTGGGAAGCAGAGAATTAGGGAACCTACCTGCTAAGTGCAGATGGCAAAGGGAGCCAAATGAAGACATTTGCAGTGCTTAGCAACACATTTTCTTCTTCCTCCAAACCACAGAAGTTGGCTTCACATCCTTGAGCACCATCTACTGGCTTTTCATCTGCTGACTATTTACAACTAAACAACTAGAGATTGTATCAGTCCCATCAGCACATAACAGGAGCTCAGGATACTGAATAACAGACAGCTTGAGACCAACCCATAAGTTGGACTCTGTTTCTACAAAGTGTTTGTCAAACAATTTTGAATAATTAACAAATTCATAATAATCAAAGTCGGTTTCTGGACAATTTTCAAAGAGATAATAAGGCTTAACTCAGCCAGTAAATTGTTTGCTGTGAACAGTTCAACCAGCTGTATGCTGTGTAGTGCAGATTCTGTCATTTCTGTGTCTTCAGCTCAAGTGACAGTTGTTATGTTAAAATGATGAAATAAAGCCTAAATACCTAAAAATAATAATTAAGCTCTAGCGAGCAGTAAACAAGTATAATAAAGTTATCAGCAAATAGTTAGTTTATAGTGCTGTAAAAAAAAGTGTTGTGTATTTTTTGATCTTCTTTTTCATAATTTGTTTTCATTGGATGATTTCCAGATTCTCTGTATTCTTCTTCTAGATAATCACTGACAAGCTACAGATCACGTCTTCTTTTTACTGTGGCTGTTCTTCAGATCCCACAAGTAAAGGATCATACAGAAACTGCACAGGTGAAGACCCACAGTATAAACACACAAAATGAAGCAATTCAGAGTTCTGAGCTTTTTATGTCTAAACACTCTCTTCTCATCAAGGCCATGATCCTGTAAGTTTTCCCATATGTCTGGTCTTCCATTTCCATGTATGGCCTTGTTGACTTCAGTGCAGAGGCCCTGGCAGCTATGGAGCAAGATTTCTAAGAGACATAAGAAGGCAAGATAGAAATAGAATCTTTGAATTTTGTCTGTTATTGACACTTCTCTGTTGTTAGTCTACAGCCTAGATTGAGGCGCAAATATTGCATTCTCTCTTCTGCAAAACACATAATGTTATCCTTAACCTCCTATTAATTTCTAAGGCTTACATTTGTTTCCAAATCAAACATCTGGCAGGGGAGAAAAAGACCACAAAACACTTTTACTGGTCATTTTTATAATTCAGGAGAGGCAAACTGTAATAACATATATGAATAAAGTTCAGCAGTCTATCCATTTCAAAAGGCTATTTTGGCAGGTTGGCTTATGAAATTTGCACAAAATAGATTATTTTTATTTTCATAAGGCCATATTCAGTTGGATGATTTGTCAAACTATCTGTGCAGAGTAGAGAAACATTGAATTAATTTTTCCTTGACTAAAATTATGTACACAGGCATAATGCAATGTTGTGAGTTTAACTGTTTGTCAATACTCAAGTGTTCAACTATTCAACACTGAATGAATCAGAATTGATATATATATACACTTACATATGTTGAAATCTCAAGTTTTTACCCCATTTAATATGAAGAAAAATGAGGAGAGAAAAGCAGAAAATCTTTCTGGGACACCTTTTTTTTTAAGCAATGTCTTAAAAAAGAGTTTTCTAAAGTGTATACAAATTCCTTGCTAATTCTGATGGGTCTTAGCCTTTGAAAGAGCTGATTAATTTAATGTTTCATTACATGATTTAGCACAACATGGTCTCATTTGGTTCAGATGGTTTCACCTCATAAACTTGACAGTGGGGCACCAAGAGAAGCTGAACTCCCTCTCCTCCACATAAAAAAAAGAATCCCCAGTGACAGGGTATCTCAGCTAATAAGAGCCAATAGAAGTCTCTACACACTGCACTATTTCAACTTCATAAGCTTGAAAATTCAATTAGAATCAGCACTCATGGTAAATTGTTCTTACTGTCATGGGTAGGACTTGTGTGAGATGTTTTAATTAAGCAGCAAATGAAGCCTGATATAACCTTTGACTCAGCTGTGCAGTAAGATGCAATGAGGTGGCTGCCATCACTGGTAATGTGTTTTGACTTCCTCCCACTGCCCCTTGCATCAAATCATCTCCTTCATATGGCTTGTATGCTGAAAATCTGAACAAACACCAGGAATGCCGAAAGTGGGAGTACTGATTTCATCACAGAAGATTTAGCAAAGTATTCTGAAATATTGAAATTGCAAAGACTCTCCAGTGTTAATGGCAATTAATGCCAACTTTAGTTAAAGCTGGTTAAAAGTTTCCAGTTGTGAAATGACTGTTAGGGAGAGAAGAACCATAAGAGCATTATCGGGGGCAGCTTAGTGTAAGGAAGCCATGCAGCCTCAAAGCCTTCCCATCGTTTCACATTACCAACAGCCACGACGATCACTTTTCAGATGACTCAGTCAACTTTGTTTTACATCACTTGGCAGCTGCAACCTGAACACATAGATCTGCAAGCTTACCCCAGAGGGATATATCACTAGCCTGTTTTGTTGGAGAATATGAGGAATATATCAAGTAAGTTGTTTTTAAAGGTCACAGAGGAATTTGCAGAGGTAAGAGACTTTCACTTCTCCCCATCCCCTAAGCAAAAGGAAAATTACTCCTGCACTTAACAAGATTAAAAATATGAGCTGCAGAAACACAAACAAAATTGTTTTCCATCAGTCTTTTTTTCTAGAAACAATAACCAATTGATTAGACATGGATTCCATCAATCCCCAAAAATTCACTGTTCACTAGGAAATATGGTTAAAATTATTAAAAGTTAGGACGTTCAAATTGCATCGACAATTCTTCTTCCCAGAACCGCATTCATGCAAAGTACTTTTTTCCTTTAGGAAACAATCCATAGCATAGAAGACTGAGGTAAATCTATTACTTTTTCCAGAAAGTTTTTCCCACTATTTACCGTCCACTCATAAAAAATTCCCAAACCATCAGTCCATATTATGAGGACAGTATTTCCTATTTCAACAGTGTTTTCTCTCTTTCTTACTGTAGCTTATTTGAGTGATCCTTGCTAAGCACTTGCCAATTTCTTGCTCATTTTTGCCTCTCCAATAAGCAAAATCTAGCATAAATTGATGTTAGTGGTTGAGTCATTCATAATGACCACTGAAAAATGACTGCTTTAAGCTAAACAGAAGGATCGTTGTTTTATTTTTTCTCTGAAATTATTTTGAAAAAGGTCAAGGACAACAGTTCAAAACATTTCAGTTCAAAAGCTGATGTATAAAATGATTTTTTGTATGACTCTATCTACAGCAATTTCAAAAAATAGTAATACTTTCTTCTAGACACCAGAATAGGATACATATGAGTATTTTCAAGGAATAGTGCTATGAAAGACAAAATCAAACTTCTCTAATTGGAATAAAGAACACTACAAAGCACATACCAGGAAGAAGGAATTCAGTAAGAATAAAGGGACTGGAAAACTTCTGCTGTCTCACTGAAAATATATTTTTTCTGTGTAGGACTAAAATTACCATTTTTCTTTTCTCCCCATCCACTTTAGTTGGATGAATCCACCCATAAAAGCCACAACAAAGACAATGATACAATTATAGCAGCCATGGCAGAAATCCATAACAAGGTCTAGCGTCTGACCCAAAGAGGACGGATACCCAACTGTAGATGCATGTAGAACAGATACTGGCATCTGAGCCAGTACCTCCCTCAGGTTGTCTTTACAGTCAACGATGCCATTCTTCTGACTTGTTTGAGACATTACGTATCTAGGAAAAGATGAATTATCCATGAGTTTCTCTCAATAACTATAAAGACAGTTGAAAGTAAATAGCTACGCTGTAGATAGTTAAATTTGGTTAAATAAATTCCACCCAAAGGGCCGATCATATATATGAACAAAAAAGGAAGAGCAAACAAAATCACAGGATGTACATGTTAGTGTTAGTCCATGGAGTATGATCTGGGTCTTCCAAACCAAAGTCTGAGCCACCATACTATTGTTTATATTTCTGCCCTTGGGAATCAATTCTCTTTTGTGTAATACCTGCACAGGCGTGCTTCTCTAACCAATGGTGCTCACATGCTACTTGGGAGATACTGTAGATTTTTGTCTCCCTCTGTGTCCACTCAAATCAGGCTCTCTTACTACATGGAGAATGTTTTTTGAAGCCATTTTTTCTGTACTAAACATAGAGGGAGTAATAATTCACCATTCAGTTTGCCTGTTTCACTTCAAGGCCACGAAGAGATTGGGGGTGTGGGTGGAAGGGGAGGAGGAGGAAGAGAGGAGACAAGGAACTACTGGCCCACACCACCTCTTCTGTATCCATCAGTAATAGCCCATTTGCAGAAAAGGGTTAACATTTGGGGAAAGTTCAAAGGAAGGTAAACCAGGAAAACAGGAAGGGCCAGGAGATGAAAGTAAAATGCTTTTCACACAAAAGCAGACTATTACTCAACTTCCATTAGTGCCTTTGTATCATTTTATTCTTTTCCATTCTTCACAAGCGTCTTGGCTAAAATAGCAGGCTTTGACAGCTGTAATAATAAAGCCTACCTTCACAATGGGGAAAGAAAAACTAACAAGAAAAAAATTTGATACTCTTGAAAAGTATGTAGTCGAAATTCATACCACAGATTTAACATACAAAAAAGAAGGTTCATTCTTTTGTGATCAGTATTTTCTGCATCTATGAAAAGTTTACACCACTTTCCTTTGGATTCTAAAGAGGCTGCTTTTCAGCCTCTAGACTGTCACGAACGTAACGCTATGCAGAGAACAGGGGTCAGATTCTGGCCCTGATATGCTTGCCACACGTCAGAATCTGAGGGCAAGGCTTGCCTTTATCAGTTTTGCTTCTCTTCACAGAACTGTGTTATCTGAGAAGAATAAATGAACAGAGCTTAAAGAATGCACAGTGGATGCATGTGCTGTGCTTACTGCTTACGACACAGAGCATAAATATCTGTTAGCTTCTGCTCCCCACCGTTACTTTGCTGTATTCTTGTACTGTATCTCCTCTACATGAAATGCAACCTCTTCAAGGTAGCTTTCTCCATTTCATTACGTAAGCATGAAGGGCTCACTTAAGGCTGTTGTGTTTCCATATATTATTATATTGAGTTCAACACTGTAACACTGTGACTCAAGTAACTAGGCAACTACATTTAGGCATGTAAAGGCTAGTCTAGGCAAGTTGTCTGTGATATTTTGTAGTCAGTGAAGAGAGAAGCATCTCTAGAGCCAATTCATCCCCCAGATTGGGGCCAGGTTCAGCTTCACACACTTAGGCATCTAATGCCTATCTGAAGATACCTGCACAAGGCTGGGAGACACAACGCAAGTAATAAAAGGGACCCATGCACTCCTGAGTGGCAACTGGAGGGCAGCCAGAATACAGTGACATCCTGTATGTGTTAGAAACTGTCACTGCAGCTTTAAAAATTTCTTGGGAAGGTAAGAAGTGATAGCAGTGCTCTTTGCTCAAAACTACGGGTATTCAATGGCTAGTTCTTACAGGATCAGCTTTTCAGACTCCTCTAAGAGGCAAATGGTCACAAACCAACATTCTTTCCCTTTCAAACATGCTCTCCAGATAAACATTGGACCTAGTATAAGAACTGAGTAAGTACAATACCAAACTTCAATGCTCCATTTCAAGCAGTGTTTGTAAGGTCTATGTAAACAGCTTGGGGATATAATATTTTGTTTTTCTTCCAATTTTACTGATAAAGTTCCCTTCTCTAAACTTCAGTTATCTGAAACAAAGCAATGACTGTAACATTTAACCTTCAAACCAAAAATTAATCACTCTACAAAATGACTCAGGTCTATCATAATGTCAGAAAAAAGTTCAATATTACTGTGAATTCACTAGAAATACAAATCGAATTAAAAATAGAGGCATTCTTCCCAGGTCAAGTTAGTCAAAAATTTTAGAGTGAAGACTCTTTCACTGGTATTTTTCATACAAAATGACTTGACTAGGCTCTGTTCTCCTTGATGTATGATGATCTCCTTCTTCATGGCTTAGTTATTTCTGTCACTCGTAGAAGTCTCTGGCCACAAGCATCAGCTACTGAGCCAATGTCTGAAGTCTATGATGGGAAACAAAGTCTGGTTTGTAGCTGGGGTCATTCAAGAGAATGAAAGCAGATAGGGCTGCAAACTACAGTGTAGGGACACTATGAATTTAATGTCAAACCACAGTAAAAATTTTAGACCCTTCTGAACAATAACTCCTTCAAATTTTTAATTTCATCAGACTAATATTTTTATCTTTTTTTCTCCCATTCATAAGAAAATTGCTACTGGATTTTCCATTTTTTCATTTTAGTGTGGAAATGCCATTTTTTCAATCACAGCAAAAGAAAATATCTGTATCATAAACGGATAGGAGGGGAGGAACGTGTGGAAAAAATCAGTCAAATTCACATGACCAAAGTTGGTAGGACTAGGTCTATAAAACTGAAATAATAGAGTTCTTTTATGGCAAATACAGCTTATGAAACAAAAAACACTTCTTATCTTGGACTTAGACTTGATGAAAGATTTATACTCAGCTTGCTTCCTGACTTTTTTATATATAGTCCTAAATGATATATAGCAATACATACAGAATAGGCAATCAGTGAAGGAAGTTATTTGTATAAATCACATAAGGTGAGATTTGCATTTGCTCATTAGGGACTGCTGGAGATATATGTTTGCAGTAATGCTAACATATTAAGCTAAAATGAAAATAGGAAAAAAACTGAGAGGCTCTTTACAAAGTGATTATATCTTTGTAGTTCACAACCATTAACAGTGTTCATATAGTAAGAAAGTCTCTAATTCATACTACACTATCTTCCTCCACAGAATGGCATACTGTGGATGTGGAAAGTCACCTCTGGCAGTAGAACTTACTGTAGTTAGGCTAGCTGGTGACTGTCTGTATTAATTTATGGCTTAATTGAGGCACGCGGATAGTTGAAGTTTAGTGGGAGAAGCCTTTGACACATCTATTTAAAATCATTTTCCATCTTAATGTTTCCTTCAAAATACATGTTCTTTCTTCATTAAAAGTAGGAAAGGTGCTTGAATCTTAACTGCACTGTTTCAGTTCAAGATACAAAAGAAATTCTCTTCAGTTAGTTACAAAAAAATGTAGAATATATTGTCACACAATTCTTCTTACATATAAAATTAAAGTCCATCTTTTGGAAAGGTATTTAATCTTATGTTGAAGCGTACGAGCACAACATTTGGGCACTTTTTTCCTCTCCAAGAAAGCTGTTTCCATGTTAAATTACTCTCAATTCTAGGAAATTTTATCTTATTTCAAAGCTGAATTTGTCTTACTTCATCTGTCCCTTCACTACATCTCTTTTTGCAACAGCAAAAAGTCTTCAACTATCAAATTTCTTTACCACATGTCAGTACTTATACCTTGGCTTTTCCACTAGGAAAGCAATTTGGGGTACAATTTATATTCATAAAGATTCTGATTTTCCATGCTGGGTTTAGGAAGGCTTGTGAGTTATCACTGAATGATTGCACTTCCTCATGCCTTTGAACATTATCAAACTGATAGAGAAGTTATACTAACACCATGTGAACACTAAACAGCTTGCACTCATTTAAAAGCTAGGAAGATACTGAGGTGAAGCCATTTTCCTCGTACAAATGCTTTTTGTTCTAGTACACTCACTGTGGCCTGCAGCTGAACCAGTCCTACCCCTGCATATTAGCGGACCATACGCCAGGACTGGGCTGGCAGTGTAGAATTCTAATATCAAGGCCATGTCTGTAGTTATCAACCAAACATACAACAGGGAAAAATTCTTCTCTCTACAAAATAACATCAGAGTGATTTTTCTGGTCAGTGCTAGATTATATATTCACAACAACTTCCTTGATCTTAGGAACTATGGATAAATGGAAAAGCGCTTAGTTAAAATACAATCATTAAAGCTGGCTCTACTCTTCTGACTTTAACCTTTCATTATAGTAGGCTTCATGTCTTTAGGTTAGAAAACAGTGAACCAACAACAAAATTCAAATCTCCACAAAGTACCATCAATGCAGCTATACAGACGACACAAAACTGATTTATTCCTGCAGAACATGTGGTTCATTTCTACAATGTTTTGCCATATAACACTTCCCTACTGCAGTCTCAAAAAATCCCTAATAACCTGTCATTTATGATCCCTTTTTTGAAAGCATTAAAATGAGACAAATGGGACACTGAGTGTGACAGACCCAAAGGCGATCCAGCAGGTTCTAAGCTATTTGCTGGTATATAGATGTAAATCTAAGAAAACAGTATGATGGAAGCTGTATAAATTGGCCTCACGTAGTAAAAGTTAGGAAAGAACTTTAAAGAAATGGCATTATTCCAAAGTCAATCATGGCTACAGTAAATTATTTGCTGGTTGACACCTCTAAAAATCAGGCCACATCTTTAGGCCACAGTAATAAGCAAAAAAAAACTCTTTATCCATAATCACAAGCACATAATGCAATAGGTACACAAATAACCATCCAACAGAGATGACAAACTATACATGAAATCTGCACACGATCTATGATTATATGGCTATTAAGTACAGAAAGAAACAAACATTAATAATCAAAAATATGCATCATACATTGAAGATCATGAAGAGATACCCACCCTAGTGGAAAAATTCCACCTACCTTATCTGTGTTCAGATGCTAATTTTCAAAGAAGGTTTGAGGAACTCTGAGGATAATTGTGTCTTCATAAAAAAACTGTAGGGGCAAAAACACATCTTCATCAGGGAACATTCATTTATTATCTTATTACCAGCCCAAAATTATCACAATGTATACCAGATACTACTAAAGCAACTTATTTTAATCTAAGTATGTGTATGTATTCCTAACACAAACTTGACATAATCTGTATGACTGATGTTTGTACATATACTTGTGAGTTTATATACTTTTCTCTTCATATAGCTATACATATCCACTACTTATCTATCATCAAACCTGATTTCTGACTTCTGCTTGTAAAAAGGGCTGGTTTAGTATTCCCTGATGATTCTTCATACTAGTCACCTTTCTTGATTATCTTACTTTCTATTAGTATGACTGATGCCTATATCCAGTTATACGATTTATGATTTTCACTCATGCTTTACTAAGGTGGTATCTATATGCTAGCATTACTTCTAGTATTATGTGTTTTCACTCTGGTTTTAGAGCTTGTGGTAACCATTACCTTGAGAATCTCTGCACCACCTTTTATCCTTTAGGCCACTTATGAAATGGGTCATTGCATGGTGCAGATTGAATGCGAGCTATGTAGATCTCAGCACAGGAACTATTGTGTGATCTACTGAGCCCTGCTCTATTAATTAGTCCACAACAGTACCAGCATTCTCTGTCACTGTAGATATTAACACTGTCCACATAATGATAGCAAATAAATGTGACTGGCTTAACCAGTGCTAAAGTTTTATCTGCTCAGCCACTTTAAGAAGGGAGCCTTTCTGTGCATTCAAATTGATTATAATAAATTGGTTTGTTTTCATTTTCAGAGGTAGTGCTCAAGTCAGCAAGTACATTTTTGCCAAAGGCTTCCCATTTGTTAGGCCTTTGGTGACCTTTATGTTTTCAGATTAAGTCTCCTTGTAGCTCTTTCCAAGCCTGCGATGGCATTCAGCTTAAATAAAGCAAAACCATTTGCAAAATACCAGTTTCCATCTCACAAGCTTCTCTGCCATCCAACATGACAAGTTAACTGATCTGGCAGTTTCAATTCTCATAAAAGTGAAGATTTATGTGGACGATCTGAGGTCCTTATGGCCTGTAGGTTACTAATGGCTGGCAGAAAGAGACATTTTCTTGAAATGTAACAAAATGTATGCTTTGTTTTGGACCCCAGATATAGCCTCCTTTAAATGACAAGAACAAATTACTTCATTTATAAAGGTTGCAGGAGCTAAGACAGTTGGAAATGACAGTTTCAAAGGTTTGAAGAGTTAACTGCATGGTTCTTTCACAAAGTACGAAGTTATCTGTGATATGGGTGATAGAACTCCACTCAGGTATATGTGCTGTACTTCCATAATACACGCAGTAGTTGCTAATAGAGAAAGTAACAGATCCACTTCTAGCAGCTTTTTTAAATTTTTTTTTACTTCCTTAATCATTCTGGAGGATTCATCCAACCTAATTTAGGGTAGTAAGCTGGAATGCTTTAGTCCAGAACATGTTCTCGTTTGTCTAGTTTTATTGGGCATAAATCTCAGGGTTTTGGAAGCAGCGGGTGCAGACATGACCTGCATGGGAGAAGAGCTCTGGGCTGGTCACAGCTGCTTCCAGACAGCTCTGAAACTGATGATCCCATACATGCCAAAACTTCAGCCAGTCAGAGAAGCCCATGTAGTGCCACTGCTTAAACATATTTAAAAAAAGAGCAGTAGCTACTTGAAGGAAGAGAAACAGAGAAGACAGGTGCAGGGAAATGGTGAAGACATGTGAAATAAGACATTGCTGCATACACGGCTGGAGATGCACTCCTGAAAGGAGGTTAGAGGAGGCCTGAAGGGATTGTGGCCCTTGGGTGGTCCACATGGAAACCGAGACACCTATGAAGGGACTGCTTCCCATGGGCAACCCACACTGGAGTGGAAATACAGCCTATGGGTGACCCACACAGAGGCAGGGCACCCCCAAAGGGACAGTAGCCTATGGTGCACCTAAACTGGAGAAGAGACAGCCCCAAAGGGACTGCAGCCTGTTGATAAGCCATGCCAGAACAGAGTCATCCTTGAAGAGACTGCAGTCTGTGGAGCACCCACACTAGAGCAGAGTCACCTCCGAAGGGACTGTAGCGCACGGTCGATCCATGCCAGAACAGGGACGCCTCCAAACGGACTGTGGCCCATAGGGAACCCATACCAGGGCAAAAGAGATCAAGTAAGAAGCAAGAAGCATCAGACAGAAACCATTAAGCACACAACCCCAAATCCTGGCACTGCCTATCACCTCACCAAAGGAATTAGGATGGGCTGAGTACAACCCATGGCAAAACAAGGGAAGCTGAGACTAGGAAGTGGGAAGGAGAGGTGTTAGACTGAAGTTGAGATGGGCAGGAAAGGTGTTTCCCTACATCTTTTTTTTTAGTTCTTTTTTTCTCAATATCCAAATCATTAATTACAAGTTTTTGTTAATCATCAATTAATAAATTGAGTAAAATTCCCCAAATCGAGACATGTTTGCCCACAACACTACCAAATAGATAGTTTGCCTACCTGCATGTAAGATATGGACTGAAGGTGCTGCCTTTTTGATTGTCCAGATGGGAGAATTAACTGAAAGATGTTACAGGTCCTCACCATCTAATGTCTTCCCATGGAAATCACAGAGCAAGAGAACAGGTGCGAACTGGATGGATTTCATTGCAGATATTGAGTTTAGATATAACCTCCAAGTATGTACCTGGAGTTGAAGACTAGAAACACTCTCGGCTGCCATAGTTTAGACATAGCCTGAGAAAATACGAGCACTTCCAGAAGATAATCAAATCAAACCACAAGAGACAAATGCAATCATCATAATTTAAAATCAGTGGCTACAAGATACGTGCCAAAAATAAAGCCTCAGATGATTAAAAATGGGAAATATTGAAATAATAAACATTCTGCAGTACAAGTTCTCATACAGGTATATATTCAGGAGATGCTCTGCCAAAATTTGAGGGGGGGTTTAATAACTAAAGCAACAGATTTCATCTTGTATTTCTACTTCCCTGACAATACTGATATTGCAAATTGTATTTTAACAAACCAAGGGTGTTTCACATAAAAAACAAACTCCTGAGACAGCATTCCTTCCTGTCCTATGGTCCCTCCTATGCTTGAAACACGGAACTGAGCTGCTGTGAACCTTCTTGTCACTCTGCTTTGACTACATGTTCTCATCAGATATAAAAGTCTACTGGTATACGTGAGAGCTATGACATATTATTGTAGAGGCTGAAAATACAGCCTTATACATCTTGAACTGATCAGTGTGCCTTCACTGATCCTAAGAAGGAATGTGCCTGTTTAGATCTTTAAGATAATACAGATTCTTGAAGAGTGGTAGGATCCTCTGACAGTAAATGTTAGATCCAGATCACATAACAATTTGTCTTGTGTTTGTCACTTCACAGAAGAGGCATTTGGGAAACACTGCAGCTCACACTTCAATTAGGACAAATCTACGGAGGAAAAAGGTTTGAGATTCTTTTTGCAACTGTCATGATGCATTTTTCAGCACAGAGATAATGTTTTTCACAAAAAAGCTAAGAGCTTAAAAGATTTATCAATTAGCTTATTTTTGTGTTCTAAGTGTGGATTAAAGGATTCCTCTAGTAATAGTAAAGTGTCAGATGAGCAAAATGTCTCCCCATTCTCTGCATGACATTCAGAATGGATCTCACTTGAGTTAGCTTGCTAGATGCATGCTCTTCCCCAACACTTTTTGACTCCCAGTATGGCTGGGTGTCAGAGAAATGTTACTGAGTACTAGAGAGAAATGGTATATGATGAGATTGCCCCTCCCCTTTGACAAGACATTTTCCAAGGATAAGGATGGATGGAAGCAGCAGAAAGGAGAAGCAAGAACTGAAAGCCACCGTGGAATCTGTTGTCTGTACCCTGTCTTCCTATATTCCTCACAGAAATTCATACCCCTGCACAGAGGACACTGGCAAAAGCAGAACAAGGAGGAGGAAAAGAAATGACTACAACTCTGTAACGGGATTAGCCATCAGTCTGCAGCCAACTGCGACTGTAACAACTGGTTTGTTCAAAACAGAATCACTCCAGCACAGCTGTCAACAGATGCCCACAGGAAAGAAAACCAGGCTACAAGTGATCAGTGTACAAGCTGTTCCATGATGTCAAGGTGCAACAGTAGGTTGCTTGCATGGGGATCTCTACCGAATAGCTGAAGTGCTACAACTTCAGTCCCAGTAACTTGTACCTGTGCTCATGCATTCAAAAATATTGTGCGTTCCAAAAAAGGTTTACAAGCCAGATGTTAGAATAGCACATGGTATGTGACTAGAAGTGTTATGAACTCCATTTTTGAGGGCATGGCTATGCCTCAAAAAAGAAAATCTGCACAGCATCAAGGATTGTGCCTAATCTCCTGAATCCTGTATCCCTGAGTGCAATTTGCAGTTTTGCTTTCCTCTGTAAATAAATGACAAAGGTCTATAGTGCAAATTCCTCAGCAGACTAAATTAGTGTTCTATGACCTCTTGGCTTCTGTCATTAGACTGCTTCACAGTACTTTAAGTAGCTCACCGATGACAGCAGGTAAATACCTGCACTATATACATACCCCTTCATAACTCTTGGGGATTTATGTTCTTGTATCAGAGAGAAAAAACAGGAAAATATTGGTACTTTTGCCATTTGATTTATATTCTGACTAGCGCTTGAAAATCAGCCTAACTCCATCCACTCAGGTGCAGTTTTAGGATAAATTTCCTAATTTCTGCCAGCCTTTCTGAGATAAGGCTGGCTGAAATATAACAAGAACACGAACCTCAAGGCTCTCTCTTAAATTGCAGGAACCAATCCATCCTGGCAAGACCACGTTCAGTCTCACCCAAGGTGTCAGAAGGAATAAGAAAAGCTCAAAGAAAAATAATGATGCTGATGATGCATTTTCCTATGTTTTTTTTTCATTGACTATAGCCATTTAGCCATCACTTCTTCACTCATGCTTAAAATGAGTACTTAACAAGACAAAATCATAAATACAAATGGTACTGCCCTCTTGAGAAATATATATGGGTGGATGGCCTTTCCCTCAGGTAACACATAAATTGCCTGCTCCAAAGAAAGATGTTTTAAATTGCACAGGTTTCACTGTTTCTAACTGTTTGCCTTTATTATATACCTCTTTTCATTTGAAAACTGTAGAATAACCCATTCTGTATACATTCTAGACAAAACATCTCCCTGACACAGCTAACTGAAAGCAGCCATCTTTCAGTATGACAGTGTAATAGTATCTTTTCGTCTCATACAAACAGCTTGTTATAGAATAGTTGTAAATTCATAATAACTCCTCTGTACATGAGTATAGTCCTTTCAATTCTACACATCACTGTTGCTTGAGCAGTGAATTCTTCAGTGTCAGAATTTAGAAAGTAACTCATAGATACACTTGTCCAATAAATGTGATGCATTCATTTCTTCTGTACATTTTTCTCCAGAGGTTTTAACAATAATCTGTCATTGTTTTAAACAAGTTGAATGACTGAGCTGACAGAAACACGTATGCCCATTTTTATATATGTACACAAATAAACATTCTCTGAAATGGAAATTTGTAAGAAACAGTAAATGCATGTCATCCGTGACAACATGCAACAAGTTAAATGTACAGTAACCAAACACCATCTGAAACAAGAGACTCCTCTAAAGTTATTTTACAAATTCAACACCTATGAAATACAGTGAATCACTGAGAATCTTTCTTTCAATTTCAACAGAAGTTGAATTCAAGCCCAAAATAGGAGATGATACCCTATGCCATCATTTGTAGAAACTGCTGTAATGTTAAACATTGTCCTTAACATCTTGCACCTCCATGATAGAAAGGATAGTTTCATAACAGTCAGTACCAAAGCTGCTCCCTCATGGATGACCTGACAGAACAAATTTGGTCTGAGGACACAAGACTGTATTTATGCCAAATTAGTAACACTGCACAGTACAACGAATTCACCAGCTCCTATTCTAATATCAGTTCTACACTAACTGCAAGAAGATAGAGTAGTTGATCCTACAATTAGGATCCAAAGAGCAGTATATCTGCTCCAACATAAAACCAAAAGGGAAAAGGTTACCCCTTTGAGTCCGCTGATCACATTTAAGCCAGAAAAGTAAGTCTACAACAGCTCAGTGTTTTGCAGCATATTGCCATAACAGTTTCGGTTCAAGATAAATACCCTAAAACTGAATTTATCAACTCATCAATTCACAGCCCGATTCATTCCAAGGACTATTCTAAGATTTCAATCAGTGAACAGTTTCTGGGACTAATGCACCAAAGAGCTGGCAATTTAAGAAGTAAACACCTAAAGCAAATTTTCCTGCTTCTTTAGCCAAACACAGAATCACTCTTCCTTTCAGCTGCAAAAAGAATTAGTCTAGTCTGCGGCCCAAGATACATAAGATAGTCTTTCGTCTTTCACCAGTGAAAATATTTGGTACACGTTGCTTTCAAGGCTGCTGTCTCCAAGTCTGTGCAGGGTTGGAAACAGGATTTCTATACTGCTAAGAAAAGTTTCTGTGCTTTCTGATCAGACCCAGGACTCCCCACTGACCCTATCAGGTTTTAAACTAGTGGAATTCACAGAAGTGACTGTTCTTGGACTAGATGATCTCCAGAGGTCCCTTCCAACCTCAACCAGTCTGTGATTCTGTGATTTTGTATACCCAAGCTGGTATCTGAGCTTTAAACCTGTGACATTTCTAGAGAAGACTTTTAAGGGCATTAAAAAAGGTGCTTATATCAGACCAGATTTGTGCTCTCTCTCCCCGTCCCTTGTTCGTCTTGCTTTCTCTTTTCTACACAGTTGAGACTTGCAGTGCTCACTTAGCCATTTGGAGCATAGACATCTCTACCTCAGCTAACCTCCACGTATTTATTTCTGACCAATGCATAATGTGAACATTTTGTGAGGTGCAGTTCATCCTAAAGCGGATGTCTACTTTCAGCCAAATGAACTGTGCCCTAAAAAGCACCTCTCTCATTTCACATGACTAGCTCAGTTGCAGAAGGCTAGCCCATAAAAGTTAAGTGAGATGAATCCACCCACATGGGTCACGCAGATAGACACTAAGCCAACCTCAATGCCAACTGTTCCCAGATTAAGAAAAAAACTAACTAAACAACTAGCCAACATGTCATTCAAGCCACTAAAAGTTAACCAACCGAGAAACAAGATTACTTAGTAGTAGACTATAATTCTCTTATCACACAGTGATAGACAGGAGAAATCAAGAACATATCTTGCAATTTTTTTAAACATGTAGCTCAAAGTTACAGTACCTAGTCTATCTAAGTTTTTGAAATTTTGTATCTCTTTAAAGCACTAATTAAATATTGCTTTAAAGCACCAACCTTTAATGTTTAAAAGCCAAGATTCCAAAGGGATATTTTTTTCCTGTGAAAATTATGTGAAGGAGTCTAATTTCCTGTTCTTCCTTGTTCTGTAGATTCTGTGTTATTAAATATTTCTTTCTTAGAATTCACTAGTGAATCCTGTATTTTGTGCAGACCTAGGGACATGCTTGATTTTAAACACTGGCAGTTATGCTGTTGACACCGATGGCCACATGCAAAGTATCCTCATAAATATTTTCAGAATCTGAAGTATCACTTAGTAAATCTCCCAGCTATATATAAATACCTACAAACACTTTATGCTGACCTATATTAGGAGGTATTTTTCAGAGGACTATTTTTTGGACTATTCAGCATCTTTCGGTTAGAGCAAAATCCTGCCCTCGCTAATGTCGGTGGAATACTTGCCATTGAAGGGATCAAAAGCCTAAGTATCAGCACTTCTGAATATCCAGTTCTTACCATAAATATGGACTAGAAAAAGCAGGTTTCACAGTCAGGAAGAAAACCATGAAATAGGCACTTTAGTAAAAAAAGAAAGAAATGGCCACACTGATAACTTAATGGTAATTACTTATTTGCCACAATTACTTCTCTCTATCCCCTTCATTTTCAGTCACTTTTCCCCATTTATCTCTTGATTATATGCCAGCTCTATTCCTTCCCTTAATGTACAGGTGATAAGGGTTTTTTTTCAGTAATACAGTCAATTCCTAACTGCCTTCCTTCAACTCAGCAAACTGAAGACTCAGATGCAGATATAAAATATTCATTTTGGTTGATTATGATTTAGTTCAAAAAGGGTCTGTGTTAGCAACAGAGGGTCTGATATTCCTATTTTGCCTGAAACAGTGACCCTTATTTTACAATATCATTCAACTTGCAAGGAATTACTGAAAAACAGGAGATGCAGAAGATTCAGAAATATATTTAAAAGAAATTCAAACAATTCTTGCACTTCGGAATCAAATAGAAGAGTGGACACATTTAGAACAATTGAAAAAAACTATTTACTTGGAGTTTGATTTGACTTAAACATTGGCTTCTATGACTCAATGCACTGGACTCTCTCCTATAACATATATCTAAAATTTCACATCATTCCTTTGTGCTTTGCTCCATTGACTGTATTTCCTTGTTGCCATGATGAGAATGTGCTTTAAAAATAGCATTGCTTAGCCTTTAGCTAAGAAAGCTTCAGATCACCACAACAGATGCCTTCCTGAGCCAATGAGGTGAATTCCCATCACATTTTTCAGTTGATAGCATTGTATTTCAGCTTCATTAAATGAAGTTTAAGTAGCACGAGAAAAGCCATTCCTGGGCTATTTCATGCTCCATATAACCTTCAGTGCACTGTTTTTCACTAGTATTGAGAGAGAAGGTGAGGGAAAAGGGAAACTGCTCTCATGAAAGGTATCAGAGTGGGTGCAGTCCACCAAGCTTCATGCAACAGCGCTAACAAGCCTGCTGAAAAAGCCAGAACCAAATAAATAAATTAATAATGTAGACAGTAACTTAAAACAGAAAACCTGTGTGTCTGTGTGAAGTGGTTTCACAGTACAGTGAAAGTTAATTAGAACAGGTATGGTGAATACAAAAAGTATTCAGAGAAAAACTAAATTCAGGATGTTTAGAAAGAAAGTGAAAATGAAACAAGCTGTGAACACCCTCCTAATACTTTTGCTGCTGATACTGCTTTGTCTTCTGATATATGGAATATTGACTTTCCAGGACCTCATAAGCAATTTAATAGCAACTTCTTCTGAGATAAATTTATGAGCTACCTAAATGTAAGAATTATTAAAATAGCAGATTTCTAGCATGACTGGTTTAAAATAGAGAATATTAAAAACAGTATAAAAGAAAAAAAAAAAAACCAAGTTCCCTTCTGTAAAAACATGGAAACTAGGTAATAGTCAGCATGGTTATCCACAGGATTTTAACTGTTGCAAACTAATTTTTTCCAAGACCCAGGCAGGAGGCATTGTCCAATAACTGTCCAATACAACACATCTTATCTGCTTGGACAATACATTTCTTCTCAAAGATGGACATTCGTTCTGTTGCCTATAGGTTGCCTGGCATAGTGTGTCTGTGATCATGTGAGGTGCTAAAATCAGGTAAAATTGAGTGAAAATCAGAATTTCCACTCCACAAAATAAGCTTACATTTAAACAAATGTTAGTATTCCAAATCAGAAAAGGTTGAGTGAAATGTAATTTTTACAAATATCTTCCTTTGAAAAAAGCAGCTTCAGAATCTTAACATTTCATTTTTCAGATGTGGATTTCTTTCAATTTCTGTTGTTTTGATTGTATCTAAATGACTTCACACCCATGCAGTGGGATGACTGGAGATTAATATACACTATTTCTAATTATCATAATATTTTATTGCCTTTGTAAACTCACTAATGAGAGATGCTACTCGAGTGGAACATTACTGACTTAAAAAAAAAATCACATTGCAGTAAACTGAATTATGTATTCAGCAAACTATGTCAATACCAAGAGTGTCTTTCCAGCAGAATTTACATCTAAGTTCAGGAGAAGAAAACCAAGACTAACCATTTTCAGCCTACATGAAACATTCATAGTGCTCAGGATTTAAGACAGTTCCTGGGACAATTAAAACTGCCAGTGGGTTTGTCCAGTGACGCGTTCAGGCTTATGCTTAAAGACTGCTTATACTCATGAACATAATCAGACACTGTCACCTGAACAGTAACAATTTCCAAAGTTTTAAAAATTGTACTAATATATGAATTCTTTTTTTGTTGTTGTTTGTTTGTTTTGTTTTCCATTCATTCCTTAACTTCAGACTCCTAATAAGAAGTTTAACTTCTAGGTGGCTGAAATTCAATAAAATGAACTACAACTACAACTCATGTCACTTTTTCCTTCCCATGTCTGTATCTTCCTTATCATTTACCCTGAACTCTTTATCTTCATCTCTATTTTCTGACGGCTCAGTGGGTCTACCTTCTCCTTCCTTGGTGTAATTAACAAACATTTTTGTTTGTTAATGGCTTGAAACCTAAGGTCAAATCCTTCAAGTGAAAATCTAGGACATTTCAACCTCCTCCATCCTCAGTGAGCCCATTTGTCCTACTTAGAGTAATACTGCAGCATAAGTCAAGTCCTCAGTACATCAAATCAGTCATAGAAGAAAAATTGCTAACCCATTCACCATTTTAACCAAAGTGAAAGGTTATTCATTTATTACTGATACTAAATTCCCATTGCGAAATGTTTTCCCATCTTAGAATGAGTTAATCTGTAAGTAAAAAAAGTGCATTATCAGGTTTGTCAGTGGGCTGTTCACCATGAAGGGCAGCAAAGAAAGGAACTTTGTCTTATCTGACCTTGATAACCTAGAAGATTTTCTCAAATTATGTTTCCATGACAACACTTCTCTGTTATTTACCAAAAAAAAAGAAAAAAAAAAAAAAAGTGATTCCATATTTAAACTTTGGTAAGCCTTAGAAACAGTGGATTTTGAAATCACAGTCAGATGCTGATGCCTAACATTTCTTTTTAGTTTCCTCATAAAGAGGACAGGATTTCACCACTGTTAACGTCAGAAATTAGCCTGACTTCCCATCTACCATGGAACAAAGAGAGTCTCGTAATAATCTTATACCAACTTTATAATTTCTTATTAATAAAGATATCCATTCTTTCTTTACGACTTCAAGTGATGAGTTTTCCTTGGGGTTTAGTTAAACCTGACCTTTGGGAATAGTTCACTTTTTGATTAAATCCGTATTTTTTCCTCCATCTGTAACTGACCACACTACAGCCCTCAAACCAATTTAAAGTTCCAATAATATTTAAGTCAGTTTGCTTTTAGTGGTTTTAACACTACCCAAACTCTTGAGAAAATCTGAAAAAATAGACTAGGATAGTGTAACATATTTGAAGTCCCAGAAAAAAGCAAACAAAACAAAAAATTTTTGAAGTTTAAAATATTCCCCAGTAGAAGTCTGAATTTATATGAGAAATAATAAAAACAAGTAAACTTCACTATTGTTTCCTTCTAAAATTTATCTCTTTCTTTCTACAAAATGTTGGCAAGTTGCTGCAAAATAAGCATATTTCTCCAACCAGAAGAAGCAGGTCCCTGCTCCTCTGATTGCTGGAGGTTAGGAAATGATAAGGGAGAATCACTCTGAATACACTGTTTCTGATAGTCTTTCCCAAATCCACTGTAATGAGCAATGATCAGAATTTAGATGTTTGACTTCAGAGATCTTTTAGTTTGGCTTAAAATACATTCTTAAATATACAATTGCATCCCTTCCCCCTCAGAACCCATTTGCATACTCACTACATGACCACAGTAGCTGTATCTTGCTCTCAAGGTGACAATACCAATCCTTTTGTAGGAGAATCTATTTCCAAACTGATAGGGCTGCTATGGCCAGTTTACATCTGGAGAAATGTTATACTGTATGTGCTATGAAGACAGTACTTAGATCCAGCCTGGTAGCACACTGGCTTCTACATAAATAAGCATTAAATTTAGAGTAGACAATTTTATCCCACAGAGAAATCAATGTGTAAATCATGACCTTCATTCTGAATCTTAATGGGATCCCTTTAAGTAACTAGATGCTTTTTCCTGTAAGTTTCACACAAATTCACCAAAAGTATTTCAGAGCTGGTTTTCCACCTAGAATCACATATTGCAAGTGCTAGAATACCATATCAAGTTTAAATAAGGAAAAGCTGGAGCCGGTAAGGAAAGGAAATGTGAGTTCTACTATGGAAAGAGCAAAATGAATCAAACAGAAGTAAAATGAGTAATCTAAGAGACTATCCCTTGGGGACAAGGGATAAAGTATTGGCATGTACGTTTGACAGGATTTTGAATTTTAAACACTGTTCAACACATATTCTGACATTTTTCTGGCATTTTGTATGCTTTGACCTAACAGAAAAGTGAGCAAACTGTGTCAATCCTTCACCCTCAGAAGAATCTGCCCGGGGCAACTTTCTGATTGTCTACTTAATTAGAACTTGGTTTCACATTCCACTTGGTTTTACTTCACATGTAACTCAGGAAACAATAAGGGTAATTTCAGCCTCAAATTTCTCCTTAAGCTTGATCTCTTCTTCTGTCCTTGTTTTTTGCAGGGAGCCAGTACGTCATAACTCAGTATAATACTACAACCCTTACTCCGAGTTCTGGTGCCAGAGGGAACTCTCATCTTGTTACATTTTCTTGCAAGTCACCCTCAACAACGTGTCCCATAAATTGTAGAGGTTTTTTCTCATTCTTTTAGAGGAAGAATTGAAAATATTATCTTGCAAAAGAAACTGAAATGCACAGCTCCAGATGCCTGCTTTTTCAAAAGGAAGTGATACATTCACTACCACATGACTTACAGGCTAATATACATAGCTCATCTGACTCCATGATTTCAAACACGAGGATGTATCACACAGCTCAGGGACAACTTTCTGGATCCTACAGAAGCAGAAACACATGCTCATGTTCTTGTCCTGTTTCCATATATTCTTTTTTAGATATCTGTTACTGATCATTGTCAGAGATGAGCTATTGGACCAGATGGACTTTTGTGTGTCACCTAACACCAGCCTTAATTTCTTAACTTTAGTAAGATCTCTGACACTGTCTCTTATAGCACCCTCATACACAAGCTGATGAAGTATGGGCTAAATGAATGGTCAATGAGATGGACTGAAAACTAACTGAATTGCCAGGCTCAAAGGGTTCTGACCAGCAGCACAAAGTCCAACTGGAGGCCAGTCACTAGAGGTGTCCCCCTGGGCTTGATACTGAGGCCAATACTGTTTGACATCTTCATCAATGACCTGGATGATGGGACAGAGTGCACCTCAGCAAGTTTGTAGTTCATATGAAATTGGGAGGAGTGTCTGATACACCAGTTGGTTGTGCTACCACTCACTAGGGCCTTGGCAGGCAAGGAGCAGACAAGAATCTCATGAAGTTCAACAAAGGGAAATGCAAAATATCACATCGGGGAGGAACTACTCCATGCTGGAGTACAGGCTGGAGACAGACCAGCTGAAGAGCAGCTTTGCACAAAAGTACTTGGAGGTCTCAGTGAAGAACAAGTTGCACATGAGCCAGCAATGTAGCAAAGGAAAGTAACAGCATCCTGGGCTACAGGAAGACTGTTCCTAGCAGGTTAAGGGAGATGATTACTCCCCTCTATTCAGCACTGGTAAGATCTCATTTGGAGTGCTGTGTCCAGTTCTGGGCTCCTCAGTACAGTAGAGATGTGGACATAGTGCAACAAGTCTAGCAAAAGGCTATAAATATGATGAAGGAATTGGAGCACCTGACATACAAGCAAAGGTTGAGAGATCTAGGATTGTTCAGCCTGGAGAACAGAAAGTTAATGGGGATCTTATCAATGTGTATAAAGATCTGATGGGGTAAAGCAGGGGAGAATTAAAGAAAATGAAGCCAGACTTCTCAGTGGTGCTCAGTGAAAGGCTAAGAGGAAATGCACACAAATTGAAATACAAAAACTACCATTTAAACCTAAGACGATTTTTTTTTATGGTAAGCATGGTCAAACACTTGAACAGGGTGTCCAGAGCGGTTGCATAGTCTCACACCTTGGAGATATTCAAAACTTAAGACAAGGTCCTGAGTAACCTGTTCTAGTTGACCCTGCTTTGAGGTTGAGCTATACAGTCTACAGAGGTCCCTTCCAATCTCAACCTGTTAATTGTTGAGTATGTGTCACTAACCTGTTCACTAACTTCTTTGCAAAAGGCACTCAAGAGGCTGAACATCCTCTAGGCTTTAATGCTGATTTATATGTGTGTTTTACAAAGGCTTTTTTTTTTTTTTTTTTTTTTTGTGGTATCAGTACTAGCAATTCCTTCTCTCACGAAGAACTGTGAAGCTTAGTTAATGTCTATATCTGTGTAGCGATTAGGGCAACTCAGATGAATAGTGTCATAAAAGTGTAAAACGTGATCCAGAGGAGAATAAAAATGTTTTCCCTGAACTTATTTATCAGGAAGGATATTTTCCTTGATGGCCTCTTGGTTCAGTGCCTTGGCCCTTGTCAGCCTGATGGCTTTCTTCATACTGTAAAGGCCCTGAAAGAAGGCTAAAGGAAGGGACTGCTGGATAAAGTATGGCGAGAAAATGCTGCTGTTATTTACTATGTACAGACCAGTGGGTTATTTTTTTATACTGGAGAATACTGTATAATGGCTATATTTTCTGTTTATATTATTTAATAATAAACATCCCTTTATTCTTTACACTGGGAAATTCCAGTCTCTGCTTTCACGTTCCAGTCACAATTTTTTACTTCTCTCTTGCACCGTTTTCATTAAATTTTATGTGAAGATTGCACACAGACACACATTTGCTTTATCCGTGTCCATACCATCATACACGACCTGCAAGAACAGTGCCATATCTTCATTTGAATGTGGTAATACGGTTTCTAGTTCAGGGATAGTTTACGTTTGTCTAAGACTAGATTGTGAATGTAGTAATTACCCACCTGTAAGTTTCTGTTATACTTTTAAGGACATTTAACATGTCCTTCAACTTGTTTCACTTTTCAATTTGTTTATAAACTATGCTTCCACTTCCCATCCACTGCATTCACTCTTTCTTCTTGTCTACTTATTCTGTAGTTAGAACCACTCTTTCCACATTAAGACTTGCAGAAATTATCATAATCCAAAAAATGCTGAAAGTGTCCCTGCCACACAGATGAGAAATAATGCATGAGATAGTAGTTAACACAAAAAAAACCTAAGATATAATGTAGTAGATATTTTACATTTTTTATCTTTTTTCCATGTTAATATAGGCCCTTAGTTCATAAGAAAGAGTCAGTTTCCTTGAAGTGTTAAATTCTACTTGCAGTGAAAATAACTTCCTCAAAAAAAGCTGTAATAAGTTAAGAATTTCAAAAATGATTAGGGATATTTCATACAGGAATAATATCACAGAAGTGTCAATTAGATGAAATGTCTATGTTGTGGTAGTGTTTCTTCATTCTCTGGGTGAATACATCAAACACACCCTGGACCTTTCCCAGAATCCTCATAAACTACAGTGATATAAATCAATAATAAAAACTATGATCAGCTTACTAGGATACATGCCATCTTGCTAGGATAATGACTAAGAGAAAAATACCATTTTTTCGGAAGTTCTGAACATATCTACAATTTCACAAAGCTCCTTCAAGACAAAAACAAAATCAATTATATATAGGTAAATCAGTGCTGAAGTCAGCAACACAACCAATCCCTTGATTCCTTATGTAAGTTACTTCCACATGTAGCATGAAGCCTAGAAAAGCACAGCAGACTGGCAACTAGGCTCCCACTCCCAAAAGCGATGTCTTCTGGTGTTGCTTGCAGCAACTATCCAGAAGAAAAACTTCAAGGGCCAAAAGTTCAAAGTATGAATGTAGTTGGCAAGAGTTTTAAACAGTTCAGAAAGAAGAGAAAGAGCCCAACAGACCATGTCTTGATCTCTTTCTTTATGACAAAGCAGAAATATATTACACCAAGACTACTGAGAGCAATTCCCTGTTGCAGCTGAATATTTCCTGGCAGCTCCTGCATTTGAGAACAGTTCTTTAATTCAGTCTTTCAAAGTTGCACTATTTTTCTACTATTTGTTTGGCGATAACTCACTCTTTAAGCAGAAGGTATTCATATACCTAATACATTATTCATTTATCATACTGCAACCACTGCCACACTTGAGGTGTCTACTCCAATATGCTCCTCTATTGATATGCATCTAAGAGTTCTAAAGTTTCAACCTATGGTTGTTTCCTCCATGTCGTACAAGAAATCCTTGCCTTAAGACTTTGCATCAATTTAACAAGAACTATCTGTCTTTTCTTCTGCTACCATTCCTCTTCTCCCTGTTAACTCCTACTACATTTCTGTTATGTAGATCATTAAAAGTAGTAACACCGTGTCTCATTACTTTTTCATTCATCAGTACAAATAAACAATTGTGCAAATTTTCCTATATTCTTCCTTCAGTGGAACCTTCTTTCTTCTCTTACTTTGCCTTCAGTTACTATTTTCATAGCTTGACAGATCCAGTTATGCTTAGTATTTTAGGCTATAGCAAATCCCAACCTTATGTAAGAACCTGAAGAAAGATTTAGAATCCCACCCTGACATCCAGTTATAAAAAGGGAATATATAGGGAAAGAAATTGTAATCAATTAATAATGAAGAAGAAAATTGCTTACTGGGCACTGTGCAGTTTTATCCTTAGAGCACAGAGTATGTATTTCATAATAGAAAAGCGGTTTCTAGTATCTATAAAATACCTGGTACAGGCGAAAACTAAGAATATAATATGGGCTCATGAACAATGAAATAATGAAACACAGCTACTCCATTACAGCTTCTAGCAGCACCAGCAGAATACTGTAGTATTCTCAGCGCAAAGAAAATCAAACTTGGCTAAGCTTCTGTCTTCAATGACTTAAGGAAACTAAAAACAGAAAAGCTCTATTACTTCATCACCTCCTAACATCTGTGATACTTCCCACTCAGGTCTAGTTTTTAAGGAATTAGATAGACTATAGAAAAAATAATCTTTGAAAGGTAGGCTAAGTGTCATCTGTGATAAGGTTTGTGGAGGGGGGGGTAATACTACCTTATAGTGCTCTATTTCTTAAAAAATCTTTTTTGTATGGTAGCATTATGTATATCCATGCTTTTAAAAACTTCCCAAAGTATATAGTATTGTAAAACATGGAAGAAAACTCCCAACTTCTTCATTTCATTCCATTCCATCAGTTCAAACCATTTTGGGGACTGTCTTTACAATTCTAACCCTAGTTTATGCTACATGCCTTTGAAAATTAGTATGTATTTATTAGTTACTCACAGTGAAGAGGAAGTAAAAAAATATTAAACTATAATGCTTTAAATTAGTTATATTTCATCTGAAATTAGTATTTCCCTACTTATTTATACCTAGTTGGTCAGAGATGGTGTAATTCAGTCCAGTTGTATGAAAAGGAATAGAGCTAAATTGATTTACCTCACGGTTTTGAGGAATCAGAAGGTTAGCTTTGCAAAGTTGACATATTTTGCCTTTTCTAACTAATCCTACACTTCACCCTCTTAAAGACTCACAAAGCTCTGAAAAATGACAAATGTCATTGTGTGAATATATGTTTACCATGATTTCAGCCCCAAACGACCAAACTGTGTAAGTGAAAGCATGTGCTTGTGATTCCTGACCTTGCTTCATATCAGAAAGTCAAGTCCTGTCCTTTCTTATGCATCTATCATCTTCAGTAATAAAGATTCTGTTTGGTAACTTCCATTCTTGCTTTCACTCAGGCAAACATCCTGTCCGCAACAGATTTATTTCTACAGCAGATTTAAGAGCGAGTAACACAAAGTAGAATTTGTCCCTCAAATTGGAATTGAGTGGTTCTGCCGACACTAGATGAAGAAGAAAATGATCCCAATTCAATCTCATTGCTCTACTGCCTGGGTAGGCCTGATAGAACAAAAAGGGGTAAAACTAATTTTTGTCACTAAAGTAAGCACATCAAAAGATATTTCCCAAGCCACTCACACCTGTTAGTCTGGGCCTGCTTATCACACTTGGATTTCCACATG
Organism: Rhea pennata; assembly: GCF_028389875.1. Lineage (NCBI taxonomy): Eukaryota > Metazoa > Chordata > Aves > Rheiformes > Rheidae > Rhea > Rhea pennata. Next base: position 5,922,371 of record NC_084666.1, read on the forward strand.
TAGTTCCCTGTTTGTACTCAGTGAGGTGGGGTTTTTTTGGTTTTGTTTTTTTAAATAAACATTAAACTCTGGTCAGATTTCTCAAAATCCACAATCTATACAAAATCCTTCAGAACAGTCAGAAAAACAGCCTGCCTGAGGCAAGCGGAGTTAAGTAATTAACAAAACATAATTTTAAAATTATCTGTGATAATCAATATTAGAAATGACTACAAAGAAAGAAGGTAAATCACAAGTAACTCGAGTCCTTTGAGTCTGTAGACTCTTACAAAATGATTTATTCCTGTTTATCCATTACACTCTTGGATGGAGAGCAGAAATGCCTGAAGGGAAGCTCTGGCTTTTAATATTAAAAGTCTTTAGGAATTATGACTATTCTTCTGTCTGGCCTTAAAATCAGTAATATTTTAGGTAACATTGTGCCCTATTACAGGAGAATCTAAATAGTTCAAGTATCCTCATGCAGTTTGACACAGCTCAGCTTCATTACAGTTCAGGCTGAAGAAGTTTGGAGCATTTGTTATGTAAGACCACATAACATATTTCAGAGAACACAGCCAGAGGCAAATTTTTGAGAAGTTCAGTGCTATTACCTAGGGTATGAATCACCAACATGTGACACAATGGAATTGCACTGGAATAAAGACAGAGTTTGTGAATGAAAGTTCACTAGTCACTAATGATTGGGATGAATACCTGGCTTAGGAGTTGTGTCTGAACTGTCATTTAATTTGAGGAACAGAATAATCCTGGAGAAAACAAATCAACTGAATCATCAATCTAGCCTATCTTGTTAAAAGCATAGTGCATAGAACATTTCTATGTTCTGCACTTCACCTGTGTTCTCAGACCCACTGGATATTGAACTGTGAACTATTGCAATTATTAATATGAAGATGAAAATGAACAGTAAAACATGCACAGCCATAAAGCTGTATAATATTCTGTACACAGAATATACACACCCACAAAGCATTCCAACTCCCACATATTTCCTCCAAGCTTTAGTCTCAAGATCCAACAATCATAGAATACAGAATTATATAATACCCTCTGTATAGTGGAATCTTTTCAAGTAGAATGTGCCTTCGCAGAGACTGTATAGCATTGTACTTCCTATCCCTGAGTCTGACGGAGCATCTGAGAATCCCGGTTCAGGCAGGCTGAGGAAACAATTGACACTGATGAATATATAACCACATTCCTCTCCTCTGATAGCTTTGAATGATCTGCTGGAGGATAAAGCTTCTGTAGTATAAATGGTTAAAAGTAAAACTGAATTGGGTCTCCACCACTCCAATTATTAGTGCAGCACCATAGCAAAAAGCCTTTTCCATCAGTGGCTTACACTAATTTGGAGGGGCTGAGGCTAAAGTTAAGCCATCTATAATCTCAACACAGATTTAGCTCACGGATCACATACAGGGAGGCTTACTAGTACTTTTTGAATAGGCTTAGGTGACAAAAATCAGGTGTATAGACTGTTTGTGAAGGAAAAGACTAATAAGAAAGCACCGAAACCTTCCTCCTTCAAAGCAATAACTAGTTCTACAAAATGAAACAAATCTTTTTGAATAGACTGCACAGAATTTAGAGTGACTGCAAAAAAAAAAAAAAAGAAAAAAAAGAAAAAAAAGAAAGAAAGAAAGAAAAATAAATAAAGAAAAAAAAGAAAATTCCTCAACTCAGTAAATAAAGAGCATCTTCATACTCCCCAGAGATTGTAATGGATCTTTTCAAGAGTAGCTAATTGTCTTTGGCCAGGATGTAATTCAATAATGTTGGAGGCCCAAGGGAAATTCTTAGTGATAACAAATTAAGAGCTCGGTAATTAGCAGTGACTGGGATAACCACCCCGGGTGATCAATGAAGATACCTCCCAAAACAGCCCAATCCTCCTCAATGAACAAGTGAAGAAGAGAATATGGTTAAACTGCATCTTGTCAAACTGCTTTGCTACAAAAAGCCTGAAGCCTTGAGCAGTCCCAAAACATATGGTACAGAGAACCATGCTTAGAGTTTCATCTCCCCCACATATCCCGATCCTTGATAACCGCAGCTGTCAAGCTGGCCTGGGTCCAGTAAGTCCAGGGCAGTATCCTCTTCCAGGCTGAATCAACTGCAAGGTTCGTAGCGGAGTCCCGACATTGAACACGATCTCCAGTCGCGTCTTTTGTTCTGGAATTTTCTTAGGCATGTCTTGCAGCTATTTGGCAATGCCAACAGAGATGGAAACAGCTGGACTTACGAAACTTTTCAGCTTGTACACTGGCATAAGGACGAAGTGCTCCATAAAAATGCAACAGATGAAGCTATCTGGCTTTGCGATAACAATGTTGAATGCATCAGTGAAGTAAGAAAGACTAAAATTTCCACTTTGCTGTGCAGATTTTGGGGATAATCATAATGAGACTTAAAAAACTCACCTGCTCTATAAGAAGAAAATTTCAAAGTGTTTCTTGTTCACCTCTTGGTAAAATTTATATTAATTAATGGTGTAAACCCTGAAAATATAAAAATCCTGATCAGACAGATGGAACTTTAAAGCTCCAAAACATCAGTAGGTAAGGTCAATTTAATTCAAAATCAATTCCCAAAATAGAATTCTCCTCAGTAATCTCAAATTACATTTCAACTCCATCACATCAAAGCAACTGCATTTGAAGCTGGAAAGGTGTTATCATTACTGTAAATGAAAAACTCTGTCATTTCTGCACAACTTCTTCATCAGTACATAACAACGTTTTTATATGAAATATTTTATAAAAACATATATATAATTTTGTATGCATATATCTGTATGAAAACACAGTTTTATATTTGGAGTGTGTATGTACCAATAGATTTATCTACCTATAAAAACACCCAGTTTCACTTAAATTATAAGCTCCAGGATCCCTATTTTATCCTATTTTCAGGGAAAGTTTACAGAGAAATTGTCAAAACTAACTCCAAAGTAATAGCGCAATTTCCCTGTCTCACGCATTCCATCTCAGGGATTACAACGCCCCTTTTTGAAGTGCAAAGATGTAGTTTCAGCATAGGCACAGGTTCAATTTTCACACTGTACCTCTCGGTCATCCTTTGTAAATCACTCAGGACAACTGTTTTCAGTCATACGCTCAAGTATTCTGTGAGATAAACAAGTATCTCTGTACTCGAAAGGTTACGCACTGTAACAGATGCTCAGGTCCCCATCTGTAAAGCAGGGAGTATCATACTTGTTTTATCTCATCCTCTATTTTGGGTAGCTGAACTGTAAACGTATTAGGGCAAAGATCAGCGACAAGTCTTCCAGAAGATGCCAAAAAAGGGAAAGAAAATACTCCAGTCTCTACTGCCTCATGAGATGATTTACCCCAGCTCACATAATATTGCTGCATACCCACTCTAGCTAAGACCAAGGGGACTCTGTTTATAGTGTCCATCACAGTCTAGCTGGAAAGTCTGCCCTCTGAGTCGTAAAGCATTACGTATTTACACTGTGCTACAGGGCATATTGTATTAAAAATAACAAACAATAAACACCTGTCAGTATAAGCATCTTTTTAGTCTTTTTCTTTCCTTGTGCAGGTATGTTTTTTGAGCCTCCTACTGCATGGCCTGAGTGGCCCTGTCTGATTTGCTTGTATATATCAAAAGTTAAAAGATTAAGAAGTCTTATACAAAGTTCAGATATTGTACTAAAAAGAGACTGTTAAAATGGATGACACAACTGCATCTGAAGATGATAAAATGGATTTGTCCCATTCTTCTGCTCAAGTCTGCCAGGATCTTCAAAGGCATTCAGAAGAATTCTGTTTTGTGAAATTTCTCTAATTAAATACCTTAACTATTGTCTGCCCTCTATTACTCATGCGGGGTGTTATCCCACAGATAGTCCATTAAAATACATGAACTCTGGAAACAAGATGAGCTCTCTCTCATCTCATACACTAAATAAGAATTGCACTTATATAAATATGGAGCTGAAAAGCAGACAAAAATAGTCAGAGGTCCTATGAGGCTTTTCATGCATGGCCCACATTCTCAAGCAGGAATTAATTAATGTAGTGCCACAGATTGGTAGAGGATTACCTTTTAACCCTAAAAAGCTTTATTTCCTTATACAGAAAACTGTAAGTACTGTTAACACATATAAAATTGAGGGTGAAATGTTGTTTATCACTGCTCTCTCTTCACGAGTCGATTTCTCTCTTAGGCAACAAGGGTGGCGTTCACCTCACTTGCACTGATTCACCTCAACATTTAATCTTTGGTCAAAAAATCACTGTCTAGTGCCCCCCCCAACACACACACACACACACACACACACACACACACACACACACACTGATCTACAGATAAGAGATCTCCTTCCAAGACCTCTGTCTACTAAACTCAATGCCATGAATTACCCTTTGGCAGTATCTCTCTCTACAAAGAGAACTGGGGTGATACTCTTAGGCTAAAAACTTGATTATATAGATCATACTGAGGACAGAGTGGAGTCATCCTCACCCAATGTTTACTGCCTACAGCCTCAATGACCACCTCTGACCCAGCCCGCCTGGATCCATTTTATAGTCAGTGGATCGTTTCTGTGCCCTAAAACCATCTGAAAGCTGATAGAGAATTATGCCACTGACTCTGCCAAAATATCTTCTCTGTTACTTTCTACTGATAATAAGTACAGCTGAGGATGACTAGCCTAGATATAGATACTGTAAGTTTAAAGTAGCTGAGATATCTTTTTGGTCAGCAGGACTGCGATTTAGCTCTGAAATACATGTATAAAACTCCTGCACTAAAATCTAAGGATTTCTATTTGATCCACAGAATCACTTTATGAAGCAGAAACAAAATATGGTGATGTATATATTCAGCATTTCTTTAATGACTTTCTCCATCAGTCTAATTACTGTTCTGAATTAATGAACTTCAAAGACTGCAGATGCAATGAGGCAATACCTTACATTTAGCAAGTACCTATGCAATCTGATTCCTTATGAATTCTATGTATCTGGACCTGTACTTGCATTTCACCTTTGTGAATGTGGGGTGAAATTCTGGTCCCAGTGAAGAGAATGGCACCAATGCCACTGATCTCAGCAAGTAAATATGCAGAGAAGTTCTCATTTCCCTGCTTTACTTTTGCATAGATCAAATTCCAGTGCTAAGTGACAATCAGATAAGGCAGACACATTGTATTCAGATATCCTGTAAGGCCACTACTTTCACATAAGATTCAGTTGATTCTCCTCTGCAGCTGAGATATATGCAACAATATAGACTTTAATTTAGTAAGCTTACTTGCATCTACATAGCCACAAGTGGTTTGTGATGCTACTGAGTCATATGTAACCCTCTATGACTTCTAACTCAGCTCCACTAATAACGTATCATTTCATGAGTGATTAAAAAAATAAATAAATCAGTCCATCACAGGCAATTCATGTACCAGACTGACCATAGACAGAGACAGGTAGTACAGCTTAATCTATTATAGAAAAGTCAAATTATGACAGAACTGGGCTTTGCATGAAATGAGTGCTACAGACTTCAACACGGTATCTGATAACAGGATGTAAGAAATCCATGTATAGGTGGGACAGGCTCAAAAACATCCTCTATTTAAAATGGCTTAATTGAAAGAATGAAGTCCAATACGAGAAACATTGCATCTTTCTTCCCCTTCCGATGAGTGGAAGTTGAAGCACAGTCTTCAAAGCATGGGAATGCTATCCTTGTACTTAGTTTAGAATTGTTTCAGAGTGATTTTAAAAAGTGTATAATGGGGGAAAGTGTACAGTTCTTGAAATATTTTGTCCCTCGATGCTCAGAATGCAGCGCTCACCAAACATTATCACACAGCCTGCTACAGTCTTTTACAGAAGCATACTCTCTCTTACAACCTGACTGTTCCCTGTTGCAACTAGAAGAGATAGAGGTGAAATAATTTTGGATTTCGAATATTTTCACTTGCTGTAAGGAGTAAAAAAAAAACACATTTCTTCTCACTGTTACTGAAGCTCTGGAGAACCCAGCTGTAGCAAGAAAAGCTGATAATGTAATAGTTAGTTCTCTTAGGTAGGCTGGTCGATGTTCAAGGAGAAGGAGTACACTAGCATCACAGCCACTGCAGGCATGGGCAGCTGTCCTGCTATCTCTAGGCTACTCTAGAGAAAAGCTGATGCCAACCACCATTTATTCTTCCTTGATACAAATATTGGGCAGCTGCATTAGCAACTGAAAATCTAACAGAAAAATCCAAGTGCTCATGATCTGTAGTGCAAAGTCTGAGAGAGTCTATGAAACTGTGACAGGCCAAACTTGTACCATACAGTTTCCATCACAATTAAATCACGGGACAGCTGTCTTCCACCAACTTTTTTTTTTTTTTTTCCTTTCCTAGTTTGTTATTAGCAAATACTGATGAGTCCTGAACTGTGGCTGGTCCTGTAATTCTCTTCTAATCTTCTATCACAAATTCTTCCCTTTGTGACTTTCTTAGCATCAAGCTACATAGAAAAATCACATACCATATGCAAAAAACACTCATTTTGCCAGTTTTAATGTACTATTTTTCAGTTTTATTTCAATATCACTTCTCTCACATTATGAGGACAAATTCCAAATGTCTTTCCTGATTATTTGTTACTTCATACATTTCTATCAGAACCTTCCCATACTATCTCAAAAACAAATTCAATCTGCTCTGCTTCTATTCCTACTAGTTGTTCTGGAGTTTTTGTTGTTTGGCTTTCTAGGAAAAGCGTCTTTGTTTTTATTTACTGTCTAGAACAGGAATCTTTACCAAGACATTTAGCTGTGCAGAGTAATTTGAAGAAATGTAAAATGAATGTCATCATTAAGCCATTGCGATCTGGCAGATTCACAAACACACACCGCTTCTGTCAGATTTTGCATAGAGTTTGAAAGAAATAAATATGTTTTTACACGTTCAACTCCCCTCAACTCTTCTCTTTGGGTCTTTTACTTTCTGCCCACAGCAGTGGAACTGCTGACGAGCATGTGGCAAGGTGCAACATCTTACTCTGCCTCAGCAGCAGGAGGGGCCCATTCCCAGAGCCCTCAGCAGCAGCACGCAGAAGAGTTCTTGAATCCAGATTAGATCAAACTTTGGTGGCCCCATAGAAGCTCAGGGAAAAAAGTGATTCAGACTCAGATTTCAGAATACATTTTAACTGGCTAAGCAGTTTATTTATGTATTTATTTTAAGGACAAAGCGCTCAGATGAAAAGTATCTACTGAAACAAACCTCAGCACATGGTTTTCTTTCATGTAAAGATTCTGATAAATTAAGAAATACTTGCTCACTGGCCAATATGGGAATTGGTTGCCTAAACCAAAGTTCTAAACATCTCTCACATCTGAGATAGTTTACACAGATACTGAAATATGATGCTTTTATCACATCTCCAAAAGAGCCAGTAGACAATAACAACATTATCAACTGAAAGAGAGGGAGGCAAAAAGCTCTGGAAGTGTTTCATTTTGGAGATGACAGCATCTTCCTGAGAGTCCTTCTGTTGCACTTTGGAAGAGAGGAGTGGAGCTGAATATGCAGTTAGATTCTCACATTTTTTCAGTCACATTGGCCTTGTCAGTCATCAACACCTTATCTCCTGCCAGTAAGTCAGATTTTGGTTAAATAGTAGATCAGGAGCTGCACAGTGCTACTACATTTTACAGGAATGAAGGACTAATTATAGTCTAGTACCTCAGAATTAAAGGATAATTCAGAGTAAAGAACAGTAGAGAAGCTGGAAAGAGGCCCAGCTTAAATAACATTACATTTTTAAATATCCTGAACAGACTTGGTATATTCTGTGCAACTATCAGAATGATAAAAACTTTTTCACTAAGAGTATGTGGACATATTCCCCACTGGAGTGGCACGCTCCATATGAATTACTCCAGCTGAGGATGTGAAACATGATTTTGATTTTCACAGCAATGCTTTTGTAAACTCCATTTAGATCAAAGAAGATTTTCATGCTGTTTCTTCTCTTTAATTGAGCATACAAAGCATATACCAATTAAGCTGATCTAACATTGTAAAATATTTTCTAATTTTCTAGTATTTTGCACAGCTGAATGTCTTTGAGCAAACCCAGAGGGGAAGCAGATAAAAAAGAATGCAGAAAAGACTAGAATAGGATAAATCTTCCTTATATGTATATAGAAACAACAAAACATAAGTACTTGCATCTTCATATAACTGGATATTTATAGTTTCCAAATACATACATATCTAGAGAGAACAGGGCTTTTCCCTGAACAATACAGATTTCACCAAAAGAAGAACAAATGTTATTCATGTGGTGTATTCATCATTTAATCAGAATGTTTCTCCATGCCAAGCGGTGTGTCATATTTATTATTTAATGTGCATTTTTATTTGCGATGTGTGCACATACATAATTTTTACTAATAAAATTGATATATCTGTAAAAAATGCAACTATTTCATATCAGTTTGATCAAAGATCAAGAGTAATAGAAATCAGATGTAAAAATTCTATGGTTTCTGGCAGTGGGGGGAGGGGAAGGGGAGGATAATATCCTTAGAGGGATCAACTCTTACAGTCTTCTGTAGGGCCATTTACATGTAAAGAAGGTATTTTTAAGTTCACATAGATGTTAAAACAGCTTGAATTTGGAATATTGTTCTCAAAGAGTGGTAGCAGTTGTATTTCTACATCAAGTTCTTTCAGACTGTTTACTTATCCTGGTCCTACTATTATTTGTACTGTATTTGCACCCCCAGCCAAGATCAATACCTGCTTAGATACTATACAACTGTTCAGATGAAGAAAACCTCACTACACAATATTTATATTATAAACAGCTGACATTTGTGCCAGTTTTAGCCTTTTCTTTTCTTTCCTATCCAATAATCTTGTTGCTCCCTAGAGAAATACTAAAAGAATCATTCATCCCTTTGACAGATTTTAAATGGAAATGGTTCTTGCTGATTAATACTGAATGACTTGCATTTTTTCCTTGGCTTCGTGGATATTCCTATATTCTTGCTAGTAGGGGTAGATGCCTACTTTCTCAATATATAAAGCTGTCATCTCATAAAAATAGAAAATACTTGAGAAGAAATAGAAGGAAAGAGCTTGGTTCAAATGGATTCAGCAGGAGAGTGGCAGAGTCAGGAATAGACAGAGTAACTGATTCCTAACCACCAGTGTGTCGAGGAGAATTTTGATTAATTTGCATCTAGTTCCTATGCTAATTGCTTGCAGCCATGTAAAACTCTTGTATCATACTAGAGATGCTAAATAGATTAGACAACTTTCTTTGAATGGAATACTCTGGGGGATTATACTAAAACCTGACAGTCACTCTAGAAAGACCTCTTTCTCATACATGCTTAACACTTACAGAGCTTGTTATACTAGCAGAATTTCATTAGAATAAATGGATGAATAAAGAGATGAAATTGGTATCATTTGACGCTCCAGCGTCAAATGGAAAGGAACATAGAGATGTTTCAGGGAAGTTCAACATACAGACAGACAGCTTGAGTTATCTTTTCTTTAAAGGATCTCCTGCCTATGTTCCAGGCTAACCTACAGCCAAATTGCTGTCCTGGGAGAAATGAGAGGATTTTCTTCCTGTGCCTGACCTCAAAAAAGCATTTCCTGGGTTTCTGAGTGAATGAGTAGATGAGAGAGTGAATGAGGAGGAATGGAAAGACAGCATCCTCACAGATTGATTGCTGTCATGTTTCCAAGTGGGTATGTGAAAATGCATGGTTGTATGTGCAGAGGATAGGAACAGTCTAAGCTCCACTTGCTGCCTTTTCTTAAAGAAGAAATGAAAGAGGTTGAGCAACACAGCCACAGCCTATTATTTTATGCATATGTAACAAGAGAGAAGGAGTTCTACCTCCTGCACAGGCCTAAGCTGGCAAATTCCTGAGATGCTGCCAACCTTGCAGACTGTAAAGGAAAAGAGATCTTGAAAGCAGGATCTGCCTTCCTTCCTTCCCTGCCTGCTGAGGTGACAGCACTCAGTCTACTCTGCAGCTCAAAATGACTGCTGCAAAAGATGAATCAAGTCTCATGTCAGCATACAGACAGATCTCTCCCTTATTTTACTAGTCACACAGTCTTATGGCCTTCCAGATTACAAAGCTTTTCTTTACATGGTGTAACCTGTAAAAATAGCAGCAGTCATATATTTTACACACAGATCACACAGAGGAAAAGTAAACAAGTTCTTTCCCTATCATTAGGGACTTATAGCTGTACATAGTAGTTAAGAATTCTGACATTTTCTATCCATTTCCACCAAAATCTTTTGGGCTAAAGTAGTATATAGATAACTTAGGATATGAAAACACCATAAAGAGGTACCCAGCACAACTATTTTAGCTGGTTGACATCTGATTGCACAAACCAATAAGCTTAGGATAAAACAATCAGTACTGAACCAATGCTAGTGCGAGACGATCATGAAAAAGCCTGCTTCATCCACTTTAGGTATACTGAGGGGATTCTGTCTCTGTGCTCCCTGGAAATCTCTCTGCTTTGAAAGAACTCTGCAGCACCTTTATAATCAGATAATGATTCTGAGACTGTATCCAGCACTTTTTTTTTCTATTAGAAGTTGTTTAATTGTGAGCCTCAATATACAGACTACCATCTAACAAAACCCTGCAGTGAATCAAGTGACTACTGTAGACAGAATACTCTGGGATGACGTGCACTTTCCTCCTAATCCACCACCTCATTTATTGATTTTCTGCTAGAACTTCTTCAAAGTAAAGTAATGCAAAATAAATCAAGAAGTCCAGACACAAGAATAAGTTTATTCACTTCAGACTAGGTTAGCTTGAAATTGGCTTCCATAGTCAAAGGTCCTGGACAGAGAGAGAATGCAGAAACTCCATTTGCTTTCAGGTACCTATAAAGCTTGTCCAGGAAGAGTCAGTAGTTCAGGCTTAAAAAGTGGCAGTAACTTCAAGTAAATTACAAGCAAAAAACTCAATACACTTAGAATATAAAATATATATATACTTTTTAAAAAGCATATAAAATTTTTTGCTTGCTATATGCTCAATTTTTCACCCAGCACAGGCATCTATACCTCTTTTCTTTAGGAAGTTATGTTAAAAATACTGTAAATCTTTAGTTTCCAGATCAAATACATAACCAGCACAGAAAGTTCAAGCCTCATAATACTGACTTCTGTCTACAGAAGAAATACAGTATGGTCTCACAGATTAATTTCACAAATATCATAGTAAAAACAGTCATTATTTCCACTGATTCCTTAAAGCTACCACACAGTAATGCTCCTTCTATTAAAAGTTCATTTGGGAAGTGATACAAACTCATGTTGTCACCCATATTTGTATTGTAAAAATACTTTTAATTGTATTGCTATGTGGCTCCTCTCTACCTTACCTCTTCCTAACATCCATAACTCCACCCATAAGAGGTCTTAATCACTAAGTCTTTATCTCATCCTAATAAACCCTTTCTTGAAATATATCCTCTCCACTTCACTCACAGAAGCTAATATCCACACTGGTATAATTGGCAAGTATAAGGCAACCTTAGGGGAGAATCCTCTCTCCCAGGGAGAAAAGTGAGATCCATACTTGAAACCCCAGATTTGGCTTTCAGCCTGTTTTATTTTAGCTATTTGTAAACAATTACTTTAGGGTGATTACAATTGCACTGAGTTACCAAAAACCTGGGAAGGATTCTTGCCTCTAATCCTCTCTTGCACAGTTCACGTGGGCACGGACTTTTTGAAGTATTTCATAGAATCACAGAATCATAGAATCAGTAAGGTTGGAAGGGACCTCTGGAGATCATCTAGTCCAACCTCCCTGCTCAAGCAGGGTCACCTAGAGCACAGTAGACAGGGTTGCATCCAGGCAGGCCTTGAAGATCTCCAGGGAAGGAGACTCCACATCTCTCTGGGCAACCTGGTCCAGTGCTCCGTCACTCTCACAGGGAAGAAATTCCCCTTCACAGTCAAGCGGAGCTTCCTGTGCTTCAATTTCTGCCCACTGCCTCTTGTCCTGTCACATGGGACAACTGAAAAGAGTTTGTCCTCGTCCCCTTTACACCCTCCCTTCAGGTACTTGTACACATTGATCAGATCCCCCCTCAGTCTTCTCTTCCCCAGGCTGAAGAGGCCCAGCTCTCGCAGCCGTTCCTCATGAGGCAGATGCTCCAGCCCTCTGATCATCTTCATAGCCCTACGCTGGACTCTGTCCAGTAGCTCCATGTCTCTCTTGTAGTGGGGAGCCCAGAACTGGACACAGTACTCCAGATGAGGCCTCACCAGGGCTTTCAACATATACTAAAGAAAACTCACTGGCAGATATCTAGGTTCCTAAATCCTACTAGAATCAGAATAATTATGGATTTAAATATATTTTTAATGTTCTGAGTCTGAATGACACAGAAGAGACTAAAGTTTGGGGATTTTGCTTGGGGTCCCCACCACACTCCTGAAAATGAGTTAAGCACTTCAAAGCATAAATCTCAGAAACTAAGTTCCAAGTCTCTTTTGAAAATAATTTATTAGTCTTAGTTGTACCTGTATTTAGGTATAAAACACAATTTCAACAGGAATTCCCTAACTAATGCCTTTCAGGTATTATTATTCAGGTATTACTTCTGAAAACAGGTTCTGTTTTCAGACTTACTAATCAACACTTGTACCTGGTAGTCAGCTTTTTTGTGCTTTGGCTTTCCAACAGTAAAACACAATAATGTTACTTTTCCCATTTTGTTTATGTAGAATTACAGTTCTCAGAGATAAGGAATCTTCTGCACGTACTTACCACTCCTTCCCCTATAGGACCAAGCACAGCTGAGATGCTGGGCATTACATAGTTATGCACGCCTTTTCGGCCTCTGATAATGCATAAGTACCTAGATACATCTATGCATTATCAAGAAATCTTACTCTGTTTTTTTGTTTGTTTATTTTTATACTAGTGGCTAAAATCTCAGCTGAATATTCCAGAACCATTCAAGAGGTATGAATTCTGTATTACCACTGTGTTTAGAAATGGGTGAAAAACTATTTATTTTCCATAACTCTATTTAGATGATCTCCAGAGGTCCCTTCCAACCTTATTGATTCTATGAGTCTATGATTTGCTACCAAACAAATAATTACAATACATAACAGCCTAACTATTGATGTTTCTCTCATATCTGCCACTACCTCCTTAAAAAGGTGAAATACAGCCTTGTGCAACTTTCACACTGTGTTTTTATAGAATAAATACATCTTCAATTCAGAAATCAAGTTTCCAAGTTTCCAACACTAAACATAGACTTTAAAAACTTGGAGACGTAGCTTTCTGAAGCAGCAGTTAAGACAAATTTTTCTATTCACAGGAGAATCAGTGTGTGTGAGAAAAGAAAAATGTTTAACGACTCCAAACTTGCTTCCATCAGATACGATCCTTGTAATTGGTACAGAAAGATTGTTTTCAGTACATTAATAGGTATCTGAGGAGCAGCACCAACCTCTTACTACATTCCTTCTCTTCTTAACCCTGCTTGGTACAGTCAAAGGCTAGGGGAAACTGTTGTTTGATTCAGAGGCATACACTGAAATATGTGTAAAGAGTGTACCAAATGGCAAATGCGTCCTGGGAAATGAGTACAAATCTCAGAGCTTACTATCGTACAAGAACAGCAGTGGGTACAGACAATTTATTAATGCTCTACCTCTGTCCACACAAACTGATACAATATTTCCATCTAGAAAAGGAGTAAGTTTATATGCCCAATTCATTCTGTTCCACCTTTTCTAAAAGCTAAACTCAGAATGTTTAAATAATGAGTGAGGAAATTTTAGTAGAATAAATCATCCAAGCCACAGATTTTCAATTTGAGTTTAATCTGAGTTTTGGCAACTTATGCTCTGGCAGAGTTTGTAAATTAAATACATAGCCAAGGACAGACTTGGGACCCGTGGGACTGACTCTAGGCACCAGTTTGGCATTGCTTTTCTGCTTTTCTCTTTGTTGTTCACAATATTTTCCCACTTTATATTTTAGTTTAAAATGCATTTCTTTCCCAAGCTGTGTTTGAAACAATTTTAACGTGATATAAATTCCCTCTCATAAACACAAAGAAATATATTCAAACAGAAGTGTCCAGGAAACTGTTCCAAGCAATGCGGCAATCTTGAAATTCTTCATAATTTCTTTTGCACTGTTCCTTTCAAAACAACTCTGCCATAAACACCCATCTCTTTTTACAACACATCTATAAAGCAGTGCATCTAAGTTGATCAGAACATTTTTACAGGTGTGCAAGATGAGACAGGCAGTCTAAAATCATGAAAGGACTTATTTTTTTTCTGGTTCACTGATTATTATTAGCACAGACAATACCCTAAGAGCAAAGTGTTCCCAGACATCTCACACCCTGCTTTTAGAGTTGTCAATAGTTCCATTTGCACCTTTTCAGGAGGACAGATGGAATTTGGTATAGTAGACCAGATATATAAAATGACTCTTCATAATCACAAAAAAGTGTAACATGCAAAAAGTAAAACTTAGTTCTTACTCCAAAAAATCTTTTAATAGTAGTTGTTTAAAAACATATAATTGACATGCAATTACACATCAAGGCTGTTTACAGTAGCTGATGGCTACCTAATTTAAGCAACTAAGGTGTCAGAAAGTATAACAAGAATATTACTTTTCTCAGTACTTTAACATGCCCTCTAATTTCAGCTTTTCCTCTAGCATCTCTCTAGTATATGATAGTGGTTGTTCATATGAAAGGTCTGCCTAGGCCTGTAACCTTTCTCAAATAGGCTTTTGCTGCTGATCAGTAGGGAAAAAAAGTATAAACATAGCAAGAGTAAATGATTGCCTCCATCACCACTATTCTCAGCCTCCAAATACCTGTAGCTCAGAGCCAGGGTTGTATTTTATGCATGCAACAATCCTCAGTGGATTTCCCTTTAACTAATTTATCAAGTCTCCCCTTGAACTTTGGTAAACTTCAGAGAGTCCACACTGTCTGGCAAGTTCTACAGCTTGCCTATAGCTTAATGATTTCCTCCTGATCACAGATTATCTTATGGCTAAACAATTTTCCATCAGCATGTAAAAATCTCTTAAATCAATCTGGATTTAGGTGCTATGTCATCCAGTTGAACATATACCATTGCTTACATAAAAGAAAACTATTCTTTCTGCTTGAAAGGTTTTCATACAAGGAAAATACACAAAGCGTAACAAATACACAAGAGCTTCAAGAAGCTATTCATTCATTCAGCTTCAGAAAGAGGAGCTACTGGGAGAAGAATAAAAAATGGAGAAAGTCCTTAAAAAGTTGATAAAATTGTATAAAAGAACGAAAACCTTACAGATGATATTAGGTAGGGCAAGTGTCTCAAGTCAGGGTTAAAAAAGGACAAAAGAAAATTAGCTTGAGAAACAGAGAAAAACAGGTTATTAGACATAAGAAGCATCTGTCAAAAGCTGACACGGTTTCCAAAGGAAAAAAAATAGAAAGTCATAAATTCTGGTAAATTAAATGTAAAAACATAATAAGAGGGACCCTAAAAAGAGATCGGAGAAGTAGCTAGCGAGAGGACTCACACACGCGCACACAGACACACAGTGAAATTTTTCCTCAAACACGTCAGAAATAGGAAGACTGCCAGAAAGCCCACACCACCAACTGATGATAAGACTATAAAAGGAATACTCAAGAGAGACGAGCGCTGTGGAGAAACTGAACTAGTTCTTTTTCTTAGTATTCACTTTAGAATAAAGTGGAAAGATTTTGATATTCTCACCCTTCTGCTTCTGAAATTGAAATGACTCCAAATACATAATGGACAGTCTGGCAAAGTGAATAGTAACAAAAATCAAGACTTGTTAGAGGTATCCACCATAAAAATATCACAAAAAATTTAGAGCTATTCACTGAGAAAATCTAAGAAAAATCAAGGATGAACAAATTGTTTTACTACAGACATTACTGATGTCTTGCATTTTACCTGAGGACTAGAAAACAGCATAAGAGAAATCTATTAAAAAAAAAAGAAAAAGAAAAAAAAATTCTAAGGATCACTGAAGGAGCTACAAGACAAACTCATACAAACTGCAAGAAAGAATAGGTCAAGTTCAACATTTGGGTAAATGTGATGTACTTTCATACAGTCGCTGTGGCATCTGCAAATTCTGCCTTACTAACTTTGGGGAGTTTTCTAAAAGGGGCCAACAAATTTGCAGACCTGGTCGATACACTCTTTGTGTTTCCAAAAGCCTGTGACAAAGTCTCTCGCCAATCATGGTGGGGGTGTGGGGGGGAGAGGGAAGGGACCAGGAGTAAGAGTAAAGAGTAACGGTCCTGGTATGGATACATTATTGAACAAAGGATAGAAACAGCAGGTAAGAGTAAATAGTTCTTACAACAGAGGGAGGTCTCAAGTGGAATTCTGCACAGTCTTATTTGGGACAAATACTGTTCAGCGTATTTGTAAAGGACTTGGAAAAGGAATAAGCAGTGATGTAATAAAGTCGGAGTTACTTAAGATAGCAAAGATGGGGCAACTATACAGAGTTCTAAAAGGCCTTTTATAAAAGAGTGCAACTCAACAATAGAATGAGAGGTGAAATACAACAGTGATAAACATGAAGTGATGCTCGTAGGAAAAAACAGGTTTAACTTTATAAAAATATCCTAGATTTCCTTGGAAGTATCAGCTGAATTCCTAGTAGAACTCAAGAAATCAAGCGTAATGACAAGAGAAGAGAGTCAAGAGGGCTAAGAGGAGAGGGGGTCGTCCACAGCCTGAAGGCTTTTTACTGTTTTGAGCCTCCTCCTCTGAGAAAGAATATAATAGAATTCCGAGCAGTTCAGAGAAAGATAAGAAATATGATCACAGGTACAAAAAGGCTTTCATCCAAGGAATTAAGATTTGTGAAGAATAAGATAGAATTCTTCAACAATATAAAAAAATTGACAAATGAAACAAAACACACAAAACCACACCCATCTCAGGAAGTACACTGAGCTAAAAATAATTCAAGGTTGGAAGTATTTTAGGAAGCTGTATCACAGACTATTCTCACCCTTCCATTCGTATTCCCCTAGGGCCACTGTCAGGCTGCTGGATTAGATGGGCCTTAGGTCTGATCCAATCAGTCTTTCATATGTAATGTGCAAACTCCCAGATTAAGCTCGTTACTTCTTATTTTGTCTCCAATGACTGGTATCATTGGATTATCAGTACCTCATAATTTTAAATTTACTATTGAAGCTAGAAAAGGCAAGTGGCACGAGATTTTTGAAAAGGATTCTGCAACTTAAAAACAGGAAGCATGGAGCTGAACTCCACGAGCGGTAGATTTCATACAAAACAGGCTGCTCTTTGGAGCACAAAAATTAGCAGGCAGCAGTATTTGTAGGTCTCATTGCAATCACAGCATTGTCAAAGCAGTGCTGCTTGGTATTGTACCAAGTTTTGTGCCAAGTTCAGCCTGTACAGCTGTGCTTTGTAAGACCTAAGCTTCCGGTATTTATAAAGTCTGTTTAAAAAAAAAAAATCCTTCCTTCCACAACAGTAGCTTTTAGCAAGGACTCTGAGCTCTAAACTACTCACAGAACTGTATTAAAATTCACGCTAATTCACCAGATTAATTTTCTACTCTGATACTGTACCACTTCCTTTGAAGCAGTTGTAATGGGTTTGGTCATCATTAACAAACAGACATGCCAGCCTTCTCATTGTTTAATGTAAAGGCGGAGAAACAGCAACATGTAATTTTTCCACTCTGGTTTTCAAAAAGCTGTGTCATATCTGCAGTAGTGATTTTGTGCCACTGACCCAGAATCCATTAGGGCAGGATGTCATCATGGCAGAGAACCTCCTACACTCAGACAGGGCAGATTCATTTCAAAGGAGTTGGCATTGGTCTCTCTTCTTACCATTGCTCTCTGGACAGGTAGCTGATGCCTGTCAGTGGAGAAAGTACTGGGGCCAAGACCCACGCTGCCCAAGCAGTAAGCAGGGAACCAACAAGAAACATTTCTTGTGCCCTCAAGTTCCCTCACACAAAGTTCAGCCAAGATCTGGTTCCCTGCTGAGGATCAACTTAGCGCATGAGACATCATGGTAAGAATATCTGCATGGTAACAAGGCAGCCATATCTGATGGCATCCTCCTCCCTGCTACCTGTCTCCCCAGCCTACCTGATTTCATGTAGTTTTAACTTACCTACAGGTTTGCTCCAGGCTTCGCAAATTTCGCACATCATGCAAATGCCTCTGCTGTACACACAGCTCCCTCTACCACACTGCTGCTTTTCTGCACTGTAGGCATGGGGAGAGAACAACCAAAACTATCAATACTTCCAATAACACACTGGCAAACAACTATTTCCCTTCATTCTTACATTCCTCTTCTTTGAGCCCTTCTTTGTATGTGCCACCAAAGCAAAATAGTATCTGACAGCCTTTGAACAAATTACAAGCCCATTTTGCCTTTAAAACATTGTTTGGTGATGACATTAACATTTATACTAAATGGGGTAGTGCGGACATTACATTAACCATCAGTCATAAAAACATTGTCCAGTGGGTGAAAAGAAAGTTACTTGCAAGAAGATGCAGAAAAAAAATCAATAAACAAAATTAGCCTGACCCATCAAAAAGAGGTGACTTTGGAATGCCATTGAACAGAATAAACCGCTCAGGCACATATGACACAGATTGCTCTTCAAGTGGAAGATCACCTACATTAATAGTAACAAATGCAAATCTTTCACTTGGCTTCAAAATGCCTTCATTGTGTAAGAATAACCCAGTTATGCCAAACTAGAACGTGACTTCAACAAACTGTACACATTGTTTAAGGAAGGATAGACAGGTTAGGATGCCTTCTGCAATTTAAAAGAACAAGGGGTAACCAGCAGTGAATGGTCTCAACTCAGCTGAACTACACAGTTCAGTTCGTTAATAACTATTCCCTGGTAGCAGATAGGAAGCAAGGAATTAACTGCGATTCAATCCCTTGTGTGGCTGCTCACCAATAGCCCAGCTCACATACTCCTTGTGCAACCTCTGCTTACAGTAATATTTCCTTTCCCGAGCTGCCTTAGATAACTAAGCCTGCATCTCCCCACCTTTAGTCAGGCAAAGTAGAACGCAACTTTCTAAATCATCTTGTGAATGACTTGTGGAATAAAGAGCTACTCAGAATGAGGAAAGGGGCCACAAATCATCCTGCCTGCAGTTCTGCACTGAGTGTCCTCAGTGTGCAGGCTTCACAAATCATGGGTAGCAGCAAAGCCATAGTTAGGCTCGCAGGAGTGAAGTGCTGTAACTACAGAGGTGACCATGTTTAAGCTGTCTCACTGCTGCTGCCTAAGCATTGCTGCAGCAGCCAACAGAAGAAGCTTTAAGAGGTCTGCAGAGACAGAATGAAGTGGTGGTAACAACAAGCAGTCTTAAGAAAAGATGATCAACAAGATGATATAAACTCATGGGGTATGGAATTGCTTAGGACATTAGCATGGTAAACCAGCATACAGTCACTCTGGGTAGCAGTTGCAGAACAGCCATACCTTTTTCTGGGTTTGTCAGTCCTTTAGTGTGCACAAAGGTACTGAGATGGAGGGCAATGATGCACAAGAAAAGCATCATAGACACTCAAATGAAAGCTGTCAAGTAATAAAGTTCTGCTTTGGAGGATTCAAGTGTCTACCCCTTCTCCAAATCTAAGAGCAAAACTGAAGTCGAGGAGAAGAACAAAAGAAAAACACCTACAAAAATGCTATGTTATAAAACCTTCTGATGGGGGAGAGGGGGACACTGAAAGATCTGCTATAGTAATTCTGCTCTTCTTGTATGCGTTATTCTTGGTACCATACATATGGATGCATATGATAAATACAACAGTGCCTTAAAATTTTTAGTTGTTAACTAACAGCATTTATTTTATGTCTGCATGTTGCTGTTATGTTGCTTTCCTCTTCTGGATCGAAAGAAGGAAATGCTAAACAAATAGTCTGAACAGACCAGCCTATTTGGTATAGGAACAGCCAAAAGACTCAACGAACAAAGGAATTCCCTTAACGTGGAAGCTAAACACTGAGTAATCAATACATACTCCAAAAGCATGCCTCCTTGTCATATAAGTTTATTTTCTGAATGTGGCCTACAGCATGGCTGAAAACAAGTTCAGACAAAGGAAATTTGAGTAAAGAAGAGAACTAAGCAGTGAATTCTAAAATCATCCCTGACATTCTTCAGGCTCCAGTTGTGAATATGTGCCTAGAATGGGATGTGTAACAACTCTTGTGAGTGGCCTAACACTTTCACTACTGAAATGAGCAGGGAAAAATCCAAGCACAGATGAAATCTTACTGTTAGCTCTGCTCAAATAAACAACTTTTATCCTTCAATTTCTCCCTGTCAAAAATAGGGACTGATAATACTTTAGCTAGTGCTTTGCACTTGTGCTCTCAAGGCTCAGTTTACAGATTAGAGGCCACAAACAGACTTAAATACAACAGCATACATCTGATTACTATTCATTATAAAAATATTATCTCTCTGATCTGGATTGAGTTTAAAATGAAAAAAGTTAGAGAGCGATAAACAAGAGACATTATCCTACCATATTTACGTATGTATTTAGTCTTCATTGAAGTACACTAAATCATCAGGTGTTCCACTAAAATATGCTATTTAAATACTTCCAAAGTTAAGAACTGGTTCTACTGTTCCAATCTGATCTTTACTTGGGAAGAACTCAAGATATTTAGTCTTACTTTCCTTCTTAGATAGTAAAAATAGTAATAGAGATTGTTTTTAACGGATTACACTTTTTTACAAACAATTGCTTTCAATACTGGCACCATCAATGATTCACACACACTTCCATGTCGAGTTTAAAGAGTAAGATAGCCTGGTCTTTCATTACTGCCTCGTATCAATTTTAGAGCCCATATAGAGCCTATCAACTGCGCTTGAGTAGTTAAGCTAATTAAGGGAGGAACTATCCCTTGGAAAAAACAAAACCTTCAATCACCATACAAAGTTAAAAAGTAATGACAGATTCCAATTCTGGAAAAAAAGGAACTGAAGTAAACAAAGTGACAAAAAGAACCTTAATCTGTATGATATACAGAAGAAATGCTGACTAGGAAAACTACTTTTAGTCGCCTGTTTCCTAAATGGTATATTTTTTCAAAAATGAAGGTAAGGATTAGTATTTTATCTTCCTTATAATTTAAATGATGACTTTCTTTCAAGGACTGTCACTGAAATGAGGAAGAATGAGAGAAATAAAGTCAAAGGCAATGGGTCATCTTGGAAATTGCTATCAATAATTCATTAGGCTTTGCAGCACCTAGCTTGTTATGAACACCACTTATTTTGTATCATAGTTATTTTAAAACAAGCTATAAAGTTCTCAGTGCATCTCAGGAAGCTCATATTCAGTGAATATTAGTGTTACATATACACCTACAGGTGAAACACTAACTACAGATAAACAGTAATATTTTCTTTGAATGTTATTATTCATTTCCCTTCTATCCTATTTCTTCATTTTTTAAAACTGTACCAGAAGGAAACTGGCAGCATCTACTCTGCATGCAGTTTTGCTTGGGTCCTAGACACTGGAGGCTGAGTCAGAGAGAGCAATGCTCATGTGTAGGTGGATGTATTTGTGTTACGGTCAGGTCAGGTCTGTTATATTTTTCGTAACAGGTGAACACTTTACAAGAATGACTGCAGCTATGACTCCCCAAAACCAACTGGGAAGACTAAAAGCCTTTGTGCATTAAAAAGCTGTTCTCCCTGCCCCCCAGACCAATATTACTTGTAATTCATTGTCAATATGAAAACTTAAGTCCTAGTCTGAAAGTACCAAAGTCTCACTCTGACAGTTAAACCTCACGTGACCACGTCTGAAAAGTTAGCATATGGGTACTGCAATACCAGTAATGCATAGAATTCCACACTGGCCAATTTCAGTCATTTCAACTGCAACTGATGTTCTGTGGCACTAGCAGCAGCATCTAATACAGTCTGCAGGGATATGAGGCTTAAAAGAGAAAGAATGAGAAGTAAAAACTTAGGCATAGTGAGTTTGAAGGTGATCAGGAAGGAAAGTGAGAAGCAGAGAAGAGATATTCAGGAAAAGGAAAATGTTATGGTGTCATGGCACATGCTACATATTTTTTTTTCTGATATAGTCAGTGATAATGAAATCTCTTGGATATTAAAAGCTATAAACTCAAATCCCCCTCCTAAAAAGATTTCGTAGTTCTTCAAATAAGGCAACTGTGTTTTGGTTGTTATTAACATAGCTCCCATGCTACTGAGAAAATCAGAATTTGCACTGGAAGAAGAGGATGGGGAGGTTCCAAGAAGAGACAAGGTCAACAAGGAAAAGAGGGGCATAGGTAAGAGTTAAAAGCCATAGAAGGAGACATAGAAATCTGATGTTCTGAGCTCTTTTTTACAAATGTCTGTACCTCTGGAAGACCACAGCGATAAACAGAAACCAACTCCAACTCTGGTTAGAAAACTGTGTTGTATCTCTTGGGCACTGATAAAAGGGCAGCAGTACATGTCTTGCAGGATTATGTGTAGTCAGTTATCCTGCATAGGTGTGAAGCCTGAAACATACTTCAAAGAAGTTCCCACTGGTGGGAAGAAAAGAAAAAAGAAAAATTAATACACAGTAGTAACCATATGCATTTGCATGTACATTTTATCCCAAAACTGCTTCCTGCCCTGAATTCCAGTAAAGAAATATATAAATCCAGTGCCTGGCCACTCTCTTAGTACTGGCAGTCTTCTGTGGTACTGGCTGAAGGAACTTATTGGGACTTTCCAGTCATAGAAGTTCTGCTATGTAAAGTAAATTAACAACAGCTGTATTTAGGAAACACTATCAGAGGTGTTTTTCTTAATGACTGCATAATAGGTTCAATTTCCACTTCAAAATGCTATTAAAAAGACCACCTGTATTAAGGTCTGTATATAGCATCATATCTACACAAGATGTTTAAAGGAATTGAGTTTTTTTGGTGTAGTACTTTTTTGTTTGGCTGGGGGATTTTTTGTTTGTTTGTTTGTTTGGCTACTCATTGGTAACCAAGATTGTTTTATCACAGCATGTTCACACAGTAAAGATTTAAGATTGGCCAAAGTGATTTCGGTGAAATTCACACCACAGATTTTCCCATGCAGTGGGAGCTTATGCTCAGAGCCTGAGGAAACAATAATCATAAAACCACAGCAGGGTAGTTACAATGAAAGTCTCGAAGTTACTAACAAGCCACCACAACCAGAAAAAAGAATGAACAGAGTCAAAGTCATCTGCCTTTAAATCAATACAAACTCCTTCAAATTCACCCCACCATTAAATATTATTTAACCTATTTGGAGGTATATAGAAAAAGAATAACATAAAATGCATGACAAGAGTTATAAAACACTTCAGAACATTGTATGTGAACAGCACCAATACAAACCAACAGGCCCTGAAATCAGGATTGAAAGCAAAATCTGTAGATGAAAACCTATAGTGAACTGTTACTCTTCAGACAAAACCAGACTTGGACAGCTTTCAAATATCACTATATTTAGCAGTAAATATCCTGCAAGAAAAAATACTCTCTTTAATTTGTATCTCTGGAAGAAAATAATGAGTACAACAGCCTGTTTAGTACCTCTGAGACTTCTGAAACATAATTCTTTACAGAAATTCCAGCAACATTAGAAAGTAGTACATTTGTACATAGCTTCAATTCAAATCACCACTAAGTACAGTATGAAAGAAAATGCTTTAATTTCCACTTAAACATCAGTGATTACAAAGCTGTCTGGTCCTCATAGCACAGAAAAACTAAATCTTAAAAGAGAGAAATAGAAGCCCATACTCCTAAAGAAAGTACCAGTATGTAGGTGTGGATTTCAAGGAAAGAGTGATTCTCAATCCTAAGGAATCATTTGCTATATTATCTGAATTATTATTCAAAATAATTTAATAGTTTTGATTTCTAAAAGATGGAAATGGATTTACAGGAAAATCATAACATGGATTTACAGGAAAATCATAACTTCTATTTATCTCTCAATCAATGCTTGCACTATAAAAACATACCCAGTCAAATGCAATTAAGAAACCTTGCTTGCATCTGCAGTATTGCCTAGACAGTACTCCTGGGAAAAAATATGCTTTATGTATATGGGGAATAAGAAGAGGCAAAGGGGAGAGGAGGAAAGGGAGAGTATGCACTTAGTGAAAAACTAACAGATAAACTGATACAGCAAACATTTTTTTGGACACTGATTTGACATTATACAAGAATAACAACAAGGTGCTACAATTGACAATATATTTGTGGCAAATTATTTATTCACTCTTACTTTAATCTTAAATATTTTGACTCTATTCTGGGTTATAGCTTTGTAATCACTAATATTTAAGTGGAAATTAAAGCATTTTTCTCATATTGTACTTACTGTGATTTGCACTGAAGCTATGTACAAATGTACTGCTTTTTAATGTTGCTGAGATTTTTGTAAAGAATTATGTTTCAGAAGTCTCAAAGGTACTAAATAGTTACTGGGTCCCATACTGTTCAATTTATTTGTCAATGACCTGGGTGAAGGGACAGAGTGTCTCCTCAGCAAGTTTGCTGATGATACCAAGCTGGGAGAAATGGCTGATACACCAGAGAGCTGTGCTGCCCCAGTACAAGAGAGACATGGAGCTACATGGACATGGAGAGAGTCCAGCGTAAGGCTACAAAGATGATCAGAGGGCTGGAGCACCTGCCCTATGAGAAACGGTTGCGAGAGCTGGGCCTCTTCAGCCTGGGGAAGACAAGACTGAGGGGGGATCTTATCAATGTCTATAAGTACCTGAAAGGAGCGTGTCAAAAGGATGGGGCCAAACTCTTTTCAGCTGTCCCGTGTGACAGGACAAGAGGCAATGGGCACAAACTGAAACACAGGAAGATCCGCCTGAATATGAGGACGAATTTCTTTCCTGTGAGAGTGACAGAGCACTGGAACAGGTTGCCCAGAGAGGTGGTGGAGTCTCCTTCTCTGGAGATATTCAAGGCCCGTCTGGACACGATGCTGTTTAACATGCTCTAGGTGACCCTGCTTGAGCAGGGAGGTTGGACTAGATGATCTTCAGAGAGAGATCAGTAAGGTCCCTTCCAACACCAATTCTATGATTCTATGATTCTCTTCTTTGACGTCAGATTAACAACTTCTGTCTACAGTAGAATCTCCAAGAAAAACTGAGGAACTCCTACACATAGGTATTTTACAATATGCCATCACCTGCATATTAAGTTACTGCCTCTCAGACATTAAATCTAAGCTTATCTCGTTGACACAAGGGGCCTGCTTTATCCTATGTAAAGGATTCCATTTTCTGACATGAGATGAAGAAATACAAAGTAAAGACTGTGTTTTTCTTTGAGCTCTCTTTGATTATCTGCAAGGAATATAGAATTACTTCCTATATTCCAAAAGCAGAGAGTCCTAGTATTCCTGTGCCTGTATATGTCACCAGCTGTGGCAGAAGTATATAATGGATTTTAAAAACTTGAGATAAGCTCAAAATGTAGCCTTAAGTGAGAAACGAATGACACAAGACAAATCTTGAAACTCCACATTATTAGCGCTCCTTGCTTGTAGCTTCTCTGAAATATCTGTTTCTGGGGGAAAAAAAGAAAAGAAAAAGAAAAAGAAAAAAAAAAGAAAACTCCCACTGTTGATAGCCACGATGCTTGTTAAACAATTGAAAAAGCTAACATAAAACAACTAAAAATGCTATTTCAGACTGAAAGGTATTAACAAAAACACATTTTGATTTGAAATGTCAAATGGAGCTGAGTCATTCTGCACAAGGGTTTTTCTCCCATGTTCCACCTAGTTTCTCTGAACTCAGTACCTTATGTTAGTGTCTTTTACTCCATCACAGAACTGAACTAGATCAGGTGACATTTTCCACATGTTGATAATTCGTATTGGACAATCTTTTAGGCTAGAATTCATCTAAGCAAATGTAGCGGTCACTTATTAACTCTGCAAATTGCAAGCTCAGAACAAACAAAAGGAAATAGTTCCTCTCACAAAACAGAGTTAATCTAAAGAACTACCTGCCACCAACAGTTATGGATGCTACCCTTGCTATGTTGGTTCAAGGGCAGATTGGAAAAGTTGATAGAAAACTATTTACCGTTACATAGAAACCATATCCAACTCTGGAAAGGTATTTCCAACACAAAATTACCAGGTAAGCAAGGGCAGATCAAAGAGGAGTTCTCTCCAATCTTTGCAAAAATGCAACTGATTTAGCTGACTCACTTTCTTCAAATACCATTTTCCCTATGTCATTTCTTGCTCCAGTTTTTCCACCGAAATCAGTATTGCTTCAGGTCTCCTGATTGCTCTAAAGAGGTTAGAATTCCCCTTTTTTGTCAGAAAAGTTTTATTTTGCAATAATCTAGGGTCATAAGCATGCCTTAAAGGTAGTTCTTTGCAAAGATATTCACTGCAAGTTGTCCGACTGGTTATTTCTTTCTAGAAATAACAAATTTAAATGACAACTCTGTTATTCTGCCACCCAGAATCCTGTATGTGGATTTCTTTTTTTCCCCCCCTTTTCACCCTTTTCCCCTCCTTTTTTTCCTCCTTTCTTTTCTTTTCTTTTCTTTTTTTTAATATAAAAAAAAAAAACTTTTGGCCATTTTATATCATGAAAAATTTGTCCTGAGCTTTCACCACTGCAGACAACAGATTCTGACAAGCAATGACTATGATGAAATATAGTTTTGTTTTACTTTTTTCTGTGCTGAGGAACTTAAGGAAGGCGCTCACTGTGGAGTGAACTATTAGCAATCAGATTACACCTCTGATTGCTCCATATTATTTTTCATATAGCCACAAGCCTGGAAATGAGAGGAACTCCAGGGAAAAGAGATGGCAAGTCTACGAGGGGACTGGAATGATCAGTGGAAGGATAATGAAGGAACTCAGGAATTCAAAAATTATCAAATTAACATATCACTGCACCTCTACAGAGACTAACTCTGGGATGGACACCTGGGAGGACATCCACACTGTACAATAAAGTGAAGTACAGAGTTATAAATGGCTTCAGCAAACTTTTCAACAGCAAGTGAATTAAGTCCATGGCTTCAAATGAAGCACTGCACTAACACAGCTATGCTGAATACAAATGCAATTAATTTATTTAATGCTCTCTCCTCTTTGGACTGGCCTTATTCAACAATTTGTCTCCTTGACTAGTCTTGTGTTATCTTCCAGCTTGCCTCATCACCTCATTCTGCCATATCCCACTCAGAAGTATATGCAAACCTAAGCAATCACATTTGGGGACCTTTGCACATGTTTAGGAGGGAGGGAACAGAGATGTTCTGAAGAACACCTACAAGCTAACAATAAGTAGATACTTAATAATAAGTATCTACTTGTGCCTGCCAATTGAATCTATTTTTTTTTTTTTTTTTTTTTTTTTGAGGTGGCGAGAGAAAGGTGACCTTTTCTGAATCTGTACTGTCTCCCCTCTGGTGATACTGAAAGTAAAAACTAGCATTATGGAGCCACACTGGCCTGGAAGAAAAAACTAGGCTTAGGTGAATCTTTATGTTTTTCATTTTCATTATTCCTTTTCAATAAAGTCAAGGGTAAAACTCAAAATTTTAGTGATTCCTAGGGTTTCAGAGAGGCATTTGAGTAGTGAATGGCAATAAGATGTCATTTGGGTAGCCTGTTTTCAGACCTTTTGAGATGTTTCAATTTTGCCTGATGATGATTTTAGGAGTTAGAAAGTTAAAAAAAAAAAAAAAAAAAAAAAAGTTAAAAATTTTTTTAACTTTTTGTAAATTCCATGATGTGTCATGGTTCTTCTAGAACTCTGTGGAAAGTAATAAGCTTTCTTGGTATTAAAGACAATTGATTATTGCCAGTAAAATCTGGTTCTGAATGCCCACTACATAATTTAGTCAGCAAATTAAACACACACAATGCCTGATTTTTGTAATTATTGTTTTATTATACTTCTAGGCTTTAACTCAGATGATGAACTTGACTTAGTGTTGTTAGATGAAAATTAAATTGTTCACGTGCTCTGTACAACACTAAGGATTTGAGGTAATTGTTTAACATAGCTAGGTTCCTGCCAACATAGAAATACAGCTGTGTGTACAGACATCTGCTTCTACTACGCTCTGGAGGTTTCTGCAATAGAAGAGGAAACACATCTGGAGACAGGGGAAAGCTAAAATATTCCAAACACTCTGCGAGCTTTCCAGTATTATACTAAATCTCCTCTAGTTACAGAATTCACTGAAAGTAGTGGGCTCCTAGTCCACCTTTCAAAATGAAATTCTCCCTAGTGCAAACGAAATTGGTGACCAGCTCTAGTTAAGCCTTAGTTTTGAGGTTTGTAGAAGGACTTTGCAATATCTGTTTGGGTGGAGGAGGAGAGAAGGGTCAAAACTTAGACCAAGTAAACTCGAGACTAAAGTAAAAGAATACATTAGAAAGCCTGAGTTATTTTTGGTGTCTTGGTGGTTCTTAGGTCAACATCAGGGCACCATTCCCTCTGTGCTTAATGAAAGTGATTAGTCACAGTATCTTTCTTGCTTTTGGCTTGCTGCACAAAGAGTAGTTCCAGTCTATTTTATCAATAATTAGCCAATCTCATCCTGAGGCACATCATTACTATCAGTTTGCCTCATCTTTCATGTATTACCAACAGTCATTGGCATTTCTCCTCAATACACAACTTAGAAAAACTACAAATAAGCCTAACTTTCCTGAAAGATGTTTCCTCAGCTAAGCAACTTGTTGGTTTTATGAAGATACACCAAAGAGTACTAACATTAACCTGCATCTTATAGACATTTGCACACAGCAATGCACAACACCACTATTTCAAGTATGTAAACAGCATAGCTGTGTCATTGCCCTGTATCTCCCACTGTATTTACGCCCGAAACTGCAAGGACATGGCTATTTTCTTTCAGTTCCAGAACAAGTTTGTTTGCCAACTCTGTACTGTGCTCCACTGAGTTTAGCATCTCACAGAGCTCACAACTTTCATCCTCCTGTCCCAGTACATGCTCTATCGTTTACACTGGCTCACCTTTTCTGTAAGAAGTACTAACTTCTCCAGTGCCAGCGAAGACGTTGTTAATACCTCCAGTGTGGCTTTTATGCACCTTTTATATGTCTCTGTATTACATCATCCTAGAAAACATTTCAATTGATTTATCCTGTGTGCTTAGACTTTTGTAACACTTTCCTTCCAAATATCTGAAATACAAGTTCATTAAAATGTACCCACAATAATTTTGGAGGTAGTGGACCTAACAAAATGCATTTGGGGATTTGCTGAAGATCACTCCATAATTACAGGAATAGACAAAACCCTGAAGATTTAACAGTTTCTTCTCTCAAACAACAAGCTGAAGAAACTATTATCTCACCTGTTATTCTTTCAAGTGAAATTCAGTGTACCAATACATACCCTCTAAAGTGCCATTTCTATATTAGTACATAGATTTTTCATCAGCTCTTGACACAATGCTTAACACGGTTTATTTATCCCATTCCAGGCAGATAATAATAACTGCATCTTAACAACTACGAATCTTCAGCATACTTTTTCTTCTAGAATTATATGAAAATTAATATTTAGGCCGAGATTTTTTTCAAAGGCCCTCAAAACTTCCAGGAAACAGAATATCATCTAAGACAGGAACCTAACATTAAGAGGTTCCTTTTCTGCAGGAAAAAAAAAAAAAAAAAAATTATTTCTGTAAACATGATCTTTCCTGAACTCCAGCCTTATGAAAGTATCTTCAGATGTGAAATATTTGAAAAACAAAAACAATTTCTACCCCTTCCATTACAGATGCAGAGCAGTGTTTCTCTTTTTTAGCAGTAAAGCAGGATAAGTTTATGTTCCCTTAAATATATAACATATTGCACCCTTCACACTTCACTTACAATCACACATTGCACCTTGTTTATAAGGTTGCCTGAAAGAATGTGCTATCAGCACTGTCAAGATAAATGTTTCCAATATTAAAATATCAAAATGTTTCTGACTCACTGAGATAGGAGAATTAGCATCACCTCAAAAGGACGCTCCTACACAGATTTCTATCCTGCATCACTTTGTATTCTAATGCCAAATCTTCAAACGTGTCACTTTTACTTTGTTTCTGCCAGATGAAGAACATAATCTGTCTATCAGCTGCACAGAAATTAAGTCCTTGTTTTCAGGTAAATTTTTTATTGGTTCTGTGGTGTGCTGAGTTAATATGACAAATGTATTACAGCTGAAGTATTATAATGAATTCTGTGAGGTTGCCTATATTAGTTTGAAAGCATTTTTTACCAAGTTTGTACTTGAGTCATTTGCAAGTCAATACAAAAAAAACATAACAAGGAAAGTAGTGTACTGTACATTATGTTAGCCTCTCTCTCATTAATGTCAGAAATTAACTGCAGCATGCACAAACATAACTCAACACAGTTCTACTTCACCCCTATGGGTAGTGAATAATGGAATACAAAGACTTCTAGAAGCTCAATAGCAGGCTTTTAAGGGACTCTGCTTCACACAAAGCACTCAGCCACGGATGAGATAAATACCCAAATAAAGACTAAAGAAACAAAGAAACATAATGTTGAGGGACTTACAAGCTGCCTCTTTTCCTACTGCTCTAGTATTTCTATACTCACAATTTGTATGCAAAGGGGATTGTGTACAAAACATGTAAGAGTCACAAATGCTCTGTGAAGTAACAGAACTGCGAGCTCAAAAATGAGCTTTGTGTTCAAAGGTTTACCAGTGAGAGTTATTTCTGTGATGTGGGGATTCTCCGGTGTCCAAAGAGTAACCTTTCTTTCAGTTAAGTTACTAACAAACTCATTCCCCTCACCCAGGCTTCCCATTTTAGAAGAGTTACAGAAGTTCAGTATCTTTGAAATTACTACTCTCGACAGGTTCAGAAACTAGTGAGTGGTTGGAGTGGAGGCAGAGATTTACAGCCAGGTGGGCATAGCATGGTTGCCTAAGTTTAATTTTCTTAGGAGACTAAGCGGTGAAATGCTCTCCCTCAATCGCTTCACCTGGTGCCCTGTGGAAGCATAACATGTATTATCTCTACACCAGCCTGGAGAGAAAAAAAAGGTAAAGACAAGACAATGCACTACTTCCCTCATGAGAAGCTGTAAGCACAGTTTGCTCTCCCTTATGGTCAATGGTTTCACAGCACTTTCTCTCCTAATTGAGGGACCAAGCATTTCCAGTCTGAGCATTGTTACTGAGCCTAGAAGCTGCTCTTTCTTACAAATCTTACCTCCTTACTTACAATTTCCTCTAGAATTAGGGATACTAAACCTCCTTTCCATTTTGGGCCTGGATCCACAAACCTGCAGGACCAGCTCCACAGGTTTTTATCTCATTATCTCAGAACATCACTCTGCACACCACACTTCAACCCCATGAAGCCTGAACTGCAATAATCGCATTCCCCTTTTTAGAGGGGAAAAGTTGGACCTGTTTACAAATGCTTCAAGCTTCCGGTTAGTAAATTTGGACTGAAGCAGAAAAGGCACCAGAGAAATCCATAGGGAAAGTGACAATAAATCATATAGGCAATGGGAGGTTTTTGCTAGAAAGGTCTGTGCCCTCTGACATTACTGAAGTTACAGTCTTCACTTTATAGTGTCTAAATGCCTCTCCCAGCCTTATATTTCAGCAGCTGCTTCCAGGAAGCCCAGTTGCCCTATTTCTTTCACTTTATATTAAGCAATTCCTGATTTAATTTCCTTTGAAGTCTAAAATGGAATTGTCAAGCCAATGAGACCAGAGGAATGGGACACCATAGAAACACTCGGGCATAAGAACTTTAAATAATACTAGAGGGAAATACTAGAGAAATAAAATAATAATACAGTTTCTAGCAACTTAGATGCACATTCTGGTGCTTCTGTAGCCCATGAGTGTCAATATTTGAAAATTTCAGATATAGGTTTGACTGAGGGCAGAAGGAATAGAGAGGAGGAAGCGAGTAGTACTTCTCAAGACTCTTGACCCTCCAAGCTTATTCTGTTTCTAATCTCTCATTTATTTGTAGAAAGTCATAAACTTTTCTTTTATGCCCTGATAGCAACACTAGTAGAAGAATCAATTTAAAAGCTATGTGTACCGTACCTGAACATTAGTAATTTGCCCAACACCATCAAATTTTACCCTCAACAATATATCTAATGGATTGACTTGGTAAAGGATGCATGACAATATGCAGTGATGGGTTTGAAGACAAAAATATCAGCAATGTAGCTGATTTTGTTACAATGACCTGCCTTATAGGAGTATCTGTAATAGACAGAAAGTAATAATTAATGTAGATTGGGTGTATTACAAATATTATTGCTTGGCATGGAAGAAAGATGGAATAATGCAAATAATCACTCAAAAGAACAATTAATTGTATGTTTTAAAACCCAATTCCGATTAAAGTTAACATTTATGCTAATTATGACATAGACATTCCTAAATAACAAACACTGTGAAGTACAGAGTCTAGTTGAGAGTGATGATGATACAGAATGGCTATGCTTCCATAGCAAAATCAATTACTCCATGCCACAACTAACAAATTTCTTACTGGAAATGCTAGTCTTGGCTAATTTCCCTCACCATTCCACATTCCAGCTCCTGGTAACTTCAGAAAAAAAGGGGTTTTGACCTGTCTCTACTACATTTTTGATACCTCGACACTAATTTCCCAATTAGATGATATTCCAGGCAATAAATTGTGGTAGTTATGTAACGGACCAACACCCTTTCTAACGGCTTTGTCATGAAGGTACTGAAATGTGACAAGGGATTTGGCAGAACTAAGGCCAGTTACCTAAAAAATCATTACAGGTTGATCATTAAATCCATATATCCAAATTTGGTAATGGCACTCCTAGAACACGGAAGTCATCTCAGCAACATGGCAAAACTTTTTAGGACAATCGCCTCATGAGTTTTGTCTGCGAATTTTTTCCTCTGCCTTTCTACATCAAGGCATGGCTGTAAGAACTCTCCTGCTGTTAACACTGGGAACAGGTGAGCAGAAACATTAGCATGAAGAATAACAACAGCCCTTACACTTCTACGAGATCTCATTACTCAACATCGAGTCATGGTTATCAGCTTTTATACAGGACCCATTTCTCTGTTCTATTTTTCAAAAAAAAAAAAAAAAAGTGTATCTTGAAAGATTTTTACTTCTTTTCACTCTTTTGAACATTTTTTTCTGTCTTCAACTTAGCATTGTCACTTACCAACAACTTCAATCTATCTCTTCTCCTTCAATTCCACTGTACCCCAAAAAGTTATTATCACACCTAATTTAATCTAAATTCTATTTCCTGATCATTTTAAAGGCTCCCTGCAAGGAAAAGGGGATAAGGGACACTTTTAAATTCCAGAGGAGGTTATGCTTTGTATTGTAAACGTGTTACTTCTTCAATGTCTTTACTGAAAGCTTGATCAAGTTTTAATGGTGCTTTTCTCCACAAAAATAATCAATTTGCAGATCCTATGCTTCAAACTTAAAACCACGCTTCCTGCATGAGCATCACAAGGTCATGCTAAGACTTTCAACTTCGTGGGTTTTTAATTTTGTTCAAAAAAACAGTAGAGAGAACTTTGACTGCAACAATATCCATATGTTTCACAAAATCAGCATTCTCACATTTGGAGTAATGACACCACCATTTTTGTCTTGTTTTACTCAGAGTCCAGTAAAGGAGCCAAATGAGGAACATCTCCAGCCTGGCTACTTCTGTGTTTGGTAAGAACACAGGCAGCTTTTTGAAATGCTCCAGTCAGCCTGGGGCACGCTCCCCAGTACAGCCCGGTTTTACTGACTTACCAATCCCAGCTGCAAAGGCAGCCGCTGTGTTCGCCCACGGCGCCGTTCAACGAAACCTCTGCGATCCCAGGGCCGGACTGAACTGGGGCGCTGCTGCCACGCGCCCTGTGGGCAGCGGGAGCGGCCGGCTCGTAGTCTCGCCAGCCGCGGCACGACAGGGATGTGGAGAAAGAAACTCCCGCGAGTCAGGGGAGAGGCGGGGA
Source organism: Rhea pennata (assembly GCF_028389875.1). Classification (NCBI taxonomy): domain Eukaryota; kingdom Metazoa; phylum Chordata; class Aves; order Rheiformes; family Rheidae; genus Rhea; species Rhea pennata. The sequence continues at coordinate 5,956,555 of NC_084666.1, forward strand.
CGGAGGGAAGCCTCGTCCGCGAGCCGCCGCGTTTGCCGCGCGGCTGCCCCCAGGAGAACCGCGGTTGCGGGGGCTGTTCGAACGGAGGCGCGGCCGTTGGTGGGGTGGTTCAAACTGGGGCGGGGCGGTTCAGACCGGGGCGGGGCGGTTCAAACCGGGGCGGGGCGGTTTAGACCAGGGCGGGGCGGTTCAAACCAGGGCGGGGCGGTTCAGACCGGGGTGGGGCGGTTCAAACCGGGGCGGGGCGGTTTAGACCAGGGTGGGGCGGTTCAAACCGGAGCAGAGCGGTTCAGACCGGGGCGGGGCGGTTCAAACCAGGGCGGGGCGGTTCAGACCGGGGTGGGGCGGTTCAAACCAGGGCAGGGCGGTTTAGACCAGGGCGGGGCGGTTCAGAGCGGAGCGGGGCGGTTCAAACCGGGGCACGGCCATTGGCGGCGTGGTTCGAACAAGGACGCTGCCACGAGGTGTGCAGCCCTCTCTGAAATCGGCACTCGCAAGTCGGCACCTACTGCGGTACCTTAATTTAATCCGTAATTTCACAGTTCCTGAAATTACCTACTCGTGACAGAAGTTGGGGGTTCGAGCACTGTCTGTTTCATTTCACAGGTTCCATAAAGCAGCGCTGCTTCCAAGGTTTTCCAAGCCCACTCCGTGGTATGGCAGGGGCTGTGGAAGAAAATATATAAAATTGAAATAAGACTGAGCCTAAATCATTTTTTAAATGATAATTACTCCAGTCTGTTACATTAATTCTGGGCATTTTTTAAATTTATTACATTAATTAATTAATAATTTATTATTATTTATTATTTTAATTATTATTTTAATGTTCCCTAGTAAGACTAGGGAACAAATCTCAGCTACTTACAGCTTCCTCAGAATGCACTGAAAATTGAATTAAACTGTTCCAGGGTGTACCAACAAGAGTGTGTACTACCCTGATAATTTGCCTCATATTTTCAACTATTTAATATTATCTTTCTTACGACATTTTTGGTCTGGAGTTTGGATTTGCCTTTTAAAGTGACATTTGTGCACAATGATTGACTTAGGTTTACTGAGGATAACTCAGTACTAGAAAAACTGGAGCTGTGGAGTTACCAAAGGGTACTGCCTGCGCTTGAGAGCTAATGCTTATTCAATGCATGATTTTGCTGCAGGTAATGAAGAACTCGCAAGCATCTTCCTACAGCCTCTAAGGCGTAACTCCATTGGCTTTGATCCTTCAAGGTGCTTCCTTACTCCCAGTGAAACTGAGGTGCCAGGAATTTGGTCATCATTCGATACGTAACAGACAAATGCCTATACATATTGAACACCTTAAGAGAATCGTAAGGTAAGGTCTGATTCACTTTAAATGAGCTTATTTCTCCCTCTTTCTCCCCTCCCGGAGACATCAGCTGCATTTAGAGACTCACCAATGTACATACAAAGGACAGAATTAAACTTGAAGAGCCAACATCATCTCTGATATTTAATGATACCTTTGTGCTCTATGCCAACATTGCAACCTTTTTATGCATGTGAACAATAACTTTTTTTAAAGTACTTACATAGAAAGTTTGCCACCAATATGCTATAGAAAATAAAGCTCAATGTTAAAGACACTGCAGAAGTTACTGGGAGAATGAATTCCTTAAATACAAAATCTATTGCTTCTGAAACTTGTAGAAGATAATGCAAGATACAGGGAACACAGTTAAGACAAAAAGCCCGTGTATGAGGGAGCTAATTGGATTTTACTTTGTCCTGGGTGCGGATGCAAACATGATAACCAGGTGTTTCATGAGCACTGGCTTCTCACCACTCCTTCAGCTTCTCACTGTTCACTTATGTGACAAGAAATTGGAATGGGGAAGCAAACTGAGTTGAGATTTTCCACATTTAGGATAGATGTCTCAGGATAAATATCTACAATTGAGCTTGTTCTCTGAACTCTCTTTCTAAGCAGATGAGAGTAAAATGGGCCCTTTCTGGAAGCCAGTCATTTGACCCATTTTAGACATCTAAATCCTATAAGTCTCTTTTTCACTGTCCATTAGGAAAAAAATAAACTAGATGAGTAGATATCAGGATCTTATCTGAAGTTGAGTCAAATAAATTTTTGCTGCTTATTTCTCTACAGTGTGTACCAGTCTCTGATGATAAACAATTCTTGTGGGAAACTTGCATCAGCAGTTGAAAAACTTTAATTAGGGAATACAGGGATGACTCACCTTCCATTCAGCTTTCCTCCAGACAGGCACAAGCCATTGTAAATCTCACATTGCCTTTCTGTCCTTTCATCAGAAAAATTCTTACTGGAACCAAAGCCCTTGTGCTATTGTTTCATAACATTGGTCATCACCGTAATTTGTGATTATGTACAGAGGGTGGATGCCTCTCTAAATTAAAGAAGTGCAACTGGAAAGAAATTAGAGCTTTTCTCATGTTTGTGGATAAATGGAACTACTTAAACTACTGCAGCAGGAAATTTAAAAGCCAAAAGCTTTAACTTTGCCCTTAATCTCACCGACTGCTTTCTTCTTTGCTGGTATTACAGGAGAATAGGGAAACTGAGGGTAGCCTACTATCATAGTTTTCAGGTTAAGTGAAAGAAAATCATTTTGAGTGCCATAAAAACTCTTGTTGCTGTGGACACTGTAAAAAGCAGACCACCAAAATATTTCTGTGGCTTATAGCCAAATCTTCAGAGGAGGTAATAACATAAAAAATTAACAGTGTGAGAAGTACACAGTAGTTCTGTGCCACCTCTGAAATAACCTTGTTTTCCCGTTGACAGGAGAAAACTTTTAGCAAAAACTAATAGCTAATGAATCAGCTTTCATTGGCACTACTCTGGGAAAGATACTAAGAGAGCCAGACGCCTTCTGTCCTGTGCAGAATTAGTAGTGTTGAGATATTCCCTAATGTAATAATCTTGCTATGTACATATGACCATGCAGGATCTCTGTGTGCAGCAGAGGCAGAAATTAATATTAAATACAAATACTTAGTTTTTTTTCACAGACACAGTTACTGATCTACAGCAGCTACTCCATTTCTGGTATTTGCAGCCCAGAATACTACTCAGGAGTAATGTCTTCTGATGGATACATGAGTTACATAAGTATTACTTTATTTAATAAGTTTTACTTTATTATCCTTAAAGGAAAGTGTATCTAGTATTTTTTATTATTTTGTTTTGTTTTCTTTTTTCTTAATATCACTATTACTTGTGTTTGATCTGAACCCTTCTGGCTTGGTTGTATTTTGGATGCAACATTGTACTGTAATCACCAAACTAATTTAAATCCAAAAAAAAAAAAAAAAAAAAACTCCGTATTAAATACGTTTGGCTACATGCGCTCACAAATGATGCTATATTCCTATGATTAGCCTATAAAATCTCAAGAGATTTCTAATCAGTAAATTTGATTTGAACAGAGGATTCCCTCACTTTGTATCTTCACATATTTCTGAGTGAGAACAGACCGCACAAGTCATGTTCTGGAAGAAATAAACTATTTTGACACAACATATTTTTCCTACTACTGCAAAGACCTCCAGCCTATAGATCCTTAAGGATGGTATAAGCCACCAGTAATGTATTATCAATGTTATTGGTTAGACAATTGATAACATAATAATTGGTCTTTTTCTTACTATATCGTAGTTATTTTTACAGTATTGGAGGAGGGATGAGTCAAGTATTCCCACCATTTTTTTTAAACAAAAGGTTTCATTCTTTCTCAGTTTTTCTTTTTTAGAAATACTCTTTGTTTTGAACTAAGAAAACAAAAACAAATAAACAGAGGAACTTTGATGCTCATCATAATAAAATATTTAACTTGGACTCCAATGAATAAAAAATATTATTTTCCTGGAATAAGCCTAACTTTAGCTTTTCACTCATTTTGAACTAGGAAGAAAAAATACTTCAGATATTCAGATACTGCTGAAGTCAACATGATTTCACATCATTATGCCATTTCAGAGCTGTTTAATTAAGCTGGTAAAATTAATTCTGGTTATGATATATTTTTCTCAGTGCTTTGGAAACAAAGAGCTTAAGAGCCTCCATTCCTAGGGAGTGATATCTTCCCATTTCATTTTGCTACTGTTTCAGTAGGATAAGTCGTCCCAAAAGATTTCGCTCTTTATTCAGAATATTTTCCTTCTATCAGATGATCTGACTTAACTTAAATTTCCTTGGGAAGTGTGTTCTTTTCCCATCAATATGGCTAACAAACAGAGACTTTGCCCACTCAGAGACAACAAAAACTACTATCCAGAGAATTATTTTCAAAGAAGAAAAGTAGGGATTTTCCTCTCTTTGTCCATATACTGAATTGAAATGGAGGTATAATTTGAATTAGAGCTCACTTCCAGAGTCAGTTCTTTAGAGTGCACGAGAAGCAAACCTGAAATCTCTGCTTTTTTTTTTATTATTATTATTAGAAGTGTTGGTAGGAACATCTCCATACCCATCTGCCTACAGCAACAGTAGGAAATACCAGTTATAGTTATGCAAACAGTACAATCCCTAAAGCCCTCTGCCAAAGATAAATTCCTTTGTACGATTAAGATGGAGAGCTTTAAAAAACACATTACAGAAAAACATTGAAAGAATGTCCAAAGCTAATTCATGTTGTGTGAGGGGATGGAAAAGAGTAAGTGTTGTTGTGATGCAGGAAAATAAATAACAGTCCATGGAGAAGATGTCTCTCTTCATGTGTGTACAAGTTAATATTCTGCCTGAAACTCCCATTTCAAACATATGGAAATATCTACATATGCATATGGAAAGATCTACAGGAATCAAATTTTAACTCAGAAAATTTGACAAGAGATTGGGTTAGGACTGAACTTCTGCACAGCTCTACTCTGAAGAATGACTGCATAAAACTGAACCTCCTTCTTTCAGTAAATCAGCTGCGCAGGTGAAACTGAGCCCCATGCTAAAGACAAATAAGAGGTCCATGCATCTCTAGTTCCTTACTCAGATTTACATAAGAGCATAATAGGGCATTGATCCAGCATCCATGAATAATGGCTAATCTCCTCTGATGAAAAAGCCTCATAGGCTTTGAGAACAGAAAAGCCATTTTGCTAAAAAAGTCTGTTTAATTGCACAAGACACAATATTCTTTGTACCTGTCTTAGGTCTTTGACTGCAATGTTCTGCAATGCCTTCTATTTCAGGGTTCTAAATTCAGTCCTCTGAACTGCCTGATTTTTCTATTTATTTTACAGGGACCAAAGGCTCCTTAAGCTGATTAGGTTCTGAAAGCAAATGGTGTGACAACTTTATAATGACATAATGATATTTACTAGTCTTGAAGGTGTATGGTTTAATAATTTTGAACTCTATGCCTGTTTCTTCTTCATGAATGCCATGATCTTCTACTTGCGAGCAGCTGCTTCATCCAGTCAGTAAGCCCATACTGCCAAACTAATATATATATTGATCAAGCTGAGTGCCTGTGTTTGCCAAATGCTTATTTCTCAATCACAGCACTTTTACTGAGTATATTGTGCTGTGACTTGTTCCTGTCCAGAATGCTCATCATCTACATGGTTACAAAACTGCCCGACACAAACAAATGGCTTTGGAGATTTCATTCCCTCAGGTGGAAACAGAGGAACACTTATCAGAAAGACAAGAATCAAAACAGAAGAAAAAGAGAAGGAATGAATCTGTGAAAGTACAGAAGGGGCAAATGTCTTTGATAATCCTCAGGCTCTTTCCATAATTCATGCTTTTTGCTACTGATGACAATGGGATTTTTTGGTATTTACTCCAAAAGAAAGTAAGTGTAGGCTCTTCCTTTGTGTTGTTCTGCTGCTTATTTGTATAGAAGATGTGGGACTTCTTGATTCAACTGTGAGGAAAATAAAACACCAACAAACAAGTTAAAAAAATACCCTGCTTAGTAGACAAAGAAAAGAAAAAGTGGAGGAAGACAGAGAGTGGTTGATAGATAGTGGGTAAACAGAGAGTGGAGAAAAGCAAGAACAGTAATTGGAAAGGAGAACAAAAAGTAGAAAATGGTGATGTTGTATAAGATTACAGTGGTAGATCTTTAAGTGCTTTCTGTGTCTTTTATGATGTTCACTGTACACATATTTGAAAAGCTCCTTGAAATACTTCAGAGCAATACTGTTCATCAAGCAACATAATGAAGTGTCTGATTTGGGAAGTGAAGCTATTTGGGGCACAACTGTCCTGCCATTCTTCTGATTGTATAAGGAAGAAAAAATAAAAAACACATAGAAGATAATTCTTTTTCTCAAATTGCATAGAAAGAGGCAAAGAGAGAGAGACTCAGCAAAGAAGTTATAAAAAGTACATCAGCACAGTATCCTGTTTCCAAGACTGTATATAATATATATCTAGGAAAGAGTATAAGAAAAAGAAACATGTTATTTCATTCTAGTACTTTTCAGTTTAACAATTATTTTCAAGTCAGGGTCTTGCTTACTTAAATATGATTTCTCTGTATTCAATATGCCTTCAGAATTTCACTACCATGAATTTTTACAGTGTTTAATGCACATAAACATTTAGCATACAGGACAGCTGTTGACATGGGCAACAAAGATAATCAGAGGTATAGAATAACTTTTAAATGAAGGGAGACTAAATAGTCTAAAAGACCCAGCATAGAATGCATCATCCAAGACAAACTGTAACAGAGTTCTACAAATTATGAAGGAAATAGGGAATGTGAGTAGGGAATAATCATTCACTCTCAAATCTGAAAAACATGGGAGCTATCGTAACAAGAAAAATACAATAACTCTACCCTCTCCTCACATATTATATGTCAGATGTAAAATGTGTTCCCGTGTCCTATCACGGTGGTCGATAATATGAAATGGTTTGTGAAGATTATTGAAAAGCATGGCAGTTGGGTGACTATTAAATATTACAAAGATCCTAATGCAAACTCTGACCAAAGAGGTTCTTAAATAGTTGATTACTAAAAAGTGAGAACATATCAAGAAGAAACCACCTACCTGTTTCTAGTATTAATTCCATGTACATCTAAAACTGTACATTTAACTAGATCTGACACAGCCTGGCCATTCTTATATTCCTGTTTACATTTGTAAACACAACTTGGTCAAAAACTAATAAGATTCTGATAGAGGAAAGAGAAATCACCCCCTTTTCTTCAAAATTATTTCTAACACCTTTCATCACTAAATGTCAGAACCCATATACAAAACAGTATATGACAGAGAAGAACAGCAAGTTAGAGAAAGAGGAGCAGCAGAGAGAGTAACATGTTTTTTTCCCTCAAGGATATTCCCCATATCTCTATCAGCGCTCATGCTTATTAAGTATCTATGTCATGTTTGTTACAAGAGGAATCCTATGGTTTCAGTAACAAGGACATTCTTATATGCTTGCCAGATCCAACGTTTGACCTCCAAACGTTAGGAGTGAAAGTGTCAGAACTACCTTGTAGAGCATGGCTGAGAATAATGGGAGGTTGCAAACACACTGAGGCATATTTTGTGAATTGAACTATAACTGGTACAATCATCATTTCCATTGCATCTGACCATCTCATAACATCTTTCATGATCTCTGTTAGAAATGGAATGGACACATACAGAATCACTATGTGACTTACAGAGAATCATCAACTCAGTCTAATGGAAAACAGAGAAGTGAACCTGGAATTCAGTGTCGCACTGTCGTCTTAACTACTGAGCTATTCTTCCTTTACAGACAGAGCTTTTGAGGAAAGTATAGTAAATAGTCTGCTAGAGCCCTCATCAGATCTTTCTTCAGCATAAAAGTACTGTACCGCTGCAGATCAATTAGACTCACTAGTTCCCATATGTTAACTTAAAAGGACTCAATCCCAATCACTAAACAAATCCTGTGACTTAAAAACTCCCAACATCTTAACTTGAAAGCATCCACATCTAGGGATCTTTTAAAACACATTAAATGAGAAATCTTTAAACACTGCATATCACTTCCAAATGTCAGCCGTTTTTCTGCAAGCTGTAAATATTTCGACTGAACTTCATCTGTCCAAATTCATCATCTGCTGCCTCCAGTGAGTCATAACACAGAGCGGTTAAAATCTCACTTGACTGGACAGTTATCTTCCATTGATATTACCCAAGCAGGTGAAGACAACTCAGTAAATTTGTCCCAGATATTCTAAGTAACTAAATGCCTCAGCACACTTACATTATCTTTCAGCAGTTGAGGCAAAATGAAAATGATTCAGTTTGAAGCTTTTCTTGGCCAGAAACTGAGGTTTGAAATACAATGAGTCTGACTGCGTAATGTTTTTTTTCCTGTCAGAACTTTCCAGTCTTTTGGGGCCAAGCATGTGGAGCCATGCTGGGATGAAAAGGCACATGGACACCTTCAACTACCCTGACCTACTCCGAGGTGATTGTTGAAGGAAAGCAGTGGTATAGATTATTCACCACCCACTGTGCACAGAAAGCAGTATCAGTTGAGAAAGCAGCTGTGTGAAGCTCAGCAGCCCTCAGAGGGCAATGTGTGAACACAAGTATCAGTAGCCTCGAAGCTGCGATTTGGGACTATGCCTCAAAGCTTTTAATAGTCCTGGCGTCTTGGAGTAGAAGCTAGCATTTAGCATGCAGCTCTTCTTGTGAGGTCTCTCAGAAACTGTTTCCTTCAGAAGAAAATCCACACCATTCTTAGCTGTTTTTAGTAATGGCAGAGCAGAGAATAGCTTTTATGAAGCAAAACCTACATTTGTGCAGTCTAGGTTTCTAGAAAACAATTGCTTGTTTTAATTCACAGCTCTTTGGCCAGGGAAGCATGCAATTTCCATCACACAAGTGTTCTATAGGTAGAACTAGCAGAGCTTCTTGCTCTACTTTCCCACACAAAAACTTTATCCCACTGAGAAAGAGTGATCTTATAAAAGCCTTTCTCCTGAGGGAAAATATCAGTGAAGATACAACTCTGAGCATTTTAAATGGCTTAATTTTCAATTAAACTTTCAAAACTAAAATTGTTGGGTGAATTAAGCTGATTTCTGACCTCATTCCTTTTTTCCTAAAACCCTCCTAGCGTAAAATTGGGAGACAGGGAAGTGTAGGATATCTGAATTTCACTACTCTCCTTTTTATTTATTTTATTATTATTATTATTATTATTATTATTATTATTATTATTATTATTATTGCCATGGAAAGGAAGGAGGAGAGGAGACAAAAAGAAAAGTCATAAAAGTCTATGGTTTCTGAATAGAAGAAATGGCAAACTAAGATAACATGAAAAAGAGGAGGATGGACATTAACAAGGAACTCACTCATTTTTAGTGAGTTATCCTGTTTTAGTGTACAGACCTTGTGCCATCAATTCCACTTAAGAAGAACCTGGATGGGAGACAATAGATGTGGACGATAACTTTCACTTTTAACTTTTAGGGCCTTGGTCGAGACAAGTCCTTCTATCTGCCTCTTTTTCTTCCTTGCTTTATAGTTCCACCTCTAATAAAGGGACTGTCTTTAGTCATTTTCCTCCAACTCTAGTCATTTAAATGTTTGACACTGAGATTCCCTTGCAATGTAATGGCGAGAGAAGGTTTCTTCCAAGGACAATTCATTCACTTTGACACTTAGAATGTAATTAATTGCTGTCTTCAAGGGGCTACAGAGAGGCCCTAGAAGACAAGCACAGTCTGTACATTTGCCTATTTGTAAGCTAAGAAAAAAAAGAAGAATCCCACCCTCAGAGGACATGGCATTTTCCAAGTGAGAGCCCCTGGCTAGGATTGCTGATGCAATAATACAAATTAATGGTCTTATGCAATATACTATTACCCAAGGGCTGGAACTACTCATGCAAAGAACAAAAAAGTACATGGTGCTTCTTCAAAACATATGGAAGCTGGAGAAACAGAGAGGTTGTGCTGCTTCCTTTTGCTAAACATAGTGTTCCACTCACTGTGATTTGATTATTTACGGAGTACCTACACCTGCTGGATTCACTTTCTGACCCTGATGTGCTTGCCCTAGAGAAATGGCTGATGCACAGCTCTCCTGGTTTCCCATGACTCACCCTCACTTTCTCTCCATGGTGTGCAACTAACAATGCAAAATGCCCCCAAAGTGTCTTTGTAAGTATCATTCATAAAGTTTTATTCTCCTTTATGGTGCTCTAGGCTGTAACAAACAGGATGGTAGGTACTGGGGCGGGGAGGGAATGAAGCAGCCCACTGAAACACCCAGGCAGAAAACACTAATGAGTCTCCCTTATCTCTCATTATTATTCACACAGGAAATCAGTCCTTGCCCTTGGAGTGATGGGGAATATGCTGGAGCAGTTATATAGTGGTCTAATTACTTATCACAAATCTCTTAAATGAGTTTACACTCATTAATGTGGCACCTGGGAATTGGTCATTAAGCTATCAATGACCTTTTTGCTAATCAAAGGCCTCTAAGGTTGTTACTTGGAGAGTACACTTCACACAGAGCTTTACCTCTACTTCAGGGTAACCAGACAGGTCAGTTTTTCTTGCTGAATTTCAAAATGCTAGGAGTGAACCTGCAGAGATTGCTATATAAGATCTTTAAGATAGGCAGTCATACAGGCAGGGTTGCTTCTCTATTCTACTGGCGTGCTTTGCCATAAATGACTTGCCACTACTAACTTTATGAACAGCAGTGCTACTCCTAGGGAAGGAACTGCAATGGGCATAGGCATACCTGCTAGCTCTAATATAGGCAGTGGGAATACTGATACCGTAGAGCACTCAAGGCACAGACTGCAGTGCAGCATATCTGCTAGGTATGCCTGTAGGAATGTGAGTGGTGCTGAAGCCCTTGTGTTCGGTTATCACTCACAGTTCTGTTTTAGCTAGCTGAGGTATGATTAAACCTACTGCTGCATTATATCGCTCAGTTGCTGTATGGGTCTTGCTTGGTTCTCAAAGTCTTTTCACACAATCACAGGCTATCACGTCCTACAGTTTATCCAGTTTCTGCTTGTCAAGGTAGCTAGCCCACTTCTAAGCTGCTTACCACCTAGTTGAAAATTCAAATGCATGTACTTAAATATCCTTTCCAATGACAAAATGAAGTATTTCACATTTCTAATAACCTTCAAGCGTTCTGATGGTGGGTTGCCATAGTTAGTCTAATCAGTGGTACTATTTCAGCTAAACCAAGGCAAGTGAATTGTTTGTGATTGTGTGAAAATTCTCTGAGCTATATCAGTTTCCAAGAATCATTTCAGCTGCTAAAAGTAGTCAAAGCTCCTTGCATGCAAAGTCACGTTCCTCCTTATACTTTATGTGTGACCAAGTAAAATGATGTAACTCCTGATATTCTGCAGTTTGTAATAATCTAGCTTTCTGGATATTACAGAATTTAAGGATATGTTTTCCCATCAGAACAGTAATGTTTTTAGTAGGGATAGATAAACCATACTAGTCTAACGTGTTTTTAATCTAGCTAGGATGCATAGCAATTGAAGTGATAACTTTTTATTCCTTCCTCTCTCCTATCTAACCACTAAAATGACGGCAATTTCATGTATGTTTCCAACATTGATGAGTTGGCACTTCCTGATAAAAACTCCCAAATTTCCCAAGATTTGTGGAAAATGTCATCACCTCTGTTTTACAAATGGAAAAATGAAGGTCAGTAGAAAGTCCATTATAGCTCATTTCTTGATCAGTTTTAGCCAGCAGCTCTTACAGTAACTGTTCTTGTGGTGCTGGGCAGGGTAACACTCTGATCTCCAGTTTCTTCTGGCCTTTGTTTGCACCTTCCATCAGGTAGACTTAAATGAGGAAAGAAAGAGAGGGAACAGGAACTGAGTCATATTTTAGCCTGGTAAAGAAATAATTGTGTGTGTGTGTGTATGTATCCACATGAGTTTCTCTTTCAGCATGTTTATGTTGCTTTGCTCCGTGCTTTACAGCTATTATTAAGCAGCATGACATAGAAAGCAAATGTGCTTCTACTATACATCAAATAAGCAACTATATGTTCAGTTATAAGCACAATTCTCTTGATTTACTTCAGAGTATCAAGGCACAATATCCACCATTTTTGTTAACTTTAAGGCCCAATTTTATGCTTGGTAGCACTGCTAATGGCAGTAGCACAGCAACAGTTTGAATTATGTGTTGATGACTTGTAAACCAGCTATCAGGAATGGGATTAGTCTGACCAAATCACAGAAATATAGAGATTTCTACTGTAGATAGCTGTACTGGACATTGTTGTTCTGGACTCCTTTAATAGTCAGAGGAGAAGGCTCTATGACAGTGCAGTTTATCTTCTGTTAAGGCAAACGTAACAGAACATAGCAGATAAATCACACTTTGGAATGTTCTTTTCTCACATTGAATGTAAAGGGAGCTCAGGTTGACTAGTTCCAGTGCAGTGAAAATACCTGAATATATGCTAAAAGTATCAGCCTGGGAGTGCACTTTGTCCTCCTTGCAAAACAGCATTTTTTTTCCTTACAGTTGTGTCCTTTAAGCAATCTGTCTTCCTCCCCTGTCATAAGGGTTGTGGGACAAGCAGTAGGACTTGTCTAGGGGCAACTGTAGCTGAGCAGATCAAATATAACCTTGTTATTCCAGATCTGTTTCAAAGACAGTGCTGGATACTTGTGACAGGCAAGTGAACAGCAGAGTACCCCTTTACCATGAAACTTCTTCCTATTATATAGTTGAAAAGTGCAGTAAAAAATTGTAGATAAAATTATGAGGTGTAAGTCCACTAAATGTATAAAATCAATAAGCAACTCATTACCTGCCATTCAAGAGCTACAGTGAAGACATGAATAGATGTCCTGAAATCTCTAGCACTTTTTTTTCAATATTCTATTTTCCTCTGGCAGCTAAATTGGAGGGGGGAGGAGGAAGAAGAGGAGGTCAGAAAGGAGAAGTAGAATTTAAGAGTATGTTTATCTTATGACTATCATTAAAAGTAAGTTTATCAAAAGTTTGACTCTCTCCACAGTTAAGCACTCATCAGAAGTTAGGCACTTAATCTAAGCTTGTAGTTCCCTTTGTAGTCAATGAGAGACAACGCTGTGTCTAGGAAGCCCCAGCTATCTTGGATTGGATAAACAAAGAAGCCTATACAACTAACATAGACTAGATATATAACATTTAGATGGCAAAAGTGAAATAAAATGTTATGAAACAAGATACACAGTTTTTTCTCCAAAATACCCTGTTAGGTTTTTCAGTTCCCTGACAGAATCTGCCATTTTAATGGCTTTAGACAATCCTTATAGTCTTGGAGATAAAGTAGTTTCATGTAGAAAGAAGAAAGGACTATTAAGGAATACCAGAGTATTAAAGTGTATGATCCTTATTATCGTGCATTATATGGGATTTAAGTGCAAAGAAAAGGCCAACTAAAAAGGAAGCATAGTCCTAATGAAATGTTGACAGTGTCTTAACTAACCCTCAAAGATTTATCCTTTGCCATGAGTACCTAAACCTCCAGAGACATTTTGAAATAACTGCCTTCCCTAGCTAAGATTTGCAGTGTACTGTGAATGGCATTATAATCTCAGAATGAAGCACAACTCCAATGAAATGTGAACAGCAGAAAAGAGTCTGATTTTGAGTTACAGTTAGAAAAAGTACCAACCTAGAGTAAAGAATTACTATATTGCAATTCTTATCCTGAGAATTCTCTAGCCCTTTTTCTCAGTGTGTGGACTGCATCTGAATCTAAGCTCACCAAATCAGTGAAAAGACTAAACGCAATGCTTACATTAATACAGGCATCAGTAATGGTTTTGTTTTGGCAATATTTAATTAGATATCAAGCTAGAAGTAAACATCAAAGACAGGAAATTGAATGTATGGCTTAATTTGAGCAATAACTGGAGATGGCTCATTTATAACATACTGTAATAAATCTACAACTGCCAAGTTTTTCCACACCTACTACTTTTCAACGGACCATAGTGTCTAGGAACTTCTTACGCTCAAGATAAAGGAGAATTACTGTTAGCTGTTAGTAACCCAGAGCTCTTGGCACACATCTGAGCAATTCCAGCAGTTCCTTCAGGGAACATGGGCATCTTCTACATTAGTTCCTTTATCAACCCTCTAGGTCTGCCGGATCCTTATAATAGGTTACTATTTGGCTCAGCAAATCTAGACTGACTTGTGTTCATATTGTCTAAAGAGTGGAATGTTTACTGTTCTTTTTGTTTCACGACCATGTATCCTCACCATTGCTTCATTCTTTCTGGAGCTGGAGCATGAACCAACCCTGTAATAGTATAAAGAGTCAGCTTACAACCCTGGGCAAAACAACAAGCACACAACTGGCAGTATAGATGCACAGGTCATAGGGGAAAAAAATCTAATAAAATATTAGAGTAAATATAGCAATTTTGCTGAGTCTTATAACCAGATGTAAGGTGAACATGAAGAAGGAGACATAGCCAGAGCATACTGACCTCAGCTGGTGTCTTTTGAGTGAGATAATTCCCAGGGAACTGCAGCTGTTTAAGTGTCTTCAGACATGCACGCTACAGAGAAACAAACTGAGATTGCTGAGATTAATCCCAGTTGTCTGTCCCACTTTTGTACAAGTAGCTGGTACCTCAGCAGCTGAAAAGGTGACTGAACAGTGCCTGGAGTGTTTGCAGACTGTCTTACTAATGCCAGTCAACACTGAGTTTAGTATGTACTAATGTGTAAGGTTGTATGGATACAACCTTACAAATGTAAAAATACATTTTGTGTTTATCTGTCTCAGCTGAAAAGGCTGCAGGGATAGTGTGGACAGCTAGGGACAGTAATCGGTGCAAGTCATCTTACTGAACGTGCTGCTGAATGCACATCACCATCACGAGTGGCAGAGCCAGCTGAGAGCAGGTTAAGTGATGACAGAAGATGAAGAGATCCCCAGATTAGGAAACTATAAATGCTCTTTCCAACTCAATGCAAGCAAAAAACTGAACACAATATAGACCCCACCATCACAGTCCTTAGTATTCATATTAATGGTCTTAATTGATATTAAGAAATTTTGATTCTTTTTAAGGGTTTCCCCCTACTATTCCTCCTTCTTTTCATCCAGGAAAAATGAAAGGAGAATACTTATCTAACCAATACTTAACGTGAAGGACTGGAAAAGTTCAAGCAGAGCATGGTCCCCTGCTTAGTGAGAAGGCAGATAAACAAATGCCTCATCCTACCCACAGAGGAGCATACATTGCAGATCTCACTGCACAGAGTAGCACTGAAAGATCATTTCATTTTCCTCTCCCCCTCTATTTTTAATCAAAGTAGAACTTTGATTTCTCAAAACATAGTGGCCACATTGTAAGTAGGTAACATGCTCCCCCCTCACCAAAATACAGAAATTTTCCTAATCCTACATTCTCCCTCAGCACTCCAAAGTCTGTACGGTTGCTGAAATCAGTGTTTCACAGCAGGAGTTTAGTGGTCTGTATTCTCAATGCATAGCTTTTTTGTTTTGCCTTTTTTATGTTGAATATCAAGTTCATTGATTTCAATAATTAATGTATGTCTCCCAGCCCTCCTAGCCCCCATATACTTCCATTCTTTCCAGTTGACTGAAAGGTTTATTTTTGACTGGGTACTTTAATATGCATGTCTTGATTAAACTGATTTTTCTGGTTTGATTTGATTACCTTGCATAGTGTTTTCTCCAACTTTAGATTTTTAATCATTTTTCATATTCCTTTACCCCTTTCTCCTTCCCCCCCCCCCTTTTTTTTTGTTGGTTATGTGGTATAGTGTGGTATAGTGACTTTATAGCTGCCATGACCTCTATCAGATCTTTCTGCATATGTATTGTGTCCTGAGAGTCTAGACATAACCATTCCAAAAAAGAGAAGAAATAAAAGAAAACAGAGGACTGCTTTGAGATATATAAATATGTATAGATCAGTGGTACATACATATGGAGATATATTTGTATGATTTTTTTAACTTCAAAAATAGCTTGTAAATATTTGCTGCAGCCCACTCTAGTTACCTGCATTTCTAGAGTGAATTAATGGTTCCTGTATATAGCTTGTGCATTTGTTTTATATTGCACATCGATAAAAGCACATCAAATTCAAAACCATTCTCATTTATGGATGGAAAATTTGAGGCAAAAACAGTAAAGCAGCTACCTTGTTATGAGTTATAAGTTAGTCATTTATTCAGGTCGAAGAAAATACTGCTGTACTTTCAGCTAAGCAAGATAAGCACAAAATGTGACCCTATGCTGCACTGACCTCCTGGCCTAACAGTAGATAGTAAATGTCCATCCATTGATGGATTTATCCATCTTTTTGGGGGCAATCTGCAAAGACAGCAAACCATTACTTCTGTGTAGCTCTCCAATCTTGGTACGGGGAAAGCATTGTTAATGGGAGGTAGGAATCCAAAGTATATTTACATTATATTGACTGACCAAGACAAACATGATGCTGTCAGAGATACATAAAAACAAATCAAAAAGCCAAAAAGCTTTCTTTTTAGAACATATTTTACAGGTAAAAAAGAAAAGGGTAGTGTCTGTCCTCCCCCTTACCCTCTTCAAATCATAAAGCTGACTTACTTCTGACAAAATAAAGGGACATTAGCCTTTTGAACTCGGCACATTGAAGTTCTGTACAGTGCTGTAAAGAAACTGATTTAATTGTATCTAACAGTTAAAGGAAGAACATTCCACAGACAGCAGGTGTGTTCTGAAGCATAGTGTGGAGGGCACAGAAAAATGAATAAATGTATTGCAGTTAGTGTTTCTCTGTTTCTGCTCTTGCAGCATCATGGAAATATATGTTCTTGAGGACCTGCCAAATATACGGTCTAAGTTCATCATTTTCCTTTGCAGCAAATTTCTGTACCTCAGTTTCCCACATTCTAAGGAAGGATAGTAATGTTTTATTTCATCCAGCTACATTTTCACCCCTCTCTCTCTTTTTCTTTCTACTTGATCCACAGCTATCAAAGACCACCTTTTTTCTTGAGATGATCTAACTATAGGTATCTAACTGGATACCTATCCAGACTCTGAACAAAGAGTATAGTATTTAGCTGTGAAGCCTGCTGATTCTCCTTTGGTCCTGAGGAAGGACCTGTGAGACAGAAAGTTTGCATATTTTTTTATCTATAGTAGGTGGTTTTATGAAGCCATTCCCTATAGCAACAAACCTTGCCTTATCTTCTTCCTGCCACCATCACAGTTATAGAAAAATGCTGCTTATTTCTATATGGAATAGTTTTGTGACCAATTTAGCATAGAGTATTTAGCTTAGACACACTTAGCCTACACAAGCAGATTAAACAGTGCTCTGGTACTGTTTAATATAATTAATTAATTAAATTTAATTCATAGATACTGGTTGACTATTGCCTATGTTGTTAATTTCTTTGCATAGTTTTGAACCAGGGCAACTTGCACTCTGCTGTACAGTACTTGGACACAGTTTGGGAGCTAGTGCAGGTCAGGACCATTCTCAGTAGCACCTTTGGATGTGGTCAGTCTGTTTGGAGAGTAATACAGCATAATGACATGGGAATTTGTTTCTTTTTGTCAGGTGGACTCAGTGACAAAGAATGATCTCAAGCACATTTGATGTACTGGTATAGACAGGGCCTAATGCATAGTGCTTACCTGGTACAGTTAGCCCTTGACCACAGTTGAGGGTCTAGTTGCTACAAAGAGCTAACAGATGGCACCTGTTTTATCCCTTATCTTCATGCGGTATATAGACATGGGGACCCAACATAATGTTTGTCACATATTAAGATAACAATGACCTAGAGGGTTGGCAGGGTAAGCAGATGGAGAAGGAACAGAGCTCCAGCTGTATCTCTGTCTGCCATCCCTCTACTCCACACCTCAGTACTTTCTCCAGCCTCTTCGGGCCATAGACTGGCTGGCAGTAAAAAAGGCTAGAGAAAAGTAAGTGAAGCAACAGGGCAAGAACAAGTGTCAATGACAACGACTCTGAAGTCCTGTGGGAGGCTTTGAGAAGTAGAGACTGCTGTCCTCCCACCACACCACATTCTGCAAAAGCTGGAGTAACTGCCTTGTCCCATGATTTAAACTTATTTGTGAGGAAAAGAGGGAAGACCAAATCCTGTTACTCACTAAAATCAGTGAAATTGAAAAATTAAGCTTCTGATGAAAACAGAAGTTGTTCTTTTTCCTCCAAAATCCCCTAGAGTCTCAAACATTGCAAAAGAGAGGGAAAAAAGAGTTTGTTAAGCTAAAACCTCATCTAGATTCAGCTCCACTGATTTGTATTATTCCTCCCAAGCATCTGACTCCATAATTTGGGACACAAATTATTTATATATGCATTTATGAATTTTAGTTTTATTTTTTAACAGAAACATTTAATTGTGTTTGCTGGGCAAATCTCAACCCCAAAGTAAAACACCAGAGTACAATAACATTCTTGGTTCATCTTAACTTCAATTGCAAGCTGTACTCTTGCTCATACTAACCCCAGAGACTACCTTCTCATTGATTTTCTGCAAGCAGGGTCAATCTAGAATTCCTGGTCTGAGCAACTTAAATAAAAGCAATAGAATTAAGCAGGAGTTAGATACTGTGACTAGAAACCCCCATTTTAACTTATTTGGTCTATCTTACATAGAGGTTAATTAATTAGTTCATATTAAAGTCAAAGGACTCCAAGTCTTTCAGTGCTTTTGAAAATCTCATGCAATACCCAATGCTATGGGTATAATATAGGTTCCATCCTGTACCCAGTCACAGGGGTATTCACACTGCTCTCTGATGTGTTCCTTGGTTAGTCTGTCAACAGGGAGAGACTCCTCTGAAGGGTGGACTCAGCAGAGGGCTTAGATGCATACAATAGCCCCTATAGGAGTCATCACTCCATTTCTTTAGAGATATTTTAGAGATACTTTTTTGTTTTTACCTAAAGATTATCAGCAAGAATTCATCAGTGCATTGACTGCAATATCAGCAGCAATGTTTATGTCTCTCATGTTTAGTCCTGAAGGACTGCCTCATAGTCTTGGGCCATGTCTTTTCAGGCAAATAAGGCCCTGTAGAGTTGAGTTAATTCCGATTCCTAACACCACATCTACCAGATGTGTGAAAAACGTGATGTTGTAAAATGAAATAAAATTAATGAATAAACAAGATTTTAAAAAGCAACTGGAATAGCAATAATGACTAAAAGATAATGTAGCCCTTCAAGGCTTCAAAGTGCTTTGCAAATGTTATCTCATTAAGTAAGGTAAATATGCAGTGTTCTTGCACTTATTTAATGGATTTAGAGTTTTTTTTTTCTTTTTCCTCCTGTGTCTAGCAATTAACAATTTTACAAATGCACTTTAATTATACATAAAAATAGAATAAATATTTTTGCAACATTTTGATTTAAACAAGCATTTAATTAAGCCCCATTAAGACCTACCATATGTTTTGCATACGATAGGCTATTATAACTGCACCTCCTCTGGAGGTTTTCAGCGTTGGAGGAAATTACGTTATTTGGCACGGGCAGCCCAGTATATAATTGACTCAAAATTACAGATGCAATAAATAATTATTATTAAAAATGCATTAACACTATAATAACTGGGTAGTCATTTTGATGGCTCTTAATAAGCCACTGTAGCTGAAACTGTACTGAGCAGCACTTGTAAAATACTGACAATCTGGCAGGTTTCCACTTCGTTGGTGGTTAAAAAGTATGTTACTCGGGTTACTGCCAATTTCGTGAGGCTACGGTGTTGTGCCTCACCGCTATGTAGCTCACTCTCTG